>NC_068454.1:42621875-43242595 GCF_023373465.1 Oncorhynchus keta | reverse complement strand
TGGGTTCTGGACTTCCTGTCGGGCCATCCCAGGTGGTGAAGGTAGGAAACAACACGTCCACTTTGCTGATCCTCAACACAGGGGCACCACAAGGGTGCATATTCAGCCCCCTCCTGTAGTCCCTGTTCACCCATGACTGCATGGTCACACACACCTCCAACTCAATCATCAAGTTTGCAGACGAAAACAACCATAGTAGGCCTGATTACCAACAATGACGAGACAGCCTACAGGGAGGAGGTGAGGGCCCTGGTGGAGTGTTGCCAATAAAATAACCTCTCCCTCAATGTCAACAAAACGCTGATTGTGGACTTCAGGAAAAAGCAGAGGGAGCACTCCCCCTATCCACTTTGACGGGACTGCAGTGGAAAAGGTGGAAAGCTTCAAGTTCATCTGCGTACCCTTTACTGACGATCTGAAATGTTCCATCCACACTTAGACAGTGTGTTGAAGAATGCACAACAGTGCCTCTTCAACCACAGGAGACTGAAGAAATTTGTCTTGGCCCCTAAGACCCTCACAAACTTTTACAGATGCACAATTGAGAGCATCCTGTCAGGCTGTATCACCACCCGGTATGGCAACCGCACCGCCCGCAACCGCAGGGCTTTCCAGAGGGTGGAGTGGTCTGCCCAACACATCACTTGGGGCACACAGCCTGTCCTCCAGGACATGTAAGACCTACAGCCACGATGTCACAGGAAGGCCAAAAAGTTCATCAAGGACACCAACCACCCGAGCCACTGCCTGTTCACCCCGCTATCATCCAGAAGACGAGGTCAGTACAGGTGCATCAAAGCTGGGACCGAGAGACTGAAAAACAGCTTCTATCTCAAGGCCATCAGACTGTTAAACAGCCATCACTAGCCAGCTACCACCCGGTTAATCTACCCTGGACCTTAGAGGCTGCTGCCCTATATACATAGATATGGAATCACTGGTCACTTTAATAATGCATCACTATTCTCTTTTTAATAATTTTAACATACAGCTTTACTCATTTCATGTGTATATACTGTATTCTATTCTACTGTATTTTAGTCAATGCCACTCTGACATTGCTCGTCCTAATATTTATATATTTCTTAATTCCATTCTTTTACTTTTAGATTTGTGTGCATTGTTGTGAATTGTGAGATATTACTGCACCGTTGGAGCTAGGAACACAAGCATTTCGCTAAACCCGGAATAACATCTAAATATGTGTATTTGACCGGTAACATTTGTTTTGATTGGATTTAACAGAGGGAGGGATAAATAGGATACAGGAACATCATCTCTCTCACCCTCTCACCCTGTCTGTCTCTTCCTTCATCTCTTTATAACATACTGTATACTACATACTTAATGAGCATGCGCTGTGATACATACTATGTAGTATTAGTTCATTTTAGTATACTGTAAATGACCCGTATCCTTTCAGTTGAGTGTACTAGCGCTTTGCCTGTCTACCGGAAGTTGAATTGTGCAACTTCTTGCTAGCTTGTTAGGATAACAAATTACTAGCTAGACATCTTACAACTTCATTAACAATGTCCATTGAGGATGCACAGCAACAATACAACTTAGCTAAGCTAAGAGTGATGTTAATAATCAAGTCTATAAACATTGAGTAGTTAGTTTGATAGGGTATAGTTCATATACTGGCAAGTTCAATGTATTAGTAGCCAACTAACGTTAGGTAGCTAGGTAACATACTGGAACATACAAGCAACTGCTGTAATGATATGCTATGCGGTTCGTAAGGCTAGCGTAGCTAAAAATTTGTCAGCCTAAGTAACGTATTTGAAAAGTCATTACTTAATAACATTGCTCAACATTTCTTAAGATGTGTCATAGTTAGTTAAAGCAATTAATTTGTATATGCTTTCGTCGGACTTCGGCTGCATATCTCCAGCCATTTTCTTCATATATGAATTTTTGTTTTCTGAAGAATTGCATTATGGGCCCTAAAAGCACCTAAATAATGTCCACTGCTTGTATACTTCGTATTTTCGAAAATGTAGTACAACACCCGGGAACTTTTGGCATACTAACTATATCCGTACGATGACCAATAAGCATACTACAAACTCGATTTACGTCACAAATAGTACGGTTAGTGTGGTTAGTATAAGTATTCGAACACAGCTACTCTCTTCCTAATAATCAACTCTTAGGGGTTTCCATAATAAATTGTGTGATAGTTACACGCCTCCTCTCTCTCGCTCTCTCTCGCTCTCGCTCTAGCGCTCTCGCTCTCACACTCTCGCTCTCTCTCTCGCTCTCTCTAAAACACACACAGCATCATCATGTATACAGCACTTTCAAACAATCAAAATCATTTTATGAAGCCCTTAGTGGCCTGATTGTTTCTCAGTTCATGGTTTGCATATGTATGGTACCAGTCAAATTTTGGACACACCTACTCATTCCAGGGTTTTTCTTTATTTTGTACTATTTTCTACATTGTAGAATAATAGTGAAGACATCAAAAATATGACGTAACACATATGGATTGATGTAGTAACCAAAAACGTGTTAAACAAATCAGTTTTGCAGCGACACTCCCCATCCAACCTGACAGAACTTGAGAGGATCTGCATAGAAGAATGGGAGAAACTCCCCAAATACAGGTGTGCCAAGCTTGTAGCGTCATAGCCAAGAAGACTAGAGGCTGCAATCACTGCCAAATGTACTTCAACAAAGCACTGAGTAAAGGGTCTGAGTACTTATGTGAATATGATATTTCCTTTTTCTTTTTTTAATAAGGCTGTAATGTAACAAAATGTGGGAAAAAGTCAAGGGGTCTGTATACTTTCTGAATGCACTGTAAAGCCTATGCATATCTGTACCTTGCAAACATGAAAAACCATGACCTAAGCCCGACAGATAAACACAAATTGCTCTCATCTCCATTTCGGTGGCTAGTTAGCCGGTTGTCTGTATGGCTAGCTTGTGAAAGTGACAGCTGAGGTTGACGCTTTGCGAGCGCAGTCTAAATTTACCGCCACACACAACTCTTCTCGCCTGACAGACGAGCGAGACAGCTATCGAGTTAAAGCAAGCAGCTCGGGCCGTTTCCATATGAATTACATCAGTAGAAAGCAGACGAAACAGCCAACTAGTTAGCTGACTGCTGTATGTACACAGCTAAACACGGCAACTATTTCCATGAGACAGAGAGCATTCATTTGAACTCCTGCTCCACCGCTGATGTGCTCGCCTGTATCAACCAATTATTTCATGACAGGACTTGCTAGTCAGAGCTATTGCCCGAGTCTCACAGCATCAAACATCGAATACACCAAACATAATACCTGCTGTTTACTTACTTCACTCACCTCGACATCATCGCTTTTCAAAGTGCAAGGACGTGCCCGAAACCGTATCACCAACCAACATGCTGTAGATATAGCCTCTTTCACAGTGAAAAGTCAGTATCTGTCATCATTTTGAGTGAAATAAAGTCAAAATGACAGCATGCCCGGTTTCTAGTTGATGACAACAGCCACGCGAATATGTTCATTTTGCGATATTGACGCAGACACTGTATCATTGTTAGAAAAACAAGGCCGTTGATGGCCGCTGTGGGTTCTAAAGGGTTAATATTAATGCATTTACATCGTGTTGGTCAAAAGGGTCCATGGGAATTCCTAGTAGAATGGTTTAGAGAAATCCCAAGCCATGCTCCGCCCCCCAAAAACACCAAGGGAATGATCTAATCTGTAAAATCATTTCACCAGCATCATTTCACCACAGTATTACATCCATGGAGGATCAATACCCTTGTTGAATTAAGTAATGCCTTGAAGAAATGACAACGGTGATGACCTATGCAAGTTATCATCCTCGTTGCGTGCGTGACTGTACCAATTGGTGTTTATGGGTGTGTGTGTGTGTGTTTGCGCAGTTCTGTTTGTTTCTATGTGGGTGCATGTTTCTGGTCTTTACTTCTGGTCCCCCCTCTCTCTCCTGTCCTGTTATATCCGACTATCAAATCCTCCTCCCAGAGTTGTCCCATTAGGAAGGTCACCACCTCCAGTCTAGGCGCTGTCACGCCCAGGCTCTCTCTCTCTCTGTACCCTGGGAAAGCAGGACTGAACTCTTCTCTGGGAGAAAGAAGGTTAGAATGAGCATTGGAGCCTGCTACGATCAAGCTCCTTGTGTCAATGGGATTGTGGTAAACAAACAAGCTATTCTGGGCCCTATGGAGCATAGATTCCGGAGCACGCAAGAAAGCCTGTTGATTTTAATTGTATTTAGGGGAAAGGAATTGGTGGTGGAAGCGAGATGTTCCTTTTGTTTCGTTCAAGCCTGGGTGGTGTGTGTGTGTGTCTTCGGTGCCGGCTCAGGGCATTTAATACGGCTTTGACGGCTCTTTGAAAAGACAAAATGGCTCAAAATACCACATGATGTGTCAGGATGCCGTGTTGCTACGGCCTTGTTGAATGGCTCTTTGAACTGCGGCTGTGATCGGG
Organism: Oncorhynchus keta; assembly: GCF_023373465.1. Classification (NCBI taxonomy): domain Eukaryota; kingdom Metazoa; phylum Chordata; class Actinopteri; order Salmoniformes; family Salmonidae; genus Oncorhynchus; species Oncorhynchus keta. The sequence continues at coordinate 43,238,135 of NC_068454.1, read as the reverse complement.
GGCACAAATCAATATCCCTTTAGCTTCGTGACCCTTTGAGGAAAGAGGGAAAGTTTAGCCTGAATGGGTGAGCACAGTCTCTCCCTAAACTCCCGTATAGCACATACATAGTCAACTGGAGATGTATGTATTATGTGACTCATGAGTTGGAGTGCGGATTTATATTCCGTTTTTGTTTTGTAGATCACAATGAATACGATTTCATGGATGGGGTGAACTAAGATGCTTTTTGTGGCACGACTAATCGAGAACCAACTTGAGAGCCTAGTTATTGAGAGCCCTAGCTGAGACCACTTTGCACTGTAGTCTTATGTCCGAGTCCTCATCATCACCATAATGTGAACATCTTAGCGAGAATTCCTATTCTGAGATGACATTAAAATATGAGCGAATTCAAGTGGTCTCCTACCCTGTGTTTTATAACACCAGCACTTGTCAAATTATATCTGCCTAATTACCATTTTGAGTTCTCCTCCAGTGAGGAAAGGCTCTGTTTCATAGAGCAAATCGTATAATTAAAACAACTCCGTGATAGTAACGTGGCTATGGTCTGCTTTCCAGAGAGCTCATCATGACAGCTCTATCATTTCCACATTCCCCTCTCCTCGCGGAGTTCAGCGATATGAGGCGGCTTTGGGAGGAGTAATAAGGTTTGCACATTATTGTTTGTTTTAAGGAATTGGGTGAGTTCAGTCTTTTCCTACTGATAGAGGGTGGATTTCAGCCAACCTTTTTTCATTGCACTCAGGAGAAGATCTAAGACATGTTTGTGTTCCCCGAAATGTCTCTTTTAACGTCAAGTTCCTGTGACGCACAATGACCAAATTGGTCCTCAATATTGACATTGCCATTGGACTGTTAAAAACCACCCGATCTGGTTTCTGGTGGCCTGCTTTCTAAGAAGTGCCAAATGACAATCTTGACCTGGAGGACTTTAATCCACTCGTGTGACGAGACAAAAGAGTCTAAAAAGTGTGTTGACATCAGACGGCATGGGATCGATGCATCCAGACATCCCCCCACGGGGCTCAAGCAAAAACCCAGCCAACCCTGCTCTGGGCACATATAGACAAGGGAGAGCAAACACACATGCCTAAACCAGAGATTCCCACACTGGCAATCACTCTTCTGCAACTTTTACAGAGCGAGGATACATATGATACCGAATCGACACGGGACACTGACTCATTGCTTAGTAAACATATGTATGTTTTGAAGGAGGTGAGGGAGTAAACAAACATTTTGGTGCACAAAATGGAACTAAAGTCAGTCACGTCATTCATAGTGTGAAATCAGCTTGACAAAAGCAACGTTTTGGACCCCCGTGGTTTTGAAACGTGGTTACACACGGACCACTCAGGGAGTATGTAAACAGTGTTCGGGTACACTCACGTTCATATGATGACAGCGTATGTTCTATTTTTGAAACGGTGCCATTAATCACGTCGACAATCTTTCACTGCCATGCCTGGTCGCCTTTCATCCCAAGCAGTGAAAAAACAGGACCGCACGCATACACATAGGCCTGCATACACAAGGCGCATAACAATAATGATAACGCAGCAATCAACTCGTCGTCAGATGGGAAAGTGAATCCTCTGCAAACTCCTCCTAAAACCTGAGTGAGTGAGAGTGATTGCTGATAATCCCCCTTCCTGGTTTACATGAAATCAGTGCCAAAGCTTGAAAGCAATAGAGCAAAGTCAACCCAGGCTTTGCTTTTCAGTGCTGCCATCCTGACACACAAGATCATTTATGGATCATATTTGTTTTATTGTCTCCGCTTCCACCGGGCAAATAACCTGCAAATCTAGGCTACGCATTATGGCACATCCATTTAAACCCCCCCTCCACCGCCCACCGCCCTGAACCCATGTAACACCCATGCACAGAGCAGCTGCCAAAAGCAGTGTTACGCAATGAAAGTTGCAACGGGGGGACAAATCTCGGAAGGTACGGTATTGACGTCAGAGAGACAGCCACATATAAGAAATGATTGGCTAATTACTCAATGTGCTGGGTTGTTGTCAAATGCTCCGGCCTGCATGACGCGCTCCAAAGGCGGGTCTTTGTTTTCAGGCCTGGCAGTCTCTCTCCTCTCTTCTCCTCTCCAGACCCTCTCTTTCACACACTGCCCTACCTACATTTAGCATTTTAGTCATCTAGCAGACTCTACCCAGAGCGATTTACAGTAGTGAGCGCATACATTTTGTGGAGACAGCAGGCCTGTTTTTGATTCCTTCTCATACCCTTTGGCCTTGTTACAGTGCCTGGAATTCCACTGTTGCCTTTTAGGGGACCGTCGTCTCCTATCTCTTGAGGAGGGCAGTCTGCAGTTGCAAAATCAATGTACCAATTGATTCTTGAAGAATATGAGCTTAGTTCAATCAGAATCCAGAATGTGGCTTGTTTTACTCCATTTTTTGTAATCCAAGTAAATGTAAACAAACACTACAATTATAGCCTCAAAACATGCATACAATTATCATTTCTATGTCATAGTCCTTGCATCCATAGCTCTGTTTTTGAATTTGAGAGTGGTTACATTTCTCTAGCCCCATGACTCAGCTTTTTACCGAAACTGAGGCAGGGAGTACCCTCCGTTTTGTTTCAACTGCGGATTGCGGATTTAAATTCACAAGCAGATTAAGCATTGGAAAGTGGATTGCATCACAATCTGTAAAATGCAAACACAACTGGGCCACCTCGTCATTTTTGGATGAGTGTTCATTTTTGGAGGCATGCTCTCCAAAAAAAGGTGGCCAAAGTGCTTAAATTATTACATTTGTGTCGTATTCATCTTTCCAGGCTTATTGAGTCCAAATGGTAGGAGTCGAAATAACAAGGTGATTGGAGGGTAATGAGGATTTTTTGTTTGACTCCAGTCTGCTTCGGTAGTAAAATCAATGACTACGTTTTGATTCTCTACCATTCACCCAAAGTGTGGACTGGTATGCTCCTCCTCATGGGTTTAAAAGGAATGGACTGGTCTAAGAAATATGGTGGAAACTCCATCCAGCCATACTTGCACCAGTCCCTTCATTTTAAATGCATGAAGTCACACCCTGACCTGGTTCATCTGTCCTTGTGATTGTCTCCACCCTCTCCAGGTGTCGCTTATTATCCCCGGTGTATATATCCCTGTGTTTCCTGTCTCTCTGTGCCAGCTTCGTCTTGTTTGCCAAGTCAACCAGCGGTTTTCCTTGCTCCAATTTTTCTCCAGTCTCTGTTTGTTACTAGTCCTCCTGGTTTTGACCCTTTCCTGTCCTGACTCCGAACCCGCCTGCCTGACCACTCTGCCTGTTCTGACTACCAGCCTGCCTTTCCCCTTGCACTGTTTTTGGACTTGGATCTGGTTTCTGACCCCTGCCTGGCCTGACCTCGAGACTGCCTATCGCCTGGTACTGTTTGGACTCTGACCTGGTTTATGAACTCTCGGCTATCGCCGACCTGACTTTGCCACCTCCCTTTGTTTTAGTAAATATCGGAGCTCTACCGTCTGCCTCCTGTGTCTGCATTTGGGTCTCGCCTTGTGCCCTTATACATGAGGGGGAGTGAACAAGTGGACACTTCTGGAGAAGGTTAAAGAATCAGAACACTTTAAATCTTTTATACACTTCTGTTAGCAATACATACTGTAGTCCAATCTGAATGCAACTTTTGCAAGCATGGTACGCCAATGCAGAAAAAGCCATCTCGCAATAAGTCAACGTCAGGGTCTTCGCTTCCATTCCACCACGTGCGTTGGTTTTGCGTGGTAATGGTTTGGGGGTTGGTTGTGTGTGGGGGAGGAGGGGGGAATTGTGCTCTAAATGGAGAGTGAGTGGAACACAGATTTTCCGAGGCTTTTGTCGGGGCTAGGAATGGTTTTAAACTTCTTCCGTGTATGCATTTCATTAGAGAGCCAGTCCTGATATTTCCCCAGGGGTGAAAGAGGGAGGGAGGGAGAGGGACGGGGTAAGAGGGAGAGACTCAACACTGGGTTTTCAACAATCTTCCTCTTGTCTATTGTGCAGAGACTCCATAGAACACTAGTGAATCTAAGTGTATTGTTTCCATGAACACTGTTTGTTTTTCATGTCCTGTCTCTTTACTGATAATATAGGAACTGCATGTGCATCTCATCCATACTCAACATAACCCACCATATTGCTTGAGCTTGTATTGTAGCAATGGGGTATGACTGATGGAGGGGTAAAAAGGGACGAACAGCCAGTCAGCCCTGTGGTGTCGGAGTGCCGGGCTAAGGTGTGTTTAACCTGAGAGGCTTGTCGGACAGTTGTTTGTGTTCTGCCGCCTGGCTGGGCACCACGGCACAGCATGAGAACCTATTCTTGGAGGATCTGGGGGCATGAGTCTCTCTCTCTCCTTCCACAAGGACCTGGGGCTGTCGGTTGCAGAGCCCCCCACTTGGTCCGCTCCAGTGGGGGTGGACAGAAAGCCACAGTCTGTCTAATGCCAGTAACCTATTTGAGCTGTTAGTAGCATTGTTCCAGCGTGGCATGGCACAACATTCCACATTAGTATTTTTACAAAGGGGTAACCGCTGCTGAACTTGAAGGCATAACCAGGGTTGCAGCGACGCAGCCAGCAGCCAGCTGCTTTACCAGCTCTCTCTCTTCTCCCCCCTCCCCTCTACCATGACTTTGCCGATATTGGACAAAACATGGGTTTAATCATTCCAGTAACAGCCTAAACCAGGACCATCTAAGAGCTCGGAATTTCCCGCAACGGGCTTGTTGTCGTATCCGTGAGAGCGGTGCCTGTGGGCGGCAGGTAGCCTAGCAGTTAAGAGTGATGGGCCAGTAACCACTGGTTCGAATCTGACGTTCTGCCCACTTAGCCCCCAACAACAACTGCTCCCCCGGGCGCCGATGATGTGGACGTCGATTAAGGTAGCCCCCTCCGCATATCTCTGGTTCGGAGGGGTTGGGTTAAATGTGACACATTTCGGTTGAATGTATTCAATTGTGCAACTGACTAAGTATCCCCTTTCACATGTGAGAATGTAATTTGTTTGTACGTTTCTTTGTGCTGTATGTGGGTATTGGTGATTTAGTAACTGTAGGTGGATGTGTGTATTTGGTATGTGTGTGCCTGCAAAGCACGGACCCACGGTTAATTGTCTGGATAACTCGGGCCAAGTAGGGTATGTCTTTTAAGCAGAACACTGCTTGGATACCAGATAAAAAATATAAAAAATGTAACCTGTAACTCGGCATGTCAGTTAAGAACAAATTCTTATTTACAATGACAGTCTACCGTGGGTTAACTGCCTTGTTCAGGGGCAGAACAACAGATTTTTACCTTGTCAGCTTGGGGATTCAATCCAGCAGCCTTTCGGTTACTGGCCCAATGCCTTGCTGCCTGTGACTGGAACGAATTTCAAAAATCACTGAAGTTGGAGACTTTTATCTCCCTCACCAACTTCAAACATCTGCTATCTGAGCAGCTAACCGATCACTGCAGCTGTACATAGTCTATCGGTAAATAGCCCACCCAATTTTACCTACCTCATCCCCATACTGTTTATATTTATTTACTTTTCTGCTCTTTTGCACACCAGTATCTCTACCTGTACATGACCATATGATCATTTATCACTCCAGTGTTAATCTGCAAAATTGTAATTATTTGCCTACCTCCTCATGCCTTTTGCACGCAATGTATATAGACTCCCTTTTTTTCTACTGTGTTATTGACTTGTTAATTGTTTACACCATGTGTAACTCTGTGTTGTTGTCTGTTCACACTGCTATGCTTTATCTTGGCCAGGTCGCAGTTGCAAATGAGAACTTGTTCTCAACTAGCCTACCTGGTTAAATAAAGGTGAAATAAAACAACAAAAAATATCTAGTTAACAGAAGAAAGGAAGACAAAATAAGGACAAAAGAAGGACAGAAGAAAAAGGAAAAGAAAGAGGACAACAAAGTGAAACAGTCAGCACTTCTATTGCAACTTCGTATTTCGTCGTCCTAACGTAGTCTACACTGCTATCTGCCCAGCAGCTAGCCAGCTAGCAAACGTCCACCGTCTACCGAATAGCAGCACTGTAGAAACTATTACACTCAACTGAACGACTTGATTAGTGTAGTGTTAGCTAGCTACATAGTTGTCTTTGCTGTCTTCGTATCCAAGATAATTGTGTAGTTTAGAGCGTGTAGTCTTAGAGTGATTATCTTAATTTACCGAGGTTAGCTAGCCAGCTATTTGTCGTCCTTAACGTAGGAGACACTGCTAGCTAGCCAACAGCTAGCCAACGTCTACTGAATAGAACTTCCGCACTCAACAACCCGGTCGCATTCCGCTTCGCTCCACAGGTAGTATCACATTTTCATTTCATTTCATTACAGCACAACATAGCCGTCTGTGTATCAAAGATAATTGTGTAGTCTAGAGCGATTTTCTAGGTTAGCTAGCCAGCTATTGTCGTTCTTTTAACGCAACGTAACGTAATCAACACTGCTAGCTAGCCAGCTAGCCCCCGAATAGCAGCACTGTAGAAACTATTACACTCAACGGAACGACTTGATTAGTGTAGTGTCAACAACGCAGCCACTGCCAGCTAGCCTACAAAGTCAACAACGCAGCCACTGCCAGCTAGCCTACTTCAGCAGTACTGTATCATTTTAATCATTTTAGTCAATAAGATTCTTGCTACGTAAGCTTAACTTTCTGAACATTCGAGACGTGTAGTCCACTTGTCATTCCAATCTCCTTGCATTAGCGTAGCCTCTTCTGTAGCCTGTCAACTATGTGTCTGTCTATTCCTGTTCTCTCCTCTCTGCACAGACCATACAAACGCTCCACACCGCGTGGCCGCGGCCACCCTAATCTGGTGGTCCCAGCGCGCACGACCCACGTGGAGTTCCAGGTCTCCGGTAGCCTCTGGAACTGCCGATCTGCGGCCAACAAGGCAGAGTTCATCCCAGCCCTTTCAAGCTTAACATCCTTATCACTTATCGCCCTCCAGGTCCCCTCAGAGAGTTCATCAATGAGCTTGATGCCTTGATAAGCTCCTTTCCTGAGGACGGCTCACCTCTCACAGTTCTGGGCGACTTTAACCTCCCCACGTCTACCTTTGACTCATTCCTCTCTGCCTCCTTCTTTCCACTCCTCTCCTCTTTTGACCTCACCCTCTCACCTTCCCCCCTACTCACAAGGCAGGCAATACGCTCGACCTCATCTTTACTAGATGCTGTTCTTCCACTAACCTCATTGCAACTCCCCTCCAAGTCTCCGACCACTACCTTGTATCCTTTTCCCTCTCGCTCTCATCCAACACTTCCCACACTGCCCCTACTCGGATGGTATCGCGCCGTCCCAACCTTCGCTCTCTCTCCCCCGCTACTCTCTCCTCTTCCATCCTATCATCTCTTCCCTCTGCTCAAACCTTCTCCAACCTATCTCCTGATTCTGCCTCCTCAACCCTCCTCTCCTCCCTTTCTGCATCCTTTGACTCTCTATGTCCCCTATCCTCCAGGCCGGCTCGGTCCTCCCCTCCTGCTCCGTGGCTCGACGACTCATTGCGAGCTCACAGAACAGGGCTCCGGGCAGCCGAGCGGAAATGGAGGAAAACTCGCCTCCCTGCGGACCTGGCATCCTTTCACTCCCTCCTCTGTCTCTGCTGCTAAAGCCACTTTCTACCACTCTAAATTCCAAGCATCTGCCTCTAACCCTAGGAAGCTCTTTGCCACCTTCTCCTGAATCCTCCTCCCCCTCCCCCCCCCCTCCTCCCTCTCTGCAGATGACTTCGTCAACCATTTTGAAAAGAAGGTCGACGACATCCGATCCTCGTTTGCTAAGTCAAACGACACCGCTGGTTCTGCTCACACTGCCCTACCCTGTGCTCTGACCTCTTTCTCCCCTCTCTCTCCAGATGAAATCTCGCGTCTTGTGACGGCCGGCCGCCCAACAACCTGCCCGCTTGACCCTATCCCCTCCTCTCTTCTCCAGACCATTTCCGGAGACCTTCTCCCTTACCTCACCTCGCTCATCAACTCATCCCTGACTGCTGGCTACGTCCCTTCCGTCTTCAAGAGAGCGAGAGTTGCACCCCTTCTGAAAAAACCTACACTCGATCCCTCCGATGTCATCAACTACAGACCAGTATCCCTTCTTTCTTTTCTCTCCAAAACTCTTGAACGTGCCGTCCTTGGCCAGCTCTCCCGCTATCTCTCTCAGAATGACCTTCTTGATCCAAATCAGTCAGGTTTCAAGACTAGTCATTCAACTGAGACTGCTCTTCTCTGTATCATGGATGCGCTCCGCACTGCTAAAGCTAACTCTCTCTCCTCTGCTCTCATCCTTCTAGACCTATCGGCTGCCTTCGATACTGTGAACCATCAGATCCTCCTCTCCACCCTCTCCGAGTTGGGCATCTCCGGCGTGGCCCACGCTTGGATTGCGTCCTACCTGACAGGTCGCTCCTACCAGGTGGCGTGGCGAGAATCTGTCTCCTCACCACGCGCTCTCACCACTGGTGTCCCCCAGGGCTCTGTTCTAGGCCCTCTCCTATTCTCGCTATACAACAAGTCACTTGGCTCTGTCATAACCTCACATGGTCTCTCCTATCATTGCTATGCAGACAACACACAATTAATCTTCTCCTTTCCCCCTTCTGATGACCAGGTGGCGAATCGCATCCCTGCATGTCTGGCAGACATATCAGTGTGGATGACGGATCACCACCTCAAGCTGAACCTCGGCAAGACGGAGCTGCTCTTCCTCCCGGGGAAGGACTGCCCGTTCCATGATCTCGCCATCACGGTTGACAACTCCATTGTGTCCTCCTCCCAGAGCGCTAAGAACCTTGGCGTGATCCTGGACAACACCCTGTCGTTCTCAACTAACATCAAGGCGGTGGCCCGTTCCTGTAGGTTCATGCTCTACAACATCCGCAGAGTACGACCCTGCCTCACACAGGAAGCGGCGCAGGTCCTAATCCAGGCACTTGTCATCTCCCGTCTGGATTACTGCAACTCGCTGTTGGCTGGGCTCCCTGCCTGTGCCATTAAACCCCTACAACTCATCCAGAACGCCGCAGCCCGTCTGGTGTTCAACCTTCCCAAGTTCTCTCACGTCACCCTGCTCCTCCGCTCTCTCCACTGGCTTCCAGTTGAAGCTCGCATCCGCTACAAGACCATGGTGCTTGCCTACGGAGCTGTGAGGGGGAACGGCACCTCAGTACCTCCAGGCTCTGATCAGGCCCTACACCCAAACAAGGGCACTGCGTTCATCCACCTCTGGCCTGCTCGCCTCCCTACCACTGAGGAAGTACAGTTCCCGCTCAGCCCAGTCAAAACTGTTCGCTGCTCTGGCCCCCAATGGTGGAACAAACTCCCCCACGACGCCAGGACAGCGGAGTCAATCACCACCTTCCGGAGACACCTGAAACCCCACCTCTTTAAGGAATACCTAGGATAGGATAAAGTAATCCTTCTCACCCCCCTTAAAAGATTTAGATGCACTATTGTAAAGTGGCTGTTCCACTGGATGTCATAAGGTGAATGCACCAATTTGTAAGTCGCTCTGGATAAGAGCGTCTGCTAAATGACTTAAATGTAAATGTAATAAAAAATAAAAAACACACACTGAACAGAACCTTTACAATCCAAGTGCATTTCTGTTTTGATTATCTATGCCTTGTCATCTAAGATGAGTCACATTCATAAGAATGTGAACGTGTAGTATTCAGCCTTTGTGTGTGAGAGTGTGTCATCTAACGCGGATCTGAGAGGGTGGTTGGTGTGTGTGTCAACGAGCGTGTTCACTCAAGGGACAGAGGAAGTGGATCACACTTCCTGTTTGTCTCACCGACGTGTACCAGCCTACAGACATGATTCACCATAGCATGCAGGGCTGTGGAAGACATGGTATTTCTAAATAATCTACAGTAGCATTCTAGAATTCTATTTAAGTGATAATGCCCGAGAAGCTAGTGTTTGGAGGCTATATCGGCACGGTTTTCTGGCCTGAGACAATCTTGGGCCTATCAACACCCGTGCCAATATATCCTCCAAACACCAGGTTCTTGGGCATTATCACTTAAATAGAATTATAGAATGCTACTGTAGATTATTTAGAAATACCATGTCTTCCACAGCCCTGAATTTTCAAAATAAAGCAAATTATCTCACACATTTCAATCAAATGGCCAAAACAAATAACAAGTGACAATTAAAAGTTAACTTAGTTTTAGAGAGCACAACCTCTTCTTTAATATGACACCACGTTCTTGTCAATAGGAATAACAATAATTTTGTCTTCCATTGTGTAAAGACACTCACTATCAAACACTCAACAACAAAAAACCTAAGGTATCTGTTACGACCGTTAAAGGATGAAGTGAACCAAAGCGCAGCTTTCATTCTATTTATTTTATAATGAACACCGACAACCAAAAAACAAAATACGAACGTGACGTTCTGCAGGGCAAAATAACAACCAATGCAAAAATAAGATCCCACAAATGAAAGAGGGAAAAAGGACTGCCTAAGTATGATTCCCAATCAGAGACAACGATAGACAGCTGTCCCTGATTGAGAATCATACCTGGCCAAAACAAAGAAATAGAAAGCATAGACTTCCCACCCGAGACACCCTGACCTAACAGACAGAGAAAAAAGGATCTCTAAGGTCAGGGCGTGACAGTACCCCCAAAGGTGCGGACTCCGGCCGCAAACCTGACACTATAGGGGAGGGTCCGGGTGGGCATCTACATTGGTGGTGGCTCCTGTTCGGGACGTAGACCCCGCTCCCTCCGCTGATTCCTCCGCTTCTATGGAACCGGACCGTGGATTATCGCTGGAGACTCCGAACTGGGAACCAGCGCTGGAGGCTCCGGGCTGCAGCTCTTCGCTATAGGCTCCGGACTAGGGACCGTTGCTGGAGGCTCCAGACTGGGGACTGTCGCTGGAGGCTCCGGACTCACCAGGCTGGGGAGACACACTGCAGGCCCGGTTCGTGGAGCAGGCACAGAACTCACCAGGCTGGGGAGACACACAGGAGGCCTGGTTCGTGGAGCAGGCACAGGACTCAACGGGCTGGAGAGACACACTGGAGGCCTGGTTCGTGGAGCAGGCACAGGACTCACCGGGCTGGAGAGAGACATTTGAGGCCTGGTTCGTGGAGCAGGCACAGGACTCACCGGGCTGGAGAGAGACATTGGAGGCCTGGTTCGTGGAGCAGGCACAGGACTCACCGGGCTGGAGAGAGACATTGGAGGCCTGGTTCGTGGAGCAGGCACAACCCGTCTTGGCTGGATACCCACTTCAATCCAGCAAGTGCGGGTCACCAGCACAGGATGCACTGGGCTGTGAAAGCACACTGGAGACACCTTGCGCAGAGCCGGCACACGATTTCCCGGTCCGAGGAGGCGCACTGAAGACCATGAGCGCTGAGCCGGCACCACCCTTCCTGGCTGGATACCCCTCTTTACGCGGCAGGTACCGAGAGCATTACTGCACGCACCGGGCTGTGACTGTGCACTGAAGGCACGGTGCGTAAAACCGGAATACATGGCACTGGAACGTTGACCAACTCCGCTCGCCCACCTGTGTAACCCACCCAAAAATGTTTTTTTTTGGGGGTTGCCTCTCGTGCTCCAGTGTCTCTGCCATAACTCCTGATCTCTCCGCTCCTCTCTATCTGCCTCCGCCTGTTTCCATGGCAGGCGATTGTCGCCTGCCATGATCTCCTCCCATGTTCACAATGTCTCCTTCTCTCCTGTGCCCAGGATCCCTTCTCCTCCTGGCCACGCTGCTTGGTCCTTTTGTGAGGGATCTTCTGTTACGATCGTCAAGGGAAGAAGTGGACCAAAGCGCAGCGTGTTATGTGTTCATTCTATTTATTTTATAATGAACACCGACAACAACAAAACAAAATATGAACGTGACGTTCTGCAGGGCAAAATAACAACCAATGCAAAAATAAGATCCCACAAGTGAAAGAGGGGAAAAGGACTGCCTGTATGATTCCCAATCAACGATAGACAGCTGTCCCTGATTGAGAACCACACCGGCCAAACAACAAAGAAATACAAAACATAGAAAATTAACATAGAATGCCCACCCTAGTCACACCCTGGCCTAACTAAAATAGAGAATGAAAGCCTCTCTATGGCTAGGGCGTGACACCACTTTCCTCGCTCCACATCTCTATCCCTCCAATCATCTCCAACTCCTCTTCCTCCCTGCCTTTTGCTCTTGAGCACTGACCCTTCACATATCTTCTTTCACTGACCTAGAGGAACAGAGTAGCGGAGAAGAGCAACAAATAGCATAATCTCTCTCAAATCAAATATTATTTGTCACATGCGCCGAATACAACAGGTGTCACCTTACAGTGAAATGCTTACTTACAAGCCCCTAACCAACAATGCAGTTAAAAAAATATGAATAATAAATAAAAGGAAAAAGTCATTAAAGAGCACTAGTAAAATAACAATAGTGAGATTATATACAATGGGTGCCGGTACAGAGTCAATGTGCGGGGGCACCGGTTAGTTGAGGTAATATGTACATGTAGGTAGAGTTATTAAAGTGACTATGCATAGATATTTACAGAGAGTAGCAGTGGCATAAAATAGGGGTTGGGGGGGGGTGGGCAATGCAAATAGTCTGGGTAGCCATTTGATTAGATGTATGGCTTGGGGGTAGAAGCTGTTTAGAAGCCTCTTGGACCTAGACTTGGCGCTCCGGGACCGCTTGCCGTGCCGTAGCAGAGAGAACAGTCTATGACTAGGGTGTTGCCATACCAGGCAGTGATGCTACCAGTCAGGATTTTCTCGATGGTGCAGCTGTAGAACCGTTTGAGGATCTGAGGACCCATGCCAAATATTTTCAGTTTCCTGAGCGGTAAAAGGTTTTGTCGTGCCCTCTTCACGACTGTCTTTGTGTACTTGGATCATGTTAGTTTGTTGGTGATGTGGACACCAAGGAACTTGAAGCTCTCAACCTGCTCCACTACAGCCCCCGTCAATGACAATGGGGGCGTGCTTGGTCCTCCTTTTCCTGTAGTCCACAATCTTCTCCTTTGTCTTGATCACGTTAAGGGAGAGGTTGTTGTCCTGGCACCACACGGCCAGGTCTCTGACCTCCTCCCTATAGGCTGTCTCGTCATTGTCAGTGACCACTGTTGTGTCATCAGCATACCTCATGATGGTGTTGGCGTCATGAGTGGACAGGGAGTACAGGAGGGGACTGAGCACGCACCCCTGAGGGGCCCCTGTGTTTAGGATCAGCGTGGCGGATGTGTTGTTACCTATCCTTACTACCTGTAGGCGGCCCGTCAGGAAGTCCAGGATCCAGTTGCAGAGGGATGTGTTTAGTCCCAGGGTGCTTAGCTTATTGATGAGCTTTGAGGGGACTATGATGTTTAACGCTGAGCTGTAGTCAATGAATAGCATTCTCTTTTGTGCAGGTTGGAAAGGGCAGCGTGGAGTGCAATAGAGATTGCATCATCTATGGATCTGTTAGGGCGGTATGCAAATTGGACTGGTTCTAGAGTTTCTGAGATAATGGTGTTGATGTGAGCCATGCCTTTCAAAGCACTTCATGGCTACAGACGTGAGTGAGTACTCCGGGTCGGTAGTCATTCAGGCAGGTTACCTTAGTGTTCTTGGGCACAGGGACTATGGTGGTCTGCTTAAAACATGTTGGTATTACAGACTCGGACAGGGAGAGGTTGAAAATGTCAGTGAAGACACTTGCCAGTTGGTCAGCGCATGCTCGCAGTACACGTCCTTGTAATCTGTCTGGCCTTGTGAATGTTGACCTGTTTAAAGGTCTAACTCACAACGGCTGCGGAGAGTGTATTCACACAGTTGTCCAGAACAGCTGGTGCTCTCATGCATGTTTCAGTGTTATTTGCCTCGAAGCGAGCCTAGAAATAGTTTAACTAGTCTGGTAGACTTGTGCCACTGGGAAGCTCTCGGCTGTGCTTCCCTTTGTAGTCTGTAATGGTTTACAAGCCCTGCCACATCCCATGAGCTTTGGAGCCGGTGTAGTATGATTCGATCTTAGTCCTGTATTGATGCTTTGCCTGTTTGATGGTACGTCGGATGGCATAGCGGGATTTCTTATAAGCTTCCGGTAGTTTAATCTTCCTCATAGGTCGACAATTTTATTTTCTAATGATTGCATGTTAGCTAGTAGAAAGGAAGGCAGTGGCGGTTTATTCAGTCGCCTACGAATTCTCAGAAGGCAGCCGACCTCTGTCCGCTTTTCTCTGACGGAGATTTGGGCCTGTTCCCGGGAAAGCAGCATGTCCCTCACGTCGCGCTCATTGGACTCGTTTAAGGGGAAAAAAAGCTTCTGCTGCTACACACAACTTTTCTTGCCTGACAGACTACTTAGGTCGCTAGTTAGCTATAGCAAGCAGCTTGGCCGTTTCCTTATGAATTACATCGGTAGAAACAATACAAAACAACCAACTAGTTAGTTGCAGTGTTTAACTGTAGATAGTCAGCTATATCCATGAGAAGCTCCACCTCTGATGTGCTCACCTGTACCAAACAAGTTATCATGACATGACAGGAATTGCTAATCTGAGAGCTATTCCCTAAATTTCACAGCATCAAACATTGACAGCACAAAACATATCTGCTGTTTACTTATTTCACTCACCTTGAAAATCACCACTTTTCAAAGTGCAAGGATGTGTCCGAATCCGTATCACCAACCAGAATAGAGATACAGCCTCTTTGACAGTGAAATGTCGTGTCCGCTTTGGCGCTGTCATTTTGAGAGAAGAAAAAAAACGTTGAAAAGTCAAATGACCGTATACCCTATTTCCGGTCTCTGGTTGATGACAACAGCCACGCAAATACGACAACGGGTTGTTAGCAAGTAAATTTTGCGATATTGACACAGATATTATTGTAGTGAGAAAAACAAGGCCGTTCGCGGCCTCTATAGTAATTTAAAGAAAGGCCGTTGACGGCTGCTATGTGTTCCAAAGGGTTAAGACAACGTAATAATTCCATGCGGAAGTGTTTAAAAAAAACACATTAATTGGACCAGCACCGTTGCTGATTCTACATGATTAGCATTGAAAACATGACCAGCGGTCGGGAAATCAAGTAATAAAGTGGATAAAAAATGACTGAATAGAATGACAGTAAAACAGTTACAGTATGCTATGTGTTTGCTGAGTAGTTCGCTAATATTCACTATGATTGTGTTTATTTACCACTTTCTTTCTGAACTGCTAACATTCGCTTGCAGTCATTTTTGCTGCCACTGTGGTCCAATGAATGTCTATTTTCTAGTGTTCAGCATGCAATTACTACATTGTCTTAAAGTGGATTTCTTCAACCTAGTTGCGAGTGTACCCATGAGTTTACAAGTCGATTTGCCAGGTTTAGAGGTTCCAAGCCTGTTCTATTCATTCTATTTCTAGAGTTGAAGGTGAAAGTTTACATACAGTTAGGTTGGAGTTATTAAAACTCGTTTTCAACCACTCCACAAATTTCTTGTTAACAAACTATAGTTTTGGCAAGTCGGTTAGGACATCTACTTTTTGCATGACACAACTAATTTTTCCAACAATTGTTTACAGACAGATTATTTCACTTATAATTCACTGTATCACAATTCCAGTGGGTCAGAAGTTTACATACGCTAAGTTGATTGTGCCTTTAAACATCTCGGAAAATTCCAGAAAAGGATGTCATGGCTTTAGAAGCTTCTGATAGGCTAATTGATATAATTTGAGTCAATTGGAGGTGTACCTGTGGATGTATTTCAAGGCCTACCTTCAAACTCAGTGCCTCTTTGCTTGACGTCATGGGAAAATCCAAAAGAAATCAGCCAAGACCCCAGAAAAAGACATTGTAGACCTCCACATGTCTGGTTCATCCTTGGGAACAATTTCCAAATGCCTGAAGGTACCATGTTCATCTGGACAAATAATAGTACGCAAGTATGAACACCATGGGACCACGCAGCCGTCATACCTCTCAGGAATGAGACGCGTTCTGTCTCCTAGAGATGAACGTACTTGTGTGCGAAAAGTGCAGGAACGAAGGGATTGGTGCACTTCACAAAATAGATGGCATCACGAGGGATGAAAGTTATGTGGATATATTGAAGCAACAACTCAAGACATCAGTTAGGACGTTAAAGCTTGGTTGCAAATGGGTCTTCCAAATGGACAATGACCCCTAACATAAGCAAAATGGTTTAAGGATAACAAAGTCAAGGTATTGGAGTGGCCATCACAAATCCCTGACCTCAATCCTATATAAAATATGTGGGCAGAACTGAAGAAACGTGTGCGAGCAAGGAGGCCTGCAAACCTGACTTAGTTACACCAGCTCTGTCAGGAGGAATGGGCCAAAATTCACCCAACTTATTGTGGGAAGCTTGTTCAAGGCTACCCGAAACGTTTGACCCAAGTTCAATTTAAATGCAATGCTACCAAATACTAATTGAGTGTTTTGTAATCTTCTGACTCACTGGGAATGTGATGAAAGAAATAAAAGCTGAAATAAATCACTGTCTACTATTATTCTGACATTTCACATTCTTAAAATAAAGTGGTGATCCTAACGGACCGAAAACAGGGCATTTTTAATCGGATTAAATGTCAGGAATTGTGAAGAACTGAGTTTAAATGTATTTGGCTGTCACGGTTGTTTAAATGAGTGGACCAAGGTGCAGCGTGCGTAGAGTTCCACATTATCTTTAATAGTGAAACGTACAACAAGGAAATAAAAACCGTGCCATCACAGAGCGCAACAAAGCACTAACCAAAACAATATCCCACACAGCAGGTGGAAACAGGGAATCTTTAAGGATGATCCCCAATTAGAGACAACAAACCTCAGCTGCCTCTAATTGGGAACCATATCTCCACAACATCTTACGTGTTTCAGCAAGGCAGGGCTCCAGACTAAAATTTTCCCCAGGTGGGACTGGTGCCACTAACTTTTTCAGTTGGTGGCACCAGACCACCGGGGCGTCACGCAATAGAAAGAATAGGTATTCACCTCATAAAGGCATTCACGGTGCCTTAGACAGCGTAATCAACTACTGAGATGGTAGGCGGTTCAAGGTATAAGTTGCTTCATCTAACAAGTCCAAGCAGGAATGCATGATTCAAAATGTTTTGATATGCAACCCAATCCGGGGATTGTCGTGAATTGTGGGTATTGTTGTAATATTTTACTGTTTAAAATAGGATTACAGAATGTTCAGAATTGTGTTGTTCAATAGAGATGAATTTGTCTACATCTTTATGTGCACATACAGTATATCATAGGGTCATTTGTTCGGGGCTAATTCACCACGGGGCGGCAGGGTAGCCTAGTGGTTAGAACGTTGGACCAGTAACCGGAAGTTTGCAAGTTCGAACCCCCGATCTGACAAGGTACAAATCTGTCGTTCTGCCCCTGAACAGGCAGTTAACCCACTGTTCCTAAGGCTGTCATTGAAAATAAGAATGTGTTCTTAACTGACTTGCCTAGTTAAATAAAGATAAAATTGAAAAAATAAACATGAGGAAGTGAAAACTCAGAACACATTAGCTAGATTGCTAACACTAAATATAAAAAACCCTGCTAGTAGTGCTGTATTAATCTAACAGTTGTAGCTTGGTTGAAAATACTTGTCTCCTGGAGCGCACATCTAAAGAGGGGAAAGAGTGGCTTGCTCACCACAGCAGCAGGCCCCAGCGAAACAGGCCCAGGGGCAAGGCGGACACTTTTATTAAAGGGATAATGAGGATAATGTACTTTACTGTTGACCAAATCAACGGTTTTAGCCACCAAAAGCAATAGAACGTTTTGACACTTTAGAGTGAGGTGACCATGAAATGAATGATCATCTCGGGCTGATGTAACCCATTTAAAAAAAAAAAATGTTTTTCTCACAGCCAAGTTTAAAAGGTCGCAAAATGCAACTAAATGGTTGCAGTCTGGAGCCCTGCAAGGAGCAACAAAAGTTTGTCGTCTGCAAAAAAGGAGGTCATTTAGCCTCACAGTGCAAAGTGCTTTGTAACCACTGGTTGTCTGTTTTCTTTTCGTTCACTCATCTGTGGTTGCCTCTTTCTTTGAAGTAAGGATGAGCACGGTTAATCGAACATCCGGATATCCGAACGGACATTAGAATTCAATTACTTGAGCGAGTGTTCATTTTTTAACAACAAAAAAAACGTTGTCTACGTGAAATGATCCTTGTGAAATTTGTTTTACCAACAAGTATGACATTTTAAATTCTTAATTTAATAAAACAACACACTTTTGAATGTAGTATTTATAACGTTGCATTGACCTCCAGGCTGTCCTGACATTGGTATGCTATTGTTCCCACTTCAAATGGCAACGGAGGTTCCACTATACCTGACCAGATCAATGCAAAATACTTTTTGTAACAGAACCAGTTCTATCATGCCAAAAAATCTGACTTCTCTTTAGCCAACCCACCAGGGTTGTTTCTGTTAGCCAACCCACCAGAGAAAAGCAGATGTCTACTGTTTATCTCTGCCATGTGCATTTGCGTGATTTTGATTGGTTGAGAAAATGGAGAAAAAATTTAATTACTATCTGGACATCCAAAAATATGTCATGATACTATTTGAATAGTAAAATAATGTCAAATGGCCACCCCTACTCTGAAGAAACAGAATCCACCCTCTGAAAAGAACAGAGAGTAAGCAATCGACACAGAAAAAGAAAGAGTGAGTGAAAAACGGAAACAGAGAGGAAGAGAGCGATGGTAACTCTGTGTAGTTCTCGCTTTCTAACAGTCTCAAGTCTGTAGACGGGAAAACTAAGCCTCGAGGCAAGGTTTACTGTTGAAAAGAGATTATACTCTCCTCATCTCCCTCACTCTCTCCCCTGCCTATCTCCTCTCTGCCTCCTATCCTCTTCCATCTCCTTCTCTTCTCTTTTCCTATGAGCCTATGGAGCTTGTGTGTGTGTGTGTGTGTGTGTGTGTGTGTGTGTGTGTGTGTGTGTGTGTGTGTGTGTGTGTGTGTGTGTGTGTGTGTGTGTGTGTGTGTGTGTGTGTGTGTGTGTGTGTGTGTGTGTGTGTGCATCTATGGAAGGGTCAAAAAGTGAGGTCTGGTCCCAAAACCAACTCCTAGCCCCTTTCCTTTTGCTGTTTGCAGATGAGATCTGAATGACTTGTAAGCCATATGGACATGCATCTCCCCAAATCTAAAACCATTGGGAGGCTGGAGATCGCTAAATCAGCCCCGGAGCTATCACCATATTGGTTACATATGACCAGTTGTCCATCAATCTAAAAGAGCAGCTTCTTTCTGATCTGGTAAACTTCCTGAGCTGTGAAGATTGGTCAGGCGGCCATCATGGTTGAGTTGTCTAGTCTGGTTTGCACCTGCAAGACAGGTTGGTCACCATGTGTTGGTTGTACAGTAGACTGGTTGATGCTGGGAGGGAGGAAGGCAGGGGAGAGAGGGAGGTGGAGAGGAGAGGGGCAGCTTGGCTTCCTGTTCTGTGGTCTGCCAGCAGGTGTGCGTTCCCGGCGCAGTGTGGGCTGCTGGAGTTTGCTGACTGAGGTGAATGGTTTGCTGTTGACGTGGAAAGCTCACCACCAAACCTCAAATGGAGTTGATTGACGCAATGATGTTTGTCTCTGTCTGAATGTGTGTTGGAGTGGGGGGCTCCATTTGAACTACACCAGCTGTGTGCCCAGTGGGGCAATCACATATTTAGGTTTTTACGCAAGTTTAAAAGTTAAAGTTTAATATTTGTTTTCACTGCATGCAAACAAAGTGTTGTTTTTGATTAATAGTGCCATTTTATTGTATTTCAATCAACCCCCCCACTTTGCCTACTTCCTGCCCGACCAGCCTGTCTCTGATCATATTGGAATATATTTGTTAGGTTTTCAGTAGGTTCAATTAGGTGTGGAACATCAACAGTCCGGCCCTGGCATAGATACCCCTCACTAGCCATCACCATATTGGAGCACTGGTATGCAAATCTATCCACATATACAGACATAATGTATAAACACCGTATATACTCTGGAGTCCAATGTGTGTTGGAGTGGGGGCTACTACACAAGTCTTCACACAGCCTGTCTCCTGCCGGTGTGGTCACATAAATACCCCTCACTAGCCATACACACACACTATCACACACACACACACACACACACACACACCACACACACACACACACACACACACACACACACACACACACACACACACACACACACACACACACACACACACACACACACACACACACACACACACACACACACACACAGGATATGCTTCTTTATCCAGAAATGCTTTCTCTTACATCAACCACTACTCCACCAACACGGCGCAATGCATCTACTACCATATCCATCATATTTCACTTACGGACTGGTCAGCTTGGAGAAGTAATTTTTATTGGTACCATATTGAAGTGCTGAGAAGACATCAGTGTTGACATCTACAGTGCAAGCATCTATAAGCAAGAACTGACCCCCGGTCAGTTGGCCATCAAATCAAATCTTATTGGTCACATACACATGGTTATTTGATTTATTTCATTTTATTTAACCTTTATTTAACCAGGAAGGTCTCATTGAGATTTAAAATCTCTTTTTCAAGAGCTTCCTGGCCAATATAGGCAGCACCAAGTCATTACAAAAATGACAGACAGACAACATGAACAACTACAAGTAATTTAGTAAAAACCATTGAATTCACAAGTGTATAACAAAATCAAAAACAGCAAATTAAAAACATTGACAGGTCAGGGATTCAGCCTCAAAATCCTTCATCAATGATTTAAACACACCAATCGGGACAAGTTCTTCCAGTTTAAAAGTATTTTGTAAGGCGTTCCAAGACGATGGCACAGAGTACATAAAAGCCCTTTTACCAAATTCAGTTCGGACATTTGGAACAGTTAGCAGGATAAAGTCCAGTGAACGATGAGAGTACCCACCACATTTCTGAACAATAAAAATGGCCAAATAAAAAGATAGTAAACCCAAAATGGCTTTGTAAATAAAAGTATACCAGTGACTGAGCCTACGAGTGACTAGAGAATGCAAGCCAACCCTGGTATACAAAGTGCAGTGGTGCGTAAGGGTTTTGCAGTTTAAAATAAATCTCAAAGTGCTATGGTAGAGAGTGTCAATTGATCTCAAACTCTGAGCGGAAGCATTCATATATAAAATATCCCCATAGTCTAGTAAAAGCATAGAAACAGGCCTTATTCCTAAAATAAAATCCCAATTTCAGCTTCAATTTTTTTGTAAGTTGTTGAATATGCAATTTAAAAGAGAGGCTGTCATCAATGAAAATTCCAAGATATTTCTATGAGGTTACAACCTCAATCTCCTTGCCCTGACAGGTAGTAATAGGTGAAAGGTTCAGAGGTTTATTTCTTGCATTAGTTTAGTTTTGTCAGTTTTGAGGATAAGCTTCAATTGACACAAGGTATGTTGAACAGTATTAAAAGCTGTTTGTAAGATCTGGAAAGCTTTTGTAAGAGACGAGGCACAACAGTAAATAACAGTGTCATCAGCATAAAAATGAAGTTGTGCATTTTGGACATTTTGTCTAAATCATTTATATAAATAGTGAATAAGAGAGGACCAAGTACAGAGCCTTGGGGCACACCATTAAAGACAGACAATTTAACAGACATAAGCTTATCACATTGAGTGCACTGAGTTCTATCAGACAGATAGTTAGCAAACCATGCAACTGCATGCTCCGAAAGACCTACACTCGACAATCTCTGCCTTAGTATAGCATGTTCAACTGTATCAAAAGCCTTAGAGAGATCAATAAAAAGTGAGACACAGTGCTGTTTTTTGTCAAGGGTTTCAGTGATATCATTTAAAACCTTCATGGCTGCTGTAATTGTGCTATGCTTCTTCCTGAAGCCTGATTGGTACATTGATAAAATAGAGTTAGTAAATAAAAACGATTTTAGCTGTTCACTTACAAGGGTTTCAAGTATTTTCACCAGGGGTGACAGCTTTGAGATTGGCCTATAATTATTTAAAAGAGTTGGATATCCCCCTTTTAAAAGTGGTAGGACAAATGCTGAATTCCAGATTTTTGGAATTTCATTATATTCCAGGGTTAGATTGAACAGATATGTAAGTGGTTCAGCTATGAAATCAGCTGTCAGATTTAAAAAGCAGGGATCCAAAATATCAGGACCTGCAGACTTTCTCTGATCTAAGGATTTCAGGGCTTTATGTACCACCTGCACTGAGAATGGCAAAAAGCTAAAGGTTTGACCAGCTCTCACTGGTTCATCCACACAGGGTTTTACAGAGACATAGGACACTAAATCAAACAGCCTACCAGATGATACAAAGTGCTCATTGATACAATTCAGCATTTCAGTTTTGTCATATATAGCAACAGAGTCCTTCAAAACACATGACGGTAATTCATTAATATTACTGTTACCAGACATAGACTTAATAGCCTTCCAAATCTTTCTAGGGTCATTCAGGTTATCAGTGGTAACAGACATAAAATATTCAGACTTGGCCTTCCTGAGAAGAAAATAACACTTGTTTCTCTCCACTGGCTTCCAGTTGAAGCTCGCATCCGCTACAAGACCATGGTGCTTGCCTACGGAGCTGTGAGGGGAACGGCACCTCAGTACCTCCAGGCTCTGATCAGGCCCTACACCCAAACAAGGGCACTGCGTTCATCCACCTCTGGCCTGCTCGCCTCCCTACCACTGAGGAAGTACAGTTCCCGCTCAGCCCAGTCAAAACTGTTCGCTGCTCTGGCTCCCCAATGGTGGAACACACTCCCTCACGACGCCAGGACAGCGGAGTCAATCACCACCTTCCGGAGACACCTGAAACCCCACCTCTTTAAGGAATACCTAGGATAGGATAAAGTAATCCTTCTCACCCCCCTTAAAAGATTTAGATGCACTATTGTAAAGTGGCTGTTCCACTGGATGTCATAAGGTGAATGCACCAATTTGTAAGTCGCTCTGGATAAGAGCGTCTGCTAAATGACTTAAATGTAATGTAAATGTTTCGTAACTGCCTAAAAATAAGCCATTCAGCATCAGAACATGATTTCCTTGCTTTAGCCCAGACAATGGATCTGATCCCAGTAGGCAACCCAAAACAACGGCGCTGCAGAAGGGGCAGACAGAGTGGTCTTCTGGTCAGGCTCCGTAGACGTGTCCATCGCTCACCTCTCCCGAGTTTTCTACTCGCCAATGTCCAGTCTCTTGATAACAAGGTAGACGAAATTTGAGCAAGGGTTGCCTTCCAGAGAGATTTCAGAGATTGTAACATTCTCTGTTTCACGGAAACATGGCTCTCTCAGGATATGTTGTCGGAATCGGTTCAGCCACTTGGCTTCTCCATGCATCGCGCCGACAGAGATGAACACCTCTCTGGGAGGAGTAAGGGCGGGGGTGTATGCTTTATGATTAACGACTCATGGTGTAATCATAACAACATACAGGAACTCAAGTCCTTCTGCTCACCCGACCTAGAATGTCTTTCAATCAAATGCCAGCCATTTCACCTACTAAGAGAATTCTCGTCAGTTATTGTCACAGCTGTGTACATTCCTCCTCAAGCCGAAGTTAGAGTAGCAATGGTTGAGTGTGTTACTCACTCGTGTACTGCGTTCAATATATTGATAGAATTTAGGTAGCCTTGTTCTCAAATGAGCTTTGTTAAAATCCCCAGCAACAATAAATGAATCCTCAGGATAAATGGTTTCCAGTTTGCATAAAGTCCAGTGAAGTTCCTTGAGGGCCGTCTTTGTCTTTGCTTGAGGGGGGATATACAGGGCTGTGACAATAACCGAGGAGAGTTCTCTTGGGAGATAATATGGTCGGCATTTGATTCTGAGGAATTCTAGGTCAGGTGAACAAAAGGACTTGAGATCATGTATGTTGTTACAATTACACGATGAGTCGCTAATCATGAAACATACACCGCGCCCTTCTTCTACCGGAGATGTTTATGTTTATTCCTGTCTGCGTAATGCACTGAAAATCCCTTTGGCTGTACCTACTCCGACTGCATATCCCAAGCTAGCCATGTTTCTGTGAAACAGAGTATGTTACAATCCTGGATATCTCTCTGGGAAGCAACTCCTTCCCTGATTTTGTCGACTAACGATTAACGATCTGTCCACTCAGTCAGAAGCTGACTTTGTTTTTGATGATGTGTCAATTGAGTGGCTGACTGTCAGCATGTACCACCTTCTACGTGAAATGAGACTCTTAGAGAAGCTTCATTTGTTCCTTAAAAACGTACTGTCCAAATGTGTATTGTCACCATCACATTCTAAACAGTTGTACTTTACTTACTTGTTTGTACTAGCAAGTAAAACTCTTTAAATACACATTTTATTTTCAGGTGATTTGACACTGTATTCAAGCAGTAAGGACAGGACGTGTGGAGACAGGCAAATTGAAGAAACAGCGGGAAGAGTGGGCAGAGGGATTTAACCTTAACATGTGACACGTGCCCAGTGGTGATTTTAGCATGTACGTCTTGGTGGGGCAAACTCCCCCACCTTCTTGCACCACATAACACTAAACAATACATTAATTGCACTATAACGGCAACAAGCAGTGCCCACAAACTGCTAGGGCCTACATAAAGATGTCCCAACAGCAGAGCTGTCTTTCCAGCACAATGGAGTGAATCCTTAACACAACTACACCTGGCTATCAGCGGAGCCTTGTCTGGCAGCGAAACAATTTGTTCAGCCTCGTTTACTGCCTTTAAAAAAACATATCTGATATGGCTGACCATATCTCCCTGGCATATTACATAATTTATGCAGCAACATATAACACATTTTTGGACTCACCTTGTTGTGCTCGGCGGTTCTTCGCAGGCAAATTTTGTCATCAAAGAAAAGTATTTTCAAATCCGAGTTGGATGACCGTTCAGAACTTATTTTCCCAATCTGACTTCCCAGTTGCAATGCTTGCTGTTAGCCACTGTCACGATTCCTTACAAACAAATCATGGTTGAATTTGCGATTTCCAACTTGTGTAATGTTTATGTCCAATGAACGATGAGCACCAATACGTTTTATCTATAATTTATCTTCATTATTTCTCTTCATATGGCAAGGATTCAAAAGGATTTGCCAGTAAATTGTCTACTTGATTTTTGATGATGATGACTGCGAGCTAAGATTTTTTAAGTATTGATTGCCCAAGCAAACTTTTTAAGTAAATGGGACCGGACTGAAAAGAAAAAACATTTATTTTATATTGAGTAGTGATACCAATCTGTCGATAAGATACTTAGCGAGGTTCAAACAGTGTGTGTGTGTGTGTGTGTGTGCGTGCATTTTAGTGTGTGCATCTGAGTATGTTTGAGTGTGTGTGTGTGTGTGTGTTGTTGGTTTCAGACACCGATATTTCTATTTTCTATTCAAAAGCTGCTGTCTGCTGTAAATATGTTGTGATGAGCCTTTCCATGGTTCACTGGGTCTCATTCCTAAACTGGAGGGGTCATTTACAGTTGAAGTCGGACGTTTACATGCACCTTAGCCAAATACATTTAAACTCACCTTTTCACAATTCCTGACATTTAATCCGAGTAAAAACTCCCTGTCTTAGGTCACTTAGGATCACCACTTTATTTTAAGAATGTGAAATGTCAGAATAATAGTGGAGATAATTATTTATTTCAGCTTTTGTTTATTTCATCACATTCCCATTGGGTCAGAAGTTTACATACACTCATTTAGTATTTGGTTGCATTGCCTTTAAAATGTTTCGGGAAGGCTTCCACAAGCTTCGCACAATAAGTTGGGTGAATTTTGGCCCATTCCTCCTGACAGAACTAGTGTAACTGAGTCAGGTTTGTAAGGCCTCCTCGCTTGCACACATTTTTTCAATTATGCCCACACATTTTCTATAGGATTGAGGTCAGGGCTTTGTGATGGCCACTACAATAATTTGACTTTGTTGTCCTTAAGCCATTTTGTCACAACTTTGGAAGTATGCTTGGGTCATTGTCCATTTGGAAGATCCATTTGTGACCAAGCTTTAACTTCCTGACTGATGTCTTGATGTTGCTTCAATATATCCACAAAATTGTCCTGACTCATGATGCTATCTATTTTGTGAAGTACACTAATCCCTCCTGCAGCAAATCACACCCACGACATGATGCTGCCACCTCCATGCTTCACGGTTGGGATGGTGTTCTTCGGGCTTGCAAGCCTCCCCCTTTTCCTCCAAACATAATGATGGTCATTATGACCAAACAGTTCTATTTTTGTTTCATCAGACTGAAAGGTATGATGTTTGTCCCCATGTGCAGTTGCAAACCGTAGTCTGGCTTTTTCATGGCGGTTTTGGAGCAATGGCTTCTTCCTTGGTGCGTGGCAATTCAGGTTATGTCGATATAAGACTAATTTTACTGTGGATACTCCTCTCTGTCCCTTTTCCCGCACCCGCACCCTCTCCATCTCACCCTCTCCTTGTCTTTCTCTCTCCCTGTCTACCTTCTCCCTCCCTCCGTATACCTACTCCTCTCCCTCCCCCTCTTTTGGGAGGCCTCCTGTTTGGTATTTCAGTGAGGAGGAAGAAGAGGGAGAGGAGTTAGTGTGAGTCATCCTGAGGGCAC
The DNA here is from genome assembly GCF_023373465.1 of Oncorhynchus keta. Taxonomy (NCBI): domain Eukaryota; kingdom Metazoa; phylum Chordata; class Actinopteri; order Salmoniformes; family Salmonidae; genus Oncorhynchus; species Oncorhynchus keta. The sequence continues at coordinate 43,211,553 of NC_068454.1, read as the reverse complement.
GGCAACGTTGTCTCTGGTCTGTGTTTACTCCGGTCGCCGTGGAGATGATGTCCTCTCAGCGGGCCCTAGTGTTTTGTCGGGCCAGCTGCCCCCTCACGGCCCTCTCTTCCTCCCCTGCTGTCAGGGTTCAATTCGACTCCGCCGCCTTTAATGAAAAGACAACTCAGGAGGAGCAGCGTCCTCCTTTGCAGCCTTGCTTTCCCTCTCGGTGTGCACGTATTCTCGCTCTCGCTCTCTCTCTCTGGGCTCTTTCTGTTGTTTTCGCTCACTCTCTTTTTGTCCTTGTCTCTTTCTCTTCCTTTTTTCACTTTCTATTCACCTTCGCTCTCTTGCTCTCTCTCGCTCTCTCTCCCTCCATATCTCCCTTTTAGATCACCTAAGGCACATATGTTACAAAGTCTCACAAAGGGAAAGGAAGGGATTGGAGGAACAGAGGTGTAGTTAGATTACAGTTAGGAGCTCCTCTATGAGGTGTGTGTTTGTGCGTGCGTGAGTGCGTGGAGGAGAGCGCATGCACACGTGTGTGCGTGCGTGTACTCTGTTCCACAGAGAAACAGACGGGCCAGTCCTTCGGCCCATCAGGCTCTGGTGTCATCTTTCTGCCATCTGCCACTGCCACCACACTACTAAGCGTACACACACACACGCACACACACATACACACGCTACCATCGACAGTTCTTACAACTGCCATCCAAATGTATCTATTCCTTCTCTGTATCCACACTGCATTAGGACTGTTTGAGCAGGTTTTCCCTTGTTGTGATATTTGTGGCAGACGAACAAACATGTGTGCATGAACACACACACACACACACACACACACACACACACACACACACACACACACACACACACACACACACACTATGATGTATCTTTTTGCAGTGAGACACAAGTCAAGTTTGTCACTTTCAAGAGCAAATGCCCCTAAAAACCAACATCTCATTTAGAAAACGATACGACTAAACTTTTATTCTCCTGTCAAAATTGACTGCAAAGTGTTAATAGGATCATTTTGGTCATAAAGGCAGTCTTGTGGTTAGGACTTCATTACAAGGTAAATTTAAGGTTGGGTTTGTTTCAATCCTGCCCACAACTGGCAACACACAAGTAATCGCCAGTTTGTCTGTGAAATGTATATGTGTTCAGAGCTTTTGTGAAACAGCACAGTTGAAAATGTATGGCAAATAGAGATCAACATGGATGGTCTTCAGGGATGGATGGGAGTAAAAACAAACAAAAGATGTTGTGAAATGGATTATGTCCGTAAAATGTATATACACTGCTTAAAAAAATAAAGGGAACACTAAAATAACACATCCGAGATCTGAATGAATGAAATATGCTTATTAAATAGTTTTTTCTTTACATAGTTGAATGTGCTGACAAGAAATTCACACAAAAATGATCAATGGAAATCAAATGTATCCACCCATGGAGGTCTGGATTTGGAGTCACACTCAAAATTAAAGTGGAAAACCACACTACAGGCTGATCCAACTTTGATGTAATGTCCTTAAAACAAGTCAAAATGAGGCTCAGTAGTGTGTGTGGCCTCCACGTGCCTGTATGACCTCCCTACAATGCCTGGGCATGCTCCTGATGAGGTGGCGGATGTTCTCCTGAGGGATCTCCTCCCAGACCTGGACTAAAGCATCCGCCAACTCCTGGACAGTCTGTGGTGCAACGTGGCGTTGGTGGATGGAGCGAGACATGATGTTCCAGATGTGCTCAATTTGATTCAGGTCTGGGGAACGGGCGGGCCAGTCCATAGCATCAATGCCTTCCTCTTGCAGGAACTGCTGACACACTCCTGCCACTTGAGGTCTAGCATTGTCTTGCATTAGGAGGAACCCAGGGCCAACCGCACCAGCATATGTTCTCACAAGGGGTCTGAGGATCTCATCTCGGTACCTAATGGCAGTCAGACGAGCACATGGAGGGCTGTGCAGCCCCCCAAAGAAATGCCACCCCACACCATGACTGACCCACCGCCAAACCAGTCATGCTGGAGGATGTTGCAGGCAGCAGAACGTTCTCCACGGCATCTCCAGACTCTGTCACGTCTGTCACGTGCTCAGTGTGAACCTGCTTTCATCTGTGAAGAGCACAGGGCACCAGTGGCAAATTTGCCAATCTTGGTGTTCTTTGGCAAATGCCAAACGTCCTGCACGGTCTCGGGCTATAAGCACAACCCCCACCTGTGGACGTCGGGCCCTCATACCACCCTCATGGAGTCTGTTTCTGACTGTTTGAGAAGACACATTTGTGGACTGCTGGAGGTCATTTTGCAGGGCTCTGGCAGTGCTCCTCCTGGCACAAAGGCGGAGGTAGCGGTCCTGCTGCTGGGTTGTTGCCCTCCTACGGCCTCCTCCGCGTCTCCTGATGTACTGGCCTGTCTCCTGGTAGCGCCTCCATGATCTGGACACTACGCTGACAGACACAGCAAACCTTCTTGCCACAGCTCGCATTTATGTGCCATCCTGGGTGAGCTGCACTACCTGAGCCACTTGTGTGGGTTGTAGACTCTGTCTCATGCTACCACTAGAGTGAAAGCACCGCCAGCATACAAAAGTGACCAAAGCATCAGCCAGGAAGCATAGGAACTGAGAAGTGGTCTGTGGTCAGCACCTGCAGAACCACTCCTTTATTGGGGGTGTCTTGCTAATTGCCTATAATTTCCACCTGTTGTCTATTCCATTTGTACAACAGCATGTGACATTTATTGTCAATCAGTGTTGCTTCCTAAGTGGACAGTTTGATTTCACAGAAGTGTGATTGACTTGGAGTGACATTATGTTGGTTAAGTGTTCCCTTTATTTTTTTGAGCAGTGTAGTATGCATAGGCTGGAAATAGAAGGCTAGGTGTTGTTAATTAGTTTGCTCCATTTGGAGGAGGGGTGGTGGGGTTAGTGGAAAATAAAAAGATACCAGTCAAAGTTTGGACACATCAACTCATTCAAGGGTTTTTCCAAATTGTTGTATTTTTTCTACATGGTAGTATAATAGTAAAGACATCACAACTATGAAATAACACATATGGAATCATGTAGTAACCAATAAAGTGTTAAACAAATCAAAATATATTTTCTATTTGAGATTCTTAAAAGTTGCCAGAGTGTCACCAGCAAAGCACCATCACACCTCCTCCATGCTTCATGGTGGGAACCACACATGCGGAGATCATCTGTTCACCTACTCTGTGTCTCACTAAGACATGACGGTTGGAACCAAAAATCTCAAATTTGGACTCAACAGACCAATGGACATCAGACCACCGGTCTGTTTCTTGGCCCATGCAAGTTTCTTCTTCTTCTTATTTGTGTCTGTTACGTTCCCCAGTTTCTGTGTTGTAGTTTGTGTATTTGAATGTGTGTGTTTCAGGAGATGGCTTCCTGAAATCCACCAAGCAGCTGATTGGTCGACTCCACGGCTAATTGGAGCTGACCCCGCCCCCTCGTCAATTTACAGTTGTATTCCATTAGACTCCTTCTCCAGTTATAAAAGCCAGTGTTCTGTTGTTCAGGAGAGAGATCATTGCTGGGAGGTCATTGCAGAAAGATGATTGCTGAGAGAGGAGGCTGATGGCTGAGAGAGGAGGCTGATGGCTGAGAGAGGAGGCTGATGGCTGAGAGAGGAGGGTGATGGCTGAGGGAGGAGGCTGATGGCTGAGGGTTATAACATATGTTGGTTGTTTCTCAGGCAGTTGGTATGTACTATGTTAATTGTAGATGGGAGCAGCTTTGATATGTTCTGTGTGAGTTTGTTGCTCAGTCAGAGCCTATTTGATGTCCTGTGTTTCTCAGTGTGTTTGTGAAATTGTTAATAAAATTCTGTTTAATTTGTTCCCAGGGGGTAAGGGGAAGGCACCTAGGGACTTAGACAATGCTTAGGCAAGAGGCCCGCGGGCATACATATACCCGTAGTATATTCACTGTCTAGGCACACTAGGTAAGACCTGGGCGGACCACCCCCTGTATATTGGTTAGCGCCCCAGGTGGGGCCAAGTTAGGTAAGTAGTGGGTAGGCAGGTATAAGGTAGGAGAGGGGGCTTTGATATTTACTTTCTTTGCTTTGGTTCCGTCCAGCCCCTTTTCCCCATATTACCTTGTGACGGAATAAATTCCTTGTAAACGGTACCACTCTCTCTGCCTTTTGTCATCCTTACTCGTACCTACAGTCCATACTTCTTTCACTTCACGGAGAGTTGAGTTGTAGCTGGGTGTTGCGTTCCCTCTTCATAGAGGCCTGTGTAACAGTTTCCTTTAGTAGTGGTTTCATGGCAGCAATTCGACCATGAAGGCCTGATTCACGCAGTCTCCTCTGAACAGTTGATGTCTCTTACTTGAACTCTGTGAAGCATTTATTTGGGCTGCAATTTCTTAGGCTGGTAACTCTAATGAACGTATCCTCTGCAGCAGATGTAACTCTAGGTCTTCCTTTCTTGTGGCGGTCCTCATGAGAGCCAGTTTCATCATAGCGCTTGATGGTTTTTGCGACTGTACTTGAAGTAACTTTCGAAGTTCTTAAAATGTTCCGGATTGTCTGACCTTCATGTCTTAAAGTAATGATGGACTGTCGTTTCTCTTTGCTTATTTGAGCTGTTCTTGACATAATATGGACTTGGTCTTTTACCAAATAAGGCTATCTTCTGTATACCACCCATACCTTGTCACAACAGAACTGATTTGCTCAAACGCATTAAGATGGAAAGAAAATCCACATATTGACTTCTAAGGCACACCTGTTTAATTGAAATGCATTCCAGGTGACTACCTCACTAAGTTGGTTGAGAGAATGCAAAGAGTGTGTAAAGCCGGAGTATTGTGTGTAAATTGATGAGGGAAATCTTTTAGTTGATCAATTATAGGTTAAGGCTGTAATGTGATAATGTGGGGGGGTCTGAATACTATACGAATGCACTGTATACACGCACTGTACGTATTTTTCTGTGTGTGTGCTTGTGCATACAGTATGTGCTTCCTAGTTTGCCCATTTCCCCTGTCGTTGGCTGCTGGTTAGTGATGCGCGGCGCGTCCCCTGTCTGTTCTCTTGGCTAATTAAAAAGCCATTATTGCATCTCAGGCATCAGGCATACTCCACCGGGGCCTCTAAAAATAGCACTGCCAACACACACACACTCATATGCGTGTGCATGTATACACACACATGCGCACATACACTCATATACATGTGCACAGACACACACATATGAATGTATACACGCACGTACACATTGCAGAGTTGCCGTGTCTGCTGAAAAACACACTCTAAACGCTCCCAAAGTCTCCGTCCTCTTTACCTTCCTCTACTTTCATTTTCATCCCCATCAGGGGAAGGCATTGTGTGTAGGAGAGCGGTGTGTGTGTTTGTCTGAGTGTATTCGTGCTCTAATGTGCGTGTGTGTGTTTGTATTAGTATGTGTGTGTGTGTGTGTGTGTGTGTGTGTGTGTGTGTGTGTGTGTGTGTGTGTGTGTGTGTGTGAGAAAAGAATGTGTAATCCCCCACCCCGCCCTCCATCATGTATTAATCATGGCCGCAGTCTGGATGGGCTGAAAATAGTGCCGCGCAACCCAGAAAAACAAAGCTGTGTGTGTTGGGGTTCTCTCATGTGTGACTCCTGCACATGGGTCCCCTCTTCTCCTCCCAGCCCCTCCCCTCTTAGCTTCCATCTATTCATGTGTACAGTATACACATGAGTAGATGACATGATATGAAAACAAATGATTGGTGTGTGTCCCAATACGATGAAATAGTCTTTGTCCTCATCTCCTTGATCCTTTGTGTCCTTGGCCCCTTGTCTCCTTTTCCCCATAGCCACTTTTAAGGGAACACATTTAACTTAACATACAGAAATAGTGAATGAAGTATCTTGCTAAATTGCCCTGAAATCAGTGTCTAAGGGCAACTTCTCCCTACTTGTGCAGTGATGTAACATTGTCCAGACATTATAGCCAGACCGTCTACCACAGCGGCATGCCGATAAGGCTCTGCTCACATCTCAATACAGAAGTGTCAGTTCCAGGCCTATGTGCGCACGTGTGTGTGTGTGTGTTATTTAAAAACATTGGAGTGCGGCATTCTCACCCCGTTCACAATGTTTGAGGTTCATTATTAAAGAGATAGTAAGTAAAGTGTTGAAAAGGAATGGGGAGGGGGGGCCTGAAGGGCAGTGAGCCGGATTCGAAACGCATGCAAACTTTGGCATGTGTGCTGGGGTCTTCAGCTGTAAGCTGGACCACAAAGGCTACATTTGTGTGTCTGTGTACACATACATTGGTTCTTCCTGTAAAAGTTGCGGCATACTGCAGAACACCTTGCGGGCTGCCGCAGAATTCTATGGCACTTTATTTAATTGTCAGCCAATGTTGCCATTAATGCTTTAAGGATCCGCCGTTTTTTTCGCCTGAAATGTCATACTCAAATCTTACTGCCTGTAGCTCAGGCCCTGAAGCAATGATATGCATATTCTTGGTACCATTTGAAAGGAAACACTTTGAAGTTTGTAGAAATGTGAAAGGGGAATGTAACACAATAGATCTTTTAAAAGCTAATACAAAGAAAAAAACAACGCTTTTGTATTTTTTTTGTACCATCTTTGAAATGCAAGAGAGAGGCCAACTTTGGAAGAATACTTGGGGTCATTGTCCATTTGGAAGACCCATTTGCGAACAAGCTTTAATTTCCTAACTGATGTCTTGAGATGTCGCTTCAATATATCCACATAATCTTCCTTCCCTCATGATGCCATCTATTTTGTGAAGTGCACCAGTCTCTCCTGCAGCAAAGCAACCCCACAACATGATCCTGCCACCCCCGTGATTAACGGTTGGGATGGTGTTCTTTGGCTTGCAAGCCACCCCATTTTTCCTTCAAAAATAAGGATGGTCATTATGGCCAAACAGTTCTATTTTTGTTTCATCAGACCAGAGGATATTTTTCCAAAAAGTACGATCCTTGTCCCCATGTGCAGTTGCAAACCGTAGTCTGGCTTTTTAATGGTGGTTTTGGAGCAGTTTCAGATTATGTCTATAGCATTTGTTTTACTTTGGATATAGATACTTTTGTACCTGTTTCCTCCAGCATCTTCACAAGGTCCTTTGCTGTTGTTTTGGAATTGATTTTCACTTTTCACACCTAAGTATGTTCCTCTCTAGGAGACAGAACGCATCCCCTTCCGAGCTGTATGACGGCTGCGTGGTCCCATGGTGTTTATACGTGCGTACTATTGTTTGTACAGATGAACATGTAACCTTCAGGCATTTGGAAATTGCTCCCAAGGATGAACCAGCCTTGTGGAGGTCTACAATTTCTTGGCTGATTTCTTTTGATTTTCCCATGATGTCAAGCAAAGAGGCACTGAGTTTGAAGGTAGGCCTTGAAATACAGTACATCCACAGGTACACCTCCAATTGACTCAAATGATGTAAATTTAGCCTACCAGAAGCTTCTAAAGCCATGCCATCATTTTCTGGAATTTCCCAAGCTGTTTAAAGGCACAGTCAACTTAGGGTATGTAAACTTTTTACCCACTGGAATTGTTATACAGTGAAATAATCTGTCTGTAAACAATTGTTGTAAAAAGTAGATTTCCTAACTGACCTGCCAAAACTATAGTTTGTTAGCCAGACATTTCTGGAGTGGTTAATAACCAGTTTTAATGACTCCAATGTAAGTGTATGTAAACTTCTGACTTCAACTGTACATTTGACGAAACAGTCCTCCCCCTACCCTCCTTCTTGGCAAAAGTCTATTGTCCTGCTAATAGCCCATAATGGCGCTGTACAACATGACCGGTCAGGAGTAGGCTACAGTACTACAGTTAGAGTAAAATAATCCTAACATTTCCACACCCTAATTGTAGTCTAACCAATACCCAAACGGAGATTCAGTGAAAATGTATTCATCAAGACCAGTCCCCATGCTTGTCTCAGAGCAGCGCTGTCATGACCTCTGATTGCCCCCTTCCACTTGCCTCTTCCATTAATTTTGAAATAATATTTTCCAGTAAGCATAATCAGTGCTCTAACTCCCCCTTACGCTGTCCTGGAGCAATGAAGCAGTGACGCAGGGCAGTGACGCAGGGTACTGTATTAAACCACAATTTACTTCTAAATCCCTCAGCATAATCTAAAAACGTTTAGTTGAGGAACCACTGTGGTCGGCATTTCAAAATGTCATAGGCTGATAGATGCTTTGCCCATTCGACAAGAGAATCACACCGGATGTCTACTGTAGTGAACAACACTGTGCCCCAACCCCCCCCACCCACCCATTCAGAACCCCTAGTGGTGCCGTGAATATTAAGCCCTCCCTTCACTTTGTTCACCCCAGGTTGTCTGCCTCCTGCCGAGGTTGGCTAGGCAAAGCAATGAGACTGGAGCAGTGGTAGTGGGAGAGGTAGAGGAGAGGTACCTGATGTGAGTCTTCTTTTCCATAGACTAGTATGCCTGGTATTGGAGTGCATGGTATCCTCTAGCTGCCCATGCTTTGGCATCACATGTCCATTCACAGACAAGCCCCATTTGGGATAAATTGTACGTAGAATGGTTTCCCATCAGACTCTCATTGTGGATGAATGGATGGAAGAAGGGAGAGAGGGGTGGAAGAGTAAAAAAGAGTGATACAGTGGTTTGTTTTGGAGTGTTGCTGGGTTGTGTGAATGGCAGAAGTGTGTCTAAATCTTTAGGCTGTAAAATCTGACTCAAACAATGTTTTTCACTGTTTTTTTGTCTTTTTAGCCAGTCTGTCTGTGTACTCACCCATTCCCCCACTGGTGTATTTATAGCCTGGTCCTCCCTGAACTGATACAAAGCCTTTTCATGTTCCCACTATAATTATCATCCTCACCCTTGTGTGTGTGTGTGTGTGTGTGTGTGTGTGTGTGTGTGTGTGTGTGTGTGTGTGTGTGTGTGTGTGTGTGTGTGTGTGTGTGTGTGTGTGTGTGTGTGTGTGTGTGTGTGTGTGTGTGTGTGTGTGTGTGTGTGTGTGTGTGTGTGTACATGGTCGCACGTGCAGACATGCTTGTGTGTTTGTTTAAACAGTAGTAGGGCACATCAGATGAGTCTGCCTACTCGGTCCACATGTTTATTTTTACATGCCTCTTTCTACCCCCTCGCTCCCTCCCCCTTTCTCTCTTGTTGAAGACAGTGAACCAATCACATTGGAGTCATAACAGAGCAGTGAACACATGCGGCTGTGTTGCAGCACTAGGCTAGGCAAAAGCCTCCTCTTCCTCTCTTCGTCCTCTCCTCATTCAACTGGTTTTCTCTACCTTCTTCCATCCCTAGTTTCGCCTTCTCTTTCTCTCGCTCTCTCTTTCTCTCTCTCTCTCTCTCTCTCTCTCCCGCTCTCTCTATCTCCCTCTTTCTCTTTGGGATATGTAGTCTTTTATCTGGGCCTCAGTAGGTTATATGTGTGCCCCTGTGTTATCGATGCTGCAGACCATATTTGAAACAGACTCTCCATCCTCTCTCTCCCCTGCAGATGGTCTGCCCAGGAAAGAGCAGCCCTTGGGACTTTTGAAGTCATCTGGTCTCAACCACATCCAGTCTGGTAGGAGCACCATCTTTTTTCCTTTGGTCTTTCTCTTACTCTCTCCACTTGTGTGTGTGTGTATGTGGTCGGACCCGCTGTGGGCTCATGCCTTACCATGTGTGTCCCTGCAGGCCTGGCTCAAGGCTAGAGACCAGAGGAAGAATGGGTCACTGAGCAACATGTCTACATGCTCATGCAACCATACCACCAAACACATACACAGAGTCTATGGTAGAGCACACTTGCATGTAAACATATGCATGTGCGCACACACACACACACACACACACACACACACACACACACACACACACACACACACACACACACACACACACACACACACACACACACACACACACACACACACACATATTTAATGATAGTGTTGCTCCATGCTAGGATTACCATCATCATCAAATACTATCATCATTGCCTGTATGTGTTAGCTAAGGGGTCATTTATGCTGTGAGAGCTGCTGTGAGATGGTGCAGGTAAAGTGCAGTGAAGTGTCAAACGGCTTGAAATAACCTGACAAAACTAACTCTTCTCAGAGCATGACACTTGGTAATTACTATTACAGAGACCAGTGGGAAAAGATGCTATTTCAACGTACGCACGCACACACTGGACACAACACTAGTGGCTGTGGGCTGCTTTTATATACTTTATGGTTAGTTGGTGGGTTTCTTATATTCATACACCATGGCAAGAAACTGGCTATGGTGAGTAGAGAAAGAATGTGAGTCTGTTAGTGGTGTTATACTGGCAGGTTGGCTGGCTGGCTAGCTGGTTGGTTAGCTGGCTAACTCGCTGGCTGATCGTTTGGTTTGTTGGTTGCTTGGTTGATTAGTGTGGTTGAGAGACGTTGGTTGGTTGGTTGGTTGGTTGGTTGGTTGGTTGGTTGGCTAGCTCGCTCTCTGGCAGGTTGGCTCGTTGGTGTTGTTAAAAATCTGGTCATATCTCCTGACCATCCCAACACTTCCAAGGACAGATGATAAGCCCCCTCGACTTGTTCCAAATCCTGACGGCTAACCGTTTACTGTTGAAGAACCCCAGACGTGTGTGTCACAACCGTAGTAAATGTGCGCGTGTGATGCTGTGTGATGTGTTACGTGATTTTTGTTTGTCGTATTGAGCAACAAAGGAGTCCCTATTCGCGCGGTGCAGCAGGTCAGGCCAGTGTAAGAGGACACTCCGTTGTTCTCCCTTTGTTCTCCTCGAGGACGCTCACTGAAAGCAAAGACGACATGACCATCCATTTACTGTTCCCAGGTAACCCCTCTCGAACCTGCACACACGTTTTAGTGAAACGCACCCTCCATCTGACCTCCTCTCGCTCCCTTTCTTTCATCTCCGGACTTCACATCTCGCCTCCACTTGCTGTAGTTTCACTCTCAGTCCACTTGCTGTGTGTGTAAGACCGAGTGTGCGTGTTTGTGCACGTGTCTCTGTGTGTGAGATGCTCTCCGCAAGCTCTCAATCTTAGCATGACATCTCTGTTTTATTAATGGTGTGTGTGTGTGTGTGTGTGTGTGTGGGTGTAGAGGTGTAGCGTCACCTAAGCACCCGCTCCACACTCGTGGTTCACAGGAACATGGGCTGAGCCAGCCTATCCACACCAACACCACACCAACACGGGAATGAACACCCATTAACACATCAATAGCACGTCACAGGAAATGTGACCAAGATTAGCAGTGGTGAGAGCCTGATACAACTTAGTGTCCTGCTAACTCACTGTTTTCTTTTGCACGGATAGGAGAGAAGTAGAATATGGCTTTCACCCAACCTGTTAGTTGGTAGCAGTACAGATGAGGGATTGGAGATGACGAGAGGGAGCCACGGGCAATTCCACAGTAACGGAATAACGCTTTGATGGTTTTTTTCCCCTTTAAAATGTATGCCAAACAAAAACCAGTGATTTAAAAGTTTAACAATCCATACAACTCTATGCACAAGGACTACATGTAACAATTTCCACCGAAAAATGTACAAAAACTAATTTAGTGGAAGAACTGTGCAGATGCCGACTTTGGAAACAAAATGACTGTGAACCCCCCCATCGCGGCTTTTATGCGAACGCATCTATTTTTAATTAAGATTGAAATATGTCTGCAGGAAGAATGGGGTGTCAACTTGTGACATGACACCTTCACTTTGAAAAATATCTAGTTTAGTTAATGAATTACAGTAAGTGAAGTGGATTTACACCCAGTGATGGAATTACATCATGGGTCCCTGATCTGTACTACACAGAAATGCATAATTATGGATATGAATGTCATTCTTCTCATGTTTCATACGTTTGGACATCACAGCGCAGCACAGCACAGCAGAGCACAGTAGAGTGCAGTACATTACAGCACAGCAGAGTTCAATATAGTAGAGGTATAGTTCAGTATAGTAGAATACAGTAGAATATACTGTGCTCTTCTACTGTACTATACTATACTTGTATGTTCTACATTGTAGAATAATAGTGAAGACATATGGAATCATGTAGTAAACAAAAAAAGTGTTAAACAAATCAATATTTGATATTCTTCAAAGTAGCCACCCTTTGCCTTGATGGCAGCTTTGCACACTCTTGGCATTCTCTCAACCAGCTTTACGAGGTAGTCACCTGGAATGCATTTAAATTAAACAGGTTTGCCTTAAAGGTTAATTTGTGGAATTTCTTTAATTCTTAATGCATTTGAGCCAATCAGTTGTGTTGTGACAAGGTAGGGGTGGTATACAGAAGATAGCCCTATTTTTGGTAAGCTGGGATGACTTCTGCCAGTACTCTTCTGCCAGTCCGTATTATGGCAAGAACAGCTGAAATAAGCAAAGAGAAACGACAGTCCATCATTACTTTAAGACATGACGGTCAGTCAATCCTGAACATTTCAAGAACTTTGAAAGTTTCTTCAAGTGCAGTCGCAAAAACCATCAAGCGCTATGATGAAACTGGCTCTCATGATGATTGCCACAGGAAAGGAAGACCCAGAGTTACCTCTGCTGCAGAGGATAAGTTCATTAGAGTTTCCAATCTCAGGATTTGCAGCCCAAATAAATGCTTCAGAGTTCCAGTAACAGACACATCTCAACATCATCTGTTCAGAGGAGACTGTGTGAATAAGGCCTTCATGGTCGAATTGCTGCAAAGAAACCACTACTAAAGAACACTAATAAGAAGAGACTTGCTTGGGCCAAGAAACACGAGCAATGTACATTAGACTGGTGGAAATCCATCATTGGATCTGATGAGTCCAAATTTGAGATTTTTGGTTTCAACCTATACTTTTTTTTTTCAACAGGACAATGACCCAACACACTTCCAGGCTGTGTAAGGGCTATTTGACCAAGAAGGAGAGTGATGGAGTGCTGCATCAGATGACTTGGCCTCCACTATCACCCCATCTCAACCCAATTGAGATGGTTTGGGATGTGTTGGACCGCAGACTGAAGGAAAAGCAGCCAACAAGTGTTCAGCATATGTGGGAACTCCTTCAAGACTGTTGTTAAAGCATTCCAGGTGAAGCTGGTTGAGAGAATGCCAAGAGTGTGCAAAGCTGTCATCAAGGCAAAGGGTGGCTACTTTGAAGAATCTAAAATCTATTTTGATTTTGTTAAACACTTTTTTGGTGTCTACATGACTCCATATGTGTTATTTCATAGCATTGATCTCTTCACTATTATTCTGCAATGTAGGAAATAGTGTAAAATAAAGAAAGATCCTTGAATGAGTAGGTGTGTCCAAACTTTTGACTGGTACTGTACACCTATGATAGGTTCCGATTTGGTCCAGTCTGGTCCGTCTGTGGATGTTAACATCAAGGCCAGGGTGGACTGACCAAATTTCAACTACGTTTCAACGTCCATGGATGTCTAGTGCCGGTCGGTGCTCTGTGGGTGAGGTTGCTGGTTACAGTAAATGGAAAGAGAGTGGGTTCATGGGGAGGTGTCTGTACGAGCTGGGAGATGTGACATTAACTGGAGAGAGAGGGAGGGATTGTTCAGACTCAGACTGTTTTAACAACAGAAAAACAAAGAAAACAGTTATGAGCTGAACATAACAGTATGTCAGTGGAAGGGAGGACAGTAGCAGGTGACCCAGCTGTGGTTTGTGACTGTTATGATTGACAATTTTAGCCAATTCAGTTGCAGTAATACAGTTACTGATTTTGGGGGTCATTTTGTTTATGAATTATTAACACGAGAACCGCTAAAGTAATTCATTTTGACTGCTCATGATTAATTCATTTTTTTATTATTACCTTTTTATATTACATTTAAATTGTATTAAATAAATTGAAGTCATGCTCCCCTCCATCCTTGACTTTTCCTAAATAGATCTATTTAACACACTGCTGCTGTTAGAATCTTAATATCACAAACAGAGCTAGGGTTATAACCAGTTTTAGAGGAGGGCATGTCATTTTTTTAGAATGGTTTTCCCCCATTACCCCTCTTCCTCCCAACAGTAGGGCCTGCTCCGCTCCTTCTTCCAACAGTTGAAAGTGCAATGCCCAGCTCATAATCACCCCAATAATTGCCTCAAAACCGAACAATGCGGGCTGCTGAGGGGAGGATGGCTCATAATAATGTCCGGAACGGAGGAAATGGAATGGCGTAAATACACATGGAAACCATGTGTTGGATGTGTTTTATACCATTCTACCAATTCCGCCCCAACCATTACCACGAGCCCGTCCTCCCCAATTAAGGTGCCACCAACCTCCTGTGGGACCGATACTAAACTAAACAAGTTTCACACATATATAACAACAGATTAAATAGATTAAGTAAAGTATGATGGGGAAACGGGGTATGATGGGGAAAAACAATACATTAATTATGTAATCACCAATTGTGAATGAAGAACAGGGCGGGCCATTCTATAGAGGCCTAATGAAATGAGAATGATTCAAAGGTTTGAAGCAAACAATAACTGTATTGAAAAGGCTTTCAATATCTGTATATCCACTTCAAGCAATAGGTGAGCTGAGAATGTGGTGATCAGGCTTGTGGAGATCCCTCCCACTGTCATTGCAAAATAAAAGAAAAAGTCACCTGTGAGACGGGAGATCCCTGAAGACTGACAAAGACAACTGGGACGCATAAAAAAAGAAAAAAAGTATACGATTATGCACTACAAGCAAACTAAGGTATGCAAAAGTGTGTCAAGCAAGAGAAAGTCAACTTTAAGGACAAGGATAACGGCTAAATGAAATCCAGCTGATGCCATTGCATGAAGATGCACACAAGCAGGAGCTGACAATATTTGAATATTTTTGACTGCGACACTTATATTAATTATAATGACATTATTGCTTTTGTGATGTTTAAGCTACTGATGTTTTCATCATGTGACATCATGTGATCTTAATGCTTGCCGTATATAAATGTTTTTTGTTTCATAGTTATAACGAAGGCACTCACAAAAATAAAATGTATTGAACACTTGAAAAAAAAAAAGATATATATATATATATATATTTTTTGTTTAATATAGTCTACAGTAACATAAACTGATGGAAATTATATATTTTAAATAAAAAAAAAACAAGTTTTAGTCAGTTAACTCTAGAACAGCTGGGCCTCGATGGAACCTCCTTCAAGCAGATGAACAGTCATTCTTACTGCAACATTGCAACAGTGTTATTATATTTCATATATGCTATTGTTTATGAAGGCTTTGGGTAAACATTAGAATACAATTTAGAATTTTATTTCAGATAGCACAATAGCATTCATTAGTTTGTTACCGTAGGCTATATGCAAAAACCACAACCCCCCCTCCCCACACACACACACACACACAATTAATTCAAGTGTTAAATATATTTTATGTGTGTAGTGCCTCTGTTTTAATCACTTAATAATTCAGAAACAAAATCGATATCAGTAAAACCACAAACTCATTGGTAGGTCTATCTTTACTTGTTGCTTCTGTGGACTTTCCTTATCCTCCCTCCTCATGAGTGAGAGAAATGAGAAAATATCTCAAAGATAGAGTATGTGGGTTTTTTGGTAACGAAAGTACAAGGCACAAGGCAACATTACTTAAACTTACAGAAGGTAAACACTTTCTCCAAAACTACATTTAAAGTGTTGATATTAGTTAACGGGTCTTTACTTCAACATGATTGTGTTTTGATGGATTTCTGATACATTTTAAGACTTTTTCGTTTTCTAAAACCTCTTTTGAATCTGTTTATCCAGAAATCCAAGCCTTAACTTATGCTTAATTGTTAAGATGGAAAATGGTTGGAAAATGTATCTATGCCTTCATTTCCCAACAATATAGACTCTTAGCTTTCATTTGACAGCCATTGTGATATGCTTCTATGAACTTTACATGTTAGTGCTTGTGGGTCCTTTTCCATGGATTGGCCCCACTTCAGACGATTGAGACGCAGCCCAGGTCAAAGCAGGGCCTTGTTAAAACTCCCCCACTTCCGTTTGTTTATCGCTCAATGTGAGGGAGGGAAAATGAATAGAATATGCAGATGAGGCACACTGGGCTGCTTGTTAGACGCCCACATCGCACCGTGTGAAAGACGCAACGCTGTTCTCACCCACATCCTTCCAGCGTGTTATAGCAGCACCTGGCCCCAAATACATAGGCCTACTTTAATAGTTAGTGGAAGCAAAATGTATTGACTGTACATGTGGATTATTAGTCAACTCCAAAAGTGCAACTCACGGCAATTTGGAACTCCAGGCAGGCTCAAGCTAACATATTTTTAAGATTTCTGTTTGTAAATGGCCATGATGGCGTGTACTGGAGAGAGTATAGAGGGTATTGGGGAACAGGAGGAAGAGGGAAAGGCGAGTAGGTTGGTTGGGACAGATTTGTGTTCATACTAATAGAGTAACGCAATCTCCATTTCTTAACTGGGATGTGTAAGGGTAGTGGAACCCCACAACTGATGGGTGCATGTGTGTGTAGCTTGTTGAATCACGTCATGTGTTAGGCGTCTCTCTCTCTCGTGTGTGTGTGTGTGTGTGTGTGTGTGTGTGTGTGTGTGTGTGTGTGTGTGTGTGTGTGTGTGTGTGTGTGTGTGTGTGTGTGTGTGTGTGTGTGTGTGTGTGTGTGTGTGTGTGTTTTGGAGGGGTTGGGGAGGACGGGGGGATGCATGTGTGTGCATGCGTTTGGAGCTGGTGTTCTGCAGTCCACTAATCTCAGCCCATTCTCCTTCAGCCAAAACCGCTTTCTCCCTCTTTACACAAATTAGCACCAGCCCACGCACTCACACATTAAGTGGGCTGTCAGACCAGGGTTGGCTACAGTATGCTCCCTCAATTTCTTTCTCTCTCACTCCTAATAACCTTCATTCTCTTCCTTTTTCTCTTCGGCAATCTTTCTCTCCCAATCACACTCTCTCTTATAACCTCTCTTACTTTCTTTTCTCTGTCTCTCGCTCTCTATCTCCTCTCTTCCCCTCGCTCCTTTTTTGGGGACCAGGGGGAGGACCTGTGGTGACAATCTGTTGTTGAGCAAGGGATAGGTGAAGGGGGGAGGAGTGGAGAGGGAGTGAAGGAGTGGGGAGAGAAAAGAGGAGAGATAATGTAAGTGACAGACCCTGTTGGCTCGTCTCAGTCATCTCACTGAGCAGCCTCTTTATTTAGCACACTGAATTATAGATGAGCATTTAAGTGCTGGAGAGAGAGACGCAGAGAGAGAATAGATAGACGGGGAAGAAGAGGGAGATATGGCGCAAGACGATAACAACTGAGATGCAAAGGAATGGAGAGCGTGTTGTGAGGGAGTGAGACCAAGAGAGAAAGACGGAAGAGTCGGAAAGGAGAGGAAGAGTGGCACACTGTGCAAATAAACCCTGATTCGTTCAAATTTCAAAACTCAAGCATGAAAATCAGGAGAGGCCCGGGTTCGATCCCGGACTGTGTCACAACCGGTCGTGATCGGGAGTCCCATAGGGCGGGGCACAATCGGCCCACTGTCGTCCGGGTTAGGGGAGGTTTGGCCGGGGGGGCTTTACTTGGCTCATCGCACTCTAGCGACTCCTTGTGGTGTGCCGGGCGCCTGCAGGCTGACCACGGTCGCCAGTTGAACTTTGTTTCCTCCTACACATTGGTGCGGCTGGCTTCCGGGTTAACCTGGGCGGGTTTTAGCGGTTTGGCCGGTTATGTTTCGGAGGACACGTGACTCAACCTCCTAAGCCCATTGGGGAGTAGCAGCGATGAGTCGATCGAAATTGGGGAGAAATAAAATAAATCAGGAGAAGGCTGTCATTGATTTTCTACTCACTTGTCTTTTATTTTACTCTCTTTCTCCCACTCTCACACTCTTTCTCTTTCCATTTTCAGTGAGCATGCCCATTCTCTTCATACCACATTCACAGACACGCTGCCACATCATTTAATGCATGTTTCAAGCTGAACAACTGGCACGGAGGCTCGGTGCCCGTCCCAAATGGCACCCTATTCCCTTTATAGTTCACTACTTAGTGGTGCACTGTATAGGGAATAGGGTACCATTTGGGACACGTCCTCTGTTTTACAGATGGGAAAAGATACTCACGAGCTTCCTGTTTGCCCTTTTGTCTCGTTATTCTTGAAGTTGCAGATGAGTAGGGGTAGATAAGGTTGCCCACTAGACACTGACCTAAGCCCCCCCCCCACACACACACAGGAAGGCAGAACCCTTCCCCCGGTCAGTCTGTCCTGTCTGGCACCTATACTGGTGGACCTGGGTGCGGGTGGGAGCTAGTTGAGCTACCTGCTTGCAGTATGTCAGCAGTATAGCTAATCTCTTATACCCCATACAGAAAGCAGACTTTATCCTCCACTCAGTGTATTATGTCATTGTGAGGTTGACCATCCAGTAGGATTTGAACAGTGAGGAGGCATACGAAGAACATGTGTTTTTTTCCTTGTCAAAGTGATACTTTTTATTAGGAGGTGAAGAATTTATATAGCCGGCAACTGCACAAGTATTTACAAACACAAATAAACAGGATGATGAACGAAAAGTAGGCCTAATCAACTCAAAAGAAAACTTAGGCTCAATTATTGCCTGTTAACCCGGCAGCATGCCTTCCTTACCCTGTCCCTGTCTCTCAAATACAGAAATGACAGGGTTTTAATATCAATACCCATGATGCAACTGACCAATGAGAAGAAGCCTTTTCACACTGTTCAATTCAACAGCATGAATTAACATCTAAATGTCTTCAGATGTTACACAAACATGAATAACCTTGAGCACATATTATATATCAATAATGATGCAACCATGCTTTTAGCATGAAAAAAAACTGAGATATGAACATGTACAATACCAGTCAAAGGTTTAGACACACCTATTCATTACAGGGTTTTCTTTATTTTGACTATTTTCTACATTGGAGAATAAGAGTGAAGACATCAAAACTATGAAATAGCACATATGGAATGATGTAGTAACAGAAAAAGTGTTAAATAAAAATATATTTGAGATTTGAGATTCTTCAAAGTAGCCACCCTTTGCCTTGACAGCTTTGCACACTTGGCATTCTCTCAACCAGCTTCATGAGGTAGTCACCTGGAATGCATTTCAATTAAACAGGTGTACCTTGTTAAAAGTTAATTTGTGGAATTTATTTCCTTCTTAATGCGATTGAGCCAGTCAGTTGTGTTGTGACAAGGTAGGTAGGGTAGGGTGGTATACAGAAGATAGCCCTATTTGATAAAAGACCAAGTCTGTGTTATGGCAAGAACAGCTCAAATAAGCAAAGAGAAACGACGGTCCATCATTACTTTAGGACATGAAGGTCAGTCAAAATGTCAAGAACTTTTCAAGTTCTTCAAGTGCAGTCGCAAAAACCATCAAACGCTATGATGAAACTGAGTACCACCACAGGAAAGGAAGACCCAGAGTTACCTCTGCTGCAGAGGCTAAGTTCATGAGAGTTACCAGCACCTCAGATTGCAGCCCAAGTAAATGCTTCACAGAGTTCAAGTAACAGACACATCTCAACATCAACTGTTTAGAAAAGACTGTGTGAATTAGGCCTTCATGGTCAAATTGTTGTGAAGAAACCACTACTTAAGGACACCAATAAGAAGAGACTTGTTTTGGCCAACAACGACGAGCAATGGACATTAGACCGGTGGAAATCTGTCATTTGGTCTAATGAGTCCAAATGTGAGATTTTTGGTTCCAACCAAAAACGTGTCTTTGGGAGACGCAGAGTAGGTGAACGAATGATTTCCTCATGTGTGGTTCCCACTGTGAAGCATGGAGGAAGTGGTTTGATGGTGTTGGGGTGCTTTGCTGTTGACACTGTCAGTGATTTATTTAGAATTCATGGCACACTTAACCAGCATGGCTACCACAGCATTCTGCAGCGATACGCCATCCCATCTGGTTTGTGCTTAGTGGGACTATCATTTGTTTTTCAACAGGACAATGACCCAATACCCCTCCAGGCTGTGTTAGGGCTATTTGACCAAGAAGGAGAGTGATGGAGTGCTGCATAAGATGACCTGGCCTCCACAGTCACCCGACCTCAACCCAATTGAGACTGTTATGGTTTGGGATGAGTTGGACCGCAGAGTGAAGGAAAAGCAACCAACACGTGTTCAGCATATGTGGGAACTCCTTCAAGACTGTTGGAAAAGCATTCCAGGTGAAGCTGGTTGAGAGAATGCCAAGAGTGTGCAAAGCCTGCATCAAGGCAAAGGGTGGCTACTTTGAAGAATCTAAAATATATTTTGATTTGTTGAACACTTTTATGGTTACTACATGATTTCATATGTGTTTCATAGTTTTGATGTCTTCACTATTATTCTACAATGTAAACATTTTTTTTTTAAATAAAGAAAAATCCTGGATTGTGTAGGTGTGTCCAAACTTTTGACTGGTACTGTACGTCCAGCCAGGACAAGAAACTTCGGCTACCCCTGTACACTAAATAATATTATATTAGTTTCAACTTTATTTAACAGGTTGGCCAGTTGAGAACAAGTTCTCATTTACAACTGCGACCTGGCCAAGATAAAGCAAAGCAGTGCGACACAAACAACAACACAGAGTTACACATGGAATAAACAAATGCACAGTCAATAACAAAATAGAATAGTCTATATACAGTGTGTGCAAATGAAGTAAGATTAGGGAGGTAAGGCAATAAATAGTCCATAGTGGCAAAATACATTACAATTTAGCAATTAAACACTGGAGTGATATATGCAGAAGATGAATGTGCAAGTAAAGATACTGGGGTGCAAAGGAGCAAAAAATTAATAACCAAATGGGTTGAGGTAGTTGGGTGGGCTATTTAAAGATGGGCTATGTACAGGTGCAATGATCTGTAAACTGCTCTGACAGCCGATGCTTAAAGTTAGTGACGGAGATAGGAGTCTCCAGCTTCAGTGATTTTTGCAGTCCGTTCCAGTCATTGGCAGCAGAGACCTGGAAGGAAAGGCAGCCAAAGGAGGAATTGGCTTTGGGGGTGACCAGTGAAATGTACCTGTTGGAGCGTGTGCTACAGGTGGGTGATGCTATGGTGACCAGTGAACTGAGATAAGGCGGGGCTTTACCTAGCAAAGACTTATAGATGACCTGGAGCCAGTGGGTTTAGCGACGAATATGAAGCGAGGGCCAGCCAACGAGAGCATACAGGTCGCAGTGGTGGGTGGTATATGGTGACAAAACAGATGGCACTGTGATAGACTGCATCCAATTAGCTGAGTAGAGTGTTGGAGGCTATTTTGTAAATGACATCGCCGAAGTCAAGGATCGGTAGGATAGTCCGTTTTACGAAGCTATGTTTGCCAGCATGAGTGAAAGATGCTTTGTTGCGAAATAGGAAGCCGATTCTAGATTTAATTTTGGATTGGAGATGCTAAATGTGAGTCTGGAAGTAGAGTTTACAGTCTAACCAGACAACTAGGCATTTGTAGTTGTCCACATATTCTAGGTCAGAGCCGTCCAGAGTAGTGATACTAGAAGGTGCGGTCAGCGAGTAGGTGCGGTCAGCGATCGGTTGAAGAGCATGCATTTAGTTTTACTTGCATTTAAGGGCAGTTGGAGGCCACGGAAGGAGTGTTGTATGGCATTGAAACTCGCCTGGAGGTTACTTCACACAGTGTCCAAAGAAGGGCCAGAAGTATACAAAATGGTGTCGTCGAATAAACCAATCGCTCTTGAACGCATCCATTTGCCTGTCAATTCTCTGACAAGGAAATTAACAGATAAATCTTTCATGACTCTCATGACAGTGTATCAAAGGTCCCATCAGTTAGGCAAATGTTTGAAGATAGCCAAATCCCCTCTTTCCCACAGAAGAGGGGAAGGGGTGGCTATGCCGGGCTTTGAACTTTAACACTGGGTCAGTATCCACGAAAGGAATGATTTGTCTAGAGAGAGTGTGGCCCACCTAAAAACTCTAACTTCAACAGATTTGACATTGGAACATTCATTTCTGTTAGGAATGGTCCGGGGTAGGGGGGTGTCTAAAAATAATCCTGTCACATTGTTTATTATTTTGTGATGTCATTAAGGATGGTATATCAAGGTAACGGTAACTCTGAAAGTGTACGCGTCCTATGTATCAGGTTTACATTTAAATGTTGTAGAATTTACAATTACTACCCATAAACAGATTGATTGGTTTCAACAGAGAGACGACAGAGAAAGACAGCTACGGGTAAATAAAAACAGTTGAAGTCAAAAGTTTACATACACTTAGGTTGGAGTCATTAAAACCTGCTTTTCAACCAATCCACAAATGTATTTTTGGAAAGTCAGTTAGGACATCTACATTGTGCATGACACAAGTAATTTTTCAAACAATTGTTTACAGGCAGATTATTTCACTTAATGATAATTCACTGTATCACAATTCCAATGGGTCATAAGTACACTAAGTTGACTGTGCCTTTAAACAGCTTGGAAAATTCCAGAAATGATGTCATGGCTTTAGAAGCTTCTGATAGGCTAATTGACATAATTTGAGTCAATTGGAGGTGTGGATGTATTTGAAGGCCTACCTTCAAACTCAGTGCCTCTTTGCTTGATATCAAGCAGGAAGGAGACGCGTTCTGTCTCCTAGAGATTAACGTACTTTGGTGCGTAAAGTGCAAATCAATCCCAGAACAGCAGCAAAGGACCTTGTGAAGATGCTGGAGGAAACAGGTACAATGTATCTATATCCACAGTAAAACGAGTCCAATATCGACATAACCTGAAATTCCACTCAGCAAGGAAGAAGCCACTTCTCCAAAAATGCCATATAAAAACAAGAGTATGGTTTGAAACTGCACATAATAGACTGTTTTGATGTAAGAGATATCTGTATATCTTTAGATTTTAACGAATTACTATCTCCCAACTTAAACAACTTTTCCTGTGGTGCCCCAAATTCCTAATGAGTTCACTGTTACATGTTTAATTTAATCGAGTAACAATTAAACTTAATTAGTTTGATAGAAATAAATAACAGTCATCAGATTAATGATAGTCACGTCACGACAATCTACCAACTTTTACGAAATACCAGGTAATACATTTACCAAAAGGACATCGCTAACCCCACATTATACAATTAATAAATACATGTACTTTTCATAACCCATTAACCGTTTACAATGTCTGATTATTGATATAAGGCATGTCTTTAGATTATGTGATGGAGATAATAGGACGATCGTCACAGTTATATTGCACTGGCAGTCATTTAGTCATAACTGTCAATGGCCACATTAATTTTGATGCTCTTTCACTGACTCACTCACTTATTCACACATTTATTAATTCACTCACTCGTTTTTGTTCGCTCACTCAATCACTCCCTCACTCAATCTCTTGCTCGCTTACTCATTCACTCACAAATGTTTTAATTCACTCAGTAATCTTTTTGCTTGCTCGCTCAATCAGTCCCTCAATTTGAGCTCATTTGCTCACTCACTCACACATTTATTAATTCACTCACTCATTTGTTTGTTCACTCTCCTGCTCAATCACTCCCTCAATCACTCCTTCAATCACTCCCTTAATCCCCCCTGACTCGCTCGCTCGCTCGCTCACTCACTCGTGCTGTGAGGTCGCTCTCTCTAGCTCTTTACAGTGTAATATTTAGGTGATGCAAAGCCACGACCCATCCCCACCCCCCCTTCCCCACCCCCTAGTCACAAGTTGGAAAGTAGAAAAGCCTCCCTTATAGCTCGGTGGACATGTGGAAGACTTAGTTCAACCCCTCTATTGTACAGTGGCCAGATTGTTATATTCGGGGGTCGATTAAACAGCCATGTCATGCTGTTCATTATGGCTAAGGGATTTTGATCCATCAGTCAAATCATGTGTTGGTCTCATGCTCACGTAGGAACCAATGTACCATTCATGGAGAACAAAGACAGAGATTTAGCTGACCATTTGTACTCCTTTTAGAATTACACACAGAACTAATTTGACTTTATTACAGTAATTGACCAACCTCGGTAATTTTTCACGGAACATATAATGTTGTGCTATGACTAGGTTATATTTCAATCTAACAGCATTTTCCACTGGATTTAATGAAACAAATACAAGCTGTATGCATCGACTACGACTGCATGAGTAGAAGTCTTCATGTTAGGCATCGTCTTTTCTGGCAGGTGTGTATTACTGAAGAACACATTTTAGGCGAATCTAAAATATCTGTGCTGTATACCAACTTAGAGCCAAACTTGATTTCAGCGGTGGGATCCTAGGGCAAGTGGCTTGCAATGTATAGCACACGGTAGTGGACTGTAACAGAGTGTGTACTGGATGTGGTCCTGTGGAGAGGGGAAGGGAGGAAGACAGGAAGAAAGGAAGAGTGGTCCAGAGGACAGGTATCATGGATCACCTTGACCCCTCCATGGGCGCCGTCTGCAACGGCAGAGCTACCGCTGGGCTGGCAGAGACCAACCTGCTCACTGTACCACAGCGCAGGTGTGTGTTCCTGGTGTGTGCTCATGCGCGCAATGCTTATGTTTATGTTCTGTGTAAATACCTTCATGCTTGCTTGTGCAAGATGCAAAGTTTAGTAACAGAATGATGACACTAAGAGCACTATATGTGTCTGACTGTTCATTTTGGTATGCACCATCTATAAGCATACCTTATAAAACAAACAGATGACAAAAGTTCTAGATCTTGGAACGAACAGAGTAACCAACCTTTCGTTAATTTTAGCAGAGCGATTAAACTACTAGGGAAGCAGAGTCCACAGAGTGATTTGCCACAGTTACATTTCACAATGAAAGGCCACCCACCTGCTGTACATGTGTTTGCTGCCGCCCCCCCAGAACCCTGGTGCCTGACTCTCAGATGGCCCTGACGGCTCCTGCTCTGTCCCCCGTGTTGGCATCAGTGCCCGCTCGTGGTGCCTGGCAAAGCGGGTGAGAGCCGGGAGCCAGCTGCCTCGGTTTTGGAGAACCGTAACGGGGGCAGTGGGGGCTCACATGGGCAAGTATGCGCACACACACAATGACTGACACATCTATCATTGCTAAAGGACTTGTCTTTTTAGCCTCTTGATGAACGGCTGGGCACTGGTGGTTTTTGAGAGGTACAGTTAAAGTCGGAAGTTTATATACACCTTAGTCAAATACATTTAAACTAAGTTTTTCACAATTCCTGACATTTAATCCTAGTAAAAATTCCCTGTCTTAGGTCAGTTAGGATCACCACTTTATTTTTAGAATGTGAAATGTCAGAATAATAGTAGAGAGTGATTTATTTTAGCTTGTATTTCTTTCATCACATTCCCAGTGGGTCAGAAGTTTACATACACTCAATTAGTATTTGGTAGCATTGCCTTTAAGTTGTTTAACTTGTGTCAAACATTTCGGGTAGCCTTCCACAAGCGTCCCACAAATAGTTGGGTGAATTTTGTCCCATTCCTCCTGACAGAGCTGATGTAACTGAGTCAGGTTTGTAGGCCTACTTGCTCGCACACACTTTTTCTGTTCTGCCCATACCTTTTCTATAAGATTAAGGTCAGGGCTTTGTGATGGCCACTCCAATACCTTGACTTTGTTGTCCTTAAGCCATTTTGCCACAACTTTGGAAGTATGCTTGGGGTCATTTGCAAGACCCATTTGCAAGACCCATTTTACGACCAAGCTTTAACTTCCTGACTGATGTCTTGAGATGTTGCTTCAATATATCCACATAATTTTTCTTCCCTCATGATGCCATCTATTTTGTGAATTGCACCAGTCACTCCTGCAGCAAAGCACCCCCACAACATGATGCTGCCACCCCCGTGCTTCACGGTTGGGATGGTGTTCTTCGGCTTGCAAGCCTCCCCCTTTTTCTCCAAACAGAACGATGGTCATTATGGCCAAACAGTTCTATTTTTGTTTCATCAGACCAGAGAACATTTCTCCAAAAAGTATGATCTTTGTCCCCATGTGCAGTTGCAAACCGTAGTCTGGCTTGTTAATTGCGGTTTTGGAGCAGTGGCTTCTGCCTTGCAGAGCGGCCTTTCATGTTATGTCGATATAGATACTTTTGTACCTGTTTCCTCCAGCATCTTCACAAGGTCCTTTACTGTTGTTCTGAGATTGATTTGCACTTTTCGCACCAAAATACATTAATCTCTAGGAGACAGAACGCATCTCCTTCCTGAGCTGTATGACGGCTGCATGATCCCATCGTGTTTATACTTGCTCACTGTTGTTTGTACATATGAACGTGGTACCTTCAGGCATTTGGAAACTGCTCCCAAGGATGATCCAAACTTGTGGAGGACTACAAACTTTTTTCTTGGTCTTGGCTGATGTCCTTTGATTTTCCCATGATGTCAAGCAAAGAGGCACTAAGTTTGAAGGTAGGCCTTGAAATACATCCACAGGTACACCTCCAATTGACACAAATTATGTCAATTAGCCTATCAGAAGCTTCTTAAGCCATGACATCATTTTCTGGACTTTTCCAAGCTGTTTAAAGGCACAGTCAACTTAGTGTATGTTAACTTCTGACCCACTGGAATTGTGATACAGTGAATTATAAGTGAAATAATCTGTCTGTAAACAATTGTTTGTTAACTATAGTTTGTTAAGAAGACATTTGTGGAGTGGTTGAAAAGCGAGTTTTAATGACTCCAACTTAAGTGTACATAAACTTCCAACTTCAACTGTACCTTTACCTTGTAAATAGCAGAGTACTACATGTAGTTTGGACCCTTGTATCAGAGCCTCACAGCTTTCCAGTCCATTGAGTCTGGTCCGTGAGAGAGGAGAGGAGGAGACTCTCGTCAGGCCCACGCCCTGCACATTAGAACGCATGTCATTATGTGCTGGAACAGAGCTGGGAGATATGTACAAAAAATCCATATCGCGATATATATATATATATATATTTAACCAGGTAGGCTAGTTGAGAACAAGTTCCCATTTACAACTGCGACCTTGCCAAGATAAAGCATAGCATTGTGAACAGACAACAACACAGAGTTACACATGGAATAAACAATAAACAAGTCAATAACACAGTAGAAAAAAGAAAAAAAGAGTCTATATACATTGTGTGCAAAACGCATGAGGTAGGCGAATAATTACAATTTTGCAGATCAACACTGGAGTGATTTACCGATGGACTATGTACAGCTGCAGCGATAGGTTATCTGCTCAGATAGCAGATGTTTAAAGTTGGTGAGGGAGATAAAAGTCTCCAGCGATTTTTGCAATTCGTTCCACTCACAGGCAGCAGAGAACTGGAAGGAAAGGTGGCCAAATGAGGTGTTGGCTTTAGGGATGATCAGTGAGATACACCTGCTGGAGCGCGTGCTACCGGTGGGTGTTGCCACCGTGACCAGTGAACTGAGATAAGGCGAAGCTTTACCTAGCATGGACTTGTAGATGACCTGGAGCCAGTGGGTCTGGCGACGAATATGCGAGGGCCAACCGACTAGAGCATACAGGTCGCAGTGGTGGGTGGTATAAGATGCTTTAGTAACAAAACGGATGGCACTGTGATAAACTGCATCCAGTTTGCTGAGTAGAGTATCGGAAGCTATTTTGTAGATGACATCACCGAAGTCGAGGATCGGTAGGATAGTCAGTTCTACGAGGGTAAGTTTGGCGGCGTGAGTGAAGGAGGCTTTGTTGCGGAATAGAAAGCCGACTCTAGATTTGATTTTAGATTGGAGATGTTTGATATGAGTCTGGAAGGAGAGTTTACAGTCTAGCCAGACACCTAGGTACTTATAGATGTCCACATATTCCAGGTCGGAACCATCCAGGGTGGTGATGCTAGTCCGGCGTGCGGGTGCAGGCAGCGAACGATTGAAAAGCAAGCATTTGGTTTTACTAGCGTTTAAGAGCAGTTGGAGGCCACGGAAGGAGTGTTGTATGGCATTGAAGCTCGTTTGGAGGTTAGATAGCACAGTGTCCAAGGAAGGGCCAGAAGTATACAGAATGGTGTCGTCTGCGTAGAGGTGGATCAGGGAATCGCCCGCAGCAAGAGCAACATCATTGATATATACAGAGAAAAGAGTCGGCCGAGAACTGAACGCTGTGGCACCCCCATAGAGACTGCCAGAGGACCGGACAACATGCCCTCCGATTTGACACACTGAACTCTGTCTGCAAAGTAGTTGGTGAACCAGGCAAGGCAGTCATTAGAAAAACCGAGTCTACTGAGTCTGCCGATAAGAATATGGTGATTGACAGAGTCGAAAGCCTTGGCCAGGTTGATGAAGACGGTTGCACAGTACTGTCTTTTGTCGATGGCGGTTATGATATCGTTTAGTACCTTGAGCATAGCTGAGGTGCATCCGTGACCGGCTCGGAAACCAGATTGCACAGCGGAGAAGGTACGGTGGGATTCGAGATGGTCAGTGATCTGTTTGTTGACTTGGCTTTCAAAGACCTTAGATAGGATGGATATGGGGCGGCAGAGTAGCCTAATGGTTAGAGCGTTGGACTAGTAACCGGAAGATTGCAAGTTCAAACCCCTGAGCTGACAAGGTACACATCTGTCGTTCTGCCCCTGAACAGGCAGTTAACCCACTGTTCCTAGGCCGTCATTGAAAATAAGAATTTGTTCTTAACTGACTTGCCTGGTTAAATAAAGATAAAATAAAATAAAATGGATATAGGTCTGTAACAGTTTGGGTCCAGGGTGTCTCCCCCTTTGAAGAGGGGGATGACTGTGGCAGCTTTCCAATCCTTGGGGATCTCAGACGATATGAAAGAGAGGTTGAACAGGCTGGTAATAGGGGCTGCGACAATGGCGGCGGATAGTTTCAGAAATAGAGGGTCCAGATTGTCAAGCCCAGCTGATTTGTACGGGTCCAGGTTTTGCAGCTCTTTCAGAACATCTGATAACTGGATTTGGGTAAAGGAGAAGCGGTGGAGGCTTGGGTGAATAGCTGCGGGGGCGGAGCTGTTGGCTGAGGTTGGAGAGGCCAGGAGGAAGGCATGGCCAGCCATTGAGAAATGCTTGTTGAAGTTTTTGATTATCATGGAATTATCGGTGATGACCGTGTTACCTAGCCTCAGTGCAGTGGGCAGCTGGGAGGAGATGCTCTTGTTCTCCATGGACTTTACAGTGTCCCAGAACTTTTTGGAGTTAGAGCTACAGGATGCAAATTTCTGCTTGAAAAAGCTGGCCTTTGCTTTCCTGACTGACTGCGTGTATTGGTCCCTGACTTCCCTGAACAGTTGCATATCGCCAGGACGATTCGATGCTATTGCAGTCCGCCACAGGATGTTTTTGCACTGGTCGAGGGCAGTCAGGTCTGGAGTGAACCAAGGGCTATATCTGTTCTTAGTTCTGCATTTTTTTGAACGGAGTATGCTTATCTAAGATGGTGAGGAAGTTACTTTTTAAAGAATGACCAGGCATCCTCATCTGACGGGATGAGGTCAATATCCTTCCAGGATACCCGGGCCAGGTCGATTAGAAATGCCTTCTCGCATAAGTGTTTTAGGGAGCGTTTGACAGTGATGAGGGGTGGTCTTTTGACTGCGGACCCGTAGCGCATACAGGCTATATGAGGCAGTGATCGCTGAGATCCTGGTTGAAGACAGCGGAGGTGTATTTGGAGGGCCAGTTGGTCAGGATAACGTCTATGAGGGTGCCCTTGTTTACAGATTTAGGGTTGTACCTGGTGGGTTCCTTGATGATTTGTGTGAGATTGAGGGCATCTAGCTTCGATTGTAGGACTGCCGGGGTGTTAAGCATTTCACAGTTTAGGTCACCTAACAGAACACACTCTGAAGCTAGATGGGAGGCGATCAATTCACAAATGGTTTCCAGGGCACAGCTGGGAGCTGAGGGGGGTCGGTAGCAGGCGGAAACAGTGAGAGACTTATTTCTGGGGAGAGTAATTTTTACAATTAGTAGTTTGAACTGTTTGGGTATGGACCTGGAAAGTATGACGTTACTTTGCAGTCTATCTCTGCAGTAGACTGCAACTCCTCCCCCTTTGGCAGTTCTATCTTGACGGAAAATGTTATAGTTGGGTATGGAAATCTCAGAATTTTTGGTGGCCTTCCGATTATTAGAACGATCTATAACAAAGTGCACCAGGTTTTTATTTATTTATGATCCTTTAAACTACTGCTACTAGTTTGATGGTTGTAGCCATCCGTTGTCCCATTAACAATCTCCCATATTAGTTGTTCTACTTGTTTAATCCAGGTTTCACGCTTACCAGAGAGATAGAATAGCACATAGAATGACAAAGATATAATGCAAAATTGAGGTTCAAACAGTATGATATAACTACAGACATGCCGTAGGGTATGCACTCCATTTAACCCAGTCTGCCCCCTTTAAACACTCACGCACACACACACGCACGCACGCACGCACGCACGCACGCACGCACGCACGCACGCACGCACGCACGCACGCACGCACGCACGCACGCACGCACACACACACACACACACACACACACACACACACACACACACACACACACACACACACACACACACACACACACACACACACACACACACACACACACACACACACACACACACACACAGCCTAGACCGAAATTAAATCTGTTGAAGGGCAGGGCAGGGATCTGAGACACATACTTGTTTTTTTCTTCCGGCAGAGCGGGCAATGCTCTAACCTACTTTGTCTGGCTCAGCGGCATTATCCTGAAAACAATATCAGGTTGGGCTTTTATTGTCTAGGAGTCATTCTCTCTCTCTGTGTGTGTGTGTGTGTGAGAGAGAGAGAGAGAGAGAGATTGTGTGTGCTTCTGAAGTTTGTATGTGTGGTGGAGGCAAAATGTTACCATGTTAGTATGTTATACATTTTTTATAGGACAAAGTCTGATTTAGGCACCCCCATCTGTCTGGCAGCAGTTACCGTAGAGACCGCCGTTTGGAGTGTGTGACCTCAGAGAGGAACGTCTGCTCTTACTGTACAGTTGTTTACTAGTTACACTTAAAAGAGCACATTTCCCTTAATTAACCCTTGATTCACCACCTACATCGCCATATACATGTTGATATGAGTACCAGCTTGGATAAAGTATAGTTGGGATCTGTAGCTATAAGTGGAAATGAAGCATAAGACACCTCACACCTCTAACCCTCTCGAGTCTTCCCCTGAACTCTATTTTTTAAGCCTGTGAAAAGTCATAGTGAGTTTTCAGTATATGGTTTACTGCGTCTATTTTAAATTACCACAATAAGGTATTTCAGGGGTTCCCAAACTCTCTTGGCCCAAGACTCCATTTGGTATCTCAAAACTCTCGTGACCCCAGCCATGAGAAAAATGTTTATAGCCAATGTTTACTTTTTTTACTTGAGGCTATGGCAGTCAATTGAAAAACATTCTAACAGTATTTCTGATTGTCTTCTCAACTCACTATCACATACTTTTAATGTTGGGCTATTAAAAGTCAATTGCAAATTACTCGGACATAATGTTTCTTATCTCACCACCGCTAATGAGATGGGTGTGTTTGATGCGTGTCACGTCAAAACTTCTCAAAGTCAGGGGGCGTGGTCTAAAGTGCACATCTCTGCTGTCGATATTTAGTTTTAATGCAGACGAGAGTTCTGAATGCAGCTTCACACAGATATGAACTGGCGAAGTGTACCATGAGTTTTATGGTGCTTTCAAGACAACTGGGAACTCTGAAAAATACAAGGTCAAAGCATGACGTTAGTGATCTTCAGGTCGGAAAGTTGGAGCTGTAGAAAGAGGTCTGAGTTTTTGAGTTGGAAGTCCGAGTTGGATGAAGTTCAAAGCGATTTTTCCAGTTGTCTTGAACTCAGTGAATTTTCAAGTTCCCAGTTCCGTGTTTATTCGCCTCCGAGGTTATTCCCCTGTCTGCTGCATTCGGTCACATGACAGCTCGATCAGCTGTATGATTTAACTTATCGGCATGTAAACGGAGCCAGGATCACAGTCAAATGGATTGGGAAGTAGTTCCCAAAGTGCTCTTCCCAGCATTGGAAGTGAGCAGTCATCACTCCAGAACGAGGGAGAGCTCGGTTTGATGCTTTGGAAAGTTTGTTGTTTTGGAAAGTTTTGAAAGTCTAATAAAAAAGTTCAGTTTGATTGAGTTGAGTTTGGATCCCACACAGTTGGCATCAGTTGGCATCAGTTGCTGGGACTGCTACTATCTGTAAAGTGTTCCTACCAATCAAGGTCGGGTCTGAGGAGCTGCTTGGCGTAGCAGCTAACCTAGCTGCCTATAAAGCTAGCAAAGTGTTCTTGAGGGCCTGAACGCAGCCCGCAACGAGGTTAGCCATTGTGGCTGGAACCACGGATAGTCCCGGGTATGTGGCTGTCTAGATCCCTGCTGTTTGATGTTGTTTCCAATCTTACCTGCAACCTGCCCTGTCTGAAACTGTGAGGAGTAATAGAGTAAACTGCGTTGCTACCATGACAATGACAAAAGCCGGCGGAAGCACTGTTGAGGACAGTGGTGTCTCTCTATCACCGGTGAAGGATCTTTTAAATTAACAAAAAGGCTTCTACAAGCAGTTGTTACAACAACAAGAAAATAGGTTCAAGTGTTTTGTCCAAATACTGGTGGAGTCAGCTAGTTAAAGAATAGACAACCTAACCAGAGAGGTCCAGGACCTGATGAACAGTATGCAGTTCTCCCAGGGTCAGCTCGATGAGTTGAAACAGGAAAACTACAAGATGATATTGATCTGTAAGTCCTTAAGAGAGGACATCAGTTCTGTGTGTGAATCCATGATAACAATGATGGAGAAATCATTTAGAGGGACAATCAAGGCAGAACAACATGGTTGTGGATGGAATTGCAGAATCTCCATTTGAGACCTGGACGGAGTCTGAGGACAAAGTGAGGAGAAAGACCTCTGAGAAATTGAAGATGGACCACAGGAAGATTGAGGTGGAGAGCGCCCACGGGACTGGAAAACCCACCACCGGGCTAGGTAACAGGTCATCAAGTTCCTGAGGTTCAAGGACAAGGAAACTGTTCTGGAAAGAGCCAAGCTTCAACCCCGCAGCACACACTCTTACTCACACCAACTGATTAATGGACTTGCTTTGTTTTCACTTTTCCATATCATGTCCATCTCTGATAAGCTACCCAGGAAGGGCTGAAAATAGCCCATATTAATATATGTAGCCTTAGCAATAAGGTTCATGAAATCAATAACGTGTTAATGTCAGATAACAATTATATATTACCCATTTCTGAGACTCACTTAGTTAATTAATTTGATGATACAGCAGTAACAATACAAGGACATAAGATTTATACAGCAACTCCTCCCCCAATGCTTATGGCTTAGGCAATCCTGGTTTAGGAAGACCACCAAAAACCCTGACATTTCCTTCCCTAACTATAACATTTTCCAACAAGATAGAACTGCCAAAGGAGGCGGAGTTGCAATCTACTTCAGAGATCTGTCTTACTGTCCAGGTCTGTGCCCAATCAATTTGAGCTTCTACTTTTAAAAATCCACCTTTCCAGAAACAAGTTTCTCAACATTGCCACTTGCTATAGACCACCTGCCCCCAGCTGTGCCCTGGACACTATATGTGAATTGATTGCCCCCCATCTATCTTCGGAGCTCATGCTGTTAAGTGACCTACACTGGGACATGCTTAACACCCCGGCCATCCTACAATCTAAGCTTGATGCCCTCAATCTCACACAAATTATCAATCAACCTACCAGGTACAACCCCAAATCCTTAAACACGGTCACCCTCATAGATATCATCCGAACCAACCTGCCCTCCAAATACACTTCTCCCCCATTTCTCCTTCACCCAAATCAAGATAGCTGATGTTCTGAAAGAAATGCAACATCTGGTAATCTACAAATAAGATGGCTACACAATCTGGACCCTCTCTTTCTAAAATGATCTGTTGTTACTAGCCTGTTCAACCTCTCTTTTGTATCGTCTGAGATCCCCAAAGATTGGAAAGCTGCCGTGGTCACCCCCCTCTTCAAAGGGGGAAACACTCTAGACCCAAATTGCTACAGACCTATATCTATCCTACCATGTCTTTCTAAGGTCTTCGAAAGTCAAGTTAACAATCAGATTACCGACCATTTCGAATCCCACCGTACCTTCTCCACGATGCAATCTGGCTTCCGAGCTAGTAATGGGTGCACCTCAGCCACGCTCAAGGTCCAAAACGATATCATAACTGCCATCGATAAGCAACAAATACTGTGCGGCGGTATTCATCGACCTGGCCAAGGCTTTCAACTCTGTCAATCACCACATTCTTATCGGCAGACTCAACAGCCTTGGTTTCTCAAATGACTGCCTCGCCTGGTTCACCAACTACTTCTCTGATAGAGTTCAGTGTGTCAAATCGGAGGGCCTGTTGTCCGGCAGTCTCTATGGTGGTGCCACAGGGTCAATTCTCGGGCCAACTCTCTTCTCTGTAGGCATCAATGATGTCACTCTTGCTGCTGGTGATTCTCTGATCCACCTCGACGCAGACGACACCATTCTGTATAATTCTGGCCCTTCTTTGGACACTGTGCTAACTAACCTCCAGACGAGCTTCAATGTCATTCAACTCTCCTGCCCGCCTGTCCAGCATCACTAGTCTAGACGGTTCGGACCTAGAATATGTGACAACTACAACTACCTAGGTGTCTGGTTAGACTATAAACTCTGCTTCCAGACTCACATTTAGCATCTCCAATCCAAAATGAAATCTAGAATTGGCTTCCTATTTTGCAACAAAGTATCCTTCACTCATGCTACCAAACATACCCTCGTAAAACTGACTATCCTACCAAACCCGACTTCGACGATGTCATTTACAAAATAACCTCCAACACTCTACTCAACAAATTGGAATAGTCTATCACAGTGCCACCCGTTTTGTCACCAAAGCCCCATATACCACCCACCACTGCGACCTATACGCTCTCGTTGGTTTGCCCTCCATTCATACTTGTCGCCAAACCCACTGGCTCCAGGTCATCTACAAGTCTTTGCTAGGTAAAGCCCCGCCTTATTTCAGTTCACTGGTCACCATAGCAGCACCCACCCTTAGCACGCTCTCCAGCAGGTATATTTCACTGGTCACCCCCAAAGCCAATTCCTCCTTTGGCTGCCTTTCCTTCCAGTTTTCTGCTGCGAACGACTGGAACGAACTGCAAATATCGATGAAGCTGGAGACTCCCTCACTAACTTCAAGCACCAGCTGTCAGAGTAGCTTACAAATCAGTAGCTTACAAATCATTGCACCTGTAAATAGCCCATCCAACTATCTCATCCCCATACTCATCCCCATACTGTATTTATTTATTTATTTTTGCTCCATTGCACCCCAGTATCTATACTTTCATTTTCATCTTCTGCTCATCTATCACTCCAGTGTTTAATTGCTATATCGTAATTAGCTCGCCACTATGGCCTATTTTATTGCCTTACCTACCTTATCTTACCTCATTTGCACGGAATGTATATATACGTTTTTTCTACTGTATTATTGACTGTATGTTTGTTTATTCCATGTGTAACTCTGTGTTGTTGTATGTGTCAAACTGCTTTGCTTTGTCTTGGCAGGTCACAAGTCGTAAATGACAACTTGTTCAGAAACTAGATTTCCTGGTTAAATAATGGTGAAATAAATAAAACAAATAAGAATGTTTTTAAATGTACAGTACTTGTCAAACATTTGGACACTTACAAATTCCTGGGTTTTTCTTTATTTTTTTAAACAATTTTCTACATTGTAGAATAATAGTGAAGACATCAGACTATGAAATAACACATATGGAATCATGTAGTAAACAAATATATTTTATATTTGAGATTCTTCAAAGTAGCCACCCTTTGCCTTGATGACAGCTTTGCACACTCTTGGTATTCTCTCAACCAGATTTATGAGGTAGTCACCTGGAATGCATTTCAATTAAAATGTGTGCCTTGTTTAAAGTTAATTTGTGGAATGTATTTAATTCTTAATGCGTTTTAGCCAATCAGTTGTGTTGTAACAAGGTAGGGGTGGTGTACAGAAGATAGCCCTATTTGGTAAAAGACCAAGTCCATATTATGGTAAGAACAGCTCAAATAAACAAAGAGCAACGACAGTCCATCCTTACTTTAAGACATGAAGGTCAGTCAATATGGAAAATGTCAAGAACTTTGAAAGTTTCTTCAAGTGCACTCGCAAAGCCACCAAGAGCTATGATGAAACTGGCTCTCATGACGACTGCCACAGGAAAGGAAGACCTAGAGTTACCTCTGTTGCAGAGGATAACTTCATTAGAGTTATCAGCCTCAGAAATTGCAGCCCAAATAAATGCTTCACAGAGTTCAAGTAACAGACAGATCTCAACATCAACTGTCATGGTCGAATTACTGCAAAGAAACCACTACTAAAGAACACCAATAAGAAGAAGTAACTTGCTTGGGCCAAGAAACACGAGCAATGGACATTAGACCCGTGGAAATCTGTCCTTTGGTCTGATGGGTCCATTGGAGATTTCCAACCGCTGTGTCTTTGTGAGACACAGAGTAGGTGAATGGATGATCTCCAAATGTGTAGTTCCCATTGTGAAGTATGGAGAATGAGGTGTGATGGTGTTGTGGTGCTTTGCTGGTGATACTGTCAGTGATTTATTTAGAATTCAAGGCATACTGAACCAACATGGCTACCACGATAGGCCATCCAATCTGGCTTGTGCTTTGTGGGACTATTATTTGTTTTTCAACAGGACAATGTCTCAACTGTTGGAAAAGCATTCCAGGTGAAGCTGGTTGAGAGAATGCCAAGAGTGTGCAAAGCTTGCATCAAGGCAAAGGGTGGCTTCTTTGAAGAAGCCACTCTTTGTGGCAGCAGATAGCCCAGTGGTTAGAGCGTTGGCCTTGTAACCGAAAGTTTGCAAGATCAAATCCCTGAGCTGACAAGGTAAAAATCTGTCATTCTGCCCCTGAACAAGGCAGTTAAACCACTGTTCCTAGGCTGTTACTGTAAATAAGAATTTGTTCTTAACTGACTTGCCTAGTTAAATAAAAAACATATATATTTTTAGAAAATTGTCAAAATAAAGCAAATCCCTTGAATGAGTAGGTGTGTCCAAACTTTTGACTGGTACTGTATAGCGAACAAGCGTCAATGCATGGGCATCTCGGCCCTCACAGCTAACGTCCATTTAGAAAGCATAAGCTAGGGAGTTTTTGAGCTGTTAAGTCAGAGTTTCCTCTTGATTGCTAGCAATAGCATAACTTATTTGTTGAAGTGTTATCTGATAAAGGTGTTGATGCTTCTTTGCTTCTGCCTCCCCACACATTGTTTCACCATATCAATTGCGGCCGTTAATGTCAAAGTCTCTGCAAATGTATGTGGTTTCATAGCCTCGTGGGCCTTGCCATTCACCGTGGGAATGATCGAAGTGTGGCCTTTTCCCATGATCTAAGATTACTTGTATCGTTTAGATTTTTAAGGTTAACCATATTACAATGATTTTGAGATACAAAGACATTATTATCATTTTCGCAAGGGTTTTTAATCCCATTTTCATATCAGGCGACCCTATGTGGAGTCGCAACCCCTAGTTTGGGAACCGCTGAGGTATTCTATAGGCCCTGTGGGTACGCACACACACTCACTCGCACGCGCAAACACACAAATTCACTTGCTCACTCACTTACATACACAGCTCCTGGACAGTAGACCACCGTTGTCAAAGGTTGGTCTGCTGATCCGGGAAAGAGCCTCCATCCACTATGATGAAGCCAACCAAAATGGAGCCCGAGACTAATTGATAATGTCAGCTTGTAGTATCTTCCCTCTGAGGTGATATTTAGCATTAGCATTAGCATTCTGACCCGCTTCCTCAGTGGCCTGTTGGTTAGCGTCCAGCCTGAGATTAGAATGTTGGGGGTTCGATCCCCACTCTAATCATATCAAATACTCTAAATATGGGACCTGATGCCTCTCTACTTGGCACTCAGCATTAAGGAGATAGATTGGGGGTAAGGCCCTGGGATAGACTAGCGTCCTGTCCAGGGAGCGTCAGGCTACTTCTTCTACATCAAGCTGCCTGAAGCTACACAAACAGGAGATGGGCTCATGCCCTACAGTATGGCCCGTTCTGGCTCAGACAAGGTTTACTTACTCACTTCTTCCCTACCTCCCTGATATATTGAGACTCTAATATATAATATAAACTGGGTAGTTTGGATCCTGGATGCTGATTGGGTTAAACAGTGTTCCAGCCGTGAGATGATATACTACGAGTTTTACGGGTATTTTTTTGTTTTGTTTAGAGTTGGTATCACGACGCTGTTCTTGATATACCACTGCATATGACACGAGAAAAACAATAAGTATTTTATGAAACACATTTCACCTTGCTTCTATCCTAGCATTTGGTATACAACAACGGGGACCTGTACAAACCTTGCTGTCTGTTTCTCCGACCTTGGCAACAATGACGTTTGCTAATGCGATCGATCGAAGGGTTATTGCGAGTGTAGCGAAGTGCTTGTGTTTCTCGTTCTGACAGTACACCAATAGCTAACAAGTAATCTAACAATTCCCACAACAACTATCTAAAAACACACAAATGTAAAGGAATGGAATAAGAATATATAAATATATGGATGAGCAATGACAGAGCGGCATAGGCTAAGATGCAATAGACAGTGCCATAGAGAGTGAACGATGTTCTGACGAGACCGCAACTCTGGATATTGTGGATTAATCCAAAGAAATGTTCAAAGAAAACAGCTAAAACAAACAAAAACGCAGCTAGTTCTCTGTCATTTCAGCTGCAGATTTGGATGTTGTTTTGGTTTCTGTCCATGGCTAGCAGCTATTCGTTGATTTCACAGCAATGATGGAAAAATAATTCACAAACAGATTATTGTCTGGAAGCATGAAAAAGTATGAATTAATTTATCAAAACCAAGATTTTTATGTAAATATGTCATTCATTTTTTGTGTATGTTGGTAACCAGTTCATAAACAGCAAATAAGGCACCTCAGGGCTTTGTGGTATATGGCCAATATACCACGGCTAAGGGCTGTATCCAGGCACTCCGCTTTGCGTATAACAACTGCCCTTTGCCGTGGTACATTGGCCATATATCGCACCCTCTCGGGCCTTATTGCTTAAATAGACTACATATGCCATTATTATATGCCTCTACTCAGGTACTCCCTAGATAGTGCTAGCTATAGTGCACATGGTCGTGGCTCACATGACTGGAAATGGGCTGGACTGGGTTAGGTAGCTAGTATAGCTAACGGCTAATTGCCCTCTCACTCTGCAACCGCTCTTGAGCAACCTAGCAGGGAATTACCATTGAGGGAGAGGGGAATAGAAATTGTAACCGGGAAGGAGAAAGGCACTACAAATGAATGAGTTCGAGATCGTCAATGCGCCCAAAAGCTCCGAATGGCCATGGGTTTTTACAAGTGAGAGGGGGGGCATTAAAGTTTCCAGGCCTGGTTTTCCAGAACAAAGGCAAGTTGATTGGTTGTTGGTGTGTTTGTTTGGCTCGTTACTGGTGTTTAAAAAAAACAGCGTTTGTTAGCAGAGCAGAGGCAAACAGGCAGCCTTAGTTGTATGTATTTGATCGCTATTTAGAATACATGTGTGTGAAAGCATTTCTGGTTGTAATTCCTGGAATCTGTGTGTGCGAAGGTGTGTGTGTGTGTGTTGCGGCGGGTGTGTGTCCATGCCCACGTGTTTGTTTGTGCGTTTGCTTGTGTGTCTGTGCCTGCTTGTTCGTGTCTGTGTTTGTGTTTGTGTGTGTGCATGAACGTCCTTTGTCTCGGTGCGGCCTGACATGAGCAGAAACGACCATTCATGGCTGCAATTTAGGTGACGGGGTGAAACAAACAAGCAAACAAAGACCGCATCAACTGTTTTCAGGAATATTATAATTGCTCCTCCTCTGAAACAAAGGGCCTCTGGCTAGCTCCCAGAAACAGGGGTGGAGGGAAGACATCAAGTTTCCAACCGTGTCTCTCTGGCAAGCACGTACGCACGCATGCATATTCACACATTCACAAGCGAACACGCGTGCACATACTCACACATACAGAAAGACACACACACACACACACACACACAGAAAGAACCGAACACCTATGTCAGTTCCCGACAGTCTCTCTGAGAGACACAGCTATCTACACCTACAGTGCCTTCGGAGAGAATCCTTATTGCTGTTGTAAACTGGTTACCGACATAAACAAAAAATGAGTGACATATTTTCATTTAAATCTTTGTTTTGTGAAGTTAATTCATACTATTTCATGCTTCCAGCAGAGGAAATAGTCCAGACAATAATCTGTTTGTGAATTATTTACACCTACAGTGCCTTTGGAACGTATTCAGACCCCCTGACTTCTTCCACATTTTGTTACGTTACAGCCTTAAAATAAAAAAAATGTCCTCAATCTACACACAATACCCATGATGACAAAGCAAAAACTGTTTTTTAGATTTTTTTGCACATTTATTAATAATCTAAACAGAAATACCTTATTCAGACCCTTATAAGTATTCAGACCCTTTGCTATGAGACTTGAAACTGAGCTCAGGTGCATCCTGTTTCCATTGATCATCCTTGAGATGTTTCTACAACTTGATTGGAGTCCACCTGTGGTAAATTGAACATGATTTGAAAGGCACACACCTGTCTATATAATGTCTGACAGTTTCTATTTATTTTTTACCTTTATTTAACTAGGCAAGTCAGTTAAGAACACATTCTTATTATCAATGACAGCTTAGGAACAGTGGGTTAACTGCCTGTTCAGGGGCAGAACGACAGATTTGTACCTTGTCAGCTCGGGGATTTGAACTTGCAACCTTTTGGTTACTAGTCCAATTCTTGAAGGAATTGTCCGTAGAGCTCAGAGACATGATTGTGTTGATCCACAGATCTGGGGAAGAGTACCAAAAATGTCTGCAGCATTGAAGGTCCCCAAGAACACAGTGGCTTCCACTTTTCTTAAATTAAAAAAGTTTAAAACCACCAAGTCTCTTCCTAGAGCTGGCTACCCGCCAAACTGAGCAATCAGGGGAGAAAGGCCTTGGTTAGGGAGGTGACCA
This sequence comes from Oncorhynchus keta, assembly GCF_023373465.1. Classification (NCBI taxonomy): domain Eukaryota; kingdom Metazoa; phylum Chordata; class Actinopteri; order Salmoniformes; family Salmonidae; genus Oncorhynchus; species Oncorhynchus keta. The sequence goes on along the minus strand of NC_068454.1, from coordinate 43,170,535 downwards.
AGAACCCAATGGTCCCTCTGACAGAGCTCTAGAGTTCCTCTGTGGAGATGAGAGAACCTTCCAGAAGGACAATTATCTCTACAGCATTTCACCAATCAGGCATTTATTGTTGAGTGGCCAGACGGAAGCTGCTCCTCAGTAAAAGGCACATGACAGCCCGCTTGGAGTTTAGAAAAGACACAAGTGTCATGTCTGGAGGAAAACCTGGCACCATCTCTACGGTGAAGCTTGGTGGGAGCATCGTGCTGTGGAGATGTTTTTCAGTGGCAGGGACTGTGAGACTAGTCAGGATCGAGGGAAAGGTGAACGCAGCAAAGTACAGATCCTTGGTGAAAACCTAGAGAGACCTGAAAATAGCTGTGCAGCAACGCTCCCCATCCAAAATGACAAAGCTTGAGAGGATTTGCAGGGAAGAATGGGAGAAACTCCACAAATACAGGTGTGCCAAGCTTCTAGTGTTATACCCAAGAAGACTCAATGCTGTAATCACTGCCAAAGGTGCTTCAACAAAATATCGAGTAGTGTCTGAGTACTCGGATCTGAAGGGTCTGAATACTTATGTAAATGGGATATATATACATTTTTGCTGTAAATGAACAAACATTTTTAAAAACCTGTTTTTGCTTTGTCATTATGGGGTATTGTGTGTAAATTGATGGGGGGGGGGTTTAATCTGTTTAGAATAAGGCTGTAATGTAACAAAATGTGGAAAAAGTCAAAGGGTCTGAATACTTTCTGAAGTCCCTCTAATTACTCAAAAAATTTCATTTAAAGTTTGCTCAATCTATTATTGACGTTGTATTAACGTCTATGTATTATTAACGTTGCAGCGTTAACCAAAGAGGTGGCCATATCTCACTACCGGCAGCGGCAAGCTCAACGTGGCGTGTAGCGCCATAATTCAATTATTGTATATCTGTCTTGGGCTACTGTTGAAAGGGCTAGTGTGACTTGGTTAATGTAGAGAGGGGGAAGAGGCAGAGAGCGAGAGAAAGGCGTTATGAATAATATAAATCGATCAGAAGTGATGCTGTATTACACATATTCGGAGGCAGGCCTGATTCCCCAGGGGGGGTGAATACAAATCCCCATCCCTCTGTAGTGGAAGGAGATGGTTGAAAGTCTCTCTTTGTTGGAGTTGTCATTTTCCTCTGGGAATGCAGCGCGGCCTCTTGTTGTGGAGCGGACGCCTGACACATTACTTATTCATCAGCCTTGTCTGCCTGCCTGCCTGCCTGCCACACACACACACACACACACACACACACACACACACACACACACACACACACACACACACACACACACACACACACACACACACACACACACACACACACACACACACACACACACACACACACACACATTAAGCACACACACACACACACACACACACAAACACTGCATCATTAAGCCGGATGCATTATTTACCACAAATACATACACATATGGATGCAGGTACACACACACACACACACAGAATATACACACATGGCACACTGTTCTGGTAAGTGTTTAGATGGCTCCCACATGCCAGCAGATGGAGAACAAACCCTAAACACCCCAGTGAAGGAGAGGAAAACAAACCTCACTGTCGCTCTAGACTTCCTCCACAATAATGTCATGGAATTTGGACGGGCGCAGGCTCGTGAATGCGCCTAATCATCTCCATACCTTCCATGTCTAGGGAAATTGACACTATTTCCGTCTAGCCGAGGTGGCTTAACTCCGGAGGGGGAAGTAAAAACATGAGTTTGTGTCAGCGTGGAGGTGTGTTTAGGGTGGGGGTTTAAGGAAAAGCAGACAAACTTCCAGGAACTTTGCATCCTGACCTGTCTCCTTATGGGACGATGTGGAATCTGGTGGAAGTAAGGTAGAAAACACAGATGTGTGTTTGTGTGTGTGAGGAGGGTCCCCCCCCTGTGTTTTGGTCCAGTGTCAGTGGGAGCAACTAGGTGTTATCAGTGGCATGGCGGTGAAGCTGTGGTAAGAGTTTGACGTCAGGGACGCTAGAGGTCAGAGATCAGGTGCCCTAATCACAGCCGTGTGTATGTGTAGAGGCAGGGTAAAACAGGGCATCAAGACGGTGATGGGTGGGTGGTCAGAGTATTCAGCCAACTAGAATGTTGCAGAAAGCAATTTAAGGAATAGAGCTGGCATGATTCCCCAGTCTACGTGACAGACACTTGTGTCAGTCCTTCACAGCACTTTTCTACCGGAAAGTTAGGACCTCGGGAACTTCTACCCGGTTAGACAGGGGAAGAATGTTGTCCAACTATAGGTTTGTGTTTCCTGGAACCGTATACATAAAGCATCTCAGAGCAGGAGTGCTGATCTAGGATCAGTTTTGCCTTTGAAATCATAACAAATAAGATTACACGGACACGGACGACTGAGGAGAGGAGACTGGTAAGCGTAGCAACATCCAACCAGAGGTAGCAATGGCGTTAGCAATAACTGTATTTTGACTGTGAAGAGACATGCATGAACAGAAAGCCAAACAAGAGGCAGCCCAGTTAAGGGTTTGGCAAGTCTCTCTCTTCTCTCCGATCTCTCCACTAGCTAGTCCAGCGAATTAACTCGTGACTGCTACAGAGGGATGGAGAGAGTTGAGGAGATAGGGAGGGACACATGTAGGAAGACAAATTAAATATATAGAGACAGAAGGGGAGAGGCAAGGGGTAGCTGGAGAGGGGATTTATAGATAGACGGAGAGAGGGAAATGAGGCAATCTAATTGCGGTGTCTCGCAGAGCCACTCGCCAAAGTGACTTGCTAATCTGTAAATCTCATGTAGAGCACTTTCCCTGTAGACCAGAGTCCACTGCAGACTGTCTGGACAGTGGCCACATAGCAGTCATGGAATCACACCCAACCCATGTGGACTTAATAAGAGAGGGATGGGGAAAGAGGGAGGGACAGAGAGAGCGAGAAGAGGATGAGAGAGCAAAAAAGGAAGGATATAGAGATGGATGACTATGAAAGTGATGATGGAGAAATGGGCCACATATGAAAAGGAGAGCATTGGGACGGAGGGATCCGAGGAGCGAGAGAGACGGAAATGAGGGAGGACAAGAAGACTGACTAATGAGGTAGGAAAAGAGCTAGACTTAAACAGAAGGACGGAGCAAGGGTATGGAGAGAGGGATGAAACGAGGGTGAAAGAGAAAGATTTTGAGTAGTACGGAAGGAGAAAGTATAAGTAAGAGGTGAAAAGAAGAGAGCAAAAGGAAGGAGGGAGGGCGAGAGATCCCCCCTCCCCCTCGTAGGTCCGTCCTTTCTGTGAAAATCAACCTATTCCAGGAATGAGAGAGGGAGAGGAGCGCACAAACACTCAGCATGTCTGAGACTGCCCTCTGATGTCACTAGCGAGAGAGAGAGAGAGAGAGCAAGAGAGAGGGGAGGGGACACAGCCGGAGAGCGAACCGAACACAGTGAGTGTGAGAAAACAGAGAGGTGGAGACTGAGAGCACTGTTCCGGTATCTGCTGTGGACTGAGGCTGTGTTTTACTGAGTGTGTTGTGTCAGCGGTGGAGAGTTGAGCTCTGGTTCAGTGAGGCTGCTCTAGCAGATCTCGTTAGCAACGCGCCATCCGGAAAGCACAACCGATGGGTGAGAGGAGCTCTGCGCTGTACAGTGTGTGCCCACGCCTGTGTTTCTCTGTGTTTCTCTGTGTTTGTGTGCCTGTGTCGTTTGGGGTTGTGTGTGTGATTGTGTTGTTATAGCGGAGTATAGTGTTGTTGTGTGTCCATTGCATTTTGTGTGTGTGTGGGTGGACAGGCTGAGTAGACTCATGGTAGGGATGTCTTTTATCCTGTGCTCCGCTCTGCAGCCTTGAGCGCCTCACACTCACTGGAGCAGATACCTACTACTGCCCGCTATGTGTCTCTCTGTCAGGGGGTGTGTGTTAGTGTGTCTGCGTGAAATAGAGAGTTTGTGTGTGTCTCTGTGTGTGTCTCACCGTATGTAGTTAATTGCTCCTTGGTATCTATTTGTGTTAGCGTAGCTTCTTAATATATTTGGCAATATGTGTGTCACATCATCTTGGAATTGTGACCGCATGGACTGGGAAGTGTGTGGTGGATTTAGTCTTGGTGTGTCTCGTGTTTTAAGGAATGTGTGTGTGTGTGTGTGTGTGTGTGTGTGTGTGTGTGTGTGTGTGTGTGTGTGTGTGTGTGTGTGTGTGTGTGTGTGTGTGTGTCTGCCCCGATGTTCCACTTCACTGTGTCTGCCCTGCACCACATGGAGAGGAAGAAAGCGAGAGAGCGGAGCCTGGGAGAGAATGAAAGGGAGAGGGAGAGAGAGAGAGGAGCCGAACCAGTGTGTGAAACAACCATATGGAAAGAAACAAAATAGAGAGAGAGAAAAAAAAGACAGAGGGAAGGGACGAATAGATGTAGGCAAAGAAGGGGTGAAAGATGATATTGATATTGAACACTGCTCACCCCCTGGCATTGGGATGGAACAGTGTCGTCCGATGTTTTCAAAGCCTTATCTATTATTGTCCTTTCACCTGTGTTGTTTCTTTGCTTGCCCTGTGTGTTTTAGTATGTCCAGTCGACCCATTGCAAACTGTGAAGACGAAACAGTCTGTTAGCTGACTGGCAGATGGGCTGGGGTTGAGTGTGTGGTTAGGTTGGGTTTCAGTGTGTGGTTGAGTGACGTTTTGGTGGAGTGCAGCGCTACCTGTCAAATAAGTGGCATAAGTACAGTGCTATGTGATATGGTACAATGACAGAGAGCCTTAGGACTGAGCCGGGCGTGTTTGACTGTGGATTTATCCACTGTGTGTGTGTGTGTAATCTCTGTAAGAGAGAGACAGATTGCTGTGTTTACATACCGTACATAAGAGGGATAGAGGTAGAGTTGGGCAGCAGAGGGAGGATAAGAAAAGTCAGAGGGGCTTAGAGAAGGGAGATGGATTGAGAGAGGAGGATTGAGAGGTGGGAGAGAGAGGGAGAGACCGAGAGAGTGAGAGAGAAAGAAGACAAGGACAAATGTAACATGTATGCATGCAAAGGACGACTCTCAGCCCCCTACCCCTTTTCCAACCACGCGCTCGTTTTTCCAACCACGTGCCACACCCCTGGGTGGCTCGTCCACCCCCTCTAAAACACCTGTGTGAGTCATTGGCTCTGTGATACCATGTCAGGGGATTCCACACATGGTTGATCCCTAATCTCTACTGTGGCTGGATACCAGACCAATAGCTGCTATAGTTTACCCTGATCTATAAATAAATCAGACTCTTCCATGATCTTTCTCATGATCCGAGAGGCCACTTGGAATAGGCACAGCTTGCCCTCTGTACTAGACCCTGCTGATCTAAGGTCAGTTTTTTGTCACTGTTTCTTAACATAGACTCCTAGCCTAGTCTGATGTGATTATTTCCTCTGTAGTACACCCTAAAGGACTTGCATGCACACATACAGTGCCTTCGGAAAGTATTCAGACAAACTTACTTTTTCCAGATTTTGTTACGTTACAGCCTTGTTCTAAAATGGATGAAAGCATTTTCCCCCCTCATCAATCTCCCCCAAATCAATCACCATAATAACAAAGCAAAAACAGGTTTTTAGAAATGTTGAAAAAAAAACGGAAATATCCCGTTTACATAAGTATTCAGATCCTTTACTCAGTACTTTGTTGAAGCACCTTTGGCAGTGATTACAACCTTAAGTTTTCTTGGGTATGACGCTACAAGCTTGGCAGTTTCTCCTATTCTTCTCTGCAGATTCTCTAAAGCTCTTTCAAGTTGCATGGGCAGTGTCGCTGCACAGCTATTTTCAGTTCTCTCCAGAGATGTTCGATCGGTTTCAAGTCCGGCCTCTGGCTGGGCCACTCAAAGATATTCAGAGACTTGTCCCGAAGCCACTCCTGCATTGTCTTGGCTGTGTGCTTAGGGTCGTTGTCCTGTTGGAAGGTGTACGTTCGCCCCAGTCTTAGGTCCTGAGCACTCTGCAGCAAGTTTTGATCAAGGATCTCTCTACTTTGCTCCTTTCATCTTTTGCTCGATCCTGACTAGTCTCCCAGTCCCTGCCGCTGAAAAACATCCCCACAGCGTGATGCCACCATGCTTCACCGGAGGGATGGTGCCAGGTTTCCTCCAGTCGTGACACTTGGCATTCAAGCCAAAGGGTTCAATCTTGGTTTCATCAGACCAGAGAATCTTGTTTCTCATGGTCAGTATTTAGGTGCCTTTTGGCAAACTCCAAGTGGGCTGTCATGTGCCTTTTACTGAGGAGTGGCTTCTTTCTGGCCACTCTACCATAAAAAGCCTGATTGGTTGAGTGCTGCAGAGACTGTTGTCCTTCTGGAAGGTTCTCCCATCTCCACAGAGGAACTCTGGAGCTCTGTCAGAGGGACCATCGGGTTCTCGGTGACGAAGGCCCTTCTCCCCCGATTGCTCAGTTTGGCTGGGCGGCCAGCTCTAGGAAGAGTCTTGCTGGTTCCAAACAACTTCCATTTAAGAATAATGGAGGCCACTGTGTTCTTGGGGACCTTCAATGCTGCAGACATTTTTTGTACCCTTCCCCAGATCTGTGCCTCGACACAATCCTGTCTCTGAGCTCTACTGACAATTCCTTCGACCTCATGGCTTGGTTTTTGCTCTGACATGCACTGTCAATTGTGGGACCTTATGCAGACAGGTTTGTGCCTTTTCCAAATCATGTCCAATCAATTGAATTAACCACAGGTGGACTCCAAATCAAGTATTAGGAACATCTCAAGGATGATCAATGGAAACGGGATGCACCTGATCTCAATTTCGAGTCTCATAGCAAACATTCTGAATGTAAATAATGTATTTATAAAAACCTGTTTCGTTTTCTGATTATAGTGTATTGTGTGTAGATTGATGAGGAAAACATGTAATTTAATCAACATTAGAATAAGGCTGTAATGTAACAAAATGTGGAACAAGTCAAGGGGTCTGACTACTTTCCCAAAGGCACTGCACACACACTTAGGCTGATGTTTTCTATTATCTTTCTGCTTCATTATTTTCCCCAAACCCTACCATCCCTCCCCTAATTGGAATAAACTAATGGACAACAATACCAATGCTTGTACTTTCAGGTTGTACATACTATGTACATTATATATTCAAAAGTATCTGGTCACCCTTTCAATTGAGTGAATTTGGCTATTTTAGCACATCCGTTGCTAGCAGGGATATAAAATGGAGCACACGGCCATGCAATCTCCATACACAAACATTGGCAGTATGCACCGTCAAGTCAATTTGTCAAATTTCTCCCCTGCTAGAGCTGCCCCAATCAGCTGTAAGTGCTGTTGTTGTGAAGTGGAACGTCAGCACAAGAACTGTTTGTTGGTAGCTTCATGAAATGGGTTTCCATGGCCAAGCATCCGCACACAAGCCTAAGATCACCATGCTCAATGCCAAGCTTTGGCTGGAGGGGTGGTAAACTCACCGCCATTGGAATCTGGAGCAGTGGTAACAACGTTCTCTGGAGTAATGAATCGCGCTTCACCATCTGGCAGCCAAACGGACCAATCTGGGTTTGGCGAATGCATAGTGCGAACTGTCATGTTTGGTGGAGGATGAAAAGTGGTCTGGGGCTGTTTTTCATGGTTCGGGCTAAGCCCCTTAGTTCCAGTGAAGGGGAATATTAACACTACAGCATACAATGACATTCTAGATGATTCTGTGCTTCCAACTTTGTGGAAATAGTTTGGGGAATGCCCTTTCCTGTTTCATCATGACAATGCTCCTGTACACAAAGTGAGGTCCATACAGAAGTGGTTTTTGAGATCGGTGTGTAAGAACTTGACTTGCCTGCACAGAGCCCTGACCTCAACCCCATCGAACATCTTTGGGATGAATTGGAACGCCAACTGTGAGCAAAGCCTAATCGCCCAACATCAAAGCCTGACCTCACTAATGCTCTTGTGGATGAAAAGAAGAAGGTCCCTGCAGCAAACATCTAGTGAAAAGCCTTCCCAGAAGAGTGGAGGCTGTTATAGCAGCAAAAGGGGGACCAACTCCATATTAAGGAATGAGATGTTCGACGAACATTTGGTCATGTAATGTACATTTTACATTCGTTTTTTAAGATGTTTTCAGCCTTCAGCTACCCTCCTCACTTCCCATCTATCTCTGAAGACTATCCAGTTTGGATTTCTAGTTGCCATATATTTTTAGAAATGCATTGGCCTTATTTTGGACAGATATTAGCAAGAGTGAAACCTCTCGCTTTGCCTCTTCCTCTATGGTTTACACACACACACACCAAGCCCCCTCCCCCCTGCCTCTTACGCCAATACAGTTGAGAGATCACATCTTCCTCTCCGACAAGCGGTTTCAACTTGCTATTTGCATTTGAGGTTTGGTCCAACAAAATCAGAATCAGTCGTATGGACACCAAAACACATTGAGGCATTATTTTACTGTAATAGAGGAGGAGTGAACCTTTCCAACAATCCCCTTTTTATGTCGCCAGCGGAACCAAATCCCTAAGATTAACAAACTATAGTTTTGGCAAGTCGGTTAGGACATCTACTTTGTGCATGACACATGTAGTTTTTCCAACAATTGTTTACAGACTGTATCACAATTCCAGTGGATCAGAAGTTTACATACACTAAGTTGACTGTGCCTTTAAACAGCTTGGAAAAGTCCAGAAAATGATGTCATGGCTTTAGAAGCTTCTGATAGGCTAATTGACATAATTTGAGTCAATAGGAGGTCTACCTGTGGATGTATTTCAAGGCCTACCTTCAAACTCAGTGCCTCTTTGCTTGACCTCATGGGTAAATCAAAATAAATCAGCCCAGACCTCATAAAGACATTTTGTAGACCTCCACAAGTCTGGTTCATCCTTGGGAGCAATTTTCAAATTCCTGAAGGTAACACATTCATCTGTACAAACAATAGTATGCAAGTATAAACACATGGGACCACGCAGCTGTCATATCGCTCAGGAAGGAGACGCGTTCTGTCTCCTAGAGATGAACGTACTCTGATGCGAAAATTGCGACTCAATCCCATAACAACAGCAAAGGACCTTGTGAAGATGCTGGAGGAAACAGATGCAAAAGTATCTATATCCACAGTTAAATCGAGTCCTATGTCGACATAACCTGAAAGGCCACTCAGAAAGGAAGAAGCCAATGCTCCAAAACCGCCCTTAAAAAGTCAGACTACGGTTTGCAACTGCACATGGGGACAAAGATCGTACTTTTTGGAGAAATGTCCTCTGGTCTGATGAAACAAAAATAGAACTATTTAGCAATAATGACCATCGTTATGTTTGGAGGAAAAAGGGGGAGGCTTGCAAGCCGAAGAACACCATCCCAACCGTGTAGCATGGCAGCATCATGTTGTGGGGGTGCTTTGCTGCAGGAGGGACTGGTTCACGTCACAAAATAGATGGCATGAGGCAGGACAATTAGGTGGATATATTGAAGCAACATCTCAAGACATCAGTCAGGAAGTTAAAGCTTGATTACAAATGGGTCTTCATAATGAACATTGACCCCAAGCATGCTTCCAAAGTTGTGGCAAAATGGCTTAAAGACAACAAATTCAATGTATTGGAGTGGCCATCACAAAGCCCTGACCTCAATTCTATAGAACATTTGTGGGCATAACTGAGAAAGCGTGTGCAAGCAAGGAGGCCTACAAACCTGACTCAGTTACAACAGCTCTGTCAAGAGGAATGGGCCAAAATTCACCCAAGACCGTGTTGCTTTTAAACTCAGTTTTTCACAATTTCCTGTTTTTCTGTTTCATGTTGTTAGTCTGTATGTCCCACTCATAAATGTCCACCCTGTTAGGCTAAATTATAGAGAAAATTAGCCACATTTCAAAATGTTAAAATGTGTTTGAGAGAGAAGTTAAAATCCTGTTCAAGTGTTCGCCATTATGCTAGCTCATTCTTGCTCGCTCACAGAGCTATGGCTATGGCACAGAGCTAAATTGGACTCCAAATTTCTACCCTGTTAGGATTATGCACCTAACAGGTTGTAACATTCCTGAATGTAACAAACCCTTGGATATCTGCCACAAACCATAGCATCATAAATCATGAATCAGCGATATTCAAATTGGCTTAATTATTTATTTACTAACTAATCAATGACAGAATTATATAAACACACACACACAATTGTTATACCTTGGTTACTGACATGATACACTGAAATGTCCCTGGTGGGCTAAGCAGATATGACGGCTTGATAGACAAAGGGAAGGGGTGGGGCCAGCTCAAGAGCGTGAAACTGAGTGGATTACAGTCGATAGCTACCCCCATGGAAATGCTAATACTTTGAACATGAACAACCGCTCACTCGAAAATAAATTGCAATTTACATATTAATGAGTGTATGCTTTTGGTTGTCCCTCCCTGCGATCGCCAGTCCGTCTGCTGGATAGATTGTCGACAGAAAGTCTGTGGTTTGTCCACCAGTGATCTAAGTCTTTCGTAGTTGTAGCTTGTTATAATGGATACATCAGGTTGCATTTACCAGACTAAAGTACTTAAACAGCTGCAGCCTGAAAAATTGTTCTTTTAGTTTATAGATTTCTTAGCCATTTCAACATGGGAATGATCTCCACATTCTCTGGTCTTGTCCATGGGACGACTTGCCAACCATTTCAACGTTCAATGTACCGACCGCTCCCACGTTTTCTGGTCTTGTCCTTTGGTAAAGTTGCCAACCATTTCAACATGTACCAACCACTTCCGTGTTTTCTGGTCTAATGTAAATTTAGTTGGGAAGTGGGTTTTATGCTTTAGTAGAAAAGGGGACGTTCCATGACGCCATGTCTATGCTCACGGGGGCGTGGCCACTGACTGATCATAAGTTACTATGAAGAACAATTATCATTTAGAAGACTAAGATCACATTGTTATCTTTCCAAAAGTATTCTTATGCTTAATAATTTATTTTAAATAACATGCAGATGCAAACCCCATAATTGAGAAGTGTATGCAAACAAATAAACAGTAATGTGTGTCTCCTGTCCTTCACCAAATGAAACAAACTTGACATGACTGTTCCTTAAGTGTTCACGGACCACTCCAACTGCTTGGAGTACAGAAATACTGTTCATTTATTCAACCTTTTGATGTCCAAGTGTCTCTCTGTGTTCCACAGTCAAATTCCAATCTCAAATACTAGAGCCCAGAAGCAGAGTATTTTATGACCGCCATAAAGCAGCCCCCTCTCCCTATGCGGGAGAGAGAGGGTGCTGTGGAGCGGACCCACTGTAACCTGATCCTTCAGATCTTCACAGGAGAGTTATGACACTTGTTAGCTAGCAAATAGATCCACGTTGGCTAACCTTGAAATATAAAGATTAGCTGGCTAATCACTAGCATGTGGGCTTGAGAGATTGTTGATAAGACCCGTGTTCATTGTAGTCATTATTGGTAAATGTGCATTATGCATGGTTCTAGTTAAATTTGTAAAAACAAAAAGGGCATGTTCATAGACAGACATGAAAGACAGATTAGTGATTATTGCAAAAAACCCATCCCGGATCCGGTATAATTTTCATCAGCAACGCTGAATAGCATAGCGCCACAGTCAAATAATATTACTCAAAAATATTCATATTCATGAAATCACAAGTGCAATATTGCAAAACACAGCTTAGCCTTTCGTTAATCCACCTGTCGTCTCAGATTTTGAAATGATGCTTTACAGCGAAAGCAATACAAGCGTTTGTGTAAGTTTATCGATCACTCGACAAAACAATAAGTACACTTAGCATCAGGTAACTTGGTCACGAAAATCAGAAAAGCAATCAAATTAATAGTTTCGTTTTTGATGATCTTCGGATGTTTTCACTCACGAGACTCCCAGCTAGACAAATGTTCCTTTTGTTCCATAAAGATATTTATATCCAAATACCTCCGTAAGTTTGGTGCGGTATGCCCAGGAATCCACCGGAAAGAGCGGTCACAACGCAGACAAAAATTCAAAATTATATCCATAATGTCCACAGAAAAATGTCAAACGTTTTTTATAATCAATCCCCAGGGTGTTTTTCAAATATATATTCGATAATATATCAACCTGGACAGTTGACTTTTCAATAGGACCAGGAGTAACAATGGCCGCCTTTCTCTTTTGCGCACAACTCACTCTGAGAGCCCCCACCTAGCCATTTACGCAATGTGGTCGTTCATGCTCATTCTTCAAAATAAAAGCGTGAAACTATGTGTAAAGGCTGTTGATACCTTAGGGAAGCCATAGAAAAAGGAATCTGGTTGATATCCCTCTAAATGGGCAAAAGGGATGCATACAGTGCCTTGCGAAAGTATTCGGCCCCCTTGAACTTTGCGACCTTTTGCCACATTTCAGGCTTCAAACATAAAGATATAAAACTATTTTTTTTGTGAAGAATCAACAACAAGTGGGACACAATCATGCAGTGGAACGACATTTATTGGATATTTCAAACTTTTTTAACAAATCAAAAACGGAAAAATTGGGCGTGCAAAATTATTCAGCCCCTTTACTTTCAGTGCAGCAAACTCTCCAGAAGTTCAGTGAGGATCTCTGAATGATCCAATGTTGACCTAAATGACTAAGGATGATAAATCCAATCCACCTGTGTGTAATCAAGTCTCCGTATAAATGCACCTGCACCTGCAAGGAACACACCAGGCAGGTCCGAGATACTGTTGTGAAGCAGTTTAATGCCGGATTTGGATACAAAAAGATTTCCCAAGCTTTAAACATCCCAAGGAGCACTGTGCAAGCGATAATATTGAAATGGGAGTATCAGACCACTGCAAATCTACCAAGACCTGGCCGTCCCTCTAAACTTTCAGCTCATACAAGGAGAAGACTGATCAGAGATGCAGCCAAGAGACCCACGATCACTCTGGATGAACTGCAGAGATCTACAGCTGAGGTGGGAGACTCTGTCCATAGGACAACAATCAGTCGTATATTGCACAAATCTCACCTTTATGGAAGAGTGGCAAGAAGAAAGCCATTTCTTAAAGATATACATAAAGCGTTGTTTAAAGTTTGCCACAAGCCACCTGGGAGACAAACATGTGGAAGGTGCTCTGGTCAGATGAAACCAAAATTGAACTTTTTGGCAACAATGCAAAACTTTATGTTTGGCGTAAAAGCAACACAGCTCATCACCCTGAACACACCATCCCCACTGTCAAACATGGTGGTGGCAGCATCATGGTTTGGGCCTGCTTTTCTTCAGCAGGGACAGGGAAGATGGTTCAAATTGATGGAGCCAAATACAGGACCATTCTGGAAGAAACCCTGATGGAGTCTGCAAAAGACCTGAGACTGGGATGGAGATTTGTCTTCCAACAAGACAATGATCCAAAACATAAAGCAAAATCTACAATGGAATGGTTCAAAAATAAACATATCCAGGTGTTAGAATGGCCAAGTCAAAGTCCAGACCTGAATCCAATCGAGAATCTGTGGAAAGAACTGAAAACTGCTGTTCACAAATGCTCTCCATCCAACCTCACTGAGCTTGAGCTGGTTTGCAAGGAGGAATGGGAAAAATTTCAGTCTCTCGATGTGCATGTTACGCACGCCTCTATGAAGAGGGAACGCAACACCCTGCTACAACTAAACTCTCCGTGAAGAGAAAAAGGTATGGACTGTAGATGCAAGTAAGAATGACAACAGACAGAATGTGGTACCGTTTACAAGGACTTTATTCCTTTACACGGTAATATGGGGAAAAGGGGCTGGACGGAACCAAAGCAAAGAAAGTAAATCTCAAAGCCCCCCTTTCCTAGCTTACCTGCCTACCCACTACTTACCTAATTTAGCACCACTTGGTGCCCTAACCAAAATACAAGGGGGTGGTCCGCCCAGGTCTTACCTAGTGTGCCTAGACAGCGAATATGCTACGAGTATATGTATGCCCGCGGGCCTCTTGCCTAAGCACTCCCTTGGTGCCTTCCCCTTCCCCCCTGGGAACAAATAAAACAGAATATTAATCAATTTCACAAACAAACTAAGAAACAAAGGACATCAAATAAGCTCTATCTGAGCAACAAACTCACAAAACATACCAACTCTCAGCAATGAACTCTCAGCAATGAACTCTCAGCAATGAACTCTCAGCAATGAACTCTCAGCAATGAACTCTCAGCAATGAACTCTCAGCAATGAACTCTCAGCAATGAACTCTCAGCAATGAACTCTCAGCAATGAACTCTCAGCAATGAACTCTCAGCAATGAACTCTCAGCAATGAACTCTCAGCAATGAACTCTCAGCAATGAACTCTCAGCAATGAACTCCCAGCAATGAACTCCCAGCAATGAACTCCCAGCAATGAACTCCCAGCAAAATCTCTAGCAAAATCTCTGAAATGACCTCCCAGCAAATCTCTCTAGCAAAATCTCCTCCTCCTGAACAGAACACTGGCTTTTATATAGCTTCTGAAGGAATGGGTAATTGGAGACAGCTGTGTCTTGACGAGGGGGGCGGGGTCAGCTCTCCAATTAGCCATGGAGTCGACCAATCAGCTGCTTGAGGGATTTCAGGAAGCCATTTCCTGAAATAAACACATGCAAATACACAAACTACAACACATAAACTGGGGAACGTAACAGTGCAAAACTGATAGAGACATACCCCAAGCGACTTACAGCTGTAATCGCAGCAAAAGGTGGCGCTACAAAGTATTAACTTAAGGGGGCTGAATAATTTTGCACGCCCAATTTTTCAGTTTTTGATTTGTTAAAAAAGTTTGAAATATCCAATAAATGTTGTTCCACTTCATGATTGCGTCCCACTTGTTGTTGATTCTTCACAAAAAAATACAGTTTTATATCTTTATGTTTGAAGCCTGAAATGTGGCAAAAGGTCGCAAAGTTCAAGGGGGGCGAATACTTTCGCAAGGCACTGTAACAACAGAGAGGTTTCAAAAACAAGGGCACTTCCTGATTGGATTTTCCTCAGGTTTTAGCCTGCAATATCAGTTCTGTTTAACTCACAGACAAAATTTTGACAGTTTTGGAAACTGAGTGTTTTCTATCCTAATATGTCAATCATATGCATATTCTAGCATCTGGGCCTGAGAAATAGGCAGTTTACTTTGGGAACGTTATTTTTTCAAACATAACAAGAGTGCCCCCTAGCTTCAAGAGGTTAAACTATTTTGATAAAATAATACAATTATTAGTGGGTCTTGTGGTTGTGGAAGACAAATATTTAACCTACGTATAACTCCACAAACCCCGAATTCATTAGATTATTGCTGACTGTTTGAAATGCAATATATTTGACCTTTAATTGTACAACCAACGCTTATTAGAGAAAACATGTAAAAATAAATAGAGATATACAGTACCAGTCAAAAGTTTGGACACACCTACTCATTCAAGGGTTTTTCTTATTTGTTATATTTGCTCTATGTTATACATTGTAGAATAATAGTGAAGTAACCCCAAAAAAAGTGTTAAACAAACACAATAATATTTTAGATTTTAGATAGCCACCCTTTGCCTTGATGACAGGTTTGCACACTCTTGGCAATCTCTCAACCAGCTTCATGATGTAGTCACCTAGAATGTAATTCAAACAGTAAAAGTTAATTTGTGCCTGGTTAAATGGAAAGTAATTCCAAAATTAACTGTGGCAACACAACAGGTGAATTGGCTGGTTGAAGAGCCAAGAGTGTGCAAAGCTGTCATCAAGGCAAAGGGTGGCTACTTTGAAGAATATGTGTGTTGTGAAACGCCCATAAGTTTGAAAAAAATGAGATATGATTTTTAGGCCATTTCGCCCAGCCCTAGTCCAAACGCTGCTTTTATAGATTGCTCTTTGTCCTGCCTATCTAGGAAGGAGGCTGGTATGTGTGCGATTTGGGTATGTATGTTTTGTGTGTGAAACTGAAGGAGCAGCTTGGACTGTCTGTGTGAGTGTTTAATGAAGTGACAGTGTGTGTGTGTGTGTGTGTGTGTGTGTACATTTGGAGGTTAGTGTGAGTGTGCACATATATTGGTGTGTGTATGTCTGTGTGTGCGGATGCATGCCTGCGTGTTCGGGGAAAGCAGTATGGAAGGAATGCACTCATACTCCGCTTCCATCTTTCCAGTTCTTCTATGCCAATTCTACGAAAGCAAAAAAGGTTACTAGAAAACGACACCACTCCGCACTATCAATACGCAGCCCCGTTAGCTAGCTAGCTTGCTTCGCTAACCAAATCCCAAAGACTCTAGCTAGCCTGTATGAATCAAATCAAATTGTATTTGTCACATGCGCCGAATACAACAGACCTTACAGTGAAATTCTTAGTTACAATCCCTTAACCAACAATGCAGTCAAGAAAAATACCTCAAACAAAAATAAATAATAGTAACAAATAATGAAAGAGCAGCAGTAAAAAAAATGTGCGGGGGCACCGGTTAGTCGAGGGTAATTGAGGTAATATGTACATGTAGGTAGAGTTATGGCACTCTTTGGTATGCAGTTGTCGGGTTAGCCTCTGAGTGCCCCGGTTGTTTAGCAGTGATTACACTGGCTCTCTCTGCGGCTCTCGCTGGCCCTTACAGCGGGAGGATGAGTGGCTGTAATTGGGTATTCATTCCCCTGGTCCCATGGCATTAGCACCGCCAGCCATTGATTGCCGTGGCGCTCCTCTACTGCACTTGTATTAATGGGGTGAGTTTGTTCTGGAGCCAGCCGGCCAACCACTGCCAGTCGTAACACGGACACTCGTCTCCCAACATAACGGCTGTATCTGTCTGCTTTACTTTGCTTTATGGGTTGGAATAGAGAGGGAGTTGTGTGTGCGTGTGTGTGTGTGTGTGTGTGTGTGTGTGTGTGTGTGTGTGTGTGTGTGTGTGTGTGTGTGTGTGTGTGTGTGTGTGTGTGTGTGTGTGTGTGTGTGTGTGTGTGTGTGTGTGTGTGAGTGCATGTAGATCCTGGCCTGGAAACTGCAGGCCACAGGTTGGAAGAAGTGATGGAGCGCGTGGCCCCTGGGAACGGGTGGAGTGTTTCGTCGGGGGGCGACCCCTTCTTTGACGGGCAGCGTAGAGCAGGCGTTCTGGAGGTGAAAGGACACCTCTCTCTCCAACAGATCTGTGGCTGCAGACTTCGGAGTTCTTAGAGGCCATGAGCTAACCCTTATGAGCACAAGACTTTGAAAAGATGAGCACTAACCCTGTGAGCAGTAAGAAAATATGTATTGGGTTTAAAAGACATCGAAATGATGTATTGTGTGTATGTGACCAATAGCATTTGATTTGATCAACTATTCGATGCCATCCCCTGCCGTTGTTCCCTTGAGACTCACACAACAACAGCTCCCCGGATGTCCAGTGTGACAACCCACTCCAAAGTCTGTATGTGTGTCTTTCGGTTGGGTTAAAAGCGGAAGTAAACATTTTGGTTGCAATTGACCAATAAAGTGATCTTTATCTTCATGGAAAGTATAGTCGTAGTCGTCCTGCAGAAACCAAACAAGTCAATGTTGTTTCCCCAGATGTGGGTTTTGGCTTTTCGGGTGTCTGTGTGATTGTGTGTGACTGCATCCCAGGTGTGATGCCCGAGGGGAACTGCAGGTGTCCGAACAATCTGACAGCTTTGATTGACTCTTCTGCAATGTGACACTTCAGAAACAGGCACTGATGTGCGGAGCCACTGGAGACTGGGGTTCAATCCCCCGTGTCCAACATTCCTACTGAGACCGGGGTTCCTACTGTTCTCCCACTTGCCAACTTTCTAAATAAAGTGTAAATAAACTAGGGTACCAGTGAGGTGGAACATTTTTGTACAGCTGCTGATAAGTTATTGATAATAATTAGCCACATTTTGTTTTCACGTCATTGAATTAAGATATAACAGAGGAATAAGGCTACATTCAATAAAATGTGTCAATAATCCTTTCTTACGGTTAGTGTATTTACGGATTTGCCCAAAGTTTTCTTTCCGGGCAGTGTTGTTTGGTGTTATATCATACGTTGAGCCTTAATCAGTTAAATTGGACATTGAATCCTGGTTCTTGCTGTCGGAAAGTTTATTGTGATGAGATCTCGGAAATGCACTGTGTAACATAGCAGTTAATGTCTCCTTATGTTACAGCGTGGAAACAGTTTTCATGGCCACACAAATTAAAACTAATGTATGTGACTGCAAAATCGAATGCTTCTAACCGGAAGAGTCACCTTAACTTGATACTTACAACCAAAATAAATACTGTCATGTTATAATGTTGTGTAATTATTCAATAGTTATGCATCATACAGGTTGGATGCGCATTTGCTGTCCAGCTGTTTAATTACGTTGTGATGGTCATGTGACAAACAGCTGTGATACAGCACACAATGCAACAACAGCCAAAGTGCTAGAAAACCAGTGTTCAAGAGGAATGTCCAGAATATTATCTTGTCTCATTCGTTACTCCAGTGAAGACAGTTGTGCCGTGGTCCATTTTTGATCTAATATCCAGTGATGTGTGGTGAGGTCAGTGGCTGGGCTGGAACTGGCTATTATATCAAAGCCAGATTTGCTCACAAATTAACCTCGATGAAGCCCAAGTTCGCCATACAACAGATAGGCCAATAAACTGAAGTTGACAAACGATTTTCACCAAATGTAAATACCAATGTAGCCAAGATACACAAGCGATAGCCTCCGACGGCGGCATATTTCATAAATCATATCATCCTCCAAAATGACACACTGCTCCACTCAGCTCAGCCATAGACTGATGTAGACATCCACAGTTACAATAATATGGCCACGTTTGAATACTTCTGAATACGTTCTGAATACTTTGCAACGCAAACCCACACACAATAATAGTATTATGTGACACTATTACGCATATTTTGTATATAATAAACGCTTCTAGCGACATTTCCAGATTAATAATCAACATGACTTAAAAATGCAGTTGAAAAATCAAAAAGTGTCTAATTAAAACTGAAGTCTAGCTTGATAAATAAAATGCATCACAGGAATGTTGTCTATTCTCATGTTCGTTCAACACTAGTCTAACCCTGGCTGGATGTCCTTTGGGTGGTGGACCATGCTTGATACACATGGGAAACTGTTGAGCATGAAAAACCCAGCAGCGTTGCAGTTCTTGACACAAACCGTTGTGCCTAACACCTACTACCATACCCTGTTCTGTTCAAAGGCACTTCAATCTTGTGTCTTGTCCATTCACCCTCTGAATGGCACACATACCCAATCCGTGTCTCAATTGTCTCAAGGCTTAAAAATCCTTTAACCTGTCTCGTTCCCTTCATCGACACTGATAGAAGTGGATTTAACAAGTGACATCAATAAGGGATCATAGCTTACACCTGGATTCACCAAGCAGGTGTTCTTAATATACTCTGTGTATATGCTGCCAAATAAGACTAAATAAACCTTTGCTCACCAGAATAATGTCATACATTGATACATTGATAGAATGATCTAGTTGACATCGGTAACGTTTTCCCTGTCATTTCTGCTTCTTTTATGGACCGGGTATGAAAAAAACAGGAAAAATGTTCTGTGCAAAATTTGACCGGTTGTAAGGAAATAGAAAGCTGTTAAAACGACCCAACATGTTTCTGACAAGATTCCAGTTTGGCTTGGATGCATATTTTGTGTGGTTGATATACTATCAGCTTTTTATGATGCTGATAAAGACCACACCTCTACAGCATTCCCTTAAGATGCTGAAAGAAAGAAATCCTATACTGAAGAAAAATATAAACACATCATGCAACAATATTATTGATTTGACTAAGTTACAGTTCATATATATGAAATCAGTCAATTGAAATAAATTCATTATGCCCTAATCTATGGATTTCACATGACTGGGAATAAAGATATGCATCTGCTGGTCACAGAAAAAAAATGGGCCTCACAATGGGCCTCAGGATCTCCTCGCGGTATTTGTGTGCATTTAAATTGCCATCGATAAACCTCAATTGTGTTCGTTGTCCGTAGCTTATGCCTGCCCTGCCCATATCATAACCCCAACGCCATCAGAAAACTGCTCACCAACAAAACGCCATACACGTGGTCTAGGGTTGTGACGCTTGTTGGACGTACTGCCAAATTCTCTAAAACGGCATATGGTAGAGAAACGTATATAAAAGTCTCTGGCAATAGCTCTGGTGGACATTCCTGCAGTCAACATGCCAATTGCACGCTACCTCAAAGCTTGAGTATTGTGTTGTGTGACAATTGCACATTTTAGAGTGGCCTTTTATTGTCCCCAGCACAAGGTGCATCTGTGTAATTATAATGCTGTTTAGTCAGCTTCTTGATATGCCGCACCTGTCAGGTGGATGGATTATCTTGGCAAAGGAGAAAGGCTCACTAACAGAGATGTAAACACATTTGTGCACAAAAGTTGAGAGAAATACGTTTTTTGTGTGTATGGAAAATTTCTGTGATCTTTTATTTAAGGTCATGAAACATGGGACCAGCACTTTACATGTTGCATTTATATTTTTGTTCAGTGTATTTCTCTGCTCCTGTTCTCAAGTCAAAATGTAGCCTACATTTGGTGGATCATTTTACTGCAAGAAATGATTCATTCTGCAGGAGTTAATATTAAGGCTAATGTGATTGGTTATAGATTTCAGATTGTATAGATTTAATTTTCCATTTAACCCATCTGAACAGTAGGCTACAGTTTCCTTAACGTGCCATAGGCCTATTTGAAGTCCCCGTCTTGTGACTGTCAAATTTGTATATCGCCTCACAATCATCACAGGTAATATAGTCGGCCCTGCTATCATCCTCTTTTACCACTTCACCAAATCTTTCCCAAACATTACTTTTCTGTCTCTCCCTTCTTTTATTATTTTCAACTCTCAGTTTCCTAACTTTTCTCTTATTGAATTCAACTCTTTTTGCCTCCGTGCTCGATATGAACTTTTTCTGCGCGTTCCCAAAAGCATTTGCCGATTTGCCTGTAGGTAATTTGACGTGCATACAGTTAGGCCATAGGCTTACGCAGTAATACTAAAAATAATAATGAAGGAAAAAACTCAAGATTTTTAGCCTATAGATATAAATTACACAAGGATGATACATTTAGGCCAATGTTTTTTTTGAAGGTATTTGATTTTCTCTTCATTCAACCCACCTTTCACCTTTCATCCAAACAATATTTAATGATCCGAAACACTCCCGCCCCACGGATATAAGCGAAGCCAATGAGCAACCAGTCTCTGAATGCTACCAGACAGACTTGACCAGACGGAAGGTCAGAGGTCAAGATGGGTTTTTCGGTCAGTGGGACAGATCTCTATACAGTAGGGCTCCAAAAATGCTGACACACACCATCCTCACTGCGACTGTAGTCTGTTTTAGCCCCACTCTTCTCTCCATGCCGCCCTAAGGGAGGTATAGTGTTGCAACCCCGTGTTGAAATCCGCACCGTGCCAAAGAGGCCATTGGCTGTCTCAGCAATACTCCACAACTGTGCCTCCCTGTGATTGGTCTTTTGGTAGGCCAAGGCACCTCTGATAGTCCAGACTCACCCTGTGCAACAAAACAAGAGCAGCATCTCGTTAGCTGGCATCGGTCTTGGGACCGAGCCAGGTGGCACTCCTCATAGTAGAAATCGATTAGAGAAAGTGCCTGATATTCTATACCTTGGTGTTTTTTCTTTCACTATGGACCCAAAAATAGAGCTGAAGGTATCCACATGAAGTCCCAGGAGTTTGTGCCTGTTTGTGTGGATGAAGCTTGAGTGATTCTGCTCATTTATATCCATTATGTGCATGTCTTGATGTAATACTGCTGTTTTAGTAACGTCTCTCTTCTAAGCTCAATGTTTTTCCACAGTATATCAGAATTTAAAGCGCCAGGAAAACTAAACCTGCAGACATGCAACCACTGGTAAGCTCTGTGTGCAAACAAGTCAGTGGGAGAATCTCAATTGTATTTCCTTGATTCCTCACGTCTTCTATCCTCACCGCCTTTTTTTTTTTACCTTTAATTTATCACATGTACCGTACCAGTCAAAAGCCTGGACACATACTCATTCAGTGGTTTTTCTTTATTTTTACTATTTTCTACATTGTAGAATAATAGTGAAAACATCAAAACTATGAAATAACACATATGGAATCATGTAGTAACCAAAAAAGTGTTAAACAAATCTAAATATAGTTGTTGTGGACAAGGTAGGGGCGGTGGTATACAGAAGAAGTATTTGGTCAAATGTAAAGTCCATATTATGGCAAAAACAGCTCAAGCAAGCAAAGAGCAAAGAGAAACAACAGTCCATTATTACTTTAAGTCATGATGCTCAGTCAATCTGGAACATTTCAATACTTTGAAAGTTTATTCAAGTGCAGTCGCAAAAACCATCAAGCACTATGAAGAAACTGGCTCTCATGTGGACTGCCACAGGAAAGGAAGAACCGGAGTTACCTCTGCTGCAGAGGATAAATTCATTAGAGTTACCAGCTTCAGAAATTGCAGCCCAAATAATAAATGTAAGTAACAGACATCTCAACATGAACTGTTCAGAGGAGGTCGAATTGCTGCAAAGAAACCACTACTAAAGGACACCAATAATAAGAAGAGACTTGGGCCAAGAAACACGAGCAATGGACATTAGATCTGGTTTGCGCTCAGTGGGACTATCATTTGTTTTTCAACAGGACAATGACCCAACACCCATCCAGGCTGTGTAAGGGAAATTTGACCAAGAAGGAGAGTGATTGAGTTCTGCATCAAGATGACCTAGCCTCCACAATCACCCGACCTCAACCCAATTGAGCAGGCAACAAGTGCTCATCAAAATGGCTTAAGGACAACAAAGTCAAGATATTGGAGTGGCCTTCACAAAGTCCTGACCTCAGGCCTATAGACCATGTGTGGGCAGAACTGAAAAAGCATGTGCGAGCAAGGAGGACTACAAACCTGAATCAGTTACACCAGCTCTGTCAGGAGGAATGGGCCAAAATTCAATTTACTTATTGAGGGAAGCTTGTGGATTGCTACCCGAAACGTTTGACCCAAGTTAAACAATTTAAAGGCAATGCTACCAAATACTATTTGAGTGTATGTAAACTTCTGACCAACTGGGAATGTGATGAAAGAAATCAAATCTGAAATAAGTAATTCTCTCTACTATTATTCTGACATTTCACATTCTTAAAATAAAGCGGTGATCCTAACTGACCTAAGACAGGGAATTCTTCCTAGGATTAAATGTTAGGAATTGTGAAAAACTGAGTTTAAATGTATTTGGCTAAGGTGTATGTAAACTTCCGACTTCAACTGTATATATACATGTGAACGGTTCTTCAGCTGGACCACAACAACCTGTTGGGAGTGCACCTGGGAATGGAGAAGACCCGGAAATGGATCACCGCCCGGTTCCACCGGCCTGGGATGAGGAGGGCCGTGGAAGACTATTGTCGCAGCTGTCCAGAGTGTCAAATCGCTGCCCTAAAAGCACACTTCCGAAACCCGCTGGTCCCCCTAACGATCACTGGGGTGCCCTTTGAACGTATTGCCATGGACATAGTGAGACCCCTGGTAAAAACGTCACGAGGACACCGGTACATCTTGTTAATAGTAGATTGTGTCACCTTGTATCCTGAGGCCATTCCCCTATGGGCAGTGGTCTCCAAGGGAATCGCCCGGGAGCTGTTCCACCTCTTTAGCCAGATGGGCATCCCGAACGAGATCCTGACAGACCAAGGTACTGAGTTCATGTCCCACCTAAAGCAAGATTTGTGTGCTCTCTGCAGATCCGGACCTCCGTCTTTCCCCAGCAGATGGATGGGCTCGTCGAGTGGTTCAATAAAACAAATGCTGTGGAAGGTCATCAAGCAGGACGGGAAGAACTGGGACCAACTACTACCCCACCTAATGTTCTCATTCCTGTTTTGAGAAATTAAGGCTATTCCATGCGTGAAATTGTCAAGAAACTGAAAATCTGGTACAACGCTGTGTACTACTCCCTTCACAGAACAGCACAAACGGACTCTAACCAGAATAGAAAGATGAGCGGGTGGCCCCAGTGCACAACTGAGCAAGAGGACAAGTACATTAGAGTGTCTGATTAAGTAGCACCCGCAAAACACCAGTCTCAACGTAAATGATATGCTGGCCTTCAAAAGAGTTGCAAAGAAGAAGCCATATCTCAGAAGCAAGAGGACAAGTACATTAGAGTGTCTAGTTTGAGAAACAGACGCCTAAAATCACAAGTCTTCAACTGGAAACAGCTTCATTAAGTAGCACCCAAGATGTTCAAACGTTCACACCAGTCTCAACGTGAAAAGGTCAGAGTTCTTCCGTAGCTGCAGGCAGAACAGTTGAAACTGGAGCAGCAGCATGACCAGGTGGACTGGGGACAGCAAGGAGTCATTAGGCCAGGTAGTCCTGAGGCAAGGTCCCAGGGCTCAGGTCCTCCGGGAAGAGAGGTAGAGAGAGATAATTAGTGGGAGCATACTTAAATTCACACAGGACACCGGATAAGACAGGAGAAATATTCCAGATATGTTTTGGCACGAACATGAGGGGGGCACCAACATGGACAGGAAGATCACGTCAGTGACTCAACCCACTCATGTGACGCACCCCTTCTAGGGACGGCATGGAAGAGCACCAGTAAACCAGTGACTCAGCGCCCATAATAGGGTTTGAGGTAGAGAATCCCGGTGGAAAGAGGGGAACTGGCCAGGCAGAGACAGCAAGGTTGGTTCGTTGCTCCAGTGCCTTTCCGTTCACCTTCACACCCCTGGGCCAGGCTGCACTCAATCATATGACTGACTGAAGAGATGAGTCTTCAATAAAGACTTAAAGGTTGAGACAGAGTCTGAGAAAGCCCTGCCTCCAACTGTTTGCTTAGAAAGTCTAGGGACAATAAGGAGGCCTGCATCTTGTGAGCGTAGCGTACGTTTCAGGGTATGCACAGCAGGACCAAATCTGAGAGAAAGGTAGGAGGAGCAGGCCCATGTAATGCTTTGTTGGTTAGCAGTAAAAAACTGAAATCAGCCCTAGCCTTAACAGTTAGCCAGTGTAGAGAGGCTAGCACTGGAGTATTATGATAAAAAATGTTGGTTCTAAATCAAGATTCTAGCAGCCGTGTTTAGTACTAACTGAAGATTATTTAGTGCTTTATACGGGTAGCGGGAAAGTAGCGCATTGCAGTAGTCTAATCTTCATGGTGGAGGCTACATCATATTATGGGTATGCTTGGCATTGCAAGGACAAGGGAGTTCCTTACGATAAAAATAAACT
Source organism: Oncorhynchus keta (assembly GCF_023373465.1). Classification (NCBI taxonomy): domain Eukaryota; kingdom Metazoa; phylum Chordata; class Actinopteri; order Salmoniformes; family Salmonidae; genus Oncorhynchus; species Oncorhynchus keta. Next base: position 43,145,334 of record NC_068454.1, on the reverse strand, counting down.
GAATACAGCTATATAGGCACAGACAAAATCCTATAGGAAAATCTTCTTCATTCTGCTTTCCAAAAGACACTCTGAGACAGTCACCTTTCAGAGGGACAATAACCTAAAACACAAGGCCAAATCTACACTGGAGTTGCTTATCAAGATGACATTGAATGTTCCTGAGTGGCCTAGTCACAGTTTTGACTTAAATTGACTTGAAAATCTATTGCAAGACTTGAAAAGGGCTATCTAGCAATGATCAACAATCAACTTGAAGAATATTCATAAGTTTAATGGGAAAATATTGTACAATCCAGGTGTGCAAAGCTCTTACAGACTTACCCAGAATGACTCACTGCTATAATCGCTGCCAAAGGTGGTTCTACAAAGTAATGACTCAGGGGTGTGAAGACTTATGTAAATTAGATATTTCTGTATTTTATTTTCAATAGATTTGCAAAAATGTCTAAAAACACATTCACTTTGTCATTATGGGTAATGTGTGTAGATAGGTGAGTGAATTTCTTTTTTTTTAATCCATTTTGAATGTGGAATAAGTCAAGGGGTCTGAAAACTTTCTGAAGGCACTCTATATACTGTATGTAATATAGACAAATCTCTATGGGGCTGATTTAGGTGTGATGTATGGCCAAGTGTCCCTTCCCACAATGCAATGGGCTTCACCCAGCAATCCCAGGGAATCAATCTCCATCAGCTACGTCAGCGCGGCTCCTTCCGTAAGCGACACGTCTGCAAAGCATGCACACACACACACACACACACACACACACACACACACACACACACACACACACACACACACACACACACACACACACACACACACACACACACACACACACACACACACACACACTGTAAGTGCTGTGTGTGTCAGCAAATCCCAGCCGCTAAGATCGTTTTGCTGTGGGATTTTTTTTTGCTCTGTTGCCATGTTGCATCATTTCACCCAAGAGTGGGTGGACCCAAACTGCATTTCGGAGAATATGCACATGTGTTTACTCAGTGGGCTTGTGCAGTAATACATACATTAATACATGTGGATCTGCCTGCATGTGTGTGTGTTTATGCGTCGGTGCGTTTGTGTGTCTGCTTTTGTACATCTTCACATGTGTGTGAATGTCTGTTTGTATATGTGTGTATGTGAGTGCCGTCTTCATCCTCCTCCTCTATAGTGCAGGCCAATGATCAACCAACCCACTAAATTAGAAGGGATCACGTGAAGGATAACTAAACTCAGTAAAAAGATAATTCATAAAAATCCAAATAACTTCACAGATCTTCATTGTAAAGGGATTAAACACTGTTTCGCTTGCTTGTTCAATGAACCATAAACAATTAATGAACATGCACCCGTGGAACGTTCGTTATGACACTGCCAGCTAACAGACGGTAGGCAATTAAGGTAACAACTTAGGACACTAAAGAGGCCTCTCTACTGACACTGAAAAACACCAAAAGAAAGATGCCCAGGGTCCCTGCTCATCTGCGTGAACATGCCGTAGGCATGCTGCAAGGAGGCATGAGGACTGCAGCTGTGGCCAGGGCAATAAATTGCAATGTCATACTGTGAGACACCTAAAGCAGCGCTACACTGAGACAGGACGGACAGCTGATTGTCCTCGCAGTGGCAGACCATGTGTAACAACAACTGCACAGGATCGGTACATCCGAACATCACACCTGCGGTACAGGTACACAATGGCAACAACAACTGCCTGAGTTACACCACGTAGGCACAATCCCTCGATCAGTGCTCAGACTGTCCGCAACAGGCTGAGAGAGGCTGGACTGAGGGTTTGTAGGCCTGTTGTAAGTTAGGTCCTCACCAGATATCACCGGCAACAACGTCACCTGGGCACGTCGCTGGACCAGACAGGACTGGCAAAAAGTGCTCTTCACTGACGAGTTTCGGTTTTGTCTCACCAGGGGTGATGGTCGGATTTGCGTTTATCATCGAAGGAATGAGCGTTACACCGAGGCCTGTCCTCAGCAGCGGGATCGATTTGGAGGAGGAGGGTTCGTTATGGTCTGGGGCGGTGTGTCACAGCATCATCAGACTGAGCTTGTTGTCGTTTCAGGCAATCTCAATGCTGTGCGTTACAAGGAAGACATCCTCCTCCCTCATGTGGTACCCTTCCTGCAGGCTCATCCTGACATGAACCTCCAGCATGACAATGCCACCAGCCATACTGCTCGTTCTGTGTGTGATTTCCTGCAAGACAGGAATGTCAGTGTTCTGCCATGGCCAGCGAAGAGCCCGGATCTCAATCCCATTGAGCACGTCTGGGACCTGTTGGATCGGAGGGTGAGGGCTGGGACCATTCCGCCCAGAAATGTCCGGGAACTTGCAGGTGCCTTGATGGAAGAGTGGGGTAACATCTCACAGCAAGAACTGGCAAATCTGGTGCAGTCCATGCGGATGAGATGCACTGCAGTACTTAATGCAGCTGTTGGCCACACCAGATACGGACTACTTTTGATTTTGACCCCCCCCCCCTTTGTTCAGGGACACATTATTGAATTTCTTTTAGTCACATGTCTGTGGAACTTGTTCAGTTTATGTCTTAGTTGTTGCATCTTGTTATATTCATACAAATATTTACACATGTCAAGTTTGCTGAAAATAAAAGCAGTTGACAGTGAGAGGAGTTTTGGAACAAATGTCTGGTGGTGTTATTTCACTAAGCCCCAAAGCTCCTCCCTGTTTCTGTCTGTTGAATGAATCCATTCTTTGATAACCCTTTCGCTCTTACCCAATGCTGTTTTGTAATTCTATTTATCCTTTATGTCACTAAAAGAGAGTCCTGGCTAAGACAGATGGCAACATGCATTTAGGTTAGGAGTGTCACTGTAAAACAAGTACATTTTCTTAGCACTGAGTGTAGCCAAAGTGTGGATTGTGTCCATCTCACATATTGACCCTTTGTGCCATATACTGTAGAGCAGTGGATCCCAAACTTGTTATAGTCCCGTACCCCTTCAAACATCCAACCTCCAGCACCAGGGTCAGCACACTCTTAAATGTTGATTATTTTCAATCATTGTAAGCCTGCCACACACACACTATACAATACATTTATTAAACATAAGAATGAGTGTGTGGTAAGTGACAACGAGCTCTTACAGGACCAGGGCACAAATTATAATATAACAATAATAAATAATTTTGCTCTTTGCTTAGCTATCTTACATATAAAACCTTATTTGTTCATCAACAATGGTGTATTACTCACCACGGGTTAATGATAAGGGTGTGCTTGAAAGGATGCACATAACTCTGCAATGTTGGGTTGTACTGGAGAGTCTCGGTCATTTTCCACACACAGTCTCTGCCTGTATTTATTTTTCATGCTAGTGAGGGCCGAGAATCCACTCTCACATAGGTATGTGGTTGCAAAGGGCATCAGTGTCTTAACAGCGTGATTTGCCAAGGCAGGATACTCTGAGCTCAGCCCTATCCAGAAATATGTCAGTGGCTTCTGATTAAATACAATTTTCACAGAAACCCTTGTTGCAATTTCGATGAGATTCTCTTGTTCAGATATCGGTAAGTGGACTGGAGTCAGGGCAAGAAAGGTATAACAAATCCAGTTGTTTGTGTCGTCCGTTTCGGGACTACCTGCGTGATTGCGCACCCAACTCACTCAGGTGCTTCGTTATATCACATTTGACATTGTCCTTCAGCTTGAGTTAATTTGCACAAAAAAAATCATGCAATGATGGAAAGATCTGTGTGTTGTCCTTGTTAATGCAGACAAAGAGCTCCAACTTCTTAATCCTAGACTCAATGTTGTCTTGCACATTTAATATAGTTGCAGAGACCCTACCCTGTAATACTAGATTCAGATGAATCAGGTGAGAAAAAACATCACCCAGATAGGCCATTCGTGTGAGAAACTCATCATCATGCAAGAAGTCAGACAAGTGAAAATTATGGTCTGTAAAGAAAACTAAGCTCGTCGCTCAATTAAAAAAAATGTGTCAGTACTTTGCCCCTTGATAACCAGTGCACCTCTGTATGTTGTAAAAGCGTTACATGGTCGCTGCCCATATCATTGCATAGTGCAGAAAATACTTGAGAGTTCAGGGGCCTTGCTTTAACAAAGTTAATCATTTTCACTGTAGTATCCAAAATGTCTTTCAAGCTGTCAGGCATTCCCTTGGCAGTAAGAGCCTCGCGGTGGATGCTGCAGTGTACCCAAGTGGCGTCGGGAGCAACTGCTTGCACACGCATTACCACTCCAATATGTCTCCCTGTCATGGCTTTTGCGCAATCAGTACAGATACCAACACATCTTGACCACCAAAGTCCAGTACTTTAAAATAGCCTCCCCTGTCGTCCTGGTTTCCAGTGGTTTGCGGAAGAGGATGTCTTCCTTAATTGACCCCCGTAAACTGAACGGACATATACCAGGAGCTGTGCCAGGCCCACCATGTCTGTTGACTCATCCAGCTGTAATGCATAGAATTCACTAGCTTGTATGCGAAGCAGTAATTATTTCAAAACATCTCCTACCATGTCACTGATGTGTCGTGAATTGGTGTTGTTTGATGAAGGCATTCTCTGTATAGTTATTTTGGCTTTTCCCCCAGCATTGTCCCAGCCAAATCCACGGCAGCAAGAAGAATTAAGTCCTCCGCAATAGTATGGGGCTTGCCTGTCCTATCCATTCAGTAGCTCACCATATAAGACGCTTCTAGCCCCTTCTTATTAATGGTATCTGTTGCTTTTATACATGTCTTACTAATCTAAAGTCGTGTTAATTTTCGCTCAACAAATTCCTGTGGCTTATTTTTCAAATTGGCATGTTTTGTTTCTAAATGTCTGCGCAAGAGTGAAGGTTTCATAGAGTTGTGAGATCGTACTTTTGCACATATAACACACTGTGGCTGAGGAAAGGCACTAGTTCCAATATAAATGAACTACAAATCAATGTAGTTCTCATCATATTTGTGCCTCTTCGATGGTCCAATGTCCCTGTTGGTAATAGCAGTACTACTGTTGGTAGTAGCAGTACTACCAGTAGAGCTGGTATGCGTCTCTATGGACGCAGACCTTACCATTTATCTATTTTCGAGCAAACGGATTGAGCAGAAGCTACATTTGGCTACATACGGCCCGGCCCGTATGTGTTAGTTAGTATGTTAGTGGTATTCCCACGAGAAAGTAAAGGTTATTCAATCAATTAAATGTATTTATAAGCTCTTCTTACATCAGCTGATGTCACAAAGTGCTGTACAGAAACCCAGCCTAAAACCCAAAACAGCAAGCAATAAAGGTGTAGAAGCACGGTGGCTAAGAAAAACTCCCTAGAAAGGCCGGAACCTAGGAAGAAACCTAGAAAGGAACCAGGCTGTGAGGGGTGTCCAGTCCTCTTCTGGCTGTGCCAGGTGGAGAAGATAACAGAAAATGGCCAAGATGTTCAAATGTTCATAGATGACCAGCAGGGTCAGATAATAATAATCACTGTGGTTGTAGAGGGTGCAACAGGTCAGCACCTCAGGGGTAGATGTCAGTTGGCTTTTCATAGCCGATCATTCACAGTATCTCTCTCTAGCACCTGCTGTGTCTAGAGAGTTTAAAACAGCAGGTCTGGGACAAGGTAGCACGTCTGGTGAACAGGTCAGGATTCCATAGCCCGCAGGTAGAACAGTTGATACTGGAGCAGCAGCACGACCAGGTGGAATGGGGACAGCAAGGAATCATCAGGCAAGGTAGTCCTGAGGCATGGTCCTAGGGCTCAGGTCCTCTGAGAGAAAGAGAGAGAGAGAGAGAGAGAAAGAAAGAAAGAAAGAAAGAAAGAAAGAAAGAAAGAAAGAAAGAAAGAAAGAAAGAAAGAAAGAAAAGGAGAGAGAATTAGAGAGAGCATACTTAAATTCACACAGGACACCGGATAAGACAGGAGAAATTCTCCAGATATAACAGACTGACCCTAGCTCTCCAACACATAAACTATTGCAGCGCAACATATTTTTCAATTTTTTTTCTAGAGGAATGGGAGATTCGATATAGGCCTATAGTTTTTTATATTTTCTGGGTCAAGGTTTGGCTTTTTCAAGAGAGGCTTTATTACTGCTAGTTTTAGTGAGTTTGATACACATCCGGTGGATAGGGAGCCGTTTATTATGTTCAACATAGGAGGGCCAAGCTTAAGAAACAGCTCTTTCATTAGTTTAGTTGGAATAGGGTCCAGTGTGCAGCTTGAAGTTTTAGAGGCCATGACTATTTTCATCAATGTGTCAAGAGATATAGTATTAAACACTTGAGTGTCTCCCTTGATCCTAGTTCCTGGCAGTGTTGTGCAGACTCAGGACAAAAGAGTCTGTAATTTGCATTCTAATGATCATGACATTTTCGTCAAAGAAGTTGATGAATTTATCACTGCTGAAGTGAAAGCCATCCTCTCTTGGGGAACACTGCTTTTTAGTTAGCTTTGCGACGGTATCAAGAATACATTTTGGATTCTTCTTATTTTCCTCAATTAAGTTGGTAAAATAGGATGATCGAGCAGCAGTGAGGGCTCTTCGATACAGCACGGTATTGTCTTTCCAAGCTAGTCGGAAGACCTCCAGTTTGGTGTAGTGCCATTTCCGTTCCAATTTTCTGGAAGCTGTTTCAGGGCTCGGGTATTTTCTGTTTACCAGGGAGCTAGTTTCTTATGACACATGTTTTTTGTTTTTAGGAGTGCGACTACCTCTAGGGTATTGCGCAAGGTTAAATTGAGTTCCTCAGTTAGGTGGTTAACTGATTTTTGTACTCTGACGTCCTTGGGTAGGAAGAGTGAGTCTGGAAGAGCATCTAGGAATCTTTGGGTTATCCGAGAATTTATAGCACGGCTTTTGATGATCCTTGGTTGGGGTCTGAGCAGGTTATTTGTTGTGATTGCAAACATAATAAAATGGTGGTCCGATAGTCCAGGATTATGAGGATAAAACATTAAGATCCACACCATTTATTCCACGAGACAAAACTAGGTCCAGAGTATGACTGTGGCAGTAAGTAGGTCCAGAGACATGTTGGACAAAACCCACTGAGTCGATGATGGCTCCGAAAGCCTTTTGGAGTGTGTCTGTTGACTTTTTCATGTGAATTTTAAAGTCACCAAAAATGTGAATATTATCTGCCATGACTACAGGATCTGATAGGAATTCAGTGAACTCAGTGAGTGCCGCTGTGTACTGCCCAGGAGGCCTGTAAACAGTAGCTATAAAAAGTGATTGAGTAGGCTGCATAGATTTCATGACTAGAAGCTCAAAAGACGAAACGCAGCCATTTTTTTTGTTAATTCAATTTTGCTATCATAAATGTTAGCAACACCTCTGACTTTGCGGGATGTGCGGGGGATATGGTCACTAGTGTAACCAGGAGGAGAGGCCTCATTTAACACAGTAAATTCATCAGGATAAGCCATGTTTCAGTCAGGCCAATCACATCAAGATTATGATCAGTGATTAGGTCATTGACTATAACTGCCTTGGAAGTGAGGGATCTAACATTAAGTAGCTTTATTTTGAGATGTGAGATATCACAATCTCTTTCATTAATGACAGGAATGGAGGAGGTCTTTATTCCAGTGAGATTGCTAAAGTGAACACCGCCATGTTTAGTTTTGCCCAACCTAGATCGAGGCACAGACACGGTCTCAATGGGGATAGCTGAGCTGACTGCACTGACTGTGCTCGTGGCAGACTCCACTAAGCTGGCAGGCTGGCTAACAGCCTGCTGCCTGGCCTGCACCCTATCTCATTGTGGAGCTAAGGGAGTTAGAGCCCTGCCTATGTTCGTAGGTAAGATGAGAGCACCCCTCCAGCTAGGATGGAGTCCGTCACTCCTCAGCAGGCCAGGCTTGGTCCTGTTTGTGGGTGAGTCCCAGAAATCTACAAATTCTATCTTTTGGGAGGGGCAGAAAACAGTTTTCAACCAGCAATTGAGTTGTGAGAATCTACTGTACTGCTCATCACTCCCCCTAACTGGGAGGGGGCCAGAGACAATTACTCGATGCCAACACATCTTTCTTCTTTCTGATTTACACGCTGAAGCTATGTTGCGCTTGGTAACCTCTGACTGTTTCATCCTAACATCGTTTGTGCCGACGTGGATAACACTATTCCTATATTCTCTACACTCGCCAGTTTTAGCCTTAGTCAGCACCATCTTCAGATTAGCCTTAACGTCAGTAGCCCAGCCCCCTGGTAAACAGTGTATGATCGCTGGATGATTTGTTTTAAGTCTAATACTACAGGCAATGGAGTCGCCAATGACTAGGGTTTTCAATTTGTCAGAGCTAATGGGAGAAGGAGAGACCAGAGAAGGCTCGGCCTCTGACTCCGACCAGTTGCTTAACGGAGTAGAACTGGTTGAAAGTTTCTGTCAGCTGAATTAGCAACACCGGTTGAGCATTCCTACAGCATTTCCTTCCAGAAGCCATGAGAAAATTGTCAGGTTGCGCGGACTGTGCGAGGGATTTATACTACTATCTGTACTTATTGGTGGCACAGATGCGGTTTCATCCTTTCCTACACTTAAATTACCCTTGCCTAACGATTGCGTCTGAAGCTGGGCTTGCAGCATGGCTATCCTTGCCATAAGGCGATCGTTCTCCTGTATATTATGAGTACAGCGACGGCAATTAGAAGGCATCATGTTAATGTTACTACTTAGCTTCGGCTGGTGGAGTTCCTTATGAACCATGTTCAGATAAAGCGTCCGGGGTGAAAAGTTTAATGAAAAAAGTTGAGCGAGGGGAAAAAATAAAAATATAAACCGGTAATTAAAAAGTAAAAACCGTAAAGTTGGCAGATAGCAAAGTAAGGTTAGCAACAAACTGCACAGCAGCACGTAAACAAGTCTATAAGTTGTGACCGGAGAGTGGTTAATGTGATTAGATGTTAAGTATTTGACGAGGCTACCTGTATTTGACATTGTGTTGTTATTTCGCTGAACACTAGATGGTTTCATTTGATTTTTGCCAGTGAAACGAGGCTACAAAAAAAAACCCAACGGCATTGAGCGTACTCCTGGGGAATACTTGCTGTAGAGGAATGAAGCTACTGTATGTTTGAATTGAAGCTGTAAAACATATCAAAACTAGGTTTCACTTGTAGGTTTCACTTGTAGGTTTCACTTGTAGGTTTCACTTGTAGGTTTCACTTGTACCAGCAAAACATAGAAACACTGTTGTACTACCAACTTTCTACCACTAACTTGTTAACAAATGAATTGAGAACTTTGGTTCAGGGTTTGGCATGTGTGTACGTCATGTGGCGTATATGTTACGTAACAGGGTCTTTGTCTCCAATTCAAGCAATGAGGCCACAGCTGAAAAAGTGCTTATCTACTTGTTCAAAAACTAACCACACTGGAAGTTATTCACTCCAGCGCTGTGTCCTGCCCAGAAGAGCATTTCCTCCTCCCTCCTCTCAATACACTCTCAATGCCCCCTTTGTGCCCATATCCCTCATAGCCTCCACCCCCAAAAACCCATGGCGTCACAGAGATGATTGTTACCCTATTCCATGATGAGAGTGGCAGTTTTTTCTCTTCTCTGTATTGATAAACTCTGTGACATTTTGAGGAGGACCTCTTTTGTTTGGCCCCACCTAAACTCTCTCTTCTGGCCAGTGTCATTGTAGTGCTGCACTCTACTCTTGAACTCGTGAAATTCTCCTCTTTGAGATGAGTGCCCCGCTGTGAGCTGGTACAGTAGGAATGAGTGGGGATCCTTTTTGAGATGCACACACATAGAGAAGCACACAGACACATACACACCACTCCTCTCAAACGTGAGCATACTGCACCCAGTTCCTGGTCCACACATATTGTGGCAATGCTGGCACGTACACACACACACACACACACACACACACACACACACACACACACACACACACACACACACACACACACACACACACACACACACACACACACACACACACACACACACACACACACACACACACACACACACACACACACATAGTAGTAGCTGTCAGTACTTCAGTCCTTTTGTTTGCAGCCTATTGTCAATCCCAAAATCACACAACTCCCATCGTGGTACAACTCCTACCGCCACACTCTACATCATAGTGTGTAAAAACAGCCGTTGTTAGAGTATCATCTGTGCCGTGTAGACCTAAAATGAAGACTCATTAGCCTTTTGCCAAAGCTGAGCATTATTAAATGAGGTCAGGGGGATATTCTATTCTATGGGTCATTCAATGAATGGGCTCCGATTGGACCTGTAAGTTTGTGTGTCTGAGAAAGAGCCTTGGGAAAGGCTATTGTGTCCTCTCGTTTTTGATTGAATCCTACGTCATAAAGGAACAACAGCCATGGAAAATGTCGGTAACCCCCGCTTTCTCTCCCCAGTCGACGTGAGCATGGCACTGCCCTTGCAGGTGCCCCCGGCTGCCATTCCCATGGACTTGCGCCTGGACCAGCCCTTTGGCCTAGCACCACGACCAGACGACCAGTGCCACCAAGGACAGGTCCCAGGTCAGCGGGAGCAGCAGCTGCAGCAGGAGTTGCTGGCCCTCAAACACAAACAGCAGATCCAGAGACAGGTGCTCATCGCTGAGTTCCAGCGGCAACATGAGCAGCTCTCACGCCAGCACGAGGCCCAGCTACAGGAGCATGTTAAGGTGTGTGTGTGTGTCCTCTCCTCTCCATCTTTTTAGTGATCTCTCCTCACCACGCAACTTATTCGACCTCTCATCCCAATCTTACCCCCCCATCACCCGCTGCTCTTCCCCCTCCCTCCATCTCTCCATCCCTCCTTCCCCTTTGCTCGAGGGCTGTGTGGATTTCTGCAGAAAGATTTTCATTGCAACAGGGACTTGGCTCAACAGAATGTGGTAAGGACAGAGGGGATGGGTGTAGGAGAGGACATGCATGTATGCATGTGTGTGCGTTTGTGTGCCTGTGCCTGCGCATACTAGTGATAAGTGGGTCAGCTGTTTGTTCACCCACACCCGCCCACAATTTCTACTAACCCATCCCCAATCACCCGACAACAAGTGATATAAGGTGATCTGAGGCCAGCACCCTAACTCGCAAATATAGAAAATACGCTGTAGCGTACAGTCAGAGATTTTGTTGACAGTGGGTGTGGGATTTTTTGTTGTTGTTGCCTAATTCAGATAGGTCTTTGTTACTGCTTATAATTTACTACATTTTGTTAGTCAACTTGTCTATAATTAAATACAATGAAGCTTCTCTTCTGACAATACTTGTCGCCACTAGAAGACTAAATAAACCCTTGCTCACCAGAAAATATGTCATACATCAATCGAATGAACGCTTCAATCAAGTTGACATTGGTAAAGTTTTCTCTTTCATCTCTGCTTCTCTCCAGCAGTAACGATGTTTAGGGAGCGGGGAGAAAATGCAAAGATTTTCCATGCAAAATGACCAAATGACATTAGTTTGACCGTTGTGAAGTTAATTATAAGCTGTGAAAACGACCCAACATGTTTCTGATGAGACTTAAGTTTGGCTTGGACGCATATTTTATGTGGTTAAAATACTCTCCGCTTTTACGATGCTGATAAAGAGGGCACCTTTACAGACGGTCCCTAACCAAACATTCATTCTCTCAAGATGCTGAAATATATCATATTTCTCCACTCCTGTTCCAGAGTCCAAAATCTACATTTGGTGTATCGTTCTACTGCAATAAGTGCTTAATTCTGTTCTGCAGGAGTTGATATTATATTACTCTACATATGAGAGGTTATAAACCTACAGTCAGTGTCCAGATTTCAGTTAATATTCCTTGTAACCCATCTGAACAATAGGCTACAATTCCCTTGACGTGCCACATTTGAAGTCCCCGTCTTGTTAGTGTCAAACGTCAGATAAAAATAATGAAAGAAAAACCTCTATCGTACAGTATATTTATGGATTTTTAATGCATTGTTTTCTCTTTACTCCACCTGCCCGCCCGCCCTTCGTCCACACAATATTTCATGACCCTAAACCCACCCGCCCTGTGGATATAACCGCGGGGACTGCGGATTATGAGTCACCCCGCGCTTCACTAGCGCATGCGTGTGTGTGATGTAACTGGATCTGCCGGTTACGTTGGGCTGCTTTTCTGATCTTAATCGGAACCCCGTCCTTGGGAAACTGTGTATGCATGTGTACCAGCGCATATGTGTGTGTGTGTGTGTGTGACAGTGAGAGAAACTGCTCGCTTTGCAAACAGGCCTCCACGGTGTTGCCACGGGGCCGCAGCCTCAATCAGGCAATGGGAGCGAGGCAGCCCAGGCTAAAAATAACTCTATCTGAAAGCTCCAGTCACAGCAGCCAGTGGGCTTCAGCACCAGGTAGGGTGGGATGCACAGTGATTGGCACATCACTAGCTCTACATTATGCCTTGACAGCGTGCTGACTGTTTTCTATTTTGCTCTGTTCCAGTCAACACCCACCTGTACTGGTTGAAATTATGCAAACACTCTCCATAGTGAGGCTTTTATCATTCAGTCATTTTGGCATTTAGTCTCACTCTTGACGACTTCTTAAAGAGTAACTTTCATTTAAAAAAATTCTTAGTTATAGTGAAACAAGTCAATTCTGGTCTTCATTTTGACAGCTTGTTGCAAAAGTGATATATTTTTCACTACTTTTAGTTAAACTCTACCATTGAATTAAAGCAGGAAGCACCAGTGACTCGGTCTATCAAAAAAGTGGTCAGACGAAGCAGACGCTAAACTACAGGACTGTTTTGCTAGCACAGACTGGAATATGTTCCAGGATTCTTCCGAATAGCATTGAGTAGTACACCACATCAGTCACTGGCTTTGTCAATAACTGAATGTAGGTTGTCGCCACAGTGACTGTACGTACATACCCCAACCAGAAGCCATGGACTACAGGCAACATTCGCACTGAGCTAAAGGGTAGAGCTGCCGCTTTCAAGGAGCGGGACTCTAACCCGGAAGCTTATAAAAAATCCCGCTATGTCCTCAAAAGAATCATGAAACAGGCAAAGCGTTAATACAGGACTAAGATCAAATTGTACTACATCGGCTCCAACGCTCGTTGGATGTGGCAGGGCTTGCAAACTATTACAGACTACAAAGGGAAGCACAGCCAAGAGCTGCCCAGTGACACAAGCCTACCAGACAAGCTAAATAACTTCTATGCTCGCTTCGAAGCAAGTAACACTGAAACATGCATGAGAGCACCAACTGTTTCGGATGACTGTGTGATCACGCCGATGTGAGTAAGACCTTTAAACAGATCAACATTGACAAGGCCACTGGGTCAGATGGATTACCAGGACGTGTACTCCTAGCATGCACTGACCAACTGGCAAGTGTCTTCCCTGACATTTTCAACCTCTCCCTGTCCGAGTATGTAATACCAACATGTTTCAAGCAGACCACCATAATCCCTGTGTCCAAGAACACTAAGGTAACCTGCTTAAATGACTACCGCCCCTTAGCACTCACGTCTGTAGCCATGAAATGCTTTGAAAGGCTGTTTATGGCTCACATCAACACCATTATCCCATAAAACCTAGACCCACCCTAATGTGCATACCGCACCAACAGATCCACAGATGATGCAATCTCTATTGCACGCCGCACTGCCTTTTTCCACCTGGACAAAAGGAACACCTATTTGAGAAGTTGACTACAGTTGACTACAGCTCAGCGTTCAACACCATAGTTCCCTCAAAGCTCATCACTAAGCTAAGGACCCTGGGACTTAATAGCTTCCTCTGCAACTTCATCCGAGACTTCCTGACGGGCCGCCCCCAGGTGGTAAGGGTAGGTAACAACACATCCGCCACGCTGATCCTCAACACGGGGGCCCCTCAGGGGTGCATGCTCTGTCCCCTTCTGTACTCCCTGTTCACTCATACTGCACGGCCAGGCACGACTCCAACACCATCATAAAGTTTGCTGATGACACAACAGTGGTAGACCTCATCACCGACAATGATGAGACAGCATATAGGGAGGAGGTCAGAGACCTGACCATGTGGTGCCAGGACAACAACCTCTCCCTCAATGTGATCAAGACAAAGGAGATGATTGTGGACTACAGGAAAAAGAGGACCGAGCACGCCCCCATTCTCATTGGCGGGGCTGTAGTGGAGCAGGTTGAGAGCTTCAAGTTCCTTGGCGTCCACATCAACAACAAACTAACATGGGCAAAGCACACCAAGACAGTCATGAAGAGGGCACTGCAAAATCTATTCCCCCTCGGGAGACTGAAAAGATTTGTCATGGGTCCTCAGATCCTCAAAAGATTTTACAGCTGCACCATCGAGAGCATCCTGACGGGTTGCATCACTGCCTGGTATGCTAACTGCTCGGCCTCCGACCGCAAGGCACTACAGAGGGTAGTGCATATGGCCCAGTACATCACCGGGGCCAAGCTTCCTGCCATCCAGGACCTCTATACCAGGCGGTGTCAGAGAAAGGCCCTAAATCATCAAAGCCTCCAGCCACCTTAGTCCTAGACTGTTCTCTCTGCTACCGCACGGCAAGCCATACCGGAGCGCCAAGTTTAGGTCCAAGAGGCTTCTAAACAGCTTCTACCCCCAAGCCATAAGACTCCTGAACAGCTAATCAAATGGCGACCTAGACTATTTGCAACCCCCCCCCCCCCCCCACCCACTACGCTGCTGCTACTCTCTGTTATTGTCTATGCATAGCCACTTCAACAATCCTACCTGCATGAACATAATTATCTCAAATACCTCAACACTGGTGCCCCCGCACATTGACTCATTGACTCTGCACCGTTACCCAATGTATTTGCAATTGTTATTTACTGCTGCCTTTTAATGATTTGTTTTTCTTATCTCTTACTTTTTTAAGCCCTTTTTTTAGGTATTTTATTAAAACTGCATCGTTGGTTTAAGGGCTTGTAAGTAAGGATTTCACTGTAAGGTCTACTACACCTGTTGTATTCGGCGCATGTGACAAATACAATTTGATTTGAAATTGTGATGTAGAGGCACCTTCAGAAGGGAGGGGTTCGGTATGAAATAGACTCCTTTCTAGATGTGCTGGGTGGTACCACCTCAAGGCTTACTATAAATGCAGGTGACAGCGCACCTTATTTGGTAATGGTCTTGGTAAGTGGAGCGTGCCATGATGCTTCTCTGACTAGACAATTGACGTTACACAAAATTCAAAAGACAGTAAGGCACATTTCCGCATATGATGAATTTTTTTGCTTACCCTTTCATAAACATCTATGTGCTTTTACGAAGAAAATAAACATGTAGGCTATGAGGATTATGTTTTTATATTCATAGCTACATCCATCGTAACAAGAAATACAATATTTCTACATTGTAGAATAATAGTGAAGACATCAAACTATGAAATAACACATACGGAATCATGTAGTAAACAAAAAAGTTTTAAACAAACCAAAATATATTTTTATTTTAGATTCTTCAAAGTAGCCACCCTTTGCCTTGATGCCAGCTTTGCACACTCAGGCATTCTCTCAACTGGCATCTTGAAGGAGTTCCAACATATGCTGAGCACTTGTTGGGGGCTTTTCCTTCACTCTGCTGTCCCACTCATCCCAAACCATCTCAATTGGGTTGAGGTCGGGTGATTGTGGAGGCCAGATCATCTGATACATCCACGCAGTCTCCTCTGAACAGTTGATGTTGAGATGTGTCTTTTACTTGAACTCTGTGAAGCATTTATTTGGGCTGCAATTTCTGAGGCTGGTAACCCTAATGAAATTATCCTCTGCAGCAGAGGTACAGCTGGGTCTTCCTTTCCTGTGGCGGTCCTCATGAGAGCCAGTTTCATCATAGCGCTTGATGGATTTTGCGACTGCACTTGAAGAAACTTTCAAAGTTCTTGAAATGTTACTGATTTACTGACCTAAATGTCTTTAAGTAATGATGGACTGTCTTTTTTCTTTGCTTATTTGAGCTTGAAGAATATACAAATATATTTTGATTTTTGATTTGTTTACCGCTTTTTTGGTTACTACATGATTCCATATGTGTTATTTCATAGTTTTGATGTCATTCTACAATGTAAAAAATAGTAAAAATTAAGAAAAGCCCTTGAATGAGTACTGTCCAAACTTTTGACTAGTACTGTAGATGACAATGTTGGTAAAGTCAACTCATTTTTCCCCTGATCAGTATGACCGATTGGTGGTGCAGTCCACTAACAGTTGGCTCATAGTTCAATAGTTGTGAGTTCTAATCCCACATGGGGCATGACATTTTTTTGTTATCACATCTTTGATTTACAATATTCATCCCATGCCCACACACTTAAAATTCTGAAAAGTAAAAGCAGACGAGAGGGGTCATCCTGGAAGTAGTTGTGGGCTTTATACATTACCCAAGACCATTCTGTGAGTTCATTTGACCATTGGATTAAGAGCTACTGCGTAAATACTGCATTGCGGATTGAATTGAGCCCCTAAATTTCATTTTCAGGGGGATTATTTTTTACGTAAGACTGCAATAAATTTGAGTCCACATAAAAAAAATCTGAATGTTAGCCCCATGGAGTATTTGAACTTACACCGCAAGTGGCTATAGACGTCAGGGACTCTGCATCCTAGAACTGTGTTGCTTGTGATGCACCTCATTTGTATTATAAGAGCATGCCAGTGGACTTCTGTTAAGTATGATTTAGTGAGAAAGTGTTAGGTACAACTAAGTTTACCCACCCCCAAATAAATATTTATGAACAATTCCCTCCACTCACAACTTCTCATCTGAATGCAATTTTTGGAAATTTGAGTGTTTCCCAGCTGATATGAAATCTGCAGGGGACACTTGCTGTTGAAATCTAGTGATATTGATGTCAGCCAGTGGTGTTAGATTTTTGCCATTGAAAGGAAGTGTGTCTGTGTGTGTGTGTGTTTAGAACCATGTGTTTTTTGTTTATCTAGATGAGGTGATATCAGACAATGTGTGACCATGTCTCCCCCTCTCTCCCTTCCGTCTCCCTCTTCTTCTCCCCCATGTCCCTTCATCCCTCTCCATCTACCCCATCTCTCTCCCCAATCACTGCTCTCTTCCCTCTCCCCATTTCCTATGCACTGTAGCAGTGCCATCAGCAGGCAGTTGTATCAACATCGCAGTAAAGTTTGTATTAACGTTGTGTTGCAGCACCAGCAGGACCTCCTGGCTCTGAAGCATCAGCAGGAGCTGCTGGAGCACCAGAGGAAGATGGAGAGACACCGCCAAGAGCAAGAGATAGAGAAACATCAGAGGGAGCAGAAACTCCTGCTGCTTAAGAACAAGGAGCGTTGCCAGGAGAGTGAGTGGCTCTGAATTACATCCTTTTTCTATTTTTCTCCCCAATTTTGTGGTATTCAGTTGGTAGTTACAGTCTTGTCCCATCGCTGCAACTCCCGTACGGACTCGGGAGAGGCGAAGGTCGAGAGCCGTGCGTCCTCCGCAATACAACACGGACGAAGCTGGGTAAAGGGCTTCAATGCCGAAATCCTAAAGTATCCTTTTAAGTGCCGTAGTAAATTGCCTCCAGTCTCGTAAAAGTCAGCACGTAGGCCCCTCGAAATGTGATTTAAAATGTGTCTGTATTAGTAATCATCATGTGCCGTGTGTCCCCCCCCCCCCCACGCTTGCTGCTTCACCGCTTGACATGTTAGTCACTTGTTGCCAGCTCTGTCTTATTCTCACTTATTGTGTTTCTTCTTGACACACACTTTTACAGACATACGCACACGCTTATTTTGCTCCCTTTTTACTCTTGCTCTTCTTTTTTTTTCACTCTTTCCATTTTCTCTCTCTCCATCTCCCCGTGTGGAGTATCCCCTCTGGGAAGTGTTAACGGTGTGATGGCGAGGTGGTAATTGAAGAGAGAGCTGTGAGAGAACACACCTTGTGATACCTTGTTTAAAAAATAACAAACACACTAAAAAAGCCCATTTAACTGCCACTGTCTCGGTGGAATTCCCATGAAAGCATGTATTTTTCCCTCTATGGAATCTCTGTGTGACTCTGCTCCAACAGATTACAGTTCTGGGCCCAGTTTGCTGATAGCGATGGAACTTAGGCTTACGAGTGTTTTAACACTGCATTTTTCCTTCGACGGCCGAAGATGTAACACGCGTTTCAGTGCGTCTTTGGAACATGTGTCGATACTGATAGGATTTAAGGAAAGGGAGCACTGCTCTCAGATCAGCTTTCTCTGTTCAAATCTTTCCTGATCATTAGAATTATTTCACCGTACTGACAAGGGATCAGCACCTGGAGAGACATTACCACATACGGCTGCAAATATTGAGGCGGCCTAATCCAATGAAATAAAAATTCATTAAATCACTAATTTGGCACATCATTGTGCACATGTTAGGCTGCACATCATTAAATATATTGAGACAAATTAAATAGAGTAGCCTACAAGTAGCAAAATATAACTAAATTGATTGAACATGAAATGTATTTGAATATGATTGAAAAAGTCCTACAGTGCCTTCAGAAATATTCATACCCCTTGAATTATTCTACATTTTGTTGGTATAGGCTGAATTCAAAATGGATCAAATACAAACAATTCTCACCCATCTAGAAAAATATATTTTTTTACATTTTTGCTAATGTATTGAAAATTAAATAGGGAAATACCTTATTTACATACGTATTCACACCCCTGAGTCAATACTTTGTAGAAGCACCTTTGGCAACAATTACAGCTGTGAGTCTTTCTGGTTAAGTCTCTTAGAGCTTTCCACACCTGGATCGTGCAACATTTGCCCATTATTCTTTTCAAAATTCTTTAAGCGCTGACAAATTGGTTGTTGAACATTGCTGGACAACCATTTTCAGGTCTTGCCATAGATTTTCAAGTAAATTTGAGTCAAATCTGTAACACTTCAGAAGGGGACTAGGGTTCCAATTTGGGAACACCCCCCACCCCACGTTCAGCTGGAAAGGGGGCGCATGGAACGCAAAAATATTCCTAAAAATATTTAACCTCCACATGTTAAACAGTCCAATGGCTCAAATGAAAGATAAACACCTTGTTTATCTACCCAGCAAGTCAGATTTCTAAAATGTTTTACGGCGAAAACATAGCACATATTTATGTCAAACCACCACCGAAGACACAGCTAATTTGCATAGCCAAGTTGAAAAAAATATGCAATCAACAAACGCAGGATTAAAAGAAAAATAATGCACT
Source organism: Oncorhynchus keta (assembly GCF_023373465.1). NCBI lineage: Eukaryota > Metazoa > Chordata > Actinopteri > Salmoniformes > Salmonidae > Oncorhynchus > Oncorhynchus keta. The sequence goes on along the minus strand of NC_068454.1, from coordinate 43,126,167 downwards.
AACCTTTTGAAATCTTCATCAGATGACAGTAATATAACATGTTACACAGTACATTTATGTTTTTTTCAATAATATGCTATATATATCCATAAATCTCTGTTTACAATGATGCATCGTTCAAAAATGCTACTCAAATGTCCTGAGAAATGATGATAGCTCCGGCAGATAACGTCAGCTAACAAGGAATACACATCATAAACTTTGACTAAATATGCATGTTCTACATATATATAGTTAGATACACTTCTTCTGAATGCAATCGCTGTGTTACATTTAACGTTACAGGTTTCGTTCACTAGGCTATACTATGAGTCGGCGCTCAAAAAGTAGCATTATGGCTCCTCTATCTTGGAGTCCACAGAAACCCAAATTGACCACAGAAATATTCCCTTACCTTTGCTGTTCTTCCATCAGAAGACCTGGAAGGAATTATACTTACCAAAAACAGCGTTTAGTTTTGCAGTCTGTGTCTTTCGGTTCTCAAACACGACACATTTCAGTTGAAATGTAGCCAAAAGTCAAGTGGATGCGCACCAAAACATCAAAACTTACATATTATATGTCGACTAAACTTATCAAACTCAGTTCATAATCAAGCTTTAACATGTTATAAAGGTGTACAGCAATCGTGAGGACGAACAGAAACGCATGCATTGTATAATCGATCTTGGAAAAAAGACAGGACCGGAGCAGAGCGCGCATAAAAGTGACCTGTTTTTTCGCGTGACCGAAAGGTTTCGGCCCGCCAAAACTCTCGTGAGCGCGCGATTCTCACAATGAGAAGCCCCATTGAAAGCTGAGATCGCGCTGAAGACAGAGAGTCTGTTCCCAGACCTGTAAGTGCTTGGGTAGGGTGGGGGCGATGACGTCAAAGTTGGGCCAACTTTTCTGATGACAAGAGAGAGTTTGGGAGAATGACTGCCCTGAGAGTTCTGCTTTACATACAGACATAATTTAAACGGTTTTAGAAGCTTTAGAGTGTTTTCTATTCAATAATATTTTAAAAGAGCCAGCTAGAGTTCTGAGCTCGGGCCTGGGGGTTACAGGCAGGCAGCCTCCCTCCCTGGGCCAGCAGCACTATATCAGCATTGTTTTATTTGCATATATTAGCAACTTTTGACCAAAAAAAATTATGTTTACTATGGGCACGCAATTACTCCAGCGGGGGCAGTAGACAGCCCTATCCCCAACAGGTTAGGTATTGTTGGATATTATCATTCTAATCCTAATATTATTCATATATAATATAAGACAAGTACTGGAAGCAATAGAACACGATGACAATTCTGGGAAACCAGGCCTGGCAGTTATAGCAGACTTTGAAAAGGCCTTTGATAAAGTACGACTGGGATTTATATAAAAATGCCTGGACTATTTTAATTGTGGAGAATCTCTTAAAGGTGTAAAATAGTAAATAATGGCTACTTCTCAGAAAGTATTAAATTGTCAAGAGGAGTAAAACAAGGTTGTCCACTATCGGCATATCTATTTATTATGGCAATCGAAATGCTATTCAAATCAGATCCAACTACAATATCCAGGGCTTAAAAAAGCAAAGGTGTCATTGTACGCTGACGATTCATGCTTTCTTCTTTCAGTTATTTGAAAATTAAATAATATCCTAAATATAATTATTTTTAAAACAAGCCATAGAAAGCTGGTTACAATTTCAGTTTAATCCACCAGAAAAGACAGAACAAATATTACAACAAATATTAAACTCAAATATACTAATTGATATAAAAAATATATATTTATTATACATTTTAAATAATATACATATTTACAAGAAAATATATATGCGGGATTGGAAATACTGCAGACAATTACATTGATAGAAGCCACAATCTATCTACAATATTAAAGCTGATCTACTACCTAAAAAAACATACAACATAATAATTTAACTCGGCCACTCAGGAACATTCACTGTCTTTTAGTTTATTGTCCTGAAAGGTTAATTCATCTCCCAGTGACTGGTGCAAAGTAGACTGAACCAGAATTTCATCTAGGACTTTGACTTTTAACTCCGTTCCGGTTCTTTTTCATCCTGAAAAACTCCCCAATCCGTAACGATTACAAGCATACCCATAACATGACGCAGCCACCAAACATAACACTTTATATTCTGGACAAAAAGTTCATTTCTTTGCCACATATTTTGCAGTAGTTAGTGCCTTGTTGTAAACACGATGCATGTTTTGGAATATTTTATTCTGTACAGACTTCCTTCTTTTCACTCTGTCAATTAGGTTAGTATTGTGGAGTAACTACAATGTTGTTGAGCCATCATCAGTTTTCTCCTATCACAGCCATTACACGCTGTATCTGTTTTAAAGTCCCCATTGGCCTCATGGTGACATCTCTGAGTGATGTTCTACCTACAGTGTGTGCACTAACTGGATGCATTGATACACCATCCAGTGTCCAGGTGCCCTTCTTTGCGAGGCATTGGACAGCCTCCCTGGTCTTTGTGATTGAATCTGTGTTTGAAAATCACTGCTCGACTGAGGGACCTTACATATAATTTGTATGTTTGGGTTACAGAGATGAGGTAATCGTTCAAAAATCATGTTAAACACTATTATTGCACACAAACGCTTACTCCTGAATTTATCAGGCAAAGGGGTTGAATACGTATTGACTCAAGACATTTCAGATTTTCATTTTTCATTCATCTGTAAAATATTTGAAAACATAATTCCTCTTTGACATTATGGGATATTGTGTGTAGGCCAGTGACACACAAACAAAAATGTGGAAAAAGTCAATGGGTGTGAATACATTCTGAAGGCACTGTATAATATATATTAATAATGCATTTTCATTTGAAGCATCATTTTATACTTCACTTGTGAATATATCAATTGCAAAGACATTGGCAACTTTGTATTTGTAGTCAACTTTGTTCGGAAGTTATCGGTGGACGGATAAGCCATGTGATTTTATGTTGAGCGGAGATCTTCTGGGTATAAAGCGACGCGGGAGGGCAAAAAAGGGTCTGACGATGCAGTTAGCTGTTCTTACGAGTGATCTGAGGCAGTCGTTAGAGCAAAAGCGTTTTCAAGTGACACGTTAATAATGATGGTTTCGGGAAACAGCTCGGAGATTTAACGATGCTCCTACGACGGTTCTAAAGATGAACTTAGCCTTAAGATGCTTTTTGGGAAACCGGGCCCTGTTCAGTCACTCCTTCAGGCTGCATTCTATAGTAGTATTTCACTCAGAATGATTCAGTGTTGTTTCATTTCTGTTCCCCCATTGGATTCAGTTTAATATTACTTTTAAATTATATAGAAAGGCTATATCTGAAGCGGGAAACAGAATGATATGTGTTCCTCCAGGCTATTTTGAAGGTTGTATTTGTAGTACTTGTCCTGTCATTTTGTAGTCCCTAATCCTTGGCTTCTCGCTCATCTCTCCCAGGTGCGGTGGCAAGCACAGAGGTCAAGATGAGGCTGCAGGAATTTGTCCTGAACAAGAAGAAAGCCCTGGCCCAGCGCAGCCTCAACCACTGCATGTCTACTGACCCACGCTATTGGTACGGGTGAGTATCTTACCCACACCCCACACCCTTACTCTTACCCAACTATAGGTCAAGTTGAACTTACTTATGCTGGTGCAATGCACCACATAATGACATGTCAGAACTCTCTGTTTTTCATGGAAGCTGCATAGACCCCCCCCAATCCACGTCCATCCTGATATAGTAGATGTTAAAGGATATGATGAGAATACAGTGGCTTGCGAAAGTATTCACCCCCCATGGCATTTTTTCCTATTTTGTTGCCTTACAACCTGGATTTAAAATATATTTTTTTTGGGGGGGGGTTGTATTATTTGATTTACACAACATAACTACCACTTTGAAGAGATGCAAAATATTTTTTTTTGTAAAACAAACAAGAAATTAGACAAAAAACAGAACACTTGAGCGTGCATAACTATTCACTCCCCCAAAGTAGATACTTTGTAGAGACACATTTTGCAGCAATTACAGCTGCAAGTCTCTTGGGGTATGTCTCTGTAAGCTTGGCACATCTAGCCACTGGGATTTTTGCCCATTCTTCAAGGCAAAACTGCTCCAGCTCCTTCAAGTTGGATGGGTTCCGCTGGTGTACAGCAATCTTTAAGTCATACCACAGATTCTCAATTGGATTGAGTTCTGGGCTTTGCCTAGGCCATTCCAAGACATTTAAATGTTTCGCCTTAAACCACGCGAGTGTTGTTTTAGCAGTATGCTTAGGGTCATTGTCCTGCTGGAAGGTAAACCTCAGTCCCAGTCTCAAATCTCTGGAAGACTGAAACAGGTTTCCCCTCAAGAATTTCCTGTATTTAGCGCCATCAATAATTCTGTCAATTCTGACCAGTTTCCCGGTCCCTGCTGATGAAAAACATCCCATGATGCTGCCACCACCATGCTTCACCAAGGGGATGATGTCCTTGGGGTGAAGGGAGGTGTTGGGTTTGTGCCAGACATGACGTTTTCCTTGATGGCTAAAAAGCTACATTTTAGTCTTATCTGACCAGAGTACCTTCTTCCACATGTTTGGGGAGTCTCCCACATGCCTTTTGGTGAACATCAAACATGTTTGCTATTTTTTTCTTTAAGCAATGGCTTTTTTTCTGGCCACTCTTCCGTAATGCCCAGATCTTTTGAGTGTACGGCTTAAAGTGGTCCTATGGACAGATACTCCAATCTCCGCTGTAGAGCTTTGCAGCTCCTTCAGCGTTATCTTTGGTCTCTTTGTTGCCTCTCTGATTAATGCCCTCCTTGCCTTGTCCGTGAGTTTTGGTGGGCGGCCTTCTCTTGGCAGGTTTGTTGTGGTGCCATATTCTTCCATTTTTTTGTATAATGGATTTAATAGTGCTCCATGGGAAGTTCAAAGTTTCTGATTTGTTTTATAATCCAACCCTGATCTGTACTTCTCCACAAGTTTGTCCCTCGGTCCCTTGGTCTTCATGGTGCCGCTCAGTGGTGTTGCAGACTCTGGGGCCTTCAGAACAGGTGTATATATACTGAGATCATGTGACAGATCATGTAACACTTCGGTTGCATACATTTGGATTTTATTTAACTAATTCTATGAATTCTGAAGATAATTGGTTGCACCAGATCTTATTTTGGGGCTTCATAGCAAAAGGGGTGAATACATATGCACACACCACTTTTCAATTTTTGAAATATATATATATTTTTTTAAATAAGTACTTTTTTTCACTTCAGCATTTTGGACTATTTTGTGTTTGTCCATTACATGAAATCCAAATAAAAATCCATGTATATTACAGGTTGTAATGCAACAAAATAGGAAAAACTCCAGGGATTGGAATACTTTTGCAAGGCGCTGTAAGCAGTATAGTAATAGCTCCATCTCTCCTTCTGATACTAGGTAGAATTACCTCCATATTGCTTGCACCTTATGCAATCCACTCAGTTCTGCACAAGTGTACCTGGGTTAAAGGCTAAATCAGTGGTATACAATGTTGGCTTCGCCCTAATGGGGCGTCAACATTTGTATTCATTTTTTTATTCACTTTTTGGTGAATGGGGGGGATAATTAAGATTACAAATTATTTTATGGGACAATATACAAACGTTTTTGAGAAAGATAAATTAGAATATAAAAATATATATAGAGTAATTGTTTTTATTGGTTTATTTGCATTTTGATAAGAAAGGAAAAGGGCTATCTAGAGATGAAAGTGTAATGAATTGAAGGTTATTTGTTGATGTAAAAATAGACATTTATCGATTTTATGGGTGTGTTATTAGATTTGGGGTGGGAAAATCCTGGTGGAAAAAATGGGGTCCACGCTGGAAAAGATTGAATACCAATGGGCTAAATGGTCTATTTAGGATTGGGTCTCACTGTCTGTGCCTCAGATCGAATCTACTATGCAGGACCAGTCTCTCTCTCTACCTCTGCTCTCTCTCTTTCCCAATTTCTCTCTTGCCCCCCTCTTTCCCCCCTCCACCCCTACCTCTCCATCCCCACTCTCCCCTCCCCTCTCTCTCTCTCTCTCTCTCTCTCTCTCTCTCTCTCTCTCTCTCTCTCTCTCTCTCTCTCTCTCTCTCTCTCTCTCTCATCTCTCTCTCACCTCTCTTCACTCAGACACGTAGCCCATCTCCCGGGACCTCTGCTGTCGCCTTCTGATATGGGGAAATGAGGAGGTGCACAGAAAGGGTTTTGAGAGGAACCACCCAATGAATATTAACACACTGGCACCACTCTCTTTCTTTTTCTTGATTTCTTTCACTTTCGCTCTCTCTATCCTCTTTCTATCTTTCTTTCTTTCTTTCTTTCTTTCTTTCTTTCTTTCTTTCTTTCACTACAGTAGTAGTGATGGTTTAAGCTGGAGTCCTTAATGGTGAAACTGCCACGTCCGTTTGGGATATTACAACAACAAAGAAGTTACTGCAAACAGCCAAATATGTACTGCATTTTTGTTGTTGCCACGCTACTTGACACACCTTTACCTCCGTTTCATCCACAAAACTTAAACAATAAAAAAGGTACATCTGACCTGACCTGTTCTGTTCACCGGACGTGCTACCTGTCCCAGACATGCTGTTTTCAACCCTCTAGAGACAGCAGACTGAATGATCGGCTATGAAAAGCCAACTGACATTTACTCCTGAAGTGCTGACCTGTTGCACCCTCTACAACCACTGTGATTATTATTATTTGACCCTGCTGGTCATCTATGAACATTTGAACATGTTCTGTTATATTCTCCACCTGCCACAGCCAGAAGAGGACTGGCCACCCCTCATAGCTTGGTTCCTCTCTAGGTTTCTTCTTAGGTTCTGGCCTTTCTAGGGAGTTTTTCCTAGCCACTGTGCTTCTACACGTGGATTGCTTGCTGTTTGGGGTTTTAGGCTGGGTTTCTGTACAGCACTTTGAGATATCTGCTGATGTAAGAAGGGCTTTATAAATACATTTGATTGATTGATACTGAGGTGGAGAGTGGCGCTGTTTTCCCTAATGCGGATTAAACCCTTAAGTCCTTGGAGAGAGGTTTAACTTCCCATTGGTGGTCTTCGAGCGTTAGTGAGGCTGGGGCTAGTTATCTTGACAGTTTTACAGGGGTTATACTTAGTTTTGTTTACTCTTTACTTGTTTGTTTCCCCACCTCCCAAAAAAAGACCACTGACAGCAGCCACATAAAAAGAGCACTCTAAGACAACATCAAAACACCAGATATTTTATTCATCAAAACATGTATATATTCTGACAGCTACGGCAGCATTTTTATAATTGCCACATGAGCCAAAGACATGTCAGCCATGCAACCTAGACGGGCTCGCTGTGTAGTTGAGATGGAGGGGAAAGCCAGACAGAACAATTCAATGGGCTGCGAAGATGACAGCTGACCTCAAATGGCCCCGGCCAGAGGAAACATCAATGATCTTCTCTCTTAGCTATTAACTGAGAAACACGAAGCCCGCATCATGTTTTACTGTAACACAGTGGAACATAATGGCAGTTAAGGAAGACGGACACAGAGACAGACGGGTACACAGTGTTCAATGGTAGCTGAGGATAGACGGATACGCAGTAACAGAGATAGGTAGACAGACAGACGCCTGTTTCTCCCTCACACTACTGAAGCCACATCAACTGGCACGCACCATTGCTACCCAGTCAGACAGAGTGGCATGGACAGACGGGCAACATCAGCAGATCGTTCGCACACCAGCAGGCCCTTGCAATAGTAGTAGCTTTTATGGCTCCATCAGATCTGTTCCCGCTCGTTGCCGTGTCAGAGCGAGTTTGTTTACAAACACAGGGATTCGCACCCCTTCAGTCTGGGCATATGCATTGTAGGTAATCTGAGATGGCATGCAAAGTGTAGGGCCATAAATAAAAAAGGTCTGCCTGAGAGGAGGTTGTGTGTGGTGGGGAGTGAACTGTGTGTCCTGCGTTTGTGGTAACGCTCATGCGCCAGCCTCTGTGTGTGTGTGTGTGTGTGTGTGTGTGTGTGTGTGTGTGTGTGTGTGTGTGTGTGTGTGTGTGTGTGTGTGTGTGTGTGTGTGTGTGTGTGTGTGTGTGTGTGTGTGTGTGTGTGTGTGTGTGTGTGTGTGTGTGTGTGCGCTTGTGTGCGTGCTTGTGCGTGTGCGTGTCTGTTTGTTTGTTTGTATTTATTAGGGATCCCAATTAGCTGCTGCCAAGGCAGCTAGTCTTCCTGGGGTCCAAACATAGTCAGAAGTTTACATACACCTTAGCCAAATACATTTAAACTCAGTTTTTCACAATTCCTGATATTTAATCCAATTAAAAATTCCCTTTTTTTGGTCAGTTTGGATCACCACTTTATTTTAAGAATGTTAAATGTCTTTATATATATATTATTATATTATATTATATTATTATTATATTATATATAAATGTCAGAATAATAGTAGAGAGAATGATCTATTTCATCTTTAATTTCTTTCATCACATTCCCAGTGGGTTCGAAGATGCAAGTGAGGTCGGCTTTTGCTCTCTTTGAAGGACCCAAATGAAATATTGTAAATGTGTATTTGTCTTCCCTATGTAGGAAGACCCAGCACAGCTCCCTGGACCATAGCTCCCCTCCCCAGACAGGGATGTCCACTTACAACCACGCCATCCTGGGGATGTACGACTCCAAAGACAACTTCCCTCTCCGCAAGACAGGTAAGACCTCCTCCACCTTACCCTTGGACCCTAACCCCTAACCTCTTTTCACGTTGGAGTACACTATCAGTGTGTTTTTTTGCTTTCCTTGACTGTGTTTGAAGCTCTTTTTGAAAGCTCTTCCCTTTCCAACTTCCTCTTTCCAAAATTAAAACGAATCGGAACAGTTAGTTGGATTAAGTAAAAGTGAATAAGTGAATAGGTGTAAGCAATTTGGTGACAACTCCATTTGGCCTACTCCAACATATTACCTCCACACATCCGGGCTTTTTCAGATCAGCAAGAGGAAATGGGGCCAAAGTATTGAGCAAAAACATTCAAAGTAGATTTAGCCAACTGTGTTACACCCATGTTGTCATGGGTGACACAACAGTTGCCACCGTGACACAGTGCGGGACTGATTTGTCACCAGTTCCCAGCGGTCTTTGCTGCTGGATCATTAGCAGTGTCCGTGTGTAGAGCATTGTAGTGTTGGGGCAGATTAGAGATGATAGTGGGGTAGATTATCAACCCCAGTTACTACTATGATCCCTATCATGACATTCAAGAGTTCTTCGTGACTGGCTAGTATAAGGAGAGTATCTCAGCATTTCTGCTGCTTTCTTATTTACTTTCTTTATTTATAAGGGTTTCTGTTGTTAAGATTGTGTATTTTCTCCAAGAAATGTGGTTCAAGAGAGCAGCAAGGTTATACAAATCATTACCAACATGAGAACAGTGTTGACATGAGAAACATAAGAAAACAAACCAACTAAAATAAGCAGGCTGTCTATGAAACATACAGAGTCTGATACCAAGCAGTTCTGGTTGGAGAGTACCCATTTCAAATCCTTTGAGGAACTCTACTACCGCTGTGGGGGCCATGCAGTGATTATTCAGTTAGCGCCTGGGCTCGTTTGTACACGTCTGTCCCTGCTCATCCAGCTGGAGATCAACCTCAGTGTACTCTGGAGCACCGACAGCCCTGCCGCCTGTGGGGATGTGGACAGGAATGTGTTATCCCGGCGACGAGTGGGAATGTTATGACAGAAACAGGAGAGGGCCCAGGATTGAGCCTGACTAGACACCTAAAGAGGAGGTGAAAAAAAAAAATTGAACAGACAAACTTGGGTCTGGAAATGTTTAAGATTTGCTACTGTATACCTTGCACTGTTCACTCGGGGATAACTGCTGTGCAAAAGGATACAAACATTGAAAAGGTGATAGATGCTCTATGGTGCGATTTGTGCGTAGCACCGCAGCTCAGGTACCAGGCTTGTAATATAATTTTGTGTTAAAGGTATACATTAAAACTACCATATGCATACTCCATATATTTCACCCCCTTCATAATTAAAGTCCATCTCCTCATATCACTTCTCCACATTATAGTCAGGTTGTGCTTTACACTCCCTCCACATACATTCCACACTCTCCACACCGGCACCCCAGTCCACCCCACCCCCTCATCTTTATTCTTTATCAGCTGTTTAGCCAAGCACTGAGACCTTATTGTCCTCACTGGGCTCTGCATGTTTTTTTTATCTGTATTCTACTGTTATTAAACCCCTCACGGGTGAAGACTGCAGTGCATGTCATTTCCACTTCTCTCCGCTCTGCCGGCGGCTCCCATCACGGCAGTCATAACTGCGGTGGCTGCACATTTTAATACTGTCGCGAGGAGGCTTTGTCTGTCTTTAATGTCAGAAGGAAAATGTCACACTTCTCATCCGTGTCTCTTCCGCTCCCTCGTATCATATCTCTAATATGAAACACGGGGATCTAAAATCCCCCCAATGTATTTTCAATGTCTTCACTTAGTGGTAGTGTAGGCAGTAATTGACAAGCAATGCCTATACAACTGACTAGCTTTTGAGATATTCATTTTGTTACAGTAGATATTCAACAACAATATATTGGACATAAAAATGTGAATATTTTTACATTGATAACCAACATCCATGTCTGTATATTGGAATAATAGTTACTTTGAACCAGTTTGGGATGTTTGAAACTATTTATGGTTTTGATTCAGAGTTGGTTGAATAAGATCTTGCAAGTTGCACATTTACCTAATGCATTCAGATGGCTTTTATTCTATTTCTTTGTATTGTATTTGCAGCCCGCTTGTTTTCAGTTTGATGCAAGCAATCACACCGAAAACAGTCTGGCGTCGTGTTCTTTTGTTCACCGTTGATTTGAATAGGAATAGACAAAGCACCGAAAGAGGTCTCCTTTATGTACACCCACTGAGAATCATGGAAATTAGCGTAGCATTAGCATCTCCATGTTCATCAATTAGACCATCTTCATGGTAGTGAAGCTCATTCAGGCCTCAAACCATACACCTCATTACATGCCCATTCACAATGTGAAGTAGAGCCTCTTCAGTTTCCTGGATTATCTCCGTTTGACTCACTCGATTGTGTCTGTAGTAGTATGACGACTGGACCCTCTCGGTCCCTGGAGCAATGTTATTTTCCAATATGTTTTCCAATATGTGGATATTTTAAGGCCACGTGGATATTTTAAGGCCACGTTTCCTTGCTGTATCAATGTGAACGTTTCATTAGCACTGAAGAAATGAGAAACCACAACGAGAATCTACCTTTTGAGCCCAGTGTAGTTTAAATTCACAGATGGTTATATTGTCTGTTATTTTCTGTGCCTCTGAGGTTAATTCCCATAGATGCACATTTCTCAGAATCTTGTCGATGAGTTCCAGGGAAACCTATATCGATTCTATCAAATCCCTACATTCGAGTCCTTTTAATAAATCCAAAATTGAATGCACCTTCCTAAATGTATGTCGCACTGCTTCTTGACACACTGCTCGCTTAACACGGAAGTCAGCCGCACCAATGTGTCAATGAAACATCATCCAGCTGGCGACCGAGTCAGCTTGCAGCCACCCGTCCGACCACAAGTAATCGCTAGAGTGAGAAGGGACAAGGAAAATCCAGGCCGTGTGCTGCCACGTTGGTCTCTCGGTCACCGCCTGGTATCGAACCCAGAGATGTAGTGACACCTCAAACATTGAGATGCAGTGCCTTAGACCACTGCGCCACTTGGGAGCTGAGAACCTGTAACTTCTGAGTCTATCTAAAATATTTACTTTTATAGGCCTTTAATCAGAATTTCAATGTACAGTCAATGGAGAAGTATTGAGCAGGAGCTTAGCATTTTGATACGGTTTAATTTGTTTACTGTCAATTGTCTCTAGCAGCGATTTCATCTCCTCACTTTTCTGTGTTTCATTCAAGCAAAGTGCTACAGAATGTTTGGGAGTGAATGCATCAGTAGCCAATACGGCGAAGTGTCAATACTAGCTAGCAAGACTTGCCCTCACTCAATTGCAGAAATAAAGGGAACAAGAAGAAGTGACAGAGAGGATGGGAAAGGGAGGGAGAGGGTTACGGTTGGAATTGAGGAGAGAGAGAGAGAGAGAGAATAAGACAGAGGCGAGAATTAAAAAGAGAGGGAGGTGAGAGAGAGAGAGGGGGAGCGTAAAAACAAATGTACTGGAGTCAGCAGACAGTGCAGTTGGGCCCCTGCAGTGGGTTGTTTGGCGTGGCCACACTAACACCCTTCAAAGTCACCGCGTCCCCGGTGAACCCCAACAGGCTCCTCCAGTCAGACAGGCCATAAGCCCCTGGTTCTGCCTGCATCAACACTTTACCCCCCGCCATATTTCCTATGAGCGTGAGAGAACAGAGAAAACCCTGGCACGGGCACAAACCTCCATCTACCCACTCCACCCACCCATCCATCCCCGCCTCAGCCCTGTCTCCACTCCTGGCTACCAGCCACGTCCTTTGGCTCAGGCCCTTTGGGTATGCTTGAGCCACTCGGCCACACTGCAAATAAAGCTCAATGGCAAATTTTACGCCTCTCTTATTTTATGTCTCTTTCCATGCAACTTTAGTGAGTGTATTATTTCTTCAGCAGTGTTGCAGTGTTTTACTAGTGTGACATGCATTTTATGTGGTGGCTGTTCTAGACTGATTTTTACTAAAGCGTGACAGGAGAGATGTGAAAGCTAATGCAGCATTTGCAGACGAGTGTGTTGATGCCTCTGTTGCTTAATCCACATCCACCAGTCTTCACTTACAAAGCAACTAGTGCGTAAAGGTTCCAATGTACAGTTGAAGTCGGACGTTTACATACACTTAGGTTGGAGTCACTTCTTAAAGCTAGGGTCTATTTTCCTGAATTTCCGCCTGACTGATGTAACCAAAGTAAACTGCTTGTTACTCAGGCCCAGAAGCCAGGATATGCACATAAATGCATTGGTTAGAAAACACTTTGAAGTTTCTATAAATGTTAAAATAATGTCTGAGACTATAACACAATTGATATGGCAGGTAAAAGTACAAAGAAAAACAACTGGAATTTTCTTTTTTTGAGGTCATAAGGTTCTTATAATGGAAAGATTTAGGCCCTATGTAATTCCAGATTGCAATTCCTATGGTTTCCAGTAGATGTCAACAGTCTTTGTTCATTGTTTCACGCTTGTTTCTTCAAAAACAAGTTTTTGTAGGAAGAATCCCGGTACAATATCAGTCTGTTCGCGCCCCACGAAGAGGATGCGCGCTTACTAATTTTACTTTTCTATTGAACATACTTCTTTCCATGTGAAATATTATAGTTTATTTACATTTTAGGATACCTGAGAATTAAATAGAAATGGAGTTTGACTTGTTTGAACAAAGTTTAGCGGTAGCATTTTGGACTCCTTTGTCTGCATGTTGAACGAGAGGATTACTGAAATCGATGGCGCCAACTAAACAAACTTTTTGGGATGTAAAGAAGGATTTTATTTAACAAAACAACCATTCATGTTGTAGCTGGGACCCTCGGAATTGCAAACAGAGGAACATTTTCAAAAGCAAGTGATTTATTTAATCGCTATTTGTGATTTTACGAAGCCTGTGGGTGGTTGAAAAATATGTTGTTGTGGGGCGCCGTCCTCAAACAATCGCATGGTATGCTTTCGCTGTAATGCCTATTGTAAATCAGACAATGGAGTTTGATTAACACAAATGTAAGCCTTTAAATGATATAAGATACTTGTATGTTCATGAATGTTTAATATTCCAATTATTTATTTGAATTGCGCGCCCTCCAATTTCACAGGATGTTGTCAACAGCCTATCCCTAAGAATTAATACTCGTTTCTCAACCACTCCACAAATTTCTTGTTAACATTCCAGAAAATTATGATAGGCTAATTGACATCATTTGTGTCAGTGTCAGTGGTGTATAGGTGAGGACGGAGTCAAGCGCAGGAAACAGTACTAAGTAAAAAATAATGTACTTTACTCTGGAAAAATAAATAGTACAAAATATCCACGTGGGGAAATACAATCCCGAACACACAAGACTAACACAGAACAGGAACAATCATGTACAACATATAACGGGAACCAGGGGGTTAAATAGGGAAATAATAAAAACTAAATGGGAGCCAGGTGTGTACACTCAAGCATAACAAATGGAAAACAGAAACATGGATCGGTGGCAGCTAGAAAGCCGGTGACGACGAGCGCCGAACACCACCCGAACAAGGAGAGGCACCAACTTCAGGGGGGAAGTCGTGACAACTTGACTCAATTGGAGGTGTACTTGTTGATGTATTTCAAGGCCTACCTTCAAACTCAGTACCTCTTCGCTTATATCATGGGGAAATCTAATGAAATCAGCCAAGACCTCAGAAAAAAATTGTAAATCAAGTCAAATCAAAGTTTATTTGTCACATGCGCCGAATACAACAGGTGTAGCCCTTGCAGTGAAATGCTTACTTACAGGCTCAAACCAATATTGCAAAAAAGGTATTAGGTGAACAATAGGTAGGTAAAGCAATAAAACAACAGTAAAAGACATGCTATATACAGTAGCGAGGCTATAAAAGTAGTGAGGCTACATACAGAAAATGGTTAGTCTTGCTGATTGAGGTAGTATGTTCATGTAGATATGGTTACAGTGACTATGCATATATGATGAACAGAGAGTAGCGGTAGCATTAAAAAAAAGCCATGCTACAATTTGCTGCACATGGGGACAAAGAACATACTTTTTGGAGAATTGTCCTCTGGTCTGATGAAACAAAAATAGAACTGTTTGGCAATAATGACCATCGTTCTGTTTGGAGGAAAAAGGGGCTTGCAAGCTGAAGAAAACCATCCCAACCGTGAAGCACGGGGGTGACAGTATCATGTTGTGGGGGTGCATTGCTGCAGGAGGGCCTGGTGCACTTCACAAAATAGATGGCATCATGAGGTAGGAAAATTATGTGGATATATTGAAGCAACAACTCAAGACATCAGTCAGGAAGTTACAGCTTGGTCGCAAATGGGTCTTCCAGATGGACAATGACCCCAAGCATACTTCCAAAGTTGTGGCAAAATGGCTTAAGGACAACAAAGTCAAGGTATTGTAGTGGCCATCACAAAGCCCTGACCTCAATCCCATAGAAAATTTGTGGGCAGAACTGAAAAGGTGTGTGCGAGCAAGGAGGCCTACAAACCTGACTCAGTTACACCAGCTCTGTCAGGAGGAATGGGCCAAAATTCACCCAACTTATTGTGGGAAGCTTGTGGAAGGCTACCTGCAACGTTTGACCCTAGTTAAACAATTTAAAGGCTAATTGAGTGTATGTTAACTTCTGACCCACTGGGAATGTGATGGGGGGAAAACGCATTTCACATTCTTAAAATAAAGTGGTGATCCTAACTGACCTAAGACAGGGAATTTTTACTAGGATTAAATGTCATTCATTGTGAAAAACTGAGTTGAAATGTATTTGGCTAATGTGTATGTAAACTTCCAACTGTACCTTCTTTAATAAGACATCCTGAATCCCCCTCCTGCACCTTCTCACGAAATCCTGTAACACAGTATCTGCCAACAAAACCACAAGTAAACACTTGTATCCATCTGTGGCCAGTTTACTTCAAGACAGCTTTGTGGATACATGTAGTCTGCACCACCTTATTGTCAACTACTTCAGACTATTGTTCGCTTAGTCAGCCATATCGGGAGAGTCAGGCTAATTTTCACTGGATTGGATTATAATTTGTCCGGGGAATTGCATCTTTGAATGTGTTCCCGTACACTCCTGCTGCTAATGCATGGCGTTCACGACCGGGGCCGCCCCTGATCCTGTTAACAAAAGACGTTTGGACAAGTGCCCTCCGCCGCTCTTAAAAAAAAAAAAAAAATGATAATCAAGTTTAATAAATTCAACCACAAGTTCAGCCCCTCAAATTGAAGGTGCACTTTCAAGAAGTGCTTATTCATTATATAACCCCACACACTCAAAGTCCTTTTGCTCTTCCCAAATGGGCCGGATCTATTCTCTGGCTGCACCTCGTTCTAAGTGCATTAAGACAGGTACATTTGAAACTCTTCTCCCTGTTTTTCATGTTCAGGGATACACGCCGTTGAAGGGAAAGGGCAGGAAAACAAACAGCAAACGTTCCCTGAACCAAATATCCACTGACTGCTATTATGAGTATGTGTTAAGTATATGTTGTTCTCCAAATCACGTAAAAATTGTATCTGATCATTTATGCATATGTTATTGGATGGTGCCCTCATTGATCATGTCCCCGCGTATAAATATCTAGGTATCTGGATTGACGAATAGCTTTCTTTCAAAAAGCATGTTGATGAGTTAGAATTGGAATAGGAATAGGAATAGGAATAGGTCATGCCTTTCATTAGATAGCAGAAAACAAATCATTCAGTCGACTTTCATACCGGTTATAAACTATGCCAATATTGTCTATATGAATGCAGCTGGGACTTTATTGAAGCTATTGGACACAGTTTATCATAGCGCGCTACTTTACGCTATACTTGCTTTAGGTTTGGTACACATCACTGCATTCTGTATCAGAAAGTAAACATTGTCCTCTTTGAAGTCTCGTAGATCGATGCATTGCAACTTCCGCCGTACCTTACTTTATTTTTTATCTTAGACATACAAGATATCAGATCCGGTCTCCATAGTTAGGTGGAATGATCTCCAAGGCTCTCTAAAGTTGGATGAGTTGGTTCCACATTCAAAAGGCAGATTGAGGACCTTTTTTACTGAACTATGTTTGTTTTCTATGATTTGTTGTGTTTTTCTTTTTGTGCATTGATGTGAATATTGATGTGCATTGATGTGAATATTGATGTGTATTGATGTGAATATTGATGTGTATTGATGTGAATATTGATGTGCATTGATGTGAATATTGATGTGCGTTGATGTGAATATTGATGTGCATTGATGTGAATATTGATGTGCATTGATGTGAATATTGATGTGCATTGATGTGAATATTGATGTGCATTGATGTGCATTGATGTGAATATTGATGTGCATTGATGTGCATTGATGTGAATATTGATGTGAATATTGATGTGCATTGATGTGAATATTGATGTGCATTGATGTGAATATTGATGTGCATTGATGTGAATATTGATGTGAATATTGATGTGTATTGATGTGAATATTGATGTGTATTGATGTGAATATTGATGTGCATTGATGTGAATATTGATGTGTATTGATGTGAATCTTGATGTGTATTGATGTGAATATTGATGTGTATTGATGTGAATATTGATGTGTATTGATGTGAATATTGATGTGCATTGATGTGAATATTGATGTGCATTGATGTGAATATTGATGTGCATTGATGTGAATATTGATGTGCATTGATGTGCATTGATGTGAATATTGATGTGAATATTGATGTGCATTGATGTGAATATTGATGTGCATTGATGTGAATATTGATGTGAATATTGATGTGCATTGATGTGAATATTGATGTGCATTGATGTGAATATTGATGTGAATATTGATGTGTATTGATGTGAATATTGATGTGTATTGATGTGAATATTGATGTGCATTGATGTGAATATTGATGTGTATTGATGTGTATTGATGTGAATATTGATGTGTATTGATGTGAATATTGATGTGCATTGATGTGAATATTGATGTGCATTGATGTGAATATTGATGTGCATTGATGTGAATATTGATGTGCATTGATGTGAATATTGATGTGCATTGATGTGAATATTGATGTGCATTGATGTGAATATTGATGTGCATTGATGTGAATATTGATGTGCATTGATGTGAATATTGATGTGCATTGATGTGAATATTGATGTGTATTGATGTGAATATTGATGTGTATTGATGTGAATATTGATGTGTATTGATGTGAATATTGATGTGTATTGATGTGAATATTGATGTGTATTGATGTGAATATTGATGTGCATTGATGTGAATATTGATGTGCATTGATGTGAATATTGATGTGTATTGATGTGAATATTGATGTGCATTGATGTGAATATTGATGTGCATTGATGTGAATATTGATGTGCATTGATGTGTATTGATGTGAATATTGATGTGCATTGATGTGAATATTGATGTGCATTGATGTGCTTTGATGTGAATATTGATGTGAATATTGATGTGCATTGATGTGAATATTGATGTGTATTGATGTGAATATTGATGTGCATTGATGTGAATATTGATGTGTATTGATGTGAATATTGATGTGTATTGATGTGAATATTGATGTGCATTGATGTGAATATTGATGTGTATTGATGTGAATATTGATGTGCATTGATGTGAATATTGATGTGCATTGATGTGTATTGATGTGAATATTGATGTGCATTGATGTGAATATTGATGTGCATTGATGTGCTTTGATGTGAATATTGATGTGAATATTGATGTGCATTGATGTGAATATTGATGTGTATTGATGTGAATATTGATGTGCATTGATGTGAATATTGATGTGTATTGATGTGAATATTGATGTGTATTGATGTGAATATTGATGTGCATTGATGTGAATATTGATGTGTATTGATGTGAATATTGATGTGTATTGATGTGAATATTGATGTGCATTGATGTGAATATTGATGTGTATTGATGTGAATATTGATGTGCATTGATGTGAATATTGATGTGTATTGATGTGTATACAGGGCACATCTGTGATAGAGACCTTGGTCTCAGCATGACTCTGTTAAATAAAGGTTAAATAAAGCATTTTAATAAAATAAAGCCAAGATAGTCCCATGGGCCTTGCCCGACTTGACACAGACGTGGCATTGAGTCCTACGCTAATGAACGTAGTAGCGTGCCTTCTCTTGCCGGACCCATTTCACACGAGGTCACGGGCCAAGTCAAAGGTTCAACTGGTTTGGTCTGGATGAATTGAAGTAAAGGGAGAGAGGGGAAGGATATGCCAGTATGTGCTGCTGGGAATAAATCTGTCAGTGTCTAGGGGTGAAAGACAAGAGAAATAGGCTCGTGAGTGGCAAGGCCTCAAACATTTTTCGATACCCCTACCCGAGGTAGAACAAAACACAATCATGTTTTTTCATATTTCTAATGCCTCCCATTTATGAAATGGATGGTTGTGTAAAAATATGTTACTGCAAAAGTGGTTAAATTAAAAGATTGGGACACCCGACACTAAACTAAAAAAGTGCAGAATTATGCCTGGCTGAGGTGGATGGGCCACATAAACTCATGTAACCCAGTATTGCATAAATGTGGAATACATGTAGTCAGTTGTCTTCCATACGTACACAAATAAACAGCATTAGGATATCTTAATGCACCTTGGAAATATAGACCTGTAAACACAGAGATACAATAGGTGGAAATATCAACTATGAATATTTATGATGAATGTGAGATTTACTTTCTGGTAGCTGATTAATAGACAACTTTCCAAGTAAAATTTGCTCTTATTCAGTGCTGTATGGTCCTGTCTGTAAAAAAATACATACAGTTCTACATCTTTTGATGTTGTGGCTATTGCAATCGGCTCTAAGGAAAACAAGTGGCCTCAGACATCGAAATGAAATGTTTTGTAGACCAAGGTTCCTTGAAAGGTATTTTTTTCAGAACTGTGTTCAACACTCATGGCCATAAAGGCTGTTTTGGTGTAAATATATGTTATTCTGAATCCAATATGGCCAACCTAATTACACTCAAACACCTTCACCTGCATATAAATTGCCCTGGTTTATTTTGTATTGTGTTATTTTGTCTTGCCTCTGTTGTGTTCCAGTAAAAATCTGCCGTTTCCAGCTACAATAGTCATTTACAACATTAACAATGTCTACACTGTATTTCTGATCAATTTGATGTTATTTTAATGGACAAAAACATGGACATTTCTATGTGACCCCAAACATTTGAATGGTAGTGTATTTATTTTTTTAAATATCAAAAAGTAACACAAAAAAATTACATAACAATAACGAGGCTATATACAGGGGGTACCGGTACAGAGTCAATGTGCAGGAGTACAGGTTAGTCGAGGTAATTTGTAAAGTGACTATGCATAGATAATAAACAGCAAGTATCAGCAGTGTAAAAACAGAGTGGGAGGGGGGTCGTCAGTGTAAATAGTCCGGGTGGCCATTTGATTAATTGTTCAGCTCGGTTTGGTTGTAGAAGCTGTTAAGGAGCCATTGGATCCTAGACTTGCCGTGCGGTAGCAGAGAGAACAGTCTATGACTAGCGTGCCTGAAGTCTTTGACCGTTTTTAGGGCCTTCCTCAGACACCACCTAGTATAGAGGTCCTGGATGGCCAGTGATATAGTGGGCAGTACATACTTCCCTCTGCCATGCGGTCAGAGGCCAAGCAGTTGCCATCACTACCTGCCAAATCAGGTAGCGTAAATTCAACCATGCTCTCGATGGTGCAGCTGTATAATGTTTTGAGGATCTGAGGACCCATGCTAAGTCTTTTCAGTCTCCTGAGGGAGAATAGGCTTTATCGTGCCCTCTTCACAACTGTATTGGTGTGTTTGGACCATGATAGTTTGAGATGAGAATGAGGGCGCGCTCGGTCCTCTTTTTCCTGTAGTCCACAGTCATCTCCTTTGTCTTGATCACGTTGAGGGAGAGGTTGTTGTCCTGGCACCACACGGCCAGGTCTCTGACCTCCTCCCTATAGGCTGTCTCATCGTTGTCGGTGATCAGACCTCCCACTGTTGTGTCATCGGCAAACTTGATGACGGTTTTGGAGTCGTGCTTGGCCATGCAGTCATGAGTGAACAGGGAGTACAAGGGGGGACTGAGCGCGCACCCCTGAGGGGCCCCTGTGTTGGGGATTAGCGCAGCGGATGTGTTGTTACCTACCCTCAGGACATGGGGGCGTCATGCCAGGAAGTCCAGGATCCAGTTGCAAGTAAATGTGCAATAGATTATGGTCATTATGTGCTAAACTATGTCGAATATTGGCCTGTTGGAAAATACACTCCCTACTACATCACCCAGTTCAGGCTGAATTTGATTTACACTACCCGGTCAAAAGTTTTAGAACACCTACTCATTCAAAATATATTTTTATTTGCACAGTACAGAGAGATCCCTGATCAAAACCTGCTCCAGAGTGCTTAGGACCTCAGACTGGGGCAAAGGTTCACTTTCCAACAGGACAACGATCCTAAGAACACCCAAGACAACGCAGGTGTGGCTTTGGGACAAGTCTCTGAATGTCCTTGAGGTGCCCATCCAGAGCTCGGTCTTGAACCCGATCAAACATCTCTGGAGAGACCTGAAAATAGCTGTGCAGCGACACTCCCCATCCAACCTGACAGAGCTTAAGAGGATCTGCAAAGAATATTGGTGAAAAACTCCCCAAATACAGGTGTGCCAAGCTTTTCGAGGCTGTAATCACTGCCAAAGGTGCTTCAACAAAGTACTGAGTAAAGGGTCTGAATACTTATTTAAATGTGATATTTCAGTTTAAAATGTTTTATACATTTGCAAAAATTTCTAAAACCCTGTTTTTGCTTTGTCATTGTGGGGTATTGTGTGTAGATTGATAAGGGGGTAAAAGCATTTGAATCAGTTTTAGGGGTCTGATTACTTTCCTAATGTACTGTGTATGTTAAAAATAAAGCTTACGTTCATCACACATTTTGTGGTAGAGATATTCCACCCTTTGTATCTCTGTGTTTACAGGTCTATATTTCCAAGATGCATTAAGATATCCTAATGTTTTTTGTTTGTATGTAGGGCAGATAACTGGCTACTTGTATTCCACATTTGTGCAATATCAGAGCTTGCAAAATTGGTTACATGAGCATATACCCCCCCCCCCCCCCAACCATCTATTTTATAAATGAGATATATTAGAGATGTGAAAAACATGGTTGTGTTTTGTTCTACTGCGAGTAGGGATATCTCCAAAACTAAAGCTCTTTTTGAGGATTGGCCACTAAATCAAATCAAATCAAAGTTTATTTGTCACGTGCGCTGAATACAACAGGTTACAAGTTACAGGTTACCTTACAGTGAAATGCTTACTTACAGGCTCTAACCAATAGTGCAAAAAAGG
Source organism: Oncorhynchus keta (assembly GCF_023373465.1). Taxonomy (NCBI): domain Eukaryota; kingdom Metazoa; phylum Chordata; class Actinopteri; order Salmoniformes; family Salmonidae; genus Oncorhynchus; species Oncorhynchus keta. The sequence continues at coordinate 43,104,104 of NC_068454.1, read as the reverse complement.
TATTTGGTGAACAATAGGTAAGTGAAGACTTTTTTTTTAAACAACAGTGAAAAGATAGGCTATATACAGTAGCGAGGCTACATACAGACACCGGTTAGTCAGGCTGGTTGAGGTAGTATTTACATGTAAATATGGTTAAAGTGACTATGCATATAGTTTGGCGGATGGTGGGACACAATGCAGATAGCCCGGTTAGCCAATGTGCGGGGGCCACTGGTTGGTAAATTGAGGTAAATTGAGGTAGTATGTACATGAATGTATAGTTAAAGTGACTCTGCATAAATGATAAACAGAGAGTAGCAGCAGCATTAAAAGAGGGGTTGAGGAGGTGGGGGCACACAATGCAAATAGTCCGGGGAGCCATTTGGTTACCTGTTCAGGAGTCTTATGACTTGGGGTAGAAACTGTTGAGAAGCCTTTTTGTCCTAGACTTGGCACTCCGGTACCGCTTGCCATGCGGTAGTAGAGAGAACAGTCCATGACTGGGGTGGCTGGGGTCTTTGACAATTTTTAGGGCCTTCCTCTGACACCGCCTGGTGTAGAGGTCGTGGATGGCAGGCAGCTTAGCCCCAGTGAAGTACTGGCCCGTAACGCACTACCCTCTGTAGTGCCTTGCGATCAGAGGCTGAGCAATTGCCGTACCAGGCAGTGATGCAACCAGTCAGGATGCTCTCGATGTTGCAGCCGTAGAACCTTTCGAGGTTCTCAGGACCCATGCCAAATCTTTTTAGTTTCCTGAGGGGGAATAGGCTTTGTTGTGCCCTCTTCACGACTGTAAGATAGAGAGATGATAGGATCTCCCAGATTGGCGCTTGACAAGGGCCGTGCTCCGTTCCCCTGATCATTGTGTATGCGGCAATTACAGTCGCCTCTTCGACACTCCCGCTATTGTGCTCTATCCCCCTATCCGTCTGTCCACACACAGAAATTAGAAATGGCCAAGAACGAACCCCGAGAAGTCCACCAAAGAAAACACACACACACTTGTTTAATTGCGAGCATTTGACAACAAGAGCTATTCATTAGCTGGGCATTGAGACGGGCTTGATGAAGCTTGGGGGTCGGCGACAGCTGCCAAGACTGGAAACTCGTTACCCGTACTGCTGCTCGTCCTTGTCACATGTTTGGAGCTCATCTCGTCAAGTCTCTTCTCATCTGCTCCATCGGTCTTTCCAGAAGTAGCTTGTTTATGGAGTAGCTTGTTAGCTTAACTAACTGCCCTGAACCGGCTTACCCTTCTGATGTACCATGTACAATGCTTCATTTCATTCTAGTTTCATTCTAGGCTCCACAGCACAGTGTGTTGTTTGGGACTATTGATTGTGTTGGCTACTACGTACACTGTAAAACGCTCTCCATTAAAGCGCTCTTCTCTGAGAGTTTCAGAGTAGGGTGATGTCACCTCAAATCTGTACTGAGCACAGGTCAGCCGAAGTCGGGCCGGGGGGAGGCGGTTTGCTGGGGTCTGGAGTTTTTTTTTTCTTGTTTCCAGACAGTTTCAGATGGCAGGAGAGAAGAGTGAGAGCGGAGTGACAGACATGATGTGCAGTAGAGAGCGAAAGCGCTCGTCTTTGCCAGTGACGTCTCCATAACTATATTCATTCATGGTTTGCAGAAGTATTTGATTTGATTCAAATGAATCCCATTTTTACAGCGTCCTGCTTGTCATCTCAAGTATGCCCTCAATAGCAATGCCAACAAAAAAGCCTTCCTAAGAACTGCGTATTCTTCCCTCCGATTTCTGTCATTTGTGTTGTGTACGTTCTGCTCTATAGTTGTGTTTTGATGGACCCCCGCTTCCTCTCTCTAGCCTCTGAGCCCAACTTGAAGCTCCGGTCCAGGCTAAAACAGAAGGTAACGGAGCGCAGAAGTAGCCCACTTCTACGCAGGAAGGACGGTCCAATTACCACCGCCAAGAAGCGCTCTCTGGACATGGCTGGTAAGCTTCTGCCAGCCCAAGTGGAACACGTGCAAACTTGCGCGGCCCTTGCGTCTATGACTTCAGTACTTTTCTGTAGGTTGAAATCAATAGGTTTCCAACCTGGTACATTGATCAGTATGCATGTTGTGTGGGAGCCTCATGTCTTGTGTTTTATGTATTTTTTTTGTAGAATCGGCCTGCAACAGCGCTCCTGGCTCGGGCCCCAGTTCGCCCAACAACAGCTCCAGTAACATCACCAATGAGAATGGCATCGCTGGCTCCATGTCCAGTAGTTCAGTAGAGGTAAGCACTAAGCAGCCACTCAAGCATTTAACCCACATTAAGCTGATAGCTTACTGTGACCATGCAGAAACCAGGAGCTTCTGATATACTGTACTGTTCTCTTTTCAATCTGCTCTGATGTTGACTGTTCCCAGTCACATTGCTGAGGGCTGTTTGCTTAATATGGCCCGAGCCAAACAGTATGTTTACGTCCCACCTGTTAGTTGTTGGCTCACACTGTCAGGCGTGTGCGTGTGTGACTGTTTGTGTGTGTAAGTATGTGCACATGAGTGTGTAAATGCAAGTGTCTCTGTGCATAGGGTATGTGCATCTCTGTATCCTTGTGAGTATCTAAGGCTCTGAGCGTATGTGTCTCTGTAAGCAACATGTGCTCCAGATGGCCAGTGTAGACAGGAGGCCACAGGGGTCCGGGGAAATGACCAGACAGGGCTGTTTATTTTTGCAGAGGGGCCTATTTGTCTGGCCTGTGTCTGTGTTTCAGTGTCTCTTTCTGACTGTGTGCTCCTCTGTTTGCAGGCCTCCCCGGCCCACAGGCTGGCTGGCCGAGAGGGCCCCTTGAGCCAGCTGTCTCTGTACACATCGCCCTCGCTGCCTAACATCACCCTGGGCCTGCCAGCCACCGGCCCTTCCAGCGTTAGTTCATACACCCACTTTTCTCTCGTTCTTTTAGTTTTTACTTTCGTTCTTTCTTTCCGTTCGTTAGTATCTTTCTAACCTGACATTTCACTTTCTCCCTTTCTCTCTAGCCCACTCCCCCCCCACACTCTTTCCACCGCCTTCCCCCAATTTCTTATTTTCTCCATCTAACTAGCTATTTCACCCCATCTTTTCTCTCACTCACTCTCTCTTTCCTTCTCTCGCTCTCTCTCCTTTCTTTCTCCTCTCCTCCGTCACTTTGAGGGCTTGCTTGCGCACATGGCCCTTTCAGAGTGGAAGAGTCTACATAGAGGAGGCCCTGTCTAGACCTAGTCCATCTGTCATATGTGGCTTTTCAGCCTCACTCCATTTCAGAAAGGCCCCGTTGAGAGACAATGACCAGCAGTCAGTGACGCATGTACTACCCCCCATCTCACTCTCTCTCACTCTATATCCGTTTCCAACTCTTCCAAGTCAGTTCAGGCAGAACGTTATTAGTTCACTGTAGTTCACTTATATATTTTGCCCTGTAATGGTTTAGAGGGAAATTACACTACAGTTAGATGTTTCTTGGTTTGCATTGGGGGCAACTTTTCTCCTATCTCTCACACTCTCTCTCTGTGTCTCTCTCTCTCTTTCTCTCTCTCTGTGTCTCTGTCTCTCCCTCTATTTGTCCCTTCGGATGACGTCGGGCCAGCAGGAAGGTGACAGGCTTTCAATGCACGATAGACTGCAGCAGGGCTTCCCCATAACCACTCCCTTCATCCCAGGGGCCCACCTGCCCTCCTACCTGACCGACGGGGGCTCGGCACACAACCCCCTCCTCCAGCACATGGTCCTCCTGGAGCAATCCCAGAACCCACTAGGTCTGTCCTGCTGTAAGCATATCCACTCCGTCTCAGGCACATAATCTCCAAAACCTGGTTTTAAAAGGACCACCTTGCGTGATGGTTTCAGTGGCGGCTGGTGAAAGGAGGAATGTGGTTGACATTTCCATTCCAGCCAGTACAATGAGCCTGTCCCCCGGGTTTAAAGTGACATCAGTCTCCACTGGTTGAGTACTCGATGTTACTTGAGAATCATCCTATTCGTGTTGTGTCTTTGTTTTCATGTGTTTCAGGCCTTGGCGGAATGCCCCTGCAATCGTCCTCCATCCACAAGCTGCGTGGGCAGCACCGTCCCCTGGGGAGAACCCAGTCGGCCCCTCTGCCCCAGAACGCCCAGGCCCTGCAGCAGCTGGTGGTCCAGCAGCAGCACCAGCAGTTCCTGGAGAAACACAAGCAGCAGTTCCAGCAGCAGCAACTCCACATCAACAAGGTGTGTGTGCATGCATCCTTTGTTTACATTTACATTTAAGTCATTTAGCAGACGCTCTTATCCAGAGCGACTTACAAATTGGTGCATTCACCTTATGACATCCAGTGGAACAGCCACTTTACAATAGTGCATCTAAATCTTTTAAGGGGGGGGGGTGAGAAGGATTACTTTATCCTATCCTAGGTATTCCTTAAAGAGGTGGGGTTTCAGGTGTCTCCGGAAGGTGGTGATTGACTCCGCTGTCCTGGCGTCGTGAGGGAGTGTGTTCCACCATTGGGGAGCCAGAGCAGCGAACAGTTTTGACTGGGCTGAGCGGGAACTGTACTTCCTCAGTGGTAGGGAGGCGAGCAGGCCAGAGGTGGATGAACGCAGTGCCCTTGTTTGGGTGTAGGGCCTGATCAGAGCCTGGAGGTACTGAGGTGCCGTTCCCCTCACAGCTCCGTAGGCAAGCACCATGGTCTTGTAGCGGATGTGAGCTTCAACTGGAAGCCAGTGGAGAGAGCGGAGGAGCGGGTTGACGTGAGAGAACTTGGGAAGGTTGAACACCAGACGGGCTGCGGCGTTCTGGATGAGTTGTAGGGGTTTAATGGCACAGGCAGGGAGCCCAGCCAACAGCGAGTTGCAGTAATCCAGACGGGAGATGACAAGTGCCTGGATTAGGACCTGCGCCGCTTCCTGTGTTAGGCAGGGTCGTACTCTGCGGATGTTGTAGAGCATGAACCTACAGGAACGGGCCACCGCCTTGATGTTAGTTGAGAACGACAGGGTGTTGTCCAGGATCACGCCAAGGTTCTTAGCGCTCTGGGAGGAGGACACAATGGAGTTGTCAACCATGATGGCGAGATCATGGAATGGGCAGTCCTTCCCGGGAGGAAGAGCAGCTCCGTCTTGCCGAGGTTCAGCTTGAGGTGGTGATCCGTCATCCACACTGATATGTCTGCCAGACAGAGATGCAGAGATGCACCTGGTCATCAGAAGGGGGAAAGGAGAAGATTAATTGTGTGTCGTCTGCATAGCAATGATAGGAGAGACCATGTGAGGTTATGACAGAGCCAAGTGACTTGGTGTATAGCGAGAATAGGAGAGGGCCTAGAACAGAGCCCTGGGGACACCAGTGGTGAGAGCGCGTGGTGAGGAGACAGATTCTCGCCACGCCACCTGGTAGGAGCGACCTGTCAGGTAGGACGCAATCCAAGCGTGGGCCGCGCCGGAGATGCCCAACTCTGAGAGGGTGGAGAGGAGGATCTGATGGTTCACAGTATCGAAGGCAGCCGATAGGTCTAGAAGGATGAGAGCAGAGGAGAGAGTTAGCTTTAGCAGTGCGGAGCGCCTCCGTGATACAGAGAAGAGCAGTCTCAGTTGAATGACTAGTCTTGAAACCTGACTGATTTGGATCAAGAAGGTCATTCTGAGAGAGATAGCGGGAGAGCTGGCCAAGGACGGCACGTTCAAGAGTTTTGGAGAGAAAAGAAAGAAGGGATACTGGTCTGTAGTTGTTGACATCGGAGGGATCGAGTGTAGGTTTTTTCTGAAGGGGTGCAACTCTCGCTCTCTTGAAGACGGAAGGGACGTCGCCAGCGGTCAGGGATGAGTTGATGAGCGAGGTGAGGTAAGGGAGAAGGTCTCCGGAAATGGTCTTAAGAAGAGAGGAGGGGATAGGGTCGAGCGGGCAGGTTGTTGGGCGGCCGGCCGTCACAAGACGCGAGATTTCATCTGGAGAGAGAGGGGAGAAAGAGGTCAGAGCATAAGGTAGGGCAGTGTGAGCAGAACCAGCGGTGTCGTTTGACTTAGCAAACGAGGATCGGATGTCGTCGACCTTCTTTTCAAAATGGTTGACGAAGTCATCTGCAGAGAGGGAGGAGGGGGGGAGGGGGAGGAGGATTCAGGAGGGAGGAGAAGGTGGCAAAGAGCTTCCTAGGGTTAGAGGCAGATGCTTGGAATTTAGAGTGGTAGAAAGTGGCTTTAGCAGCAGAGACAGAGGAGGAAAATGTAGAGAGGAGGGAGCGAAAGGATGCCAGGTCCGCAGGGAGGCGAGTTTTCCTCCATTTCCGCTCGGCTGCCCGGAGCCCTGTTCTGTGAGCTCGCAATGAGTCGTCGAGCCACGGAGCGGGAGGGAGGACCGAGCCGGCCTGGAAGATAGGGGACATAGAGAGTCAAAGGATGCAGAAAGGGAGGAGAGGAGGGTTGAGGAGGCAGAATCAGGAGATAGGTTGGAGAAAGGTTTGAGCAGAGGGAAGAGATGATAGGATGGAAGAGGAGAGAGTAGCGGGGAGAGAGAGCGAAGGTTGGGACGGCGCGATACCATCCGAGTAGGGGCAGTGTGGGAAGTGTTGGATGAGAGCGAGAGGGAAAAGGATACAAGGTAGTGGTCGGAGACTTGGAGGGGAGTTGCAATGAGGTTAGTGGAAGAACAGCATCTAGTAAAGATGAGGTCGAGCGTATTGCCTGCCTTGTGAGTAGGGGGAAAGGTGAGAGGGTGAGGTCAAAAGAGGAAAGGAGTGGAAAGAAGGAGGCAGAGAGGAATGAGTCAAAGGTAGACGTGGGGAGGTTAAAGTCGCCCAGAACTGTGAGAGGTGAGCCGTCCTCAGGAAAGGAGCTTATCAAGACATCAAGCTCATTGATGAACTCTCCGAGGGGACCTGGAGGGCGATAAATGATAAGGATGTTAAGCTTGAAAGGGCTGGTAACTGTGACAGCATGAAATTCAAAGGAGGCGATAGACAGATGGGTAAGGGAGAAAGAGAGAATGACCACTTGGGAGAGATGAGGATCCCGTGCCACCACCCCGCTGACCAGAAGCTCTCGGGTGTGCGAGAACACGTGGGCGGACGAAGAGAGAGCAGTAGGAGTAGCAGTGTTATCTGTGGTGATCCATGTTTCCGTCAGTGCCAAGAAGTCGAGGGACTGGAGGGAGGCATAGGCTGAGATGAACTCTGCCTTGTTGGCCGCAGATCGGCAGTTCCAGAGGCTACCGGAGACCTGGAACTCCACGTGGGTCGTGCGCGCTGGGACCACCAGATTAGGGTGGCCGCGGCCACGCGGTGTGGAGCGTTTGTATGGTCTGTGCAGAGAGGAGATAACAGGGATAGACAGACACATAGTTGACAGGCTACAGAAGAGGCTACGCTAATGCAAGGAGATTGTTCTTCTATGTGTGTGTGTGTGTGTGTGTGTGTGTGTGTGTGTGTGTGTGTGTGTGTGTGTGTGTGTGTGTGTGTGTGTGTGTGTGTGTGTCTGCTGCGTTATGCTGCACAAGCAACAGGCTCAGCAGCAACACAACAACTGTACATCGGCAAAATATTGCCTGTCCTGTGTGCATGTTATGGAGGAAGCCGCGTCCTTCTATGGTCTACAGGAAAGAGCTCAGTGTGTGTGTATTTATGTTTGTGTGGTGATTAGGGAAGATGGAGAATCATAAGAATCGTAAGGTCGGAGCAGGGTGGGGGTGTAGAGATAATTATTGCTATTTTTTCTCCCTCCTGAATTTCTCTTGTATTGTGAGATTCCTGAGGATTATATGGTGGGTCTAATCCTGGATGCTGATGGATTAAAACTGTGTTCCAGCCGGTGTCTATTCCACAAGTTACCTCTGGCTAACGCTATGGCATTGTAATACCTATTTAGTGTTCCATCCCACTGCGTGATCTACTGTCTCATCAGCCCAACCAGGCAATTTAGAAACTTGATGTCCACTGTGAAAAGCATCTAGACATTTCCCCTTTCGTTTAGACTACCACTTGGTTTTCAACAGCATAGATTTGTATAAACCTTGCTGTCTCTCTCTCCGACGTTTGCAACATCGTTTCAATATTGAAATTCGATCTCCACTGTCCCATTGAGGATTAGCGTGTCACGATGAGACCGCTTTTCTCAAACAGTTGAAATCATGAGTCAGCATAATATTTATGGATATATACAGTGGGGCAAAAAAGTATTTAGTCAGCCATCTTTTTAAGTGGGAGAACTTGCACAATTGGTGGCTGACTAAATACTTTTTTGCCCCACTGTATGAAAAGAAATGTCAATAGAAAAAGAGGTGAAACAAAATGAAATGCAGCTTGTTTGCTGTCTTTCCATCTTCCGTTTGAAGTGGTTGTGTTAGCTGTGTAGTTGGCTAGTAGCTCCTCTGAACAGTGTCCTGGCGTGGGAGAAAATTCCAGACTGTGTTAGACGTAGTGATAATGCCCTCGAATCCTGTGTTTGGAGGATATATTGGCACGGTTTGCTGGCTCTCTTGACAGTACACAGTTGAAGTCGGGAAGTTTACATACACTGAGTTAACTGTGCCTTTAAACAGCTTGGAACATTCCAGAAAATAATGCCATGGCTTTAGAAGCTTCTGATAGGCTAATTGGCATAATTTGAGTTAATTGGAGGAGTACCTGTGGATGTATTTCAAGGCCTACCTTCAAACTCAGTGCCTCTTTGCTTGACATCATGGGAAAATCTAAAGAAATCAGCCAAGACCTCAGGAAAAAAATTGTAGACCTCTACAAGTCTGGTTCATCCTTGGGAGCAATTTACAAATGCCTGAAGGTACCATGTTCATCTGTACAAACAATAGTACGCAAGTATAAAAACCATTGGACCATGCAGCCATCATACCGCTCAGGAAAGAGATGTGTTCTGTCTCCTAGAGATGAATATACTTTGGTGCGAAAAGTGCAAATCAATCCCAGAACAACAGCGTAGGACCTTGTGAAGATGCTAGAGGAAACAGGTACAAAAGTATCTATATCCACAGTGAAACGAGTCCTATATCGACATAACCTGAAAGGCCGCTCAGCAAGAAAGAAGCCACTGCTCCAAAACCTCCATAAAAAAGCCAGTCTACGGTTTGCAACTGCACATGGGGTCAAAGATCATACTTTTATGGAGGAATGCCTCTGGTCTGATGAAACAAAAATACAACTGTTTGGCCATAATGACCATCATTATGTTTTGAGGAAAAAGAGGGAGGCTTGCAAGCCGAAGAACACCATCCCAACCGTGAAGCACGGGGGTGGCAGCATCATGTTGTGGGGGTGATTTGCTCCAGGAGGGACTAGTGTACTTCACAAAATAGATGGCATCATGAGGTAGGAAAATTATGTGGATATATTGAAGCAACATCTCAAGACATCAGTCAGGAAGTTAAAGCTTGGTCGCAAATAGGTCTTCCAAATGGACAATGACCCCAAGCATACTTCCAAAGTTGTGGCAAAATGGCTTAAGGACAATGAAGTCAAGGTATTAGAGTGGCCATCACAAAGCCCTGACCTTAATCCTTAATAGAAAATGTGTGGGCAGAACTGAAAAGGCATGTGTGAGCAAGGAGGCCAACAGCCTGACAAATTCACCCAACTTATTGTGGGAAGCTTGTGGAAGTCTACGTTTGACCCATGTTAAAACAATTTAAAGGGAATGTTACCAAATACTAATTGAGTGTATATAAACTTCTGATCCCCTAGGAATGTGTTGAAAGAAATAACAGCTGAAATAATTCATTCTCTCTACTATTATTCTGACATTTCACATTCTTAAAATAAAGTGGTGATCCTAACTGACCTAAGACAGGGAATGTTTACTCGGATTAAATGTCAGGAATTGTGAAAAACTGAGTTTAAATGTATTTGCCTATCGTGTATGTAAACTTCCAACTTCAACTGTATCCTCCATACACCGGCTTCGGGGGGAAATATCACATAATTACCCTCTACGGCAGGTACTCCCATACTGGGGTACGCGTCCCTCCAGGGGTACGTGCAATGCCATGCCGTCAGGGGTACGCCAAATAAAAGTGTGATTCACACATAAAAATAAATTACAAATCTTCACATTCTCAAACAGTACATTTATATTTTCCAACGGGGCTATACATTTGGGTGATGTTTTTTTCTTTCCTGGGTAGCCTCGTTTCACTGCCATAATTGTGAAATTGAACCTTCCAGTGTTCAGCGAAATAACAACGCATTGTCAAATACAGGTAGCCTTGTCAAGTAATTAACATCCAATCACCTTAACCGTTAGTCTCTCGTGGGAAACCTTCACTCTTGCGCAGACATTTAGAAACTAAACATGACCATTTGAAAAATAAGCCGCGGGAATAAAGACGACTTTCGAGTAGTAAGACGTATAAAAGCAACAGATACCATGAATAAGACTGAGCTAAATGTCTCTTATATGTTGAGCTACCGAGTGGCCAGGACAGGCAAGCTCCATATTATTTTGGAGGACTTCATTCTTCCTGCTGCCGCCGATATGGCTGGGACAATGCTGGGGGAAAAGGCCCCAAAAAACTATACAGACAATGACTTCATCAAACAACACTGTTTCACAACGCATCAGTGATATGGCAGGAGATGTTTAGAAACAAATATTGCTTCGCATACAAGCCAGTGAATTATTTGCATTACAGCTAGATGAGTCAACAGACGTGGCGGGCCTGGCACATGCCCGTTACGTTTATGGGGGGTCAATTAAGGAAGACATCCTCTTCTGCAAACCAATGGAAACCAGGACAACAAGATAGGATATTTTTAAAGTACTGGACAGCTTTGTGACATCAAATGGACTTTGGTGGTCAAGATGCGTTGGTATCTTGACCGGGGGCGGCAGGGTAGCCTAGTGGTTAGAGTGTTGGACTAGTAACCTGAAGGTTGCGAGTTCAAACCCCCGAGCTGACAAGGTACAAATCTGTCGTTCTGCCCCAGAACAGGCAGTTAACCCAATGTTCCTAGGCCGTCATTGAAAATAAGAATTTGTTCTTAACTGACTTGCCTGGTTAAATAAAGGTAAATAAAAAAATAAAAAAATCTGTACTGATTGCGCAAAAGCCATGACAGGGAGACATATTGGAGTGGTAATGCGTGTGCAAGCAGTTGCTCCCGATGCCACATGGGTACACTGCAGCATCCACCGCGAGGCTCTTACTGCCAAGGGAATGCTTGAAAGACATATTGAACACTACAGTGAAAATGGTTAACTTTGTTAAAGCAATGCCCCTGAACATTTCTGTATTTTCTGCATTATGCAATGATATGGGAAGCGAGCGTGTAACGCTTTTACAACATACAGAAGGGCACTGGTTATCAAGGGGCAAAGTATTGACACATTGTTTTGAATTTAGAGACGAGCTTAAAGTTTTCTCCACTGACCATCATTTTCCCTTGTCCTTCTTTTTGCATGATGATGAGTTTCTCACACGAGTGGCGTATCTGGGTGATGTTTTTTTCCCTGTCTGAATGACCTGAATCTAGGATTACAGGGACTCTCCGCAACTATAGTCAATGTGCGGGACAAAATTGAGGGTATAATTAAGAAGTTGGAGCTCTTTTCTGTCTACATAAAACAATGACCACGCACAGGTCTTTCTGTCATTGTATGATTATTTTTTTTTTGTGCCAATGAACTCAAGCTTACGGACAATGTCAAATGTGATATAGCAAAGCACCTGAGTGAGTACTTTCCCGAAATGGACGACACAAACAACTGGATTCGTTACCCCTTTCATGCCCTACCTCCAGTCCACTTACCGATATCTGAACAAGAGAGCCTCATCCAAATTGTAACGGTTCTGTGAAAATTGAATTTATTCAGAAGCCACTGCCAGGTTTCTGGATAGGGCTGCCCTTAGAGTATCCTGCCTTGGCAAATCGCGCTGTTAAGACACTGATGCCGTTTGCAACCATTTTACCGACGTGAGAGTGGATTCTCGGCCATCACTAGCATGAAAACTAAATGCAGGCAGAGACTGTGTGTGGAAAATTCTTTAAGACTGAGTCTCGCTCCAGTATAACCCAACATTGCAGAGTTATGTGCATCCTTTCAAGCACACCCTTCTCATTAACCTGTGGTGAGTTATTCACAATATATGATGAACAAATAAGGTTTTATATGTAAGATGGCTAAATAAAGAGCAAAATGATTATATTATTATTTGTGTCCTGGTCCTATAATAGCTCTTTGTCACTTCCCACGAGCCGTGTTGTGACAAAAACTCACACTCATTCTTATGTTTAATAAATGTATTGTATAGTGTGTGTGTGGCAGGCTTACAATGATTGCAAAAAAAAAACATTTGAGAGTGTGTTGACCCTGGCGCTAGAGTGAGTGTGAAGCTGGAGGTTGAATGTTCGAAGGGGTACGGGACTATACACATTTTGGGAACCACCAGTCTATGGGAATCTGTTGTTTTCCACTCATTTTAACCTCAGAATGTACCTCAGAGTTCTCGGTGGTCATCCATTAAGAATATGGAGAATATGGCTTAGTTTACTTCCCAATGGTTTGGCATTAGATTTGTTGTTTGACAAGCAATTGGAGGTGGCTGGATCGGTGTTAGTACGATGCGGCTAAATCAACCCAGTCATATGTTGGAGTTGCTGACTCTCACGATATATTTATTGATTGCTGGTGATCCATAAGTGGTCACTTGTCACTTTACTAGTGAATCAGCTGTCTCCGTGACATCAATACTTCCATCGTGCTGCTGTTAGATTGTAATCTACTGTCCAAAAAAGTTATGTATTTGATGGAACCTTGGTTTTTGCTTCATGTTTTGGATGAGAGGTACTTAAAAAGCTGCAATGCTTGAAACATGTATAGTTGGATATTAACAGTGTTGAGGAGTTATATATTTTTTTTAACTACCACTTTATTAAGTATTAAAGGAACTACAGTAGGCTTCAGCTTCAAAGCAATCTCATCCTTCATGTGGCTGGCTCAAATCTCAAAAGTGTGTTTCCCGCTTTAACACTAGAAAAGCTGGGCCTTAAGGGACCCCACTGAGAGCCAATGAGCAGTCATTTTGACTGCAACATTCTAACAGTCTAATAAACAAGTTTCATATATGCTATTGGAAAAAAATATCCTTTGTTTTTAATTATGAAGTTCTTGGGTAACATTAGAAATACAAATATATACATAATAACTCCATTTTATATTTAGTCTCGATATAATTTAAGTTTACTTTCGAAGGCCAGTCTGTGAATGAGGGGCAGGGCTTGAAAATGACATGTCCTCTTAAAACCGCTTGTGACACATTCTGTTTGTGATAATGAGATTCTACCAACACACGTGTATTAAACATAGTTATTTAGGAAAAGTCAAGGATGGAGGGGGGCATGACTTTAAAAATGGCAGAGATATATTTGAAATAAAAACTGATTGCCTCAGCGCTTCTAGTGTTAAAAGAGTTACAGAACGAGAGAGAGAGAGAGAGAGAGAGAGTCAATGAGATTGAAAGGGCGGGAGGGGGTTTGAGTGTAAAAAGAGAGGCTTGTGTTTGGAGAAGAGGGACCGGGGATGAGGCAAGAGACCAGTGCTCTGACGTCAATGGACCTGGTCCCCTGGCGTCGTGCCAAGAGGGCCCTGTGTGTGCGTCTGCCAGCCATGGTGACTACGACCAGGGACACTGGAAACGGGAGATGGGTGGGGGGTGTTGTTATTTCCCTTGCCATCCCCGTGGCGACCGAGCCTGATGGACCCAGCTGGCCTGGCACAGCATCGTCTGCCACAGTCTTGATTACACACTCTCTCTCTCTCTCTCTTTTGTTTTTTTTCTCTCTCTCTCTCTCTCTCTCTCTCTCTCTCTCTCTCTCTCTCTCTCTCTCTCTCTCTCTCTCTTTCTCTCTCTCTCTCTCTCTCTCTCTCTCTCTCTCTCTGCCTACTTCCTTCTCTGTCTCTCTTTCTCTCTCTGCATACAGGTATATCTGTCTCTTTCTGTTTGTCTATTTCATTCTCCCTCTCTCGCTCTCTCTATTTCTGTGTCTCATTTTCTTCCGTCTTCTCTTTTCAATCTCTCTCACTTTCTCTCGGCTGCCTACTCTTTCTCTCTCTATATCTGATTTATCAAATGTCTACCTTACCCAACGTCCCACTTTCATTCTCGCTCACTCTCCACTTTGAAGTTCTGTCTTGGTCCCCCTCTCCCTCACTTGATTTTGAACAGAAGTACCCTCTTTATCCTTCTGTTTATGGAGGATATTCTACTATTCTCTCTCTCTCTCTCTCTCTCTCGCGCTCTCTTTCTCTCACTCACTCTCTCTCTCTCTCTCTTTCTTTCCCTATCTCTCTCTCTTTCTTTCTCTATCGCTCTCTCTCTTTCTTTCTTTCTCTTTTTCTCTCTCTCTCTCTCTCTCTCTCACTCTCTCTCTCTCTCAATGGGGCTTTATTGGCATGGAAACAGTGTTAACATTGTCAAAGCAAGTGAAATAAACAATCACAAATTAGCAGATTTAATTTACTTTGGTGTTTGTGCTCCACGAGTCTCCAAAATCCGCTGGTTGCTCTTTTCTAATCGCAACAGGTCCCAAACTTTGCTGCAATGATAGCAAACTGCGGTATTTCACCTAACACATATGGGAGCTTACTGTCCCCCTAATATTGGCTAATGGCTGTTGCAGGAAGGTCCATTTTTGATTTTATGGATATACACTACCGTTCAAAAGTTTGGGGTCACTTAGAAATGTCCTTGTTTTTGAAAGAAAAGCTATTTTTTGTCAATTAAAATAATATCAAATTGATCAGAAATACAGTGTAGACATTGTTAATGTTGGAAATTACTATTGTAGCTGGAAACGGCAAATTTTTGGGGGAATATCTACGTAGGCGGACAGAGGCCCATTATCAGCAACCATCACACCACTCCTGTGTTCCAATGGCACGTTGTGTTAGCTAATCCAAGTTTATCATTTTAAAAGGCTAGTTGATCATTAGAAAACCCTTTTGCAATTATGTTATCACAGCTGAAAACTGTTGTCCTGATTAAAGAAGCAATAAAACTGGCCTTTTTAGACTAGTTGAGTATCTGGAGCATCAGCATTTGTGGGTTCGATTACAGGCTCAAAATGGCCAGAAACAAAGAACTGTCTTCTGAATCTCGTCAGTCTATTCTTGATCTGAGAAATGAAGGCCATTCCATGCGAGAAATTGCCAACAAACTGAAGATCTCATAGAACTCTATGTACTCTACTCTATGTACTCTACACCATAATTTGCAAATAATTCATAAAAGATCCTACAATGTTATTTTCTGGATTTCTTTTCTCATTTTGTCTGTCATAGTTGAAGTATACCTATGATGAAAATTGCAGGCCTCTCTCATCTTTTTAAGTGGGAGAACTTGCACAATTGGTGGCTGACCAAATACTTTTTTGCCCCACTGTATATATATATATATATATATATATATATATATATATATATATATTTAGTGCCTTCGGAACGTATTCAGACCCCTTGATTGTTTTCCACATTTTGTTACATTACGTTCTTATTCTAAAATGGATTACATTTTTTTTAAATCCTCAGCAATCTACACACAATACCCCATAATGACAAAGTGAAAACAGGTTTTTAGCATTTTTTAAAATAAATATAAATAACAGGTACCTTATTTACATAAGTATTCAGACCCTTTTCTATGAGGCTCGAAATTGAGCTCAGGTACATCCTGTTTCTATTGATCATCCTTGAGATGTTTCTACAACTTTATTAGAGTCCACCTGTGATAAATTCAATTGATTGGACATGAATTGGAAGGCACACACCTGTCTATATAAGGTCCCAAAGTTGACAGTGCATGTCAGAGCAAAAACCATGCCATGAGTTCGAAGGAATTGTTCGTAGAGCTCTGAGACAGAATTGTGTCGAGGCACAGATCTGGTGAAGGGTACCAAAACATTTCTGCAGCATTGAATGTCCCCAAGAACACAGTGGCCTCCTTCATTCTTAAATGGAAGAAGTTTGAAACCACCAGGACTCTTCCTAGACCCGATGGTCACTCCGACAGAGTCACCATCGGTGACCAAAAGGACAACTATCTCCGCTGCACTCCACCAATCAAGCTTTTATGTTAGAGTGGCCACTCCTCAGTAAAAGGCACATGACAGCCCGCTTGGAGTTTGCCAAAAGGCACCTAATGACTCTCAGACCATGAGAAACAAGATTCTCTGGTCTGATGAAACCAAAATTGAACTCTTTGGCCTGAATTCCAAGAGTCACGTCTGGAGGAAACCTGGCACCATCCCTACGGTGAAGCATGGTGGTGGCAGCATCATGCTGTGGGGATGTTTTTCAGCGGCAGGGACTGGGAGTCAGCATCGAGACAAAGATGAATGGAGCAAAGTACAGAGAGATCCTTGATGAAAACCTGCTCCAGAGCACTCAGGACCTCAGACTGGGCCGAAGGTTCACCTTCCAATAGGACAACGACCCTAAGCACACAGCCAAGACAACGCAGGAGTGGCTTCGGGACAAGTCTCTGTATGTCCTTGAGTGTCCCAGCCAGAGCCTGGACTTGAACCCGATCCAACATCTCTGGAGAGACCGGAAAATAGATGTGCAGCGACGCTCCCCATCCAACCCGACAGAGCTTGAGAGGATCTGCAGAGAAGAATGGGAGAAACTCCCCAAATAAAGGTGTGCCAAGCTTGTAGTGTCATACCCTAGAAGACTCAAGGCTGTAATCGCTGCCAAAGGTGCTTCCACAAAGTACTGAGTAAAGGGTCTGAATACTTATGTAAATGTATATTTCACTTTTGATTTTTTTTTTTTTGCAAGCATTTCTAAAACCTGTTTTTGCTTTGTCATTATGGGGTATTGAGGAAAACAAATATACAGTGCCTTCGGGAAGTTGTCGGACCACTTGACTTTTTCAACATTTTGTTACGTTACAGCCTTATTCTAAAATGGATTCAATTCGATTTTTTTCCTCATTAATCTACACATAATACCCCATAATGGATACCCAAACAATTTGCATTGTACCCCCTGTATATAGCCTGGCTATTGTTATTTTACTGATGCTCTCTAATTACTTGTTACTTTTATTTATTTTTTCATTTCTTTTTTTTTGTTGGTATTTTTCTTAAAACTGCATCGTTGGTTAAGGTCTTGTAAGTAAGCATTTCACTGTGAGGTCTGCACCTGTTGTATTCGGCGCATGTGTCAAATAACATTTGATTTGATTTTGATCACAAAGCAAAAACAGTTTTTTTTTAGAAATGTTTGCAAATTTATAAAGAATTAAGAGGCCGGATAGGTGCAGAGAAAGGTGTTGTTTTGTTAGGGTTAAGTGCCTCGCTCAAGGGCACATCGACAGATTTTTCACCTTTGCCAAGCTTTGGTATTGGAATCTAGCGACCTTTCGGTTACTGGCCCAACGCTGTACCTGCTAGGCCACCTGCCACCCTTATAGTGCTTGGCAAGCGGGAGCGAAGGGCACTGTGTCCTAGTGTTGCTATTCATGCCCTGTCCAGTAGTGGGACTGTATGTATGTATCAAGGTGACATCTAGATGGTTATCAATATTGTATTTATTGTGTAGGCTGCTATCCTAATTTAAATAAAATCACGGGAGGGAAAGAAACTGCCACGTTAGCTACCGCCGGCGACACGACCATGAAGAAGCTGGCTGCAGCTCAATCAGCCTTAAAAAAATGGTATACTGCCTCTAAGCCATAGGCAGCAAGGATAACAGGCGATAAGAGGTTTCCCAACATATGTATCGCAACAGTTATCATTACTTATCGTTTTGCTGTCCTGTGTGGGTCAGTTAGTGGAGCATGGCGATTGCAATGCCAAGGGTTGCTGGGCCCAGCCATACAACAAATGTATGCACGCATGACTATCGCTCTGGGTAAAAACATCGATATTATTACTATTATTATGAACAGGTATGTGTAACTTATTCATACCCAGTGCTGTGTCTTCTAACATTTAACCCCCCCCCATTCAGATGATGGCCAAGCCCAGCGAGCCGGGGCCGGGGCCGGGCCGGCAGCACGAGAGTCACCCGGAGGAGACAGAAGAGGAGCTAAGGGAGCACCAAGCCCTATGTCCCCAGGACGGAGGCCTCATGTGTGGAGTGACAGTCAAGCAGGAGCCCCTGGACCCCCAGGAAGAGGAGAGGGACCACAGAGACAGGATAGTTGACCAGGAGCTGCTCTTCCGACAGGTACGGGACAGAGAGCAGGAAGAGGAGGGGACACAGAAACGCACACACACAGTCAAACATAGACATATTCATGCGTGCACATGCACATACGCACACACACACACATATTCAGGCATGCACGCATAAATGCAGACACACAAACTCGCAGCCTAATTGTTGCTGTTACAGCTTGTGGTTAACATCACCAGTGGACAAGAGCTGGAGATTCTGGACGGACGGACGGACGGACGGACAGACAGACAGACAGACAGACAGACAGACAGACAGACAGACAGACAGACAGACAGACAGACAGACTACACACTTGTCATGCTTTGGTGATAATGAACAGAATGTAGGCTATTTGGGTTTTTAGTCAGTTCACGAAAAACAGACACCCACACATGGCTTACTCTGGCTGGATGGACACACACACACACACACACACACACACACACACACACACACACACACACACACACACACACACACACACACACACACACACACACACACACACACACACACACACACACACACACACACACACACACACACACACACACGCACACACACACACTATACTCCTACTCTCAAAGTGAAATAGCGTGCAGGTTTTTGTCTGAATGGCTGAGGGCAGCCTCAAGCCTCCTCTCTACAGCTGAATCTGACTTTCCCTAGGATCACACATCGACACACACATTGTCACCAACACACACACACACACACACACACACACACAAGACCATGTCCTCCCTGTCTAACATACAGCCCATGCAGTCGGTCCAAATCCAATCAACTGTCCTCCCTGTTGCCATGACGCCCACAAACCCTACATCCCCCGGCAGGAAGTAGAGCACTGGGGGCCCCTGGGAAATGCAGTGTTAGAACAGGAGCGATGCCCAATCGAATCCTGGTCTGTTAGTTACAGTAGTGGCAATTCACTTAGTGGCAGTAAAGTTTGCGAATCTGAATCCCAATAAGCTCCTTAATGACAATCACCTATAGCCAGCCCCACCAGTAGTCTTTAATAAGAATTGGGGTGACTATCAATGAGATCATTTGAATACCTGCATACTTACAAAGCATTTGTCTCTGTATCTTTATGCTCCTGAATCAGCTCACACGTCTGATTCATGTCTGTCTGGCTGTGATAATGGAGATGCATCAAGCGCCATCTTCTGGCTACTAAGATATCTTGCAGCAGTTCAACAGATGCACACGATAGCTGCATTTGGTGTGTGTGTGTGTGTGTGTGTGTGTGTGTGTGTGTGTGTGTGTGTGTGTGTGTGTGTGTGTGTGTGTGTGTGTGTGTGTGTGTGTGTGTGTGTGTGTGTGTGTGTGTGTGAGAGAGAGAGAGAGAGAGAGAGAGCACTTACGTGTGTGTAATATCTCTCTTTCTCTCTCTCTGCCTCTGTCTGTCTCTCTTTCTCTCTCTCTTTCTGTCTCTCTCGGTCTCTCTCTCTTTCTGTTTCTCTCTGTCTCGCTCTCTTTTTGTTTCTCTCTGTCTCTTTCTCTGTGAGCAGCAGGATGTGTTGTTGGAGCAGCAGAGAATCCACCAGTTGAGGAACTACCAGGCTTCGATGGAGGCAGCCGGCCTGTCAATCACCTTCCCAGCGCACCGCCCCCTCTCCAGGGCCCAATCATCTCCTGCCTCGGCTTGCTTCCCTCCCATCGTGGTGCAGCAGGAACCACCCACCAAGCCTCGCTTCACCACCGGCAAGCACCCTTGACCCACACACACTAACACACGTGCGCACTCATGCACACAATCACACACACGCTCAAATCACTCTATCGCTCTCTCTCTCTAACCTTCGGTCTGCAAGGGCTTAGCTGCCTGTTCTCTTAGATTAATGTGTCCTCTCTCCCTGAAAAAAGAATCAAGTCCTTGACTCGTTCCCCTCTAAACCACTCTGAGAGCCCCAGTGTTCAGCATACTGATCAGCCATGCAGCTCAGGGTGTGGGTGTCTGTATCTGTCTGTCTGTGTGTGTCTGTGTGTGTGTGTGTGTGTGTGCGTGCGTGCGTGCATGTGTTTGAGAGAGAGAAAGGGAGGGGAGTGTACTGAGAATCTATGGTCGTGTGCAAAATCTGGCTTGCCTACTACTTACCAAAACGACATACTGTGTACTAAATACTAATCGTACTACATACTATTTAGAACATACTGTTCAGTACAAACGAACGCAGTAAGCATCAAATGTCAACACACTAGGCTCATCCATACTGAGAGTGTGTCATCCTAATGCGCGATTGCGTTGACTGCCGCCGTTCGTTCATTTTGGCACAGCACGTCAATTTATCTGATTAATCAGCCGTTGTGAAGCACACGAGAGTCTACTAAAATCAAATGCCAAAATTAGTATGACATCCTGGCATTTAAAGCATACCACATTTCCAAAATTGTCACCTACTATAAAACGTTCGATTTTTCACATACCCAAAATGCCTAATATTTAGAACTGCATGTACGTACGGGTATTCGGACACTGTTATTGTCTCCCTCGTTTTTCCTCACTCTGTGTGTGTTCCCTTCGCCCTCCAGGACTGGTGTATGACACATTGATGCAGAAGCACCAGTGTATGTGTGGCAACACCAACACACACCCAGAGCACGCCGGACGCATCCAGAGCATCTGGTCTCGACTCCAGGAGACAGGACTGAGGGGCCAGTGTGAGGTACGGAGACCATCACCAAAGCTCATCTCTTGGATGTGTATCAATCATCTATACTGACACATTGTTTCACTCATTTTTAAGCACTGACCTACAAGCAGAGGTTATATTGAGGCCTGGTCTGTGTTTTCACCCATACAGTCTTTTCATATTAGTGCAGAGACTTAAGGGGAGAAATCCAATTTAGAGTAGAAATTCTGTCAGAGTAACTGAGGAAGCTTGTTCGACCGTCCTATATCAATAGTCGAACGTGGCTTCCTTTTCCCCATCTAACCTAGACTACTGCGATGGACCCATTATTCCACTTTCAGAGCGTTCTAAGGCCCCATTTCTGACCAGGAGGGGGCAGTGTTAAACCATGCTACACGACCTCCCCATTGACAAAACACCCCACAGCAAGTTGCCCATAAGCACAGATCTAGGATCAGCTAACCCTTGCCAAACCTTAACCATGTGGCATTAGAAAAATCTAAACTGACCTTAGATCATTGTTTAGCTTAGGGCCTTGTTTTGAAGTATTAGGTTGTTTTGAAGCGCTGGCAGAGATAAAAAGCTTATAGTGGGTCTTATCATGCCCTGCACCTGTTCTGTGACAATCCACATACACGCACTCATGCATGCACACACACAATTACCACACACAGACGCACACACACACACACACACACACCATTTCTCAGCAATAGACATTATTTTCTCTTCATCCGAGAGGTCCAAAAACAGTCTAAAGGTTCCTAAATGGGGATAATCTTTCCTACATCGCTGTGTGCATGGCGTGTGTGTGTGTATGTGTGTGTGTGTGTCTTAATCTTTAATTTAAAGACCCTTGCTCCCCTTCGGTCTCAACGTAGACTATGATCTGAAGCCATTCTTGTGATTTTGCTATTCATTGAAAGTGTTTGTAGGCCTATGGAAGCCAAATTGTATCTATGACCGTAATGCTATCCATTCATGTTTTTTTTATACGTTCTATTTATATCTGTAGATGAACCAGTGATTTCAACCCACACCCGGCCATGATTACAGACACCTGCGCGTGTCCTTTGACACGATATAAACTGGTGACCCGCAGTGTTTGTCATTATACCCTGATGAAGACAGCGTGTCTGTCGAAACGCCGGTTATGAGGCTATTCAGTTATTGCATCTGAGCTCCTAGAGTGTGCGGGTCTCCTGTGTCTGATCTCTCCCGCGTCTCACCCGCTCATTGCGCCATCGCTACGCTTGGTTGCACAGCTGCCTGTCTGTCTTTCCCGAATGGCACAAACAGAAATAACATCAACAAATAAACAAGCAAACAAATTCCATCCCCAGACTTCCTCTCCTCTCTCTCTCTCTCTCTCTCTCTCTCTCTCTCTCTCTCTCTCTCTCTCTCTCTCTCTCTCTCTCTCACTCACCCCTTTCAGACCTAATTTATGACCACCACTGTTACTAATTGGAGATTCCTGGCTGCAGGTGTTACCCTGCTGCCCCCCCATCTTCCCCCATCCCTCCTTCACTCTCTCCCTTTCATCCTTCCATCCCTCCATCCTTTCCATCCATCTTGTCCATCAAAAGCTCAGGTGGCCCTTGGGGATTAGTAAAATAGCAGTACATTATAACAAATGGGTACACAATTACAGATTCTGGTGTCATAGTAAGTGTTACCAGGCCCTGTAGCCCCCAGTTCCACTCCTGTTCCCCAGGCGCTATCATTTGTTGACTTCTGTAACCGTAAAAGCCTTGGTTTCATGCATGTTAATATCAGAAGCCTCCTCCCTAAGTTAGTTTTTTTCACTGCTTTTGCACACTCCGCCAACCCTGATGTTCTAGGCGTGTCTGAATCCTGGCTTAAGCCACCAAAAATTCTAAAATTTCCGTCCCCAACTACAACATTTTCCGTCAAGATAGAACTGCCAAAGGGGGTGGAGTTGCAATCTACTGCAGAGATGGCCTGCAGAGTTCTGTCATGCTATCCAGGTCTGTGCCCAAACAGTTCGAGCTTCTACTTTTAAAAATCCACCTTTCCAGAAACAAGTCTCTCACCTTTACCGCTTGTTATAGACCACCTTCAGCCCCCAGCTGTGCCCTGGACACCATATGTGAATTAATTGCCCCCCATTTATCTTTATCTTCGTACTGTTAAGTGACCTAAACTGGGATATGCTTAACACCCCGGCCATCCTACAATACAAACTAGATGCCCTCAATCTCACACAAATGATCAAGGAACCTACCAGGTACAAACCTAAATCCGTAAACACGGGCACCCTAATAGATATCATCCTGACCAACCTGCCCTCTAAATACACCTCTGCTGTCTTCAACCAGGATCTCAGCGATCACTTCCTCATTGCCTGCGTCCGCAATGGGTCCTCGGTCAAACGACCACCCCTCATCACTGTCAAACGCTCCCTAAAACACTTCAGCGAACAGACCTTTCTAATCGAAAGTCTTCACCACCGAAAGCCATTTTCTGTGGCTGGCCAGTTAACAAACAAATCACCAACCATTTCGAATCCCACCGTACCTTCTCCGCTGTGCAATCTGGTTTCCGAGCTGGTCATGAGTGCACCTCAGCCATGCTCAAGGTCCTAAACAACATCATAACCACCATCATCAACCTGGCCAAGGCTTTCGGCTCTGTCAATCACTGCATTCTTATCTGCAGACTCAACAGCCTTGGTTTCTCAAATGACTGCACGGTTCGCCAACTACTTTTTAGATAGAGTTCAGTGTGTCAAATCGGAGAGCCTGTTATACGGACCTCTGGCAGTCACTATGGGGGTACCACAGGGTTCAATTCTCGGGCTGACTCTTTTCTCTGTATACATCAATGATGTCGCTCTTGCTGCTGGTGATTCTCTGATCCACCTCCAAGCAGACGACACCATTCTGTATACTTCTGGCCCTTCTTTGGACAATGTGTTAACAAACCTCCAGACGAGCTTCAATGTCATACAATACTCCTTCCGTGGACTCCAACTGCTCTTAAATGCAAGTAAATCTAAATGGATGCTCTTCAACCGATTGCTGCACGCACCTGCCCACCCAGCATCACTACTCTGCGCAGTTCTGGCTTAGAATTTGTGGACAACTACAAATACCTAGGTGTGTGGTTAGACTGTAAACTCTCCTTCCAGACTCACAAGCATCTCCAATCCAAAATTAAATCTGGAATCGGCTTCCTATTTCGCAACAAAGCATCCTTCACTCATGCTGCCAAACATACCCTCGTAAAACTAACTAAGTCAAGGATCAGTAGGATAGTCAGTTTTACGAGGGTATTTTTGGCAGCATGAGTGAAGGATGCTTTGTTGCGAAATAGGAAGCCGATTCCAGATTTAATTTTGGATTGGAGATGCTTGTGAGTCTGGAAGGAGAGTTTACAGTCTAACCACACACCTAGGTATTTGTAGTTGTCCACAAATTCTAAGCCAAAATAGCCTCCAACACTACTCAGCAAACTGGATGTAGTCTATCACAGTGCCATCTGTTTTGTCACCAAAGCCCCATATACTACCCACCACTGTGACCTGTATGCTCTTGTTGGCTGGCCCTCTCTTCATATTCATCACCAAACCGACTGGCTCCAGGTCATCTATAAGTCTTTGCTAGGTAAAGACCAGCTCACTGGTCACCATAGTAGCACCCACCCATAGCACGCACTCCAGCAGGTATATTTCACTGGTCATCCCCAAAGCCAACTCCTCTTTTGGCTGCCTTTCCTTCCAGTTTGCTGCTGCCAATGACTGGAACGAATTGCAAAAATCACTGAAGCTGGAGTCTTATATCTCCCTCACTAACTTTAAGCATCAGCTGTCAGAGCAGTTTACCGATCATTGTACCTGTACACAGCCCATCTGTAAATAGCCCACCCAACTAACTCATCCCCATATTGTTATTACATTTTTTGCTCCTTTGCACCCCATTTTCTCTACTTGTACATTCATCTTCTGCACATCTATCACTCCAGTGTTTAATTGCTAAATTGAAATTATTTTGCACTACAGTGCCTTGCGAAAGTATTCGGCCCCCTTGAACTTTGCGACCTTTTGCCACATTTCAGGCTTCAAACATAAAGATATAAAACTATTTTTTTGTGAAGAATCAACAACAAGTGGGACACAATCATGAAGTGGAACGACATTTATTGGATATTTCAAACTTTTTTAACAAATCAAAAACTGAAAAATTGGGCGTGCAAAATTATGTTTGAAGCCTGAAATGTGGCAAAAGGTAGCAAAGTTCAAGGGGGCCGAATACTTTCGCAAGGCACTGTATCTATTGCCTTATCTCCCTAATCTTACTACATTTGCACACACTGTATATAGATTTTTCTATTGTGATATTGACTGTACGTTTGTTTATTCCAACGTTTGTGTCGCACTGCTTTGCTTTATCTTGGCCAGGTCGCAGTTGTAAATGAGAACTTGTTCTCAACAGGCCTCCCTGGTTAAGTAAAGGTGAAAGAAATATAAATAAAATACAAATAAAATTGACCAATTCTCTTTCTTTCTTTCTCCCCCCTTCTCTGCAGTGTATACGGGGGAGGAAAGCCTCACTGGAAGAACTGCAGACGGTTCACTCTGAGGCCCACGTCCTTCTGTATGGAACCAACCCACTTCGACAGAAACTAGACAGTACGTCCTACACCTGGAGTGCTACTCTAGGATCTGTCCATATAATCCTATTCATTGTGATCTAAAAGGAAAAACTGGTGCTAGATCAGCATTCCTGAGACCCTTTGTGGATATGGGCCCAGACCCAACTGGTCTGGGCAAAGCAACACTTAACAGGATCCGTTGTGTAGATGCTCATGATATATTGTGCAGGGCGAATCCCAACTTCCGCCGAAGTCAAATTGTCACCTCGTCTTCCACGGACATCAACGCATGTCAGGCAGTTAAGGTTGACCCATATATCTACAAAGTAAATTATCAAGATTGCCTAAAGTATGACAGTGTTACGACAATAATACAATAACAGCTCTCTCCCTCCTCTTACACCTCGGCTGTCTATTATTACAGGGCAAGGCCTGGTCTAAGGATTGTGTTCCTCTACAGGACCATTATCAACCTTATTATCTACATGATTGCCTTCTGTGTAGACCAAAGCAGGGACACTCAGTACATCTCCAAAGAGATTGTTCTGTTTACCTAAACGACAGCCTTTTCAAAATTTGTTTTGGTTCTATTCTTTTTGTTTTTTTCTTGTTCTGATTTGGAACGTGTGGAACGTGTGGAACGTGTGGAACTTGCTCAAATCTACCTCTAAGCTGTTGGCCCAGCTGTTCGCCACCTCTCTGTCAATAATGAACACGCATGCACACATGCACGCACGCACACACACACACACCATTTTCCATGACATCACCCCTCCTTGTTTACTCCCTCCCAAGGTTTACTGATCCACCACCTAAAGATTTCCTCTCGGGTTGGGAGAGTGAGAGAGACTGACTTTTTGGCTCAAACATCTCACTATGACCACTCTGGCTTTCATAGCTGAGTTAGCCTCTTAGCCAGCAGTGTCTGTGGAGTAAGGTAGTCATTAGATTTTTGGCACCTTTTTGGACCAGAGGCTCTCAACTTTTTTTGGTTACTGTACCACAGTACATTTTGCTCTGCTCGGAGTACCCCTGAAGGACAACCGCATGTGCATTTTACCAGTAAGACTCATGAAAACAGTACCCCCCTGTGGATAGGCCAAGTACCCCCAGGGGAACCACTGTTTTGGACTGTGTTCAACTGTGTGTGATTATGTTGTATTGCATGAATGGTGTGTGTGTGTGTGTGTGTGTGTGTGTGTGTGTGTGTGTGTGTGTGTGTGTGTGTGTGTGTGTGTGTGTGTGTGTGTGTGTGTGTGTGTGTGTGTGTGTGTGTGTGTGTGTGTGTGTGGGTTCGTGTGTGGGTGTGTGTATGCATGTATGTGTTCGTGGGTTCGTGTGTGTGTCCGTGTGCGCGCGTGTGTGTGTGATGAGTCAATCCAGGAGCGTCTGCTATATGAATTCATATTAATGCAGTGTTACGATCAACTCAGGGCCCACTAAGAAGAGTGGACGTTAACCTAGACACATTTTAAATGTTCAGGCCAAAAGGTGAAATGTTGCTAGCGTATATTCTCAAATCATACAGGGTGTTGTATTAAGGGTTTGGGGGGTTTCCACTTGACGATGTTTTGCTAGAATTTGTACCGGTCAAGATAGATTTGTATCTCAAGGGGGGATATAATGTGTAACCTAGTCATCTTGCAGGCGCTTTGTCTGGAAGGACTAGAATACTTTCTACCATGCATACTGCATGACAAGGTGGTTGGACAACTCTTAGGTTATGTTACATACCGTAACATACCGTTACTTCATATTCACAACTATGGTATACAGTACTGTCACAGGAACAATGGATAAGTGGGATGAAGGGGTGAGCGAGGGAGGGATGGAAAAGAGGGTTACTGAATGAAGAAGAAAGTGAAAGTGTGTTACTAATTTGTTGTCACAACAAGAGGGGAGAGGAGGGAAGAAAGGTTTGACAAAATCAAGTTGTTTACACTAAGAGAGAGAGAGGTTCGTCATTTTTTCCCCCACCACATTTAAAATGGTATCTGTGTATTCTCTCCTCTGTGGAAGTTCATGTGGTCAGAGTCTGGAGTTCAGAGGTCAAAGGCACCTGCTGAAAGTCCTGGGTGTCCATGAGTATTCTGGCAGTCCCCTCTAACCTCTCTTTCTCTCTCTCTCTCTCTCTCTCTCACTCTCTCTCTCTCTTTCTCTCTCTCTCTCTCTCTCTCTCTCTCTCTCTCTCTCTCTCTCTCTCTCTCTCTCTCTCTCTCCCTCTTTTTCTCTCTCTTTCTCAGGTTCAGTTACTCCCATGTTTGTGAGGCTGCCTTGTGGAGGGGTGGGGGTAAGTCACTCTCTTCTACTTCTTCTCTTCTACTCCCCTGTAGAAATAATGTTGCTGTTTGTTCTCCCACCACACACACACACACGCACACACACCACCCTGGAGCACCAGAGGCAACCAAAACTGTTGCTCTGCTTTCTGTCGAGTGGGTAATTGTGACCAGATGTTTTCTATGAACATGATGCTGTGTGCTGTAGAGCGTGTGTGGGTGGGGAGTGCACTGCCTGTGTATTGTGTGTTCAGAGGGACACTTAGGAGAGGGGGGTGACAATGGTGTCTGTGTGTGTGTGTGTGTGTGTGTTTGGATGCGCGTGCATATCCATGTGTGCTTCCACTTCAATGTGCTTGTGAAAGTAAAGGTATTATATGTGTTTCAGAGTGTGTGTGTGTGTGTGCGCGTTTTGGAGTGAGTGGGTGAACTCAGGTTATGTGTGTTTGTCGATCCCTAGGTCAGTATGTTGGTCTGATTTTCCGTCTCCCTCTCTCTCCCTTGCTCTTTACCCCCCTCACACCCACACCCTCACTTCTTCTCCACAGTTCTCTTCTCCCCACCCTGTCTCTCCCCCACCGCTCTCTCCCTGTCTCTCCCCCCACCTCTCTCTCCCTGTCTCTCCCTTCCCCTGTCCACCCCCCTCTCTCGGGGGTAGCTAACTGAGTCTGTTACAGTGCCTGCTGCCGTTGGTAGGAAACAGAAGGGGCTCTGCTCTGTTTTATGGAAATGGGACGAAATTGTTGTCTTCCTGTCGTCCAAGCACAGCGCCTCCGCTCATCAAATTACCCTGTCAGCCTGAGCAGAACGAACCCCTCTTTCATTCCAACACGCTCCCCCCTCTCTCCCCACTCTCTTTGGTCTCTGGTCCCTCGCTTTTCCCTCTCTTTTATCCCCCTATTGCTCTTGGTGTTACTGGCGTGCGTCTTTCACTCCTTCTTACTCGGTCTTACTCTCAAAAGTCGCTTTTGT
Source organism: Oncorhynchus keta (assembly GCF_023373465.1). Lineage (NCBI taxonomy): Eukaryota > Metazoa > Chordata > Actinopteri > Salmoniformes > Salmonidae > Oncorhynchus > Oncorhynchus keta. The sequence goes on along the minus strand of NC_068454.1, from coordinate 43,075,497 downwards.
CAGGACTACTCTACTTTCCCAACGTTACGCTTTCTTCTCTGTTATAGTGACTGGAACTGCAGTGTCCCTCCCTCGCTCAATATTCTCTTTTACTTTCTTACACACTCCTCAGTTTGTCCCTCTGCACGTCGTCTCATTTCGTCTTCTTTATTGTTGTTTTTTAGCTTGCTCACTTTATTACGCAATAACTTGATCACTCATTTCCTTGATCACTTTCTCACTTGCTCGCTTGCTCCCTCCCTCCCTCCCTCCCTCACTCACTCACTCACTCACTCACTCACTCACTCACTCACTCACTCACTCACTCACTCACTCACTCACTCACTCACTCACTCACTCACTCACTTCTCTGGTGCAACCATCACTCGTCAGTCAACTCACCCTCCCTCTCCCTCTCCCCCAACCCATCTTCCCTCTCTTCCCCTCACCCCTCCATTCCCCGCAGTTTTCTTTTTATCATAAATGCACCACAGACCCGTAATTCGTGACAAAGTCCTTCTTGGCGTGACTTGAAAAGGCCCACGTTTTCCTTTTTTTCCCTCTAGCCTCGAGCGTTCATGCAACTGAAGGCCAAATGCAGCAGGCAGGGATCGCCACAGTTAATGTGTGCTGAGTCTGTCGGAGACCCCGAGGTTCACAGACACCCTGCAGGTCCCCACACACTCCCTCTTTCTCTCTCCTCCTCTCTCTTTCCCTCTGCCAGGTGTTTCCTTCTCTTAAGATTATTCCGTCTCGGAATTCAGTTGGTCATCCCAGGTGTCTGTGTATGCGTCTGTGTGTGTGTGTGTGTGTGTGTGTGTGTGTGTGTGTGTGTGTGTGTGTGTGTGTGTGTGTGTGTGTGTGTGTGTGTGTGTGTGTGTGTGTGTGTGTGTGTGTGTGTGTGTGTGTGTGTGTGTGTGTGTGTGTGTGTGTGTGTGTGTGTGACTTCAAGTTGGTTGCAAGGTCAACGAGGGGTTAAGAGTATCTCTGCTAAGTGTGTTTACAGCAGTGTGTAGATTTTAGAGCTGTGTGTAGAGTTTGTGCAACAGTGTGTGGAGCATGGACTCGTGGTGTGTAGAGTGCGTGGAGTTGTAGAGATGTATGTAGTTGTGCGTGTGTGCATGTTTTACTATACTTGTGGGTACCAGAAGTCCTCACAAGAATTGTAAACCAACTAAAATTCGGACATGTTGCCTGTCCTCACTTATAAAAAGTATATTTCAGGGGTTAGGTTTAGGGTTAGAGATTAAGAGTATGGTTAGGTTTAGAGATAGGAGTTAAGGTTAGGGGTTAGGTTTAGGGATAGGAGTTAAGGTTAGGGGTTAAGGGTTAGGGAAAATAGTATTTGTGTGTGTGAGAGAGATTGGGGCCACTGGGCAGGCGTGTGTCAGCATAATCAGCCCTGATTGATGAATGCCTGGCCTCTCTCTTTGACCACATAGGGAGACAAACACACACACACATATATCCACAACACCAAGACTAGCCAGCTCCCCCCAACCCATCCCCCATCTCTCTCCAATATTCCTCTCCATCTATACCTCCCATCTCTTCCAAACTTACTCGCTTGGCTCAATATTGACACTCCATGTCTGTGAATATACAGTAAGCCATCTCCCCTCTCTCCTCCACTTTAAAATCACACCTCTACTAGCATCCCCAGTGGGACCCCAGTAGAAGCACGTTCAAAGACTCTTTTGGCGGACAGACGTGTGAAGAGCAAAGTATTTTCCCCTGCCCTTTGGATTGTACTGTGTGTGTGTGTCTCGAACGGGAGTCATTCACGTCAGTTGGATAGACCCCGTAAACTCACTCTGAGGGTCTCTTTACTACGGCCTCTTTTTGCTCAGCAATCAAGTCCCTTTTTTCCCCTTCTCTCTGTGCAAGCTGTGATACAATAGATTTGTAACACTGTGTGCGAGTGTGGTTAGGGGCTTTGTACTGTGGCTTGTGTACTCATACCTACTGTCACTCGCTCTACCTCTGGAAGGGCTGCGAGGACAGATAGCACCACAACAATCCCGGTCCACCATTGCCCCATTGTATTATTTAACCTGTTTATATTGTACATTATACATGTACAATTTATACACAATTTATACTGTTTATATTGTCCCATTGTATTATACATTTAGGCTATACACAAACATTAAGAACACCTTCCTAATGTTGAGTTGCACCCCCGTTTGCCCTCAGAACAGCATCAATTCGTTAGTGCATATTTAAGTAATAATGCACGAGGAGGTGTGATGTATGGCCAATATACCACGGCTACGGGGTGTTCTTACGCACGACGCAACGCGGAGTGCCTGAATACAGCCCTTAGCTGTGGTATATTGGTCATATACCACAAACTCCTGAGGTGCCTTGTTACCACCGTAATTAGAGCAGTAAAAATAAATGTTTTGTTATACCCGTGGTATACGGTCTGATATACCATGGCTGTCAGCCAATCAGCGTTCATGGCTCGAACCACCCAGTTGATAATGTGCATTATATAAATGTGCGTTTGTGCTTGTGCTCACAGGTGGACAGCGACACCATTTGGAACGAGGTCCACTCGTCCAGCGCTGCTCGTCTAGCTGTGGGCTCCGTCGTGGAGCTTTGCTTCAAAGTGGCGGCTGCAGAGCTCAAGGTTAGCCTCATGTCCCTCGTCACCATGTGTTTGTCTGTCTGTCTGTCTGTCTGTCTGTCTGTCTGTCTGTCTGTCTGTCTGTCTGTATGCCTATTACCAAAGATAATGCCATCTCGCAACTGATGCTAAATGCTAATGCTAGAATGAAAGGGCTTGTGTATCTTCGTTAATATAGCCTCGTTAGCCGTACTCACTCTTAACACCTACAGACTCGGTAGGAATGCCCCCTTCCCCACCGCAAAGCTTTCAGACAGACACCCCCGCTTTCCCCTCCTGCCTTCCTGTGTCTGTGACCGTGCTGGATTATCACTTGAACCCCGCTGGCGACCTAGCGCATGGGGACCAGTAAGTTGCTAACGCTAAAAGTCTCTGCTAACACACAAATTTAACTAGGCAAGTCAGTTAAGAACAAATTCTTATTTGCCATGACGGCCTACACCGGCCAAACCTGGATGACACTGGGACTCCCAATCACAGCCGGTTGTGATACAGCCTGGATTCAAACCAGTGTGTCTGTTGTGACGCCTCTAGCACTGAGATGCAGTGCCTTAGACTGCTGCGCCATTCGGTAGCGTGCACACCGCATCAGAGCAGAGCTGGCTAATGGAGACTAATGATGATTCCTCTCAGAGCCGTTAGTTTCGCATGCTAAATTACTAACACTCACATGCAGTTTCTGCCAGGAATAGTGACTTCAACAAGCACACTCATTGTTATAGTAGAGTTGAAAGCATCATATATTGTTATTTGAAGGTTGTTGTTAGGAGTGTATCAGTTGAAATGAGTATGTGTGCCACCTAGTGAACAACACTTGTTATTGTTACTGAGATGAGGGTTTGATTCATTTACTTGTTTGATTCATTCACCGACTTGTTTGTTCATCCATTCATCTATTTTTCAATCATCCCAATGGATTTATCGAGGACACGGTCTCTCTCTCTAGGAATAAGGACCTGAAATAGTCATGAAAATTCCTGCACTCTACATAGGGGTTAGAGGTCACCGGAAGTTATCTCCTTGCCGCTTAACACCATCTTAGCATACACACACACACACGCAACCCCGAGAGGGGGGGCAGACTCTAACATCACCTGTATCCCCCCTGGCCTGTCCGAGTCAGCATTCCATCAGCATCTTCAACGTTTTTAAATCACACACTCTCGCTCTCACACATACGGCTCTTTGAAAGTGGCCCCTATCGTCAGACAGGGATCTGAGTCCCGCCTCTCCCTCTGCTAGAATAATATCCTCTGTGGACAGGCGAGGTGGAGTGCAGTAATCTACAGCAGCTGCCTCAACATCATTAGACTGGACTACAGGGACACAGGTCCCCTCACCATGTCCCCGCATACCACAGTCAGTCACGGCCCCCAAACACTGGGCGTCCCCATGTTACACAAGGACCCTAAACAGTCGGCGCGGGAGTGGCGGGAGTCCCCTAGGTCCCCACATTAACACAGCATCCACGTCCCGCACTGCTACACCCGGCTGACAGCCACGTGTGTGTGTGTGTGTGTGTGTGTGTGTGTGTGTGTGTGTGTGTGTGTGTGTGTGTGTGTGTGTGTGTGTGTGTGTGTGTGTGTGTGTGTGTGTGTGTGTGTGTGTGTGTGTGTGTGTGTGTGTGTGTGTGTGTGTGTGTGTGTGTGGTGGCAGGGGTTGTGTCTGTGTCATAAGCAGTGTCTGGCCCTCCGCCCTGTCAATGGCAAAACAATTAACTGTGAGCCATAGCGGGATTTAAGGTCAGAGAGGAAGAGAACTAAATAGTGCATGGAGAAACTGGAATGCGTACATGCGTGTGTGCACGAGTTGGTGTTCATATACTGTATATATGTGTAAGTGTGTGTTTTCGTGTGTGCGTTTTTGGGGCTATGCGTTAATCTGAGTATGAGTGTATTTCAGTCTGTGACTGCTCAAGTCCTTATTGAGCTCCCAAGTGGTGCAGCGGTCTAAGGCACTGCAGCTTAGTGCTAGAGGTGCCACTACAGACACCCTGGTTCAAATCCAGGCTGTATCACAACCAGTAATGATTGGGAGTCCCATAGAGCAGCGCACAATTGGCCCAGCATTGTCTGGGTTTGGCTGGTGTAGGCTGTCATTGTAAATAAGAATTTGTTCTTAACTGACTTGCCTAGTTAAATAAAGGTTCAATAAAAAGTGATGGGTAACATGGTTCTGTCTACTCTGATTGGCAGAATGGATTTGCTGTAGTCCGGCCCCCTGGACACCATGCAGAGGAGAGTACACCTATGTAAGTCCCACCCCTTTTATGCTTCTTCCGTCTCATTCGAACAGATCTTGTTGACGTCATTACGGAACAGTAGAGAGATTTCGAGGCAAAATCAAATGTTCAGAACCTGTCAGACTCACAAAATGTATATCATTGTTTTCTCTCCCCCCCTCTTCTCTTAACATTACATCACATAGGGGATTCTGTTACTTCAACTCAGTGGCCATCGCTGCTAAACTCTTGCAGCAGAGGCTCAGTGTCAGTAAGATCCTGATTGTGGATTGGGTAAGTTTACCTTGGACTTCCTGTGCTTCCACACAGAATAAGGCAGCAAATGATGTGACTTATCTTTCAAAAAAAAAAAATGGTTCATGTTCTGTGAGTGTAATATAATGACAATACATCAGGGTTCTGTATCTGTGAAGCACATAACATCAGTCGTTAGAATCTGTCATATTGAAAATAGTCCACATGCCCAGGAAGAGATGGCTGCTCGATGTTGGCAGGATCATTGCTGGGTTCATTATTCGGCTTCCCAAAGCCTTTGAACCACTTTTCATTTCCTCCGGTTTTTCACTGAGAGATATTTCTACAACTAGCCCTGTCATCCAGGCAGCAAGCACAGTTTTCTTTTTGCTCCTTTTTTTGTATTAGAAAATGTCTCGATGTCGAGGCGTATAAAGCAGGGGGAGACTGTAAAAAAAAAGGACACTCGGTTCAAAAAAATAACCTTCTTTAATAAAACGTGTCAATTGTATGAGATAATGCCTCAATATAGAAGCTTAGGTCACTTTTTTTTAAATATGTTTGACTATGTGGGAAGGTCTGTTAAAATGAAATGGATATCGTAGCTCAACGTAAACAAATATTCTCACCCAGCGATGGGGTTTTTAGGACTGACTTAACCCAATTGTATGCCTAAAACATATTCAACCCTCTGAACCGGTCACAAAGACTCTGTCGGGTTATGGTATGTTAGATAGTGGCTAAGCATGGCAAGTGATAAGAGTTTGTTTCAGGGTGTCCACTTTTCTTCTTTGGTGTAACTCTTCTATGTCCATCTGACGACTGACTCGAGTTCGATTTTGTTGTTTTAGCACACAACACTCATGAATAGGTTTTTCACGTGAAGACCTGATCCAAAATCAGTTGTTAGAGTCAGGAAGTAAACTTAAACCTGCCTACCCCGCCCCTCTCATATCTGTCAGGATGTTCACCATGGCAACGGCACGCAACAAGCATTCTACAGCGATCCCAACGTTCTCTACCTGTCACTCCATCGCTACGACGATGGCAACTTCTTTCCTGGCAGTGGAGCGCCTGATGAGGTGAGTTGGCAGAGTTGGGGACACGCTCGCGTGTGCGTGTGCGTGTGCGTGTGTGTCTGCGTGCATGTTTGTCTATGCTCACTTTGACAAGTGCTTACTGTTGTTCACATCCCTGGCACACATGTCGACAGACACTGGTAGCTCAACTGCCTGCACAGCGTGCAAGATCTCAACACCAATAGTTTCCTCTTGCTAAGGAAAAATAATTTACTGAAGTATTGTTGCAGAATTCTGGTCACTTTTCCAAAAATTCCCAGGTCTGCTAGAATTCCTGGTTGGTGGATTCCAGATTTGCTGCTTATTCCCTCCTGATTCCGAGGAAACTTCCAATCGGGATTTCTGGCAAAAATGGGAATTTTGCAACCCTATTGAATGAATCACTCTGTTGAACACTAAGCATAAAATGTAATGGTGCCATATTGCAACAGGCAAACACTTGGTAGTATACTTTCCACCCATCACTGGCTCAGTAACCAACAATGACCATAGAATTAACCCTTCGCTTTAGCCCTGCCCGTCTTAGTTACTGTTGCAACATTTTCCAGGGAAGCCACTGGTGAAATTCCCTCACAATGATCTCAAACTGGTTCTTTTTAATATGCAATGGAATTAAACACAGATCACCCCTTGCTGATCAGGAAACTCTTGGGTACGTTGAGGTGGACTGTCATTACAGTTACTTCACAGGAATTTGTTCAGATGAAGGTTTGTAGTGTGGCTTGCCAGTGAATTCACAGTCATCGTGCAGTCAAAGTTACTAACCACTTTTGGAGCCAACTAGTGCTCTCAAATCGTTTCCTAAAGTCAACAGCAGATTAGAGTTATTCAGCAGAGGTGAGACCAAGTCATTGTTTTACAAGTCACAAGTAAGTCTCAAGTCTTAGCACTCAAGTCCCAAGTCAAGACAGGCAAGTCCGAGTCAAGTCTTAAGTCAAGTCTCAAGTCCTAAACTTTGAGTTTCGAGTCCTAAACAAGTCATAATGTGCTCTTCACCAAATGTAATACCATTTCATATTTTTACAAGAGTAATAGTTACTATATTACATTTATGCAAATCATGAATGCTTTAAAAAAATATCTATATATTTATTACTTTCCAAATAAACGTAATATTCCCATGGAAATACATGGGTAGCCATGAGAAAGATCCCCCCCCAATAGTGATCGATTATCGAGGATCGCTATGGGGTGCAATCAGGCGATGTAGGCATGTACACAATCGCTCAACCTTAACGCACACACACACACACTGTGAAAAACTGGGGGATACGTCAAAAACTTCATCAACATTCTCTGCATTTAAGGATCACAGTGACGAGTATTCCTGGTTCAATGTTCAATTATTTAGCCATTTAAACAATTACTTTTCAAAAGAAAACTGTATTTCCCACTGTCCTCACTGGCAATCATGCATTTCAAACGTGAGCTTGTTTGAACAGTGTTGCCAACAATCTTTCAGTGAGAAGTCGCTAATGGCTTCTTAATTTGTCGCTAAAGTTGCTAGATGACGTCATCACAGCACCAATTTGCAGTACTGCTGCGGTCCCCGTCATAGTGTTTTCATCCCCCCCTCTCCCACCATACCCCCCTTACCCTGGTGCTTCTCTGCCTGGGCGTGCGCCGTTGCTGTGACTTATGTTGCACAGACAGCCTCTCCCACTCCTGTTTGCGGCAGAATTGAGTGGCGAAATAAACTTAATGCTATCGAAACCATAGAAATGCTCGCAACTCCCCAAAGGCAGCCTGAAAAGTAACTGCATTTGTCGCTTGCCTCTTTTACCAATAACAGTCGCTAAATTGGCAACACGCTGTCCGAGGTGTCGCACTCGACGACAGTTGCTATCCAATTGGGAGCGCTGTGATTGGTTTGCGACAAAGTTCTGGGGGCGATGCTTAGAGAAGGGTCAATCGATTTTTGGAAATGTTCCTGTTATTCACATTCAAATTGGCGACTTGAAGAAAACTCAATTGTTGTTAGTTATTCCTTGGTAATTGCTACAATATTGGCAGTCATCTAACATCTCCTGATACAGGAGGTCATACGACGGGGTCATTTGCAAGGCCTTCTACCACTTAGGTCAGATTATTGTTGTTGTTGTTTGTAAAATGCCCAGGCTTAATGTAAAAGTGTGTTAGTGTGTGTACTCGTGGATGTGCATGCGTGCGTATATTAGAGCGTGTGCTCTCGCCTGGCAGGTGCAGTCTGAGCTTTGATAGGTAAACGGCAGCAATCCCAAACAGTCTTTTCCTAGATGGAGGCTGTTCTACAGAATAATTGTCTAGAGTGTGTAATAGTACAGTATATGCATGTCATTTTGCTTGAGTGTGTGTGTGTGTGTGTGTGTGTGTGTGTGTGTGTGTGTGTGTGTGTGTGTGTGTGTGTGTGTGTGTGTGTGTGTGTGTGTGTGTGTGTGTGTGTGTGTGTGCGCGTGTGTGTGTGTGTGACTAACCTATGTTGTGTGTGTTTGTAGGTGGGCACTGGGGCAGGTATGGGCTTCAATGTGAACATGGCTTTCACCGGGGGACTGGAACCACCCATGGGAGACGCAGAGTACCTGGCTGCCTTCAGGTAACACATATGTCACACACAGACTAGCTACCACAGAGTATGATGAGGATTTCTTATGCTAGGTCAGAAATCATGAGGGAGAGAAAGAGAGAGGGGCCAGTTTAGTGGTGAATTTACAGCGGTGGGGGATGGCTGTTGGTGTGTGAAGTGCTCAGGGAGCACTTGGCTGAGGAGAGGCGTGTATATCAACAAACTGAAGGTCCCAGTGCTCAGTCTGTCCTGACAGTTCCCAGCTCTGGAACCATGTACACACTACTGTCATGCCGCAAGTCTACAGACGCACATTAAAGGGATGATTCACTCCAATATCCCTCAATGCCTTCTTCACGTTAATGTAGATGATACCGGATGTTGCCGTCATCCAAAGCTTTCAACTTAAGCCGAAGTGACTGATAGAGTAAGTTATTGTTAGCCGTTAGCATTAGAATATAACACATATAAACAGTTGATTTCAGATTCAGGACAACTGTAGATTTTTTTAGAGGGGGTACAAATGTAGATGAACTAAGAAAACGGATTGGGTGATTTATGTCAAATATCCCTGCCAAATCGGAGGCACAAGTACAACCATGAGAACATCACTTGGGGTTAGACCTGGGTCAAATACATCACGTCAAGTAATTTGAATATGCTTCAGGTGCACTTGATTTAGTTTGCCCTGTGCAATGCAACCAAATGGATAGTCCCAAAAGTGTGCATATTGTCCACATATTGTCTATTTTTACAGTGATAGCTATTATCAGGATACAGTAGGTCAATGTTACATCCAAGGCAGAAATAAGTGTAACTGTAACAAAAGGTCATGTTATACCATGACTGTATGAAATGTCTCTCGTCCAAAAATAACTGAACTCATGATACTTTAATGCCTCCTTTTCACAGTTAATGAGTGGCCTCTATATGGCTGAGAGGCAGGGAGGCTTGAAGTAGGATGTGTTGTAATACATGGTCCAGTCAGGGCTTTGTGGCAGCCTCTTTTGTCTGCCAAGCAGGCTGATGCCAGGGCTGAACTCCATTAGGTCCGCTGTCTGGGGCTATTTATAACCCACCTACACACTCACACTTTAAACACACGCATAACATGAGCATGTTCATATAAACATCCAGTAAACACACATACACACACACACACAAACACAGAAAAACACAAACATCACGCAAAACTCATGCACGTATGCTCAACACCAATTCCCGCAAACACACAACACTAACACACACACACACACACACTTGCAGGCATACACACCTACCCGTACACACACAAGCATACATGGCATTGCATGCAAGTATAAAGATACGTACAGTACATCCACACACACTCACACACACACAGACATGTGGTTGGGGCGCAGGGCAGAGGGTGATTCACTTTGAAGATGAGCCTGTCTGGCCAATTGGTCTGAGTTGCCGGTGCAGGTAGACATAGACACACATCAAACCACTCTGTCTCACTCTACTGACTGGCTGGCTGCACGCTATACTATACTAACCAGGACAATGTGCCCTGCTAATGTACCCCAGACCTCCACATAACCCTGCTCCTCACGTAACCCCACACTGACCCTCTCACATCCAGACAGATGGATCACATGCTGTACAAGCCACAGTATCGTATGTGTCACATGGATTTGTACAAGAGGTGGGACATGATACATATTAAGGTGCATATAACCTATATACTGTATATACATATCTATGTCGACAAACCCTCAAGCATTGTGCCCCCACCAATGTGTAGCACGTCTTCAGGTATTGTCTCTTGTGTTATAAAGAAACATTTTATGCGTTTATGCTCAAATCTATCCTTTGTTTTTAAACCACCCTGCCACGTTATGTTGGCGCTGCGCTTGATTGAAGGGAAATTGTTTGGAAAGGGTAAGAAATCTTGTTTGTTGATACTCTGTGATTTCAGACTGTGGGAAACATTGGAGTCAACATGTGCCAGCATCCCTGTCGAATGCTTTCGACACCTTGTACAGTCCATGCCCCAACGAATTGAGGCTGTTCTGAGGGCAAGAGGGGGACCTATGGCCAATAATCTGAAAGGCTGACACCGAGCAAAGTCCATGACCTTTATGAGATAAAGGATTGATGTACCCAATCTTAAATACTGTAGCCCCTACCTGTTTTTATGTAGACCTGAATGAGATGCAGTAAGTACGAGCAATATAGTATTATAGCCCCACCTCGACCTCCCGGCCCGGCTCCACGAGGGGGCCTCTTTCCTGGATGGTGCGCAAGTTGGGAGCTACCTCAAAACTACCAAGGAACCAGGTAAGGATGGCAGTAGAACAAGGCGAAATACAGCAGGATATATTGTGGAGTGGGCTGGGGATGCCACAGAGATTGGCGCACAGACCACCACATATCTGCAATCCTGCGTTTTCTGTGCCCGAGAAGTAACGCGATCCACAGCCGTGCGCAATGCTGGAGCTCACGGACTTGCTGAAATGGAGCATTAAAAAGAGCAAGCAACGGGAGCAGAGACAGGAGGCTTGGCTCTTAGGTGCTAGAGATGGCACTTATTGATCTACAAGAAAACAACGCTGGCATCGGGGCACAAGACCATCTGGGCGATGGGTTTAGAGCAAGCAGAGGCTCGCCTGATTGCACCAGTCGGCACCCAGATCCAAGGGGCCCGGTGCCAGTGACGTTGCAGGTCGGACCCGTCACTCCCCAAGGTCACTGACAATGATGAAGTCGATGTGTGCCTCGCAACATTTGAACAGATGCCGGCTACGTGTGGCTGGTCGAGAGAAGAGTGGGTGATTCCCGGCTAGTCTACCAACAGGAAAGGCAGGAAAAGCCTATGTGACTATGGACATGAACTTTGTTCATGATTATGACGGTGTTAAGGAAGCAATACAAAACTAAATATAATATCAGCAAAGTCAATTATAGAATGCGCTTTCGGGAAGAAAAGACAGAGGCGGGGGGAATCCCCTCAGGAATTGTTTGTGCGTCTCCGGGAGCTGGATACCACCAACGGAGCACCCAGTTGAAACTGTCCCGGATGTTGTCGTGCTTGAACAATTTCTTCTGATGATTCCATCTGAAATCAGAGTTTGGGTTTTTGGGAAAGGGATCCGAAGTCTGCTGCAGAGGCGGCACGTCTCGCAGAGGTCTACATGTCTGCACGTCAAGACCAACGGGCCTTTTCCAATGCAAACACAGTGGCAGCTGCTAGACGCAGTCGGTTTGTGGGATAATGCGGGACACGTGGTAAGACACAACACAACGTCTTCTTTTAATTAGCAAAGGGACCGTCTGAGTTTTTCTTGTGGCCTAGTAGGACATAAGGCGGACAACGTAATGTATGGCACACAGAGATAGTTTGCGTTTGTGCTTACTTGCCTACGTCTAGTTTACTCCCTAGTGAGTTGCAGGTTAATGAGCAGCTTTGTGAGGTGTTTCTAAATGGCAAGTTGTTAATGGCTTTGGTTGATACTGGCAGCACACAAACACTCGTTAGGGCCGGTCGAATTAAGTTAGATGCAGATCATGGGCCTGTAGTACAGCTGAAGTGTGTTCATGGGGATGTCAAACAGTATGCTACTGCTGAGGTTATGTTGACTGTGCATGACCACAGGTTAATTCTGTGTGAAGAGATGGTTGCTGGCCATATGATGTTGTCCTAGGGACTGATATCCCCATGTTGTCAGAGTTGCTAGAGCCAAAGCACCTAGGGACGATATTGGGGGTAGATCCAGAAAGCGAGGCTCACTGTGAATGGAACCAAGTGTGCTATGGCCCAAGAAGAGGTCCTGTACTTGAATTTCCGCATTGGCCCAGAGGGCATGTGCCCTCAAGTGGACAAAGTAACAGCCATCCAAAACAGTTCTTTGCCTAGCACACGGGCTGTTGGTGAAGTCCTTCCTGGGGCTCGTTGGCTCTGGTGCTGACGTTTTGTGCCAGACTTCTCAGATGTGTTCCTACCCGTAGAGTGAACTGACCAAAACCAAAGAGCAGAAACAGTTCCTGTGGACCACGGCCTCTGAAGAGGCATCCCAGAGGCCCAAATGGGTGGTATGGAGCCATCCAGTTCTGGTCAGTCCAGACTTCGCCAAGCCTTTTGTGGTGCAGACTGATGCATCCAACGTGGAGCTGGGAGCTCTGCTAGCCCAGGGAGAGTCGGACAGGAGAGATCTGTTCTGTTCATCAGCTGAAAACGGAAATCACATGAGTACAGGTATTCAGTGGTTGAGAGAGAGCACATCGCACTGAAGTGGAGCATCGAGAGCTTGAAGTATTACCTTCTTGGTAGCTCTTTCCTTGTCCAACATAGTTGCAGACTATGTTGGACAAGGAAGCCCTCCTGTACTGCCCCATGTACCATGATTGGTTTGTTATTTTCAGCCTGAGGGCCATGTAAGAAGCTATATTAAATCTCCCTTTACTGTTTTAGGTCCCTTTACACAAATAGCAAAAGGGTTCAAATGATTGGGTGACAGGTTGGCGCAAAATCTGGATCTCCACTGCGCTTTACCAGCACCATGGACAGAGCATGCTGCAGAGTGTGTGTGTGTTTGTATGTAGGGAGGCTATGGAAAGCCACTGGGCGGTTAGGTACGTCTCCATTGAGTTTCCATAGAAAGCAGGGAAAAACACTCCTCGTCTGTGCTAGGCTACGTCAATAATGAGATAGGGAACGTGAATACGAGATACGCCTCTGCCTGTAATATTTTGATTTTGATTTACAGGGATTATAGGGATTTATAGCCTATTTAGCTCTAACCAGCTAATCTACCACTGCCACGATGGGTATCAGAAATCAAACCACCAAGGCCACCGCAAAGCCCAGCAGCGACGATGCGGCTGGGCTCCAGCTAGCTCTGTGTGAAGAGCCCACCCCCGTGTTTATAGTAGGCCGGCATTGCGTAATTATTACGTGGGTGGATGGAATTTGATCCACAGAAGTGCCGTATCGCATCGGCTGAGTACAGCTGCATTCACATTGGCTGTTTGTAATAGGTGAATTACCCTATCTAACTTGTACCAAAAATACCTTTCTTTACTGTGTAAGACACTGTCCATTTTGCTGATACAGTGCAGTGGAGATGGGCTACAGATTCCGCGCCAACCTGTCACTTCAAAATCACTCCATGGTCTCGGACACTCGGCATTGGCACCTTGTGTTTTTTGAGGTATAGCGTAATATAAGCAGAGTTCAATATAATTCCAATGCAAGAACCCCCCAAAAAAAAAAAAAAGATTTCAACTACCCCCTTAGTCAATTTATCCTGCCGCAGGGTCTGTCGACCTCTCGTAGGCTAGGTGAAAATTCCACCACTTTGATTCACCTATCCAATCCTTTGAGATGTACACAAGTAGATGGAGAGAGAGGGAAATTGATTTGACATGTTTTCTTTGGCAATGTAGTTTCTTACACTTTCCATGCCAATAAATCTTCTTGAATTGAACGGAGAGAAGGCGGGTCGGGGGGCTAGCTTGGGGGAGTAGGGGCTAGGGGTCAATTTAGGAGTGACAGGGATGTGGGTCTTCCCCTTATTTCACCCAGCTGGCCCCCGACGCTCATCAATCCCACAATGCTGCAGTGAGTGTCTCCTCAGTCTCTCTGATTTACAGCACCCAGAGGAAAATGGCCAGCACAGCCCAACAGTCCATATATCTACTCTCCCGCCATCTCTCTCTATCTTTCCCTTTTTTACGTGTACATTTTAGTCATTTATCAGACGCTCTTATCCAGAGTGACTTAAAGTAGTGAGTGCATACATTTTTTAAAATTTCATTTCATACTGGTCCCCCGTGGGAATCAAACCCACAATCTTGGCGCTGCCCTTTACGTCCCTCTCTCTATCAAACACACAGACAAACCTCTCTCTTTCTTCTCTCTCTCTCTCTCTCTCTCTCTCTCTCTCTCTCTCTCTCTCTCTCTCTCTCTCTCTCTCTCTCTCTCTCTCTCTCTCTCTCTCTCTCTCTCTCTCTCTCTCTCTCTCTCTCTCTCTCTCTCTCTCTCTCTCACACACACACATATTGCATTTGCAGGGGATCAAGCCTGAGCCTCCAGAAAGGGAGGAAAAAAAGATAAGAAAATTATCCCTAATGAAAACCAGGAGTCCCGTCTCTCTCTCCTTCCCTCACGCTCCCTCTCTCATCATGAACTTGGGAACAGAGAGGAGAATTGAGCTTAATTCAAACCAGCTCTCCACAACGTGAGATGACAAGGCTTTGAAGTGTGTCGGAAAAGCCTTTGAGCCTGACATGTAGGCATGGCTAGCGTTAACCCTTTGTTGGTTAGTGGCTTTGGGCCGTATGGTTTTCAGTTTTTTTTTTTGTGTTCAGTCAAGCTACAGTATCTTCCTCCTCATTCACTGCCCTTGTTTAGGACTCCACTTGAAAACACACCACACACCCTGGTGGGGTGCTCTGCGGAGGATAGGTTAAAGCAAGGAATGGAAAGGAGGAGTGGAAGATGGAGAGAGTCCCCAGAGAGGGAGGTTTCCCCCGGTTCTTGTCAACGACACTGAGTGAACAGCCGCCTCCATTCTGAAAGCGTGTTCATTTGTGTGCGTGCGGCTGCATGTCTTAGCACTCAAAGCATTCAGGGAATGGTGGAAATGATGGGGACTTGGGTGAACTATGAGTGAACAAAAGTCCCTTACCCCTACACAGACTTCTCAGGCCCCCAACGAGTTTGTTCTCTCCCAAAGTGAAACAACACAACCTCACAGGGGGGAAAAAGGTAAAGAAAACACTGCAGGTGAAAGAGAGAGAGATGTGGCTCTTCGCATCTTCTCATATCTGTGAAAAATCCAATCGCTTCAGGAATGCCCCCGCAAAGATCAGAGGAGGAGGATAATTCATTATTAACGTAGTGGACTCCAGAGCCACTTCTGTGGGAAGGTTGACATATTGGGCGACCACCTGCGGAACTGATCTTCAGGGGGTTTCAGTGGTCTCGGTGAGCCTTATAGGTAGAGCGCATTGAGTAGTCACACGCGCGTCGTCTATCTCGTGCATGGGTACATGCGCGTACTGTATATTTGTACGCGTGTGCATGCATGTGTTCTTATGCATATGCGGGTGTACACACTTGTGTGTGTGTGTCTGTGGGGGTTTCTCAAAAATGAATACTTCCGTGCAGCCACATTGGAGCGCGGGAGGGTCGGAGTATGAATCCAAATCAACGGATGTGAAATGGAGCACGTCTCGGATGCGTACTTCTGTTTGTACATGTTAAGAAGCATGCATCAATGCAAGCTTCAACGCAAGGTATGCACAGAAATACGACACAACTACGTTTAAAAAAAAAACATTTCTTTGAATTATTTGAGCTGAAGTGTGAGGAAATCAACTCCTACTTCAGTACAAAATGTTGCCCATTTTCATATGTTGCCTAATGACAATATTTTATCTTGATACGCTAATAAATACATACTGTGTTCATTTTGGCATGTTTACGTGCCTACAATGCCCACTGTAGTGTGCATAGATTGCAAGCCAATAGAAAGTCAATAGCTTGCTACTACTGTTCGCTAGCTAGATAGCCACGGAGAATTGGTAGCTAGCTACTTACGAAGAATTTACATCTACCTTACATTACATTATTTTTAGGTGGTTTTTGCCTGTTTAACTAGCTGGCTAGCTAGATTATTACAATTCACATAATGATAGCTGATTATTATGAAGTAAAACATTTTGTTTTGTTTGGTTGCTATTGTTGCCATTGTCCTGGCTGGACGATGCTTATCAGATGTTATGTTTTATGCGTTCTCTACACTTTCGTCCTCACAAGAACGTATTCAAGAGAACATCCTCAGAGAATGCACTCGTAGCAGGACAGTGTGGAGCACAGTAGTATGCATATTGAGATACACCCTGTGTGTGTGCGTGATGAGGATATTACAGTGGGTCAGGGGGATTTGGGTTAGGCCTGACTGTCTCAGGAGAAAGAGGTGTTCAACCCTGAGGCTTAGCAGGTCCTCCCAAAAACGCTCACACACACTGCCGGGATACACATACACACATACACACATACCTACACAGTCCAACCAAGGTCCATGTATTGAAGAACAAACTGAATGTGCAACAGGTAATGCCTAAATATGTTGTAAGCACGTTTTATTCAGCTTTATGTTTCCTTAAAGGTGCAATGTGTAGAAATCACTCCGTCATTCCAGGTGTCGGATCCTAATTTGATCACCCTGTTGCAGGAGAACTTTCCTGCAAAGCAGGACATTTTAAACGTGTAGTATATTGGAGGTTTAAAAAGGCTTCTGAAGTTTGTAATTTACATCCATTAATTATAATTCAAAGAACAAAAATAGGATAGCACTCTGGTGAATAAACTTAAATTGACATATTTTTATTGCTGTGTATGAGCCAATCAATGTCACGACAATACCACACACAGGTGGGCATAATTGTACATTCTCAGTCAGCATTGGCCCAATCAAGGGATCCCAGGAGAGAATATTTGGCATGTACACTACCGTTCAAAAGTTTGGGGTCACATAGAAATGTCCTTGTTTTTGAAAGAAAAGCAAAGAATGTTGTCCATTAAACTAACATCAAATTGATCAGAAATACAGTGTAGACATTGCTAATGTTGTAAATGACTGTTGTAGCTGGAAACGGCTGATTTTTTTATAGAATACCTACTTAGGAGGACAGAGGCCCATTATCAGCAACCATCACTCCTGTGTTCCAATGGCACGTTGTGTTAGCTAATCCAAATGTATCATTTTAAAAGGCTAATTAATCATTAGAAAACCCTTTTGCAATTATGATATCACTGCTGAAAACTGTTGTTGGGTAGGCAAGTCAGTTTAGAAAATAACTCTTATTTACCAATGACAGCCTACACCAGCCAAACCCGGACAACTCTGGGCCGCCCTATGGGACTCCCAATCATGGCCGGTTGTGATACATCCTGGATTCGAACCAGGGTGTCTGTAGTGACGCCTCAAGAACTGAGATGCAATGGCTTAGACCTCTGCGCCACTCGGGAGCCCAGCTGGTAAAATGAAAAGACGCAAAAAATAAACTTAAGGACAGGAAGCATGGAAATAGCACACATAGAACGGATCTACCCCTTATCAGACTTGCTTTCCATGAGAATGACCAATCTAAAACTCACATTTCTATGTGAATTTGGTTCGGGGTGCACACAAAGCTACATATTGCGCCTTTAATCTGAACAAACACATTCGGTGTGACTGTACAGTTGTGGCAGGGTAGAGCAGAGCAGTATACATGTTCCTTTGATATCCAAACCAGAGCACACCTCAGTGATGACACTTTACAGGCACAAACTAGTTGACGGAGGCAGTAGGGTTTTGGATCCGACCCCACAAACCCAGGATGTCCCATAGCTGAGACGGCCTCGTAAATATATTTAAAACGTATTATCCGCCGGCATAATTAACCAAGCATTTTTCATCCACCACATAGACATCCACTGATTCACGCCTATAAAAGCCCTCGTTTCCACTCACACTCGCTCTCTAATTGAGCGCTCTGGCTTTCCCAAGGTAGTCGTCTGTTTTAGAGGGGGTTTGTTGATGGGGAATTTGATGATGTGAGCAGCTTCTGATGGAGGGATGACTTGTGTGTGTGTCTCCATACACATTAGATCTGAGGGAGGTTGGGGAGGGGGTAGTGTGTGATTCTCCGGTCACCATGGTAACCGTCATACTTACTTAAGCTCCCCCCCGTACAATCTTGTGTCTGGCCACATGAGTGCCTGTGGCCAGCTCACTCTTTGGGTTGGGGTATTTTATGTGCTTGATATTAATGGTGTGTGTGTGGGAGCACTTCTAAGCAGCTGAACAAATATTTCCAAGACAGTACTACTCGGTTCATCTCTCCTGGATATCTGCAGCCTACATGTATTGCAACCACCGGGTCATGCTATCATTATCTTACTCTCATTTACTCTCAATCATTCTCTCCTTCACTTCCTCACTTTACTCATCTCTTGCTCATCTTCCTTCGTTCTCTCCTTCTGTCCACCATCCCTGTGCTTTATATATTACGCTGCCCGCTGAGCTAGTGCCAGAGGCATGCTGACCCAGTCCGTGACGCACACACTCCGCTGTGTATCTCAGCTGTCTGGGGTACCAAGCCTCCTAAAAATACCGCCTCCCTCTCTCTCCCTTTGGGGGGAGGCCACCGCTGCCGAAAGCTGTGTGGGTGGGCGGGGTTTGCCCATTGCAGGCCTATAATTGTGGCGACGAGAGCAGGATGGAAAGAAAGTGAGCCAGGAGACAACCGCCATGTTCCTGAGGTCAGCAAAGTAGAGGGTTCCTACAACATGACCCTGAGGCACCCCCTCACACAGCACCAATACTCTGCCTATCCAAATACTGCCGGCCCCAAAAAGCACAGTGTGCTCTACTGCTTGTACCAAGCACACAGCTGCACTGGGAGAGCCGTTCATACTGTCACTCAGATAAGTCCCACGGAACCTACACTAAAGATGCCCTGTCACAATGACAAACATTGAAGTTGTCACAGGCACATTTGTTAACGTTCTCTCTCAGACCGATTCCTCTCAGTTCAACGACAACAATGTTGACCGCATAAAATGATTTACACAGGTGGTTCAAGAAAGCTTTACTTAGAGTACAAGGAGTACAGGGAAACACTCTAACTATAGCCACAACAGATGGAGGGTTGTTTCCCAAATGGCACCCTACTCCCTATATAGTGCACTACTTCTGACCAGGGCCCATAGAATATGATGCCATTTGGGACTCAGGCCTGAGTCACTGTAACCACAGGTCGCTGTATGACAGAGATAGATAACAAATGTATCTATTTTCCTTCCTCCAGCTGTGTGAGAGAGGACAGATTGTAAGGCCTCACTTGCCACACAACGAGATAGCCTCTTCTCCGAACTAAAGTATCATTGTGTAATTGTGTATTATTTTTTCTCTCCGGTTCACTTTCACTACTACCTGACATGTGACCTCCTTGCTCTCACACTTTGTATTTTGGGGGTTTCTACGGCCCTGTTTGTTGGGGAATGTTCCTCCCAACACCAGATTTGTGGCTTTGATTCCCTGAATGTGAGGTTATGTGTTGTTTACTAAATGTTTGGGTTAAAGTGGCTGACAATTGGCCAGGTACATTGCACTGTAAGTACTGTATGTGGTTCATAGACGGGTTGGCTGACAATGTCCGAAAACAATATGCACACTTCAATGGGTCAGAAGGCTGTCGGTTGTTGTAATTCTGGATGGCTAATTAGGTAACAATGACAAGAAGCTGCCATGTGGGGAATAGTAGGTGTCTCGTTTCAGCTCGTTGTATCTTGTTCTTGATACCATGTCTTGGTTTGACTGTCACGTCTATGCTAATATGGCCAAAAAAAACTGTAACAATGTATTTGAGAGGAAACAAGTGTTCATTGTGCCAATTGATGTATGTTTTCAATAAAAATTGGAGATGAAATATAGTTTACATGTTGTCAACAATTTAAGCCAACCCTGTCTGATTTGCCCCATAGTTGTGCACGTGTCGGTTTTGTTGCTAAACAACCAACCCGTCTATTGGTTTGCAGTGGACAGTACCAACATCAGACTCTAGCTGGTGTCTACCAGTAGGTATGTTTAGGTTAGTCACTAAAGAGGAGGATGGCACTGACTGCTTCTTCTCTCACTCTCACTCTCACTCTTTTTTTCTCCTTCACAGAACAGTGGTGATGCCCATCGCCAACGAGTTTGCCCCCGACGTGGTGCTGGTGTCGTCTGGCTTCGATGCCGTGGAGGGCCATCCGTCACCCCTGGGAGGGTACAGGCTGACGGCCAAATGTAAGTGACTTACTCCTTTTCCCCTTTCTCTCCACCAACACACTCGAGTCACCAATACTTTGACTTTTAGCATCAAGACTCGGGATTCGACTTTGACTTGAGACTGATGACTTTAAATGATCTGGCCAGGTTTTGTAACGTTTTGACACTCATTTTGTGGCACAGAGTCTCCGTGGATTAATCTCCACGCAGCCAGAGACAGTAGCCGCAGCATCGGGCCTCGCAAAAGAAACATGCAACAAATTGGCTAGTGAAATGCACAATTGGCCCTCTGATTGGACCAGCAAACTGTCAATCAACACAGGTCGGGTGAGCTAGCGAACAGATTGCTGATTTGCTGTACAGCTATAGGAGCGGGTGCAGTGCCAAGATGAAGTTGTAGGGAGAGAGGATTGCCATCATAAAAAAATGTGCAGCTCCAAAAATAGTTTGGTGATCGAGAATAGTGACTGTTTACTTTGCAAGCTCACCAGCAATGGGGTATCAAGCCACAATTAGGCCTGCTGGTCTTTTGGTATTCCAAAATTGGTTGAAATTGATCATTTATTTATGGAGGTTGCATTTGGAATTTGTTGTTCAAATGTATTATTACTGTGGTGAGGACACACCATAGGCTTGTCTCCCCACTGGCGCTCTCCAAACTCAAACACTGTTCTTTGCTGTTGCTTTCACACATTTAAATGCATATGTGCTAAATCTATATTCCATCTAATCCTACAATAATTGCTAGCATGGAAATCATTCTATACCGGTACCGTTTATTGCAACACATTTCTGTCTGATAAGATAGATTTTCATTCAGCCAACCATTTCTTACCCTTTGGAGTGGGCGCAATGTTTATTGTGCACATGAATGTTAACGAGACTCATGAGGTTAAAAGTTCTGTTTATTTAATTCAATGTCTGGTTTTTGTTTGTTCATATTTCCGGGTTATGTCGGAGTTCCGTGTGTCTGTGTCCTACTGTATGTCTCTGTCATTCTGGTTGTGCGTAATAGGAGCACGTTCGCCTCAGAGCGCATAGAAATAGGCTAGGTGGCCTGCGCGCCACGCTTTGGAGTCAGTGTGTTGCATAACAGAGAAAAGTATTGTTCCGTGTATGAATGTTGAGGAAATATCATTAATATTCATTAAGTCTGATTAAGAAAAATGTACCAATGTAACAATGGATATGGAAATGGCCTTTTACATTGTAGAACCAGTTTATTGGTTGTAAATACCAATAGGGTAATTGTATGGTCCTGGGAGGGGGCCAAGTGAATATCAAATCAAATCAAATCAAATGTATTTATATAGCCCTTCGTACATCAGCTGATAT
This sequence comes from Oncorhynchus keta, assembly GCF_023373465.1. Classification (NCBI taxonomy): domain Eukaryota; kingdom Metazoa; phylum Chordata; class Actinopteri; order Salmoniformes; family Salmonidae; genus Oncorhynchus; species Oncorhynchus keta. The sequence continues at coordinate 43,053,665 of NC_068454.1, read as the reverse complement.
CTCAAAGTGCTGTACAGAAACCCAGCCTAAAACCCCAAACAGCAAACAATGCAGGTGTAAAAGCAATATACAGTATGTACCTTTGTGAGCTCCTGTTAGACAGATTACATTTGTTTTCTCAAGGGGAGGCTGTGCAGTCTCTGCCTGTGCCGGTTCAGATAGGACAGGTTAAGTCTGACACAGGAGCTATTTCTTTTGGGCTGTGTATATTTTGTCAATCTACTTGTATATTTTGGATGATATGGCACTTTTACCATTGAATCACCAAGACCTGTAAATAAATCTACACTCTGACCGCATCAACCTGCCTTGCCTTCTGCTGATTTCATGCCCTGAAGACTGTTACAAGGTCCCTATTTTACAATTACATCATCAAAACCTGTTGTAGACAAAATAATGAAAAGGGCTGTCTGGTAGCCTCAGTAAATAGTCAAAGATTTGCAGTCATTGCATGTATAGATACATTTTTTTTTACTTGACTTGAGACTGAACTTATTCTGCTAGCCTTAGCGCAATCCGCTAGCTGATCCCATAGACTTCCAGTCATTGTGCTAACATTAGTTAGCAATCACTCCAGAAACTACCTTGTATGTACAGATACAAAAATAGAATCCTTGAGTTTGTCTGAGTCCGGCTAAGTAGAAAAAATCTTGCTCGATCCCTTTCAGAGAAAGGCTGCATTGATCTAAGTGTTTGAGCCCATGCTAGGTGGTAAATGCAGAAACACTAGTTCTGGCCATGAGGAGGAAGAGTCTTGCAACCACACTTTAAAAAAAGACATTGTGGCTGGCCAGCATGCGTGGTATGTGCTATTCTGACAGATGACAAAATCAGATTTATTTTGCTGGGTTGATCTGAAAGAGTCTAAGTAGCCAATGACAGTCTCTTACGAAAGGTTACCAGACTCTAGTAACATTACCATACACAGTCCCACCTACAAGACACACACACGATCAGATCCAACTGTTCTGGCCCTGTCCATGTAACCTCCCCTCACGTTCACAAAGCTACAGGATCGACTTTGTTCGGAAGCGTCTGTCTTTGGCTCAGGTAGAGCAGCAGTATGACGTACCAGCAAAGAGCTTTCCCTAAAACTATCTCTGAGATGTCAGCCTAAAGCTGGGTCTCTAAGAGAGGGGGGTCTGAGGAGGGTGTAGGGTGGTATGGCGGAATGCATATACTAAAACTAAGGATATACTAAGGATCAAACACAGGCGGCCTGAGCCAAAACACTAAGTCACATTTATTCCAAATAAACCTGGCTCGTATTATGCATTTAGGCCGAGTAAGTCCCTGGTGCCTTCTCTTTCTTAAATCTAACGAGAAAATATGATGCAATACTGTTTCATCCCTCCGCCTCCCCTCGCTTTCTCTATGCATTTCTTTGATTGCCGTCCAAGCTCCAAAGTCGCCATGGACGAACTCTAACCCCAACCACATGCGTTCTCCTTTCCCCAGGTTTTGGATACCTGACCAGGCAGCTGATGGGGCTAGCCGGAGGCCGCATGGTACTGGCCCTGGAGGGGGGCCACGACCTCACTGCTATTTGTGACGCCTCCGAAGCCTGCGTCTCTGCTCTGCTAGGAATCGAGGTAATTACTTGAGAGCGAAGGATGGAGGGAGGGAGGGGTTTCTTTATTTGTTTTCATTCATTTGCCACTCCACCTGTTTAGGGAGAGTGTCTCTACACTTCCAGTTCAATCAGGAGGTGAGAATAGAGCTCAGACGGCGCTCTGATTGGGTGGTTATGCCGTCTTTCTGGGCAGTTGGCACAGTCATAGGTGTGGTGCTGAAAGGGCTTTGGCCCAATGCCGCCGCCCACTGAGAGACCGAGAGAGAGAGAGAGAGAGAGAGAGAGAGAGAGAGGGAGAGGGAGAGGGGGTGGAGAGAGCTGGAACAGTGAGCTAACAGAGATCTCCATCCTCTCTTTCTCTCCATCCCCTCTCACTTTTTGTCCCCACCGCCCAGTGTGGGAGGATACCACCGCCAGGGAGAGGGAGGAAGTAACAACGGTCAAGTTGAAGAATCTGAGGTTAATTGTGGATGTGTGTAGGCTGGACCTGGAGCTGAGCCAACTGTCTGTCTTCGTCCCAAATAGCGCCCTATTCTCTACGCAGTGAACTCGTTTTGACCAGAGCCTTCTGTCTGCTGTGATTCATGGCACAGGCCCACTGATTTTTCACAAGATAATGGATGGAGTCTAGTGTTTTCTTGGCCATGGCTTAGATATAATTTTAGATTTTGGTTCCATGATAACATGCTTTGGCGCTTTGAATATCTTTACCATAAGAATACTGTAACCAAATGGAGAGGAAAGTGTATGGTTGCTTCAGTGTCTATGTCTGTCTGTCTGTGTGTGTGTGTGTGTGTGTGTGTGTGTGTGTGTGTGTGTGTGTGTGTGTGTGTGTGTGTGTGTGTGTGTGTGTGTGTGTGTGTGTGTGTGTGTGTGTGTGTGTGTGTGTGTGTGTGTGTGTGTGTGTGTGTGTGTGTGCCACCATAACTGTTGACCCTTGGCTAGTGCTGTACCTTGGCTAGTGCTGTCCCTTGGCTAGTGCTGTACCTTGGCTAGTGCTGTCCCTTGGCTAGTGCTGTCCCTTGGCTAGTGCTGTACCTTGGCTAGTGCTGTCCCTTGGCTAGTGCTGTACCTTGGCTAGTGCTGTCCCTTGGCTAGTGCTGTACCTTGGCTAGTGCTGTCCCTTGGCTAGTGCTGTACCTTGGCTAGTGCTGTCCCTTGGCTAGTGCTGTACCTTGGCTAGTGCTGTCCCTTGGCTAGTGCTGTCCCTTGGCTAGTGCTGTACCTTGGCTAGTGCTGTCCCTTGGCTAGTGCTGTACCTTGGCTAGTGCTGTCCCTTGGCTAGTGCTGTCCCTTGGCTAGTGCTGTCCCTTGGCTAGTGCTGTACCTTGGCTAGTGCTGTCCCTTGGCTAGTGCTGTACCTTGGCTAGTGCTGTCCCTTGGCTAGTGCTGTCCCGTGGCTAGTGCTGTCCCTTGGCTAGTGCTGACCCTTGGCTAGTGCTGACCCTTGGCTAGTGCTGTCCCTTGGCTAGTGCTGTCCCTTGGCTAGTGCTGACCCTTGGCTAGTGCTGTCCCTTGGCTAGTGCTGACCCTTGGCTAGTGCTGACCCTTGGCTAGTGCTGACCCGTGGCTAGTGCTGACCCTTGGCTAGTGCTGTCCATTGGCTAGCGCTGACCCTTGGCTAGTGCTGACCCGTGGCTAGTGCTGACCCTTGGCTAGTGCTGACCCTTGGCTAGTGCTGACCCTTGGCTAGTGCTGTCCCTTGGCTAGTGCTGACCCTTGGCTAGTGCTGACCCGTGGCTAGTGCTGTCCCTTGGCTAGTGCTGACCCTTGGCTAGTGCTGTCCCTTGGCTAGTGCTGTCCCTTGGCTAGTGCTGACCCTTGGCTAGTGCTGTCCCTTGGCTAGTATAAACAGATGAAGTGCTGATGTCATGTCTAATACAGAGGGAGTGCAGTGGTCAGAGGCTGAAATAGAACCTCTGATAGTAGTGAATTTCCAGTCCCCTGCATCCTGCGTTTGTAGAAACTTCATTTATTTTGAGCAAGTGACCGTCTCTTAAGTGTTGCTGCAGACCAGACCAGCCCAGGCCACAAACACACACCCTCTATGTGTTTTCTTCTCGTTGGACAAGATCCGAGTCCCAAACGGCATCCTATTCCCTATATGGTGCACTACTTTTGACCAGAGCCCTGTGGTCCCTGGTCAAAAGTAGTGCACTATCTAGGGGATAGGGTGGGACACAGACAAGGAGAGAGCCTGCTTAAGCCGTGTGCCAGTTAGCCCAGTGCAACTTTAAAACCTCCATTAACGAGAGGCGTACGTGGCTATAACCCGTAATGTACTGCCCCTCGGTATAATAGTGCACCAAAGAGTGGTGTGTAAGTGTATTATTATTGTTGTAAACCTGTCAAACAGAATGCTACCTCATGATTCAAAGGCAAGTAAACAGGAGCTTTCGGCATTTCGGTTTACCTTATAAGATCATAGAGTGGGTAACAAATTTGGAAGCGCCGCTGGGATTTATTTTCATGTGCTCACCGGCGCGTATTACTCCAGCAAAATGGACAACGAGTGAGAGATATTGGAAAGGTAGCTAGCTGGCTAACCCGTGAAGTTATGGATGTACACGCGGGATGATTATTCATGCACACTGTTAGTATTGCACTAGGTGCTGGCGAAGTCGAGAACAGGTCGATAACGCTAGGAAGAGATAAAACGGTCTGGTGAGACTGGACTGGGGGATAAGAGGACTGGCTTGGGTGCCGGTGTTATTCCAGCCCTCTCTCCAGACAAGGCAGTAAATAAGCTCTTGGAACCGTAAAAGACCAGATGGCTCTGCTCCAATGTGGATCTTGGGCCCGAAGCAAAACAAACAGAACAATAATGCTGAACCGACGCTAATAAAATGTGGTCACCGCAACCAACCACCCCAGAGAAAGGGAAAGCAGCGAAAAAACGGTTGCGTCTTCGATCTAGAGTGACGGGGACCAGCTGTGGCATTGGAGAGGAGTGGATCGCGGTCAAACTGTTCTAAACCCACCAAAGAAACCTCAAAGCCTGGAGAGAAATTTAAGCCCCACAGCAATGCTAACCTGTCAGAAGAACTAGATCTTAACAGTTCTGAGCTGGGACAAGGTTTGCTTTGGAGGGGGAGCTACACAAACGTTCTGTTGAGCCTTAAAGGGGCAATCAGCAGTAGAAACAATAACACAGTGTTGACCCCGCCCCTGTTTTGGTAAAAAGCTACGGGTTGGGGCTGGAGAAATGTAACCACTCTCAAATTCATAAACCGAGCTATGGATGCAAGGACTGACCATCCATGTTTTGAAACTATACGTTTGTTTACATTTACTTTGATTACAAACATTAGAATAAAACAAGCTTTGATTCTGATGGGGTGAGACAGTTGAACTATGCTCATGATTTCTAATCAATATTCTTCAAGAGTCCAAAAACGGTTGTTGCAACTGTTGATTGGCCCTTTAATGCAATAACTGTAATCTGTTTACCTGCACTGGTGCCTTTGAATGACTCAGAGGTCATTGCCATGACGACGATTACAGTAACATCCCACCGGGAACCTGCAACGCCACTCTCCAAAGTCCCTTCTCCTCCAATCTACCACTGAGAGCAAGGACTTGGTTTAATACATGGAGGCAATGGAGGAGGATAGAGAAAGAGGAGAGAGAGAGAAGAAGAAGAAGAAGAGGAGGAATAATGGAAGGCTACTCCTGGAAAAGTTAGGGCTGGGATGGTCTCATGTTTCAGTAGCCAGTAGAGAGGGTTGTTTCGTGGGGTCAATGGGCAGGTCAAAGCGAGTCTGGAAGTCTAAAAAGAGGCCCTGGCCCTGTAAGGCTCCCTTTTCTCCCTCCTCCCCGGGACCCCGTCACCAGCTCACATCTGAAAGTGGTTACCCTCACACCTCTCCCGACAGGGTCACCAACAGGCCTAGCGAGATCGCAGGATCAATGGAAATTGGGGAATCATTTGAAGTCGGGGGAGGAAGCTATTGTCATAAACCAGCGAGCTCTGGGGTTCGAGTTTCACGCCGGGTGTTGGGCAAGAGGAAAAACGCAACGCCACAACACCCATTGATAAGGAGCTAGAACACACGGCTCATTAGTTGCCTTTGACTGGCTGTGAGCGGATGCCGTATTTAAACACTGGTGATTGGCCAAACCCACTGTGGTTTTCCATTGCCTTTTCTCATTGGGTGTTTGGCAAGAGCCCTGTCAGTCTTTGAACAAGTGCAGATCAGTCCCTCGTTAGTGCGATGACCCGTTCAGCGAGTTGTAATGGCACGAGAGGGAGAAACGCAAGGCAGCGGAGACGAAAACAGATAAAAGAAGAGAGTTAAAACGTTGCTAATCAAAATGGCCGGATGCGAGTGTTTTCATCAGAGTCTTTGCAAAAGGTCAAGTGTAGTGGAGTTGGAATGCAGCGTAATGACTCGCCAGCGGCAGTTTGATGTGGCGGATAGAGAGGGGGGGGGTCGTGTGTGTTCACGGATGTGTGTGTGTTACGTAGAGATAATAGTCTGCTGCTGTATTTGTTTGTGAAGTCAGAGGCAGGGCTTTCAGTTATTCGAGCAACACTAAAAATGACTTCACTAAAACACGAAACGAAAATGTATTACCAGAAGTGGTCATTGGTCTCTCATTGGCCCAAGAATAAGGTCTCAAATGTAGACGTACTAGGAGTTAAGACAGGTCCACAATCGGGGCCAAGCGTCAAGATTGGGTTTACAGCCCCAATGCCTCCTGTGTGACTGTAGTGTGTCCATCAAGCATTTTACTGGGCACTCCACAGTGAGAAACATATTCCCCCATTTTATTGCCAGGTTAAGACTAGCTTTGCTATAGCGAGCATTGGGTTTCCTATGAAAGTGGCTTGGATTAGCTTGGGGGGGGATAATACAAATCGGTGAATCAACTTTACGCTTTGAGTGTATAATCACTAAAGCCTCTCTAGTTAAATTTCTCATGAATGATGCATTGGTGTCGATGCCAGTCAACTCTGACCTCGTGACTAATTGACAAATGTTCTCAAACAGATGTTGCGCCCCCTCCTCCAAATTGGGGTCGTTAGCAATTGTTTGATAAACAACAGGCCAACACGCCAATTGTTGCTAGTCGCTGACGAAGTTATCCCTGATGTTTACACTCTAGCTACAGTAAGCAGGGTCCATTTCACCTGGCCCTCTCAGGCTTAAGCGTTTCAGTCTCTTTAGCGAGCAGAAATGTACCAACGCTGCATAAAAGGTCACCTGCTTTGCGCGATACGTAGTTAGCTCGTTAAACTAGCACAGCGTAATCAACTGGTGTCAGTGATCGATCCGTCGCCCCGACCAAGCAACCAACAAACAATAGCTGTCTTGAGTCTACTGAACAAGTCAAATTCCTCCCACCCAGTGTTATGGTTTCACCGCCTTCCCCAGAATTTGTATTTTATTTGTTGGCTTCCCCCTCATGCGTTTGAAAGCCGTGCCACACACTCAAACAGATCGATTTGGATTTAAGCAGGCAGGCAGCAATGGACAGAGTGATAGTATACTGTCCTCCAACAAAAGCTCTTCTCTCTCTCTCTCTCCCTCTCTCTCTCTCTCTCTCTCTCTCGCTTGCTTTCTCTGTTGGAAAAAGGCAATGGTTCTCTCGCTATGAAGATGAGGGGATGAAGGAGAGGTGGAGAAGAGGGAAGAGAGGTGTGGTTAGAGGGGTTAGAAACTCAAATAAACGTCCTGCGTCACGGTGGATGCCGTGGGGAGCGCCGTGTGTGTCATACCTGCCAGGCAGGCCCGTAGCGCGCTGACAAGAGCCATTAAAGTTTATAGGCGTGCGGCACAGCTGCTCGTCAAACTGACAGACAGACAGCCCACCGAGCCCCCCGTCCTGGCCCCGTGTGGGGACCCCCTCCCTGGCTATGGTGCAAGGCCAGGCTGGAGGCCTGGGGTAGTGAGGTAGAGGAGGAGGGGGTAGTGGTGGAGAGATGACTGGGCTGCTAGGAACTGGAAGTGATCCACTGAAAACCACAAACACATTAGTGGGCACACATTCATGGAGCCTTGGCTCGACAGAACTAGACAGAAGGATGAGTGATAGGGACCGAACTCAGCAGTATTTGAATGGTTTAGCAGTGTGTCCCAGCTTTTTTAAACGTGCTTTGAGTGTAAGGTCCCTCTACTTGGTGGGCGTCACTTAGGGCTCTCCGGTGGCCTGGCATAAGTGACGCCTAGATTGAACAAAGTGCTCTGTTGTCTGTACATGCATGTGTGCACTGGACCAGCGCCAACCCCTGATCTTAGTACTGACAGACCTGCGCTCTGAGGCCTGTTTCCTCAAAGGGTGCTGGAGTTGCATGACGGACATCCATGTGCACCACCGCTGCTCAAACTCAAGGGAGTGAATGATAGGACAACAGTATGTGTGTGTTTTGCAGTACCACAAAACATTATGAGATACTGTACAGCAATGCAGGTTCGATTGAGGGAAGCCCTCCCAAGGTGTTGTCATGTTTTGAAAGAAGATTAGAATATGTAAGGCTGTAATAAAGAGGCCAAGGGGCTAGAAAATGTTGCGTGTGTGTGTGAGTGAGAGTGTGAGTGATTGTCCGCACGTGTGTACACATGCGTGCTTGCACACTTACTTGCACACTTGCTCGCTTGTGTGTGTGTGTGTGTGTGTGTGTGTGTGTGTGTGTGTGTGTGTGTGTGTGTGTGTGTGTGTGTGTGTGTGTGTGTGTGTGTGTGTGTGTGTGTGTGTGTGTGTGTGTGTGTGTATGATGCAGCTTGTCGTGCCACAGCCGGATTAAAGTATCCCTCTCCTTAGACTGGCCTCTCCCGTCGCCCTCCTCACCCCCTCCCACCCTTTATTTGTTTTAATTAAAAGAAAACTTCCAGCCTTGGCCGAACGGGACCGACCGGCGATCCCTTTTTCCTCTCTTTCCTCTCGTCTTCCTTCTTCTAATGTTTCTAATGTTTCTCCTCCACTTTTCAGTTTTGAGCAAGGTTATGATAGGGCAAAAAATACAGCTGCTTGCCTTTATTTCTTTCGGTGTTTATACATAGAAGTATTTGGGGCTTTTTTGGGGGGGGTCTGCTCACAAGGTGAAAAAAGCAGCACACACTGTGAGCCAGAGGGAAATGGAATCGTTCCGGATTGGAAAGGCAGCTTGGGGAATGCCCCCGTTTCCTCTCTCCTCTCCTTCATGGCTTCGTCTGACTCTCTGAACAGAGTATTCCCATTGTGTGTGTGTGTGTGTGTGTGTGTGTGTGTGTGTGTGTGTGTGTGTGTGTGTGTGTGTGTGTGTGTGTGTGTGTGTGTGTGTGTGTGTGTGTGTGTGTGTGTGTGTGTGTGTGTGTGTGTGCGTGTGTGCGCGTGTGCGCGTGTGCGCGTGCGTAAAGTGGGACCCAGCACAAAAGCACACATTGTAGCCTGTGGTGGAGAGTAGCTCCTTGAGTGGGAGGCTGCAGTGCATCTGTGAGCCTATTGTTATTGCGTCCAACTGTTCTCCACCGCTGGGCTGGCTGGCTGGGTGATTCAACACTGGGCAGAAGTCCACAGTCAGAAGTAATCAAGTTAGGATCGTCAGTTTTTTTGTTCCGCTATTGCCGTGTTGTATGTAACCTGTCACTCACTCCAGTGTGTATGTGTGTCTCTCCCCAGTTGGATCCTATCCCTGAGGAGGTGATGCAGCAGAGGCCCAACCCCAACGCTGTTCACTCCATGGAGAAGGTGCTGGAGGCACACAGTGAGTGTCGCTCTACTCTACTCACACAGGAAATGGCCCCACTCTATGTGCTACAACCACAAAATGATTCAGGGGTTTGATTTGCAAGTGTGCATTCACCGTAAACTCTCAACGATGTTCTTAGATCGGAAAAGAAAAACAGCAGCACTCAGCCCTGGATGACGGAAGTTGTTTGACCCCTGGTGTAGTTGCTCTATGTTATAATCATGATCCTTTAACCTTTCACCTTTGTCCTGTCCTGTAGGTAAAAACTGGCGCTCTCTTCAGCGCGGGGCCTCCACGCTGGGCTACTCTCTGAGCGAGGCTTGCCGGTGTGAGACGGAGGAGGCCGAGACCGTCACCGCCATGGCTTCCCTCTCTGTGGCCAACAAGCAGAGGAAGTATGTCCCTCCTGTGTGTGTGTGTGTGTGTGTGTGTGTGTGTGTGTGTGTGTGTGTGTGTGTGTGTGTGTGTGTGTGTGTGTGTGTGTGTGTGTGTGTGTGTGTGTGTGTGTGTGTGTGTGTGTGTGTGTGTGTGTGTGTGTGTGTGTGTGTGTGTGTGTGTGTGTGTGTGTGTGTGTGTGTGTTTTACAAGGTCACATCGACCAAAAGCTTAGCTCTTCAGTACAATAACATTTTGATCCAACCTAGATGTGCAGAGGTTTCTGATACTCACAGGTCTCACACATTCCTGCAGTTGACATGTGTAGTGTGGAAGTGCTGCCTGTGACAGGTGTCATTGTCCCTTCTTTCTCCAGGAGCGAGGAGGAGCCTATGGAGGGCTGACCAAGTCCCCTTCACCATTCAGAGACCCTCAAAGGTCTCCAATTTAGGTCTCCCATTTAGTACTCAGCCAACCTCCATTTCAATTTGACCCCACCCCTTGACCCCACTCGCACCCTGCCTAGGAGGCGCACCAGCCCCGGGGGGGGGGGGGCAACGTATAGAACGACTCGGTATGAAACGGAAATGGAAGACATCACTATCTCACTCGCCCCGAGTGTTCGGACTAAAACGCCCCCGATGTGTGGTTCCGTCTCTACGTGGGGAGGCAGAACACAAGGAGCGCCGGGATTCCGGTCTTGTTGTCAGGTCTTTACTCCAGGACCGGTGGGATCTAGGGTGACTTTGAATCATCCCACGCTGGCAACATTGAGTGTCTGTGCTTCTTTGGAACAGACACACTCGCTACGTTCGAAGTACTGCTCCAGACACGGAATTTCTCATTTAGCCATCTCCTTTCATTTGTTTTCTTTCTGTCGTTTGTTCCTTTGCCCTCTTCCGTTCACGAAAAACCGCAACCCGAGCCCTGTGATGTCATTACTACTTTGTTTTACGAATGTTTGATTGTTACCATTCATGAAAGACTTTGAGAAAGGAGAGATGTCGCAGGGTTTGCTGATATTTCTTGGCGCGTTTCTCGATTGGCAAAAGCAGGCGTTTTTTTTTGTTTTGGTTGGAGAAGAGGAGCGAGGAAAAGAGAAGGGGAACACGATGGACAGGTGACCCGGGGCCTCGTTTATCAAAGGTGCGTGCGCACAAGAAATAGTCTGAACCTTGCGGGCAGCCAGTTTTCACGCAAAGGTTGGTGTTTATCCAGGAAAGTATGCGTATATCCACTGAAAACTCAGACCATGCGCACTCACAACTTCTAATGGTTCATCAACTGTATTGCAAGCAAATATGATTATTTTGGGGGGGGGGGAAATTGAGGTGTTTGAGGCACGGGAATTTATAGTAATGGTAGGCTAATAAAAACATTAAAACGTAGGCCTAATGATAAAACAGATGCATTTGCCGTTGGTAAGGAGATCACATAGCAGCATGTTCCCTAATATATTTATTTAGCTTTTATTATATAGGCCTAAATCATAATCATATTGCGGGACATGTCTCCTTTTCTGACATGACTGGTTTATTTCTGCTACACAACAAATATTACGCTACCATTTAGCCATCTCTCATTCAATAGCCAAGCATGCTTGAAAGTAAATAGCCTATGACAGTATAGCTAGGCTAAAGTATTCTTGTGCGACAGGAGCGCGACATCGCAGCCCATTTCATCTCAGAGACGATGCCAAAGCAGGAAATATAAACACAATCGTGTATTGATGAAGGAAATATTGAACAACAACTCTTATGTTGCATAGAAGTCTGGGCTCTGAGCAGCATTTACTTTTCAATTGTTCAATAGACAATTCATCTTGCCGAATACATGGCCGGTGTTTGGCATGCTCTATAGTTTTTTAAAAAAGTCGCTGCAAAAGATGAAAACATTCGGCCCCACACCTCTAACAGAAATGTGATCACATTTACCATTGCACTTTCTTTTAGTGACTATCACGGCCCAGTTCCAATGTCTCTTCATCATACAGCAGATGATGGTGTTTTTGTTACCAATAAAGGTGAACGGAGGGCATTTTGCCAGGCAGGGTTGTAAAACTCGTTCACCAGCGCGCAAATATAGTATGGCTCTGATTAATCAGTGAAAACATGCGTATATGTTGCGTGCAACAGTTTGATAAATCCCAATCATTTTCTTCTGCACACAAATCCTAGAATGTCCACGTACGGCAGGATTGAGTAAGAAATGTACGCAATGGTTGATAAATGAGGCCCCGGGGTCTTCTGGTTTGAGATGACAGACTGTAAAAAGACCGTGAGTTTGTGCCTTTTTCAGTTCCTGCCTGGTGGATTTCACCACGAACTCAAGACCAAGAGCTTTGCCTTCAATTTGTTTTGGAGGGAGAGAGGTGTGCCGTCCTATCGCTCTCACATCTCATCTCCTTTTGTGATAGCGAGACTGCCGATGCCAAAACGATGGCACATAGACTGGAGGCCCTTGGCATGTTTACCCTGACTTCCCTGGAGCCTACTGTCCCACCCGGTCCCGTTTGACCTTGTTGTCAGTACTTGACTTGGGCAGGAGCTCCCCGCAGCTGACTACCGGTACACAAACTCCAAGTCAAAACACTACTTGTCGTAACCCCTTTACTATCGTTTAGAAGGTAGTCGCCGTGCTACACAGGGACTGACATGGTTGAGTCTTTTTCAGTGGAACGAGAGCCTTCAGTGTTTGAAACGTCAGCCAATGATGTGGCTTTCTTCTGGTATATAAACCATTACCAAATACACGCCACCTCTAAGAAAGAGTTAGCTAGCATGCACTGTAGTCTGTTCTAGAGAGATTTGGCATTTTAAACTAGAATGCTGTTCAAAAATAGTAGTAGTAAGACAAGAAATTATGCCAAAGCGTGACGTTGCTATCAGCTCAATAGCCTGTTGCCACGTAGTATTGTAGCCATATAGGACAGATATTGCTATCATGACTTTACGTTCAAAATTGTTCTCTGTGAGGGAATTATAGCAGTTGACCAATTTCTATCTTACACACCTCACCCTTCAAAACGTTCAGACGCTCTTACCTTCATTTAGGGGCTCTACCCACAATTAGCCGTTCATTTGGCTTTGTTCACAGAGATAAACAACTCACGAGTCTGTGTTACCATGGTGACAGAGCGGTTAGACAGGACAAAGATAAACAATCAAATCTCATGAGTCTTTGTGTTACCATGGTGACAGAGCAGTTAGACAGAGGTGTACCACCTTTGTGAGTTTACAGAGGGGAGCAAGTGGCACCCATATTCTCTGACATTTGATCCACGCTCCTTGTTAGGCACAGCTGCTCACCAAGTGTCAGGTGCTACTGAGTGTGTGCGTGTGTCACATGTCACAATCCAGTAAACAAACCCTTTATACATTGACACAGTCACCATAGCTACTGCTAGGTGTGTGTTTTTTGGTACAGGAAAGTGTTTTTAACCTTGTGTGTGTGTGAGACGCATTAAATAACTGCGTCTCTAACTACATACATTTGACTTAGTTCACAAACACCTATAGCTCAGAATGCAGAGAATGAATGAAAGTAGTGATCTGAATACGTTTTTTTGAACCCCCCCCCCCAACTCATGTTTCGCCTCCTGGCGACTACCTTCGACATTGTTCCGTTGACGTCATAATCACTTTTTTCCCATTGTTGGTAAACGAGGAAGAACTGAGAAGATTCCGCATGGATCTTTCCTTGAGATGTTTCCACCACAATTGTTCTGATGACTTACTCCATCCGTGTTGTTTTTACCCATCGTTGTCTCTTTTCTTCCTCTTTCTGTTATGTCCTCGTTGTCTTTAGAAGTGGACTCCAGTGTCTTTTGGTTTTTGTGCTTTTGAGTTGTTTTCCTGCCATTTTGTATTCAGTTTGAGTTCTTTCTCTCTCTTACAGTTTGTCGCAGTTCCTTTTCGTGGTGAAAGGTTCTGGGGTTGTGAGGGGTGGGATGGGATGGGGTATGCAAATATTTCTACTTTGTATAATGATTCCAACAATTGTGTATTTACTATGCTGGCTGTTCATGGTAGATTTATATATGACAACAAATCTATAAGTATATTATATATTATAAGAAATTGCAATATTGCTTTGGGAAAAGAACGTTTGAATTGCAAAGTGATATGCTCATGTTTCATTCCCTGGTCTGGCTCGGCCCTTCCTGATGTCGCTGAGGGCACTGTTCATTATTCCTGGCTGCCATTGGCTGAGGGTTCAGTACAGTAGCATCCCATTTGGTGTCAGTCTCTCTACAGTGTACGCCACTGACCTGGGCTCTAGTAATACTTCCTGACACTACATAGAGGAGTAGAAATGCTGTCCCCAAACAAGGGCTTAGGGAAAGGGACAAGTCGCTTGTCTCTTATATTTAATTTCCTTCTCCATTAAGACATTGTGACAACCCACCCATGTAAACATGGGGTTACAGTGGAATTTCACACTCTTACGTCGCTAACACTTTCTGACCTGCAACCAAACACTCTAGCTGTGTTTTGTCAAAAACCTTCTGTATACTATCTAAGGATGTGTAATTCAGAAGCAGTAGCGGTGCGTGGATAAAATCACCGGGGAAGCCAAGCCAGTATTCAAAATGCCATATTACAACTTGTGTGTTGTGATAATTGCGTGGTTTGCTCTATAACCTGTTAGTTCATATGCCTTGCCACCGTGATATATATATAGGCCTAAGGCCGAGACAATAAGGAGACAAAGTGGCAGAATAAATTCAACCACAGCTTTGTTTCACCACAAAACCGTGGAGCATCTATCCACCAAGTGTATTGTGACAAACAGTTACATGACCTACAGCATGGTCAATCATGTTGATGTTTCTGACATTTTTGGACCACTAAACAACTTGATTTAGGCCACCGGAGAGTTACCCAAGTTGCAAAGAAAACAGGAGCTGCCTCCACTATTCCAGCACCATTTCAACTTCAACATTTAAAAATCATCAAATGACCGCTGCTTAGTCTAATAAAGTGACAACTAAAATATTCCAAAAACCATTCAGCCCCATCAACGTAAGCTAAATATGATGTGTCTGTCCATAGTACTGATTTCTCTGTGTGTGTCTGTGTGTGTGTGCGCGCGTGTGTGCGCGTGTGCAATGAAGTAGAAAAAACATGTTGACTCACCCTACTTGTAGAGAAACGTCAATGCCATCCCCCTCTCTTGCCGAAACGGTTTATGACTCTGTCATACAGTACACGTTTTTAGTTTTTGTTGTCCTAGGCTGCCTGGCTAAAATGCTTTGTCGCGAGCCTAACTTCCTTTCATGGGCATCAATTAGCCAGCTAATTAACATTCACCAACTACATCTAGCTATATATTGAACTTCCATCCTCTCAGGCCAGAGGCACAATATATGGTTAGAACCGAATTGCTGTTATAATCTTTGGCCAGTATGGATAATTAAGTAAAACCACAAGTCCAAATCCCTATCTCCGTCCATGACACATTTAGGAAAGGAACCATTTTAGCTAGCTAGCTAGCCACCAGAGGACAACAACACAACGAGATGCAACAATTCAAGTTTTTTTCTGTCAATGACATTTGGCTTCATTTGATGTGATTAGTGTGAAGCAAAATCCAAACTGACTTCCTTAACACTTTTTTTGGTGTGCCAGGACCATTCACAGTTGAGCTCACTCAGTTTAGCTCAAGGCTGATTGGCTGTTATTGTGTAAAAAAAATATCAAGGAAGGTAAATGCTCACTGGCTTCCCTTGCATTCAATGCTATGGGCAGCAACAATATCATACTATTTTTGACCAGACAGCATCGGATAGGTGGCCTACACATAGAGACAGAACGGCACTGTTTCGCTCGCTTGGATGCTTTCTCCGGTGAGATACATTCAGCCTCTTGCGAATTGAAGGAAAATTATGAAACACAGAGAGACGAAAGATAAATGATTTTATATGTTATTTTTCTTCAATTTTGGAGGAAGCCTGGCTTCCCTTTAAATTCATGAATACACACCACTCTTTCTGAAGGGCCTGTCTTGGAATGACATGATAATTACACAAGGGTTTCCCTATAATGATTAATCACTATAAGCCCAGGAGTCGTAGTTAACCCATCAAAAGTCCCCCCCCCCTCACCCTTTGACCTCATCCAGCCCAAACTGCTCCTCTCTGACGGCTGTAGCAGATGACTAGTGAGGTCAAGGGTCATCTCAATGGATCCAGTCTCAGCCAAGGGGGTGGAGTATGAATTAATAGTCGAGTGTGCGTCACAGTTGTGGTGGTTGTTATTGTATTGGGGCACAATAGTAACCGATCATCCAGAGCTCTCCCAGAATGCACCAGCCTGAGCAATTGGTAGTTATGGTTTCGTCACTTGTATTCAAGCAATCTTTCTCAAAGGGACTTTATACTATCTGGTTATCATAGTGTCCAGATAGTCATTTGAATATTCTCGTGCTCTACAGACATTCCATTTGTTTGTTTTTTTAAATTTGTTTTATCGTCTGGGGGGTTTTTTCTTCTTTTTTTTCTTCTGTTCTCACAAAAAGGCCTGAGGATTGTCTGTCGTTTTTTTTCTGCACCATTCCTCTTCCACCACCTCTAACTTTCTCTGCATGGTTTGTGTGTCCGCATGCCTGTCTCTGTCCCTGTAACTTATCTGCACAAGGGGAAAAAAGCACTGAATGGACAGAAGTACGTTTTTATTACAGCATCAGGATTCGGGAGCGAAGCATGACACGAGAACTTGTTTTTTTGCAACCTCTTTTTTTCCCCTCTCCCACAATTGACGATGAGGAAGAACGGCGCTCCATGTTGGTCTGACAGATGTGCTTTTTACACGTAAAAAAATAAAAAAATAAACAGCAAACGGAACGACTTTTAACATTTTACAACATCTTTATCTAGCGCTTGTGAAATACAGACAATAGATTTTATCGTATTTGTGCACAACAACAAACACACACACAAAAAAAAAAAAAAAAAAAAAAAAAAAAAAAAAAACGTTTTAGGGAAACTAAACTGCGGAGGCAAACAGGAGAGACCAACTCATTGTATCATTTGAAGTTGGGACGGGGAGACGTTTTGTTTCCGAGGCATCTGGAGATATCAAAGGGCTCTGTTCCCCGATGAATGGTCTATATCGTCGTCAGGGTTGTCCATTCCACTTCAGCCAGTAATATCTGTGACCATTGTGGTAAAAAAAAAAGAACAGTTATAGGTTTACAAAATGCATCTGTTACGAAATGCATCTGTTTTTATATTGTTTTCTTTTGACTCTTGTTCTCTCCATTGTTACAGAATAATACTTCCCCCCCCCCCCTCGGGACCATAGCTCTAACATTTTCTCTTTTGACATCTACACTATAAAGTATAACATTTTGGAAAAACCACAATGCCTTGTTGTTGTTTTTTCCCCCCACTGGGGGCTTATGGTCAGATGAGTGGTTGAACTAAAAGGGGAAAAGGCTGTCATGCAAAGTCGAGGCCCATCTTGAATCATACATGAATCATACACCCAGATACTGACAAACTTCAGGACCATGCATTGTTTCAGCAACGGAATGAGTTAACACAAAGTGCCTTTCATAAAAGGCATGAAGCATCTGTGTCGCTGAGTGCTTGGCATTTAGCATTTGTCTTAGCCACTCTGATGTTGCGGTCAGCTTTTTGTAAATAATAGTAATTATATGCTTGCTAACATTTGTTCTATTTCACACATGTACAAGTGTATATCATACAATTGTTTTTTTGCATATCCCACTCTCCCCTAAGACACCCTCACGGCCAGGGATCAGCCATTATTGACGGCAACCCTGGAGCAATTACATTTAAGTGCCTTGCGCAAGGGCACATCAG
Source organism: Oncorhynchus keta (assembly GCF_023373465.1). Lineage (NCBI taxonomy): Eukaryota > Metazoa > Chordata > Actinopteri > Salmoniformes > Salmonidae > Oncorhynchus > Oncorhynchus keta. The sequence goes on along the minus strand of NC_068454.1, from coordinate 43,036,217 downwards.
CAGGTCTTTCACCAAGTCAGCTCAGGGATTCGAGCCGGCGACCTTTTGGTTACTGGCCCGGCGCTCTCATCCCAAATCCACACTTCAACCGAAAGATGAAAACTAGTCGACAACCTGTGAGTATTTACAAAATTGTTCTGCAACCGGAACTAAACATTGATGTTTGAATAAAGGTATACCTTCCTTCGCCCTTAATCACAGATCTGGGAGGGACGGATTAATGAAACAAGAAGCCAATAATCTCTTTTTCACTTACCTAATCCCTTACAGATCAGTGACTAAGGTCAGAAGGAAGGATGAATCTAAACTATTGGAACGGGCCTCAGACCTGTACAGTAAGTATTTAGTATTCCGAAGAGAGAAGCTGCCTTGACCGTACGGTAGCAGTAGAGGCTTAAGGCCTCTGCATGCTTCGCAGCCAAAACAGTTCGGAAGAGTTTGCGCATATATTATGATTACACTTTGTGACGTTTTTTTTTCAGCTGTTCCGACACACAACATTTTTTTGCTGAGGCAAGCCGAAGTTATTAGCCAAAGTCTACACCCCTTCATTGGTGATTGGTCAACAGTAGGGATTATTCAATTAAGTCTTTGTTGTCATTCAATGGAGGCAACTCGTTTTCATGCAAATTTGTTCGTTATGAAATGCTGCACTAAGCAACCTAGATGTAAAATTGCACGACGAAGATCTCCTCGGCAAAAACTGCTAAATTAATGACAGATTTCTTGAGGTATTCTCGATTAATTCTGACTATATTGAGGAAGTGTATACTTGCTACGACGTCTCAAAATGGAAAAACAGTACAAATGCCACTTTTTTCTCATTTTTCAAGTGAAGGTCCTAGGCGCCAGCCGAATTTAAGCATGCGGACACCTTTAGGTCCTAGGCTTCACAGTAGCCACAAGCAGGCTTAGCCACCCATTTGGAAGGGCCAAAGGTCAACCCCAGTGTCCAAATAAACACAAGTGAGTCTGTGTTTGGAGGAAGTTGAGGGGGGGGGGGACATAAAAAAAAACACTCCAAACTAAAAACAGAACCAGGCCTGCCACTGGTCAGTCAAATAAACACAGAGAGAGAGTAAAAGTCCCAATGCTGAGCGGTCTTCTTCAGTCGTCCCCTGCCTGTACACAAACAATGTCACTGGTGTCGTCACTGTGAAGGTGGTGGTTTCAATATTCATAAATCAATGGAGTTGGAGCACGGTGCTGTGGCTAAGGCAAAGAGACCTGGACACATCTCGAGCACCTCTATGGGAGCAGAGAAAACTGAGACACCAGTGCCAATATTGACTGTCTCACGAGATGTGAAAGAGACCTGTCAGGAGGCTCCGCGACACCATGAGATTAAGAAAGACGACATTAAATCGAAAGAATGCACTCCTTTTTAGGGGTCCTGGAGCCCTGGGACAAAGTAACGACTGGCTGCACTCCCAGCACGTAGACCAACCGTCTCACTGCGAACTCGTTGACGACTCCGTTTCTTCCCACACCGCAGGCGGCTGACCTCTGCGAGCCCTGAAGGTCAAAGAAGGGCCGGGGCTTTCCCCTTTGAGTTACGACACGTCTTGGAACCTAATATGGCCAGCCCACAAAATCCAAAATGGCCGATTCTATCCTACAACAAAACTCCCCAGAACCACCCCCAAAGGCAGGGCTGCTGGTTTTGCAGAAAACCCCGCCGGCTATTTTCTCTCTAATCCCCACAATGACAGTTCGGTCTGCGGTTATCACTCCCTGTTCCTCTCTATGTCTCGCTCTCTCTCTCTCTTCACCCGTCCTCCTGCCTCCCAGCGTCAGTTGGCGCTGTCATTACCATCTTCCATATTAGAAAAGGCCTCGTCCCTGAACGTAGCTCATCCTCCAGTATTTTTTTTAATTGCAGGCCTGAGTGGCCGTGGTGGCTATGGATAAGGACGAGGACAGCTGGAGGATGACAAGCACCGAGAAGTACAGATCCCACTTATTGGAAACCCTAACCATGAGACCTACAGGCAATGAGGATCCCATATTTATGACGGGGCCCCGATAGAGACATTTTTGTAACTTGTCCTGCACACACGCACACACACACACTGCTCCCTATGGGACAATAAGGAAGGATTTGTTATATAAGTTATATGGTGCGTCAGGCCAGAGGCACAGAAGAGATGGGCCTCTAGGTCACAGTGACTATGGGAAGATGGACCTACTATTGCAGCACTCTCTAACACACACATTGCTCTTCTACTTTTGGATCGAGCAGGGTTTGATGGTGTCCCGTGTAGATCAGTTGGTAGAGCATGGCGCTTGGGGTTTGATTCCCGCAGCGGACGAGTACAAAAATGTATGCACCCAATACTGTAAGTCACTAAAATGTGAAAAATGTCATGTGAGATGCTTTTCCAATGGTTGTTCATTCCCATAACCGGATGAAGCCATGCTTGTTTCCTGTTTTAGGATGAGTGACCAATGGCAATATCAGAGATTCTGCATTGAAAGTGATTCTTAGTCTGTGAGCAGAAAACCGGCTTGTGTGAGTGCGAGCGCATACCTGTCTTTGTGCGTGTCCTCATGCTTTCTCTCAGGGGCGGTTTAAAAGGACCCACACAGAGGGAGTTGCCACCACTAATTCAACGTAATTTTCCTGACAAAGTGAGGAAATGTACATTACCGTTCAAAAGTTTGGGGCCACTTAGAAATGTCCTTGTTTTTTTAAAGAAAAGCCTATTTTTTTGTCCATTAAAATAACATTTAAATGTATCAGAAATACAGTGTAGACATTGTTAATGTTGTAAATGACTATTGGAGCTGGAAACGGCTGATTTTTAATGGAATATCTACATAGGTGGACATTATCAGCAACCATCACTCCTGTGTTCCAATGGCACGTTGTGTTAGTAATCCAACTTATCATTTTAAAATGCTAATTGAAAAAAGGCTAATAGAAACCCCTTTTGGAATTATGTTTGCACAGCTGAATTACGTTTGCACAGCTAAAAGCTGTTGTCCTGATTAAAGAAGCAATAAAACTGGCCTTCTTAAAATTAGTTAAGTATCTGGAGCATCAGCATTTGTGGGTTTGATTACAGGCTCAAAATTACCAAAACAAAGAACTGTCTTCTGAAAATCGTCAGTCTATTCTTGTTCTGAGAAATGAAGGCTATTCCATGTGAGAAATTGCCAAGAAACTGAAGATCTGGTACAACGCTGTCTACTACTCCCTTCACAGAACAGCGCAAACGAAAGATTAGCCAGCTGGTTCTGGAGTTGGATTTGGATTTGTTATAAGCATTGATCTAGGCATCATTTTCCCACAAATGAAAACCACTGGCCTATATTTGACTTCACCATCTATTTTTATATATTGCTGCCGCGAATCCACCATAGAAATAGTTAGAAAGAATAAGATGAAACTCTGGTAATATGAACAGCTCTTGAAAGATAGCTGATATGCGTTTATTTTACATTGTAATAGACACGGTGCAACATTTCAAAGGTAGGCTGTTGACAGGCTTCGGCTGCGGTACAGCAAAGTCAGCCCTGCTCATGGTTTGCACAGGGGATGTGAAATGCATGCTACAAATGAAATGTAACTGTAAGTTTCTTGAATTTTCTTTTGCAGGTGCCTTTTCAATATCTGGATAGTCACTTGTGGTTTCTGACGTTACACCAACCGAAGCAGTGGAGCGCATAGTAAAACAAGACTTTTGTGGTCAAAACCATTCATCTTGGGGGGTGAAGGGGGGAGCGGGTTTGCAAAAATGTTATCGTTTCACACAATTATACCATTTATAAAATGGTCAGATATATATATTTATATATATATATAGATATTTTTACAGACTAGCTCAAAAATATGTGAAAATGTACACATTTTCTGGTGAGTTTCATTTTCAGCACTGAAATTAAAAGTAGGTTAAAAAATAATGTAATATCATAGGAAATGACACCACATTCACAAGGATTTGCACGAAGTGGACTGTTCGTATTTTTCACTTCAAACCCAAATATATCATACTTTGACAAAAACTATGACTTATTTACTTCAATCGTGGTGCAACATCATGGGTAAGATCTGGCCATTGTCTTTCAGCTCAAAAAAAGTGGATTTCTGCTGGTGTTGGCATTAAACACACAGACTAAACACACAGCAAGAGAAGCAAACATGATTGCACTCCCTAAATTATTAAACTCGAAGGTTTCACCCAAATTCCATTGTTTAACCTCTCTCCACTATATATGCATGTAAAAAAAAATGCATATTCAATAATGCCATTATATGCCAGTCATAAAATGTCACAAAAAAAGGTTTCACTTGTTTTCCCTCAATCTTCCTGTTCGAGAGACTTCAGAAGTAGCCCACAGTGCTAAAGCCTTATTTTTCATATTAACTCTCCACACACACCTTCTAAAGGCACACACAGAGGAGCCAAGCCTACCTCAATTTATGCCTGTTAGCCAAAATTATACAGGAAACACCACCTTCATCCTCGATGAGTCCCCCGAAAAAATGGTGAGAGCGAAAGAAAGGAGGAGAGGATTTTTTACCCCCTCAGAGTAGTTGTCATTTTAAAATGGTTATTTTAAAATGGCTCACATCATCGATGCTGCAATTCCCGCAGTCTGAAGTAACCTTGGAAAAGGAAAATATTACCACATGGATTCTGTTACACACACACACACACACACACACACACACACACACACCAACACCCCCACACCACACGCACCTCCCAAACTAGACAAAAGTTATTGTTTGCTTTAACAATAGCTATAATGATGATCTCTAAGGACGTGTCTCCCATTGCTTTCAAAGGTAACATTTACTATGTTAAAGTCATCCGACTTTTGTTATTATAATGACAAACCTTTCAAAGTTGACTCCAAACTATTCAAACTATTCATTCGCAGGTTTTTCCCAGTTGACCATTGAGCTGCTGCACATATTGCAGATTCTACATTGTTATTGCAGATTGTACCTTTAAGGGTATGATGACACAATGCAATCTCAGGCCAAGATAAACTGGCTATTATTTAATTAATCAAAAATGAGCATTGGGTGTGTTTCTTCTTCTCTATTTTTATTGCACTAGATGTTATCTAGATATAATCTCAAAAGGGTGCTATTCATCTTTCCTAATAAGAACGATGTCAGTGCATCATAGGAAATACAAGATCTAGTAGATGTACTTTATGTGCAGAACTGTGAAAGGACTGAAGATCGGAATATCAATGGTTTCATTCTCGCTTGGAATGATGATATAAGAATTATAACATATCTTTACATCTTGGGGGAACAACTTTGAGGGAGTGGGGGCCACAAAAAAAACAGAGCTCATCATGAGGGGCCACAGTGACTCATAGGTCTACGAGCAAAACATTTTAGCGGCCCCCCTCTTGACAGCAAAGCGCAACATTAAGTTGAAAAGTTTATTTCCTACAATCCTGCACATTTTGCCATGAGGCGTAGAGAAAATGTTGCAGTTTTAAAGCAACTTTTCTGCAATTCTACACGTTGCTATGGGGCGGAGAGAAGATTTAGCCATTTTCTAACTAATTTCATGCAATTCTACTAATTTTGCTATGGGGCTATCAGGAATCAAGATAAGACACATATGCAGACTGTCGAAGTAACAATGTTAACAGGGGCAGGCAAAGACAGGTCAAGGCAGGCAGGGGTCTAAAATCCAGGGTAAGGCAAAGGTACAGGATGGCAGGAGGACTCAGGGTCAGGCAGAGTTCAGTAATCCAGAGGTGGAGCAAATGTACAGGGTGGCAGGCAGGCAGAGAGGTCAGGCGGGCGGGTACATGGTACCCGTAGCGGAGCTGGTCCAAGTCTGCTGGGTCAGTCATGGCCAGTTCGTACTCTCAGTAATCAAGGTGAGACCCAGATGCACTCTCAAAGTAACCATGTTAATTGTGGCAAAAGGGGCAGGCAAAGACAAGTCAAGGTTGAAAATCCAGGCTAAGGCAAAGGTACAGGATGGCAGGTGGACTCAGGGTCAGGCAGAGAGGTCAGGTGAGCGAGTACATGGTCAGGACAGGCAAAGGTCAAAAACCAGGAGGACGAGAAAAGAAAATGATAGGAGCTGACAGGTAAACGCTGGTTAGCTTGAACGAACAGGACTAACTGGCAACAAACAGACAGAGAACACAGGTATAAATACACAGGGGATAATAGGGAAGATGGGCAACACCTGGAGGGGGGTGGAAACAAGCACAAGGACAGGTGAAACAGATCAGGGCATGACAGTGGCAGAGAGAATCATTTGCAGTTTTACAGCTAATGTCCTGCTATTCTACATATTTTGCCAAAAAGTGCAGGCAAATATTTGCCATTTTTAATGATAACTGATAACCCAGGTCGGTAATTAGTTTGTGGGCCAGCTGCACCTCAAAAATGTTCCTAGTTGAAATCGATACAGGAATCAATACAGTTACATATCGTTCTATTATTTTTGGATGATATTATATCGATATGTATATATCCCTGTTTGACATAATCTCTAGTAGAATACTTTTAGTTGCTTATTTCATTATTTTAACCAGTTACCACCAGGGGAGGACACACACATTAATGATTTAGGGCTGGACAGACAAGTCCAGCTCTGACCATTGACAGAGACTGCAGTGAGGCACAACACCAAAGGTGGAGTATGTACTGTACACTGAGTACACAAAACATTAGGAACACCTTCCTAATCTTGTTGGATGCATTTGCTGTTTGTTTTGGCTGTGTTTCAGATAATTTTGTGCCCAATAGAAATGAATGGTTAATAATGTATAAGGTATTGTGTCAAAATGACAAGACATTATCCCTTAAAATGGGGGGGGGGGTGACTATGTACAAAAAGTGTTGTAATTTCTAAACGATTCACCCAATATGGATGAAAATACCCTCTAATTAAAGCTGACAGTCTGCACTTCTACCTAATATAATAATAATAATAATATAATATATGCCATTTAGCAGACGCTTTTACCCAAAGCGACTTACAGTCATGTGTGCATACATTCTACGTATGGGTGGTCCCGGGAATCGAACCCACTACCCTGGCGTTACAAGCGCCATATCTAAAATTTTGTTGTATCAGAGCAAAAACAACGAACAAATTGTCACTGTCCCAACACTTTTAGTGCTCACTCTAGGTGGAATTCAGGGGATGGGATATGTTCGCCACCATTTTATGTTTTTCTTTCAACTTTCTCTAATTTTTTTTATTAAATTGTGTGAGAGTAACCAGATGGCCCAGGTGTCTAAAAGAAACCACACTATTAAAACCACTTCAAAGACCGACACACACACACACACACACACACCACGCTACCAGACTGGGGCCTTGAATTGGAAGGTCAGTTCAGTTCGGTGGGTTATTTCCCCCATGGCTGCCTGGCTTGTCCTGGCATTCCTCCACCACTGCCTTTTTACAGCCATCTTTACAACCACTTTAGTGTTCTTAACCCATTTTGTTGTCCAGTTTAATTTCTCCGCTCGGAGAGTCAGCGGAAATCTCCCTGTGGTGGAGTGAGGGGAAGGGAGAGGGAGGGGTGAAGAGGAGGAGGTTTGGCACTCCAAAGGATGAAGGGGAGACATGGCTTTGGGGAGACAGGGACAGAATGGGATGGGACACACATGTCACACGTGTGCACACGCACAAACAGACACATACATGAACACACCTGTAGTGCTATATCGGCTCCTCCACTGCAGAGTATGGTGCAAGAAAGAGAGGAATGGGGGGAGATGGAGGATGGTTAGTGATCCAGTGTTTGGAGCTCCCTACCTGGTCATCTCATCCAGCCATCTCTACGGACTCCTCTGTGCCCAAAGCCCAGTTTCCAGTACCTCATCACTTATCCGCTGCTCTGCCAATTGACAGGATAAGAGAGGGATTTAGCTGCTGAAGACTCTTTTCTGTTGGGATGTTTATGTACAACGTAAGCAAGCCCCACCTGGCTAAAACACTGCGATATACACACACACACACACACAGCCTTTCACACTATCGTGCCGACCAAATCAAAACTCAGACAACTAATTCTCACATGGTCCTTTTCTGCACCGTTCCAGCAACAATGGTGGATGCGTAACCAGCTCAGTTCGGATCATTAGAGTGAAAAGTCCTATAAGCATGTGCATTCACACACTGGAAACTGGCTTTTTGGTCTGTCTTACAACGGGTGAGGTGACACTGACCTCACACGCACACATACTTTGTCAGCCTGCCTTCTACATGAGCACTACTGTCAAAGCACTGACGCATCGCCTAAATGACATAACAGTTGTCACAACATACCACCATGGTAGAGACAATCACCTGTCACGATACACAACACTCTCGTAACAGATCACACAGACAAGACATGATGGTATCACCTCAACTCAGCTGCCAATGTTATTTCTCATTTTAGGTCATGTAATAACATTCTCATGACACCGTTATCACATGGTAAAGTGCTAATATCAAAATGAAGGATAGAAGCTCCTCATGCTAAGGACCATCGGCAATGCAGAGTGCACACTAGACTATAAACATGGCCACAACGCATATCATTCGCTGGCTTCATCCAGGTCACGTATGTGCCTCCGCCACGTCATCCGGTCCTCTAGCTCTCCGGGACTCCAGAGTAGATTTCCGAGGGGGTTGCCAAACCACCGCTCCCCATACACGAGGAGCCGTTCCTGGGCTGGACCTTGGCCCGCCAGCCCCCCCCACACACACACACACACACTCCCTGGTCGGATGATGAGGGATCAAAGTATTACAGACACTGATTAAAGACGGAGGGGAGGAGAGGAGAGGGGGGATAAGGAAGAGAAGGGAGGGTGGAGGACAGAAACTCTGCCTATTCACTTTTGTCCGGGAGCTTGGAGAGAAGGTATGGTGGCGCCTGCGTTCTGCGTTGCGTTCTGTTTTTTGAGCAGCGTCCCTGGAATTCTGGAATTCCATGAGGTGGGCTGGAGTGTGTGGCGGTCCTATCCGGACGGATTCCTGGAAGGCTCTGGTAAACATTGTGGCTGGCAGGAATATTTGGCACCTGCTCGGCATGGCATCGAATTAAGAAGGCGAAAAACGCCAATGATGTAGTGATTTCAAATGGTGTTGATATTAGTCACACTAATCAGGATCTACTTAAGTAGAAATAATAAACAGTCGACTTCTAGGCTGTGTGGGTGCCCACATGTCGAATGGTACCTGGTAGGGTTAGTCAGTGGACTGTAGGCCCAACCTTGTAGCAGGTGCACCAAGTGCTGTACTCACGTATTAATGAAATGCACACACACAAAAGGACTACAACTAAATACTTTTATTAATAATGACAATTCTAATAGCAATCCTCAACACTGTCGCCAGAGCATAACTTTACACGCCACTTGTTTTGTTTGTCAAAGCTGAATCCAATTTGACAAAGTCAGGCCTTTGGTTGAGCCAAATGGTTTCCCAATCTCCTCCAATAATAATAGTGTATGGTCATTTTGCATTCTGACTCTCGCACACTCTATGGTCCTCCTGACTTCTTCCACAGCATGTGAGGTCGACACCATAGCACTGGTGCTCCCAATTGAATTGATTGCGATACAGCCTATATTGGGCCTCTATGAATTCTAACTACTTACTGTTGTGCCCGAGAAACAAATTAGCAACGCTGTAAAAACATGTGTATTATAAAAGCTAAAATGTTGATAGGAATACCTCTTGGTGAAATTACAAAGTCATTTGTGGAACATTGGGTTTCTGTGAGAAGGGAGGTAAAGGCAAAAAGGCCATGGTGGCAAAGTAAATACAATATAGCAAGTAAAACACTGGAATGGTAGTTTTGCAATGGAAGAATGTGCAAAGTAGAAATAAAAATAATGGGGTGCAAAGGAGCAACATAAATTAATAAATTAAATACAGTTGAAAAATGAATAGCAGTCTTCTTGGACAGAGAAGATTGTTGTTCTTCTTCTTGTAAGCATTACATGGTAAAGTATACATTTTGATAGCCCACAGGGCTGTGGGCCTGAAGGTTGTGGGTTCACAGACCACCGTGGACATTTACATTACATTTAAGTCATTTAGCAGACGCTCTTATCCAGAGCGACTTGCAAATTGGTGCATTCACCTTATGACATCCAGTGGAACAGCCACTTTACAATAGTGCATCTAAATCTTTTAAGGGGGGTGAGAAGGATTACTTTATCCTATCCTAGGTATTCCTTAAAGAGGTGGGGTTTCAGGTGTCTCCGGAAGGTGGTGATTGACTCCGCTGTCCTGGTGTCGTGAGGGAGTGTGTTCCACCATTGGGGAGCCAGAGCAGCGAACAGTTTTGACTGGGCTGAGCGGGAACTGTACTTCCTCAGTGGTAGGGAGGCGAGCAGGCCAGAGGTGGATGAACGCAGTGCCCTTGTTTGGGTGTAGGGCCTGATCAGAGCCTGGAGGTACTGAGGTGCCGTTCCCCTCACAGCTCCGTAGGCAAGCACCATGGTCTTGTAGCGGATGCGAGCTTCAACTGGAAGCCAGTGGAGAGAGCGGAGGAGCGGGGTGACGTGAGAGAACTTGGGAAGGTTGAACACCAGACGGGCTGCGGCGTTCTGGATGAGTTGTAGGGGTTTAATGGCACAGGCAGGGAGCCCAGCCAACAGAGAGTTGCAGTAATCCAGACGGGAGATGACAAGTGCCTGGATTAGGACCTGCGCCGCTTCCTGTGTGAGGCAGGGTCGTACTCTGCGGATGTTGTAGAGCATGAACCTACAGGAACGGGCCACCGCCTTGATGTTAGTTGAGAACGACAGGGTGTTGTCCAGGATCACGCCAAGGTTCTTAGAGCTCTGGGAGGAGGACACAATGGAGTTGTCAACCGTGATGGCGAGATCATGGAACGGGCAGTCCTTCCCGGGAGGAAGAGCAGCTCCGTCTTGCCGAGGTTCAGCTTGAGGTGGTGATCCGTCATCCACACTGATATGTCTGCCAGACATGCAGAGATGCGATTCGCCACCTGGTCATCAAAAGGGGGAAAGGAGAAGATTAATTGTGTGTCGTCTGCATAGCAATGATAGGAGAGACCATGTGAGGTTATGACAGAGCCAAGTGACTTGGTGTATAGCGAGAATAGGAGAGGGCCTAGAACAGAGCCCTGGGGGACACCAGTGGTGAGAGCGCGTGGTGAGGAGACAGATTCTCGCCACGCCACCTGGTAGGAGCGACCTGTCAGGTAGGACGCAATCCAAGCGTCAAGTGGACAAGAGTATGGGTGGAAAGATCTCCTTTATAGTAAAAGGCTAAGTATGGATGGACGTTCATTTTATGATTTTTCTCCAATGCAAAATCAGTGTGTATTGTTTGTAGAGAAACTGTCTCTGTTTGCAAATAAATACATCTGAGATGTCATTAGGAATCTGAGCACTTTAAAGAGGTAGGCCTACCTTTCCACCCCAGACAGAGTAGGCCTACCGAAGCAGAAAACGTTAAGCTTGAACTGCTGGCTACTCATCTATGGCTAAACCCAATGACCGAAGGTCAAAAGTGCTTCCCTAAAAGCTGTCTGGGTTGGAACACCTTCTATTGTACAGAAAGTGAATAGCTTAATCAATTGTTAGTGATCGAACTAGATTACTCCCGGGCAAAGTCATTGATTTATCCTTGAATAGAGAAGGTTGCATGTAGCTCAGCTTCTGAATGTCAAACAAAAGAAGCAATGATATCCCCATATGCATCGGAGTCACGCCTTTCCCAGGTATTTCACAGCTTGTTTCTAGCATAAAGAATCGCGGACCAAAGCGCTGTTATAGATCACTTTATTTAATCAGATCCGTTTTATTTTCTTCAAAATCTTAAGCTAACAAGGGGTAGGTAGGCCTGTGCTTTTTACCATTTCCTTTCATAAAAGTAGACCTATGGCATACTCTCTCCTACCCCCTCAATTTTAGTCTTGGTTTTAACTTAACATCCCTTCACTGACATGAGGTAGGCTATTTAAAGAGTGCATGATGGGTGGAGGAATTGACAGACAAAATCTATGGATATGGCAGCCTATAGCCTGATTTTGTTTGTCAAAGAGGAAGATCTACCTCTTATTTCTTAAATAGGAAGAAATGGGCTCTACCACAAAGCCCTCTTAAAGTCATTGAAATGAATTATGCCTACTCAAATTTGCATCCTTTCAGCACCATGAGCTGTCCATTTCCTATTGATTGTGCCAGGGCTGCTGATTCAAGTCTCAGCACCACAATGTAAATTACTCGAATCTGTCTTATTGTGAGGTCAATAACTGATAAATGGGCCTGCATCATGGTCAAGAAACATTCTTCATTTAATAAAATCCATTGTAGTAGTAGCAAGCTATCAAAGTTGATCTCCAGTCCTCCTCATCTTCGCGCTCTCCTTCTGAAACTGAACAGAACATAGACTATAGGCTCGTCCGCTCGCAAGATAATGCATTTTCTGGACTAGGCCTAATCTAAATTTTAAAAAAGCGGAAGATGCCTTTGACTTCTCCTGAACTGCCACCGTAGGCCTACACAGCACATCCATTGGTTAAGGTAGCACACTAAATGTTTTTGATCAGCAAGAGCAGAGCAGGTCGGGGTTCAGGGTTGGAATATCCCTCGCAGTGTGTAATGCAGCCTAGTTGTAGTTACATCATCCCAGCAGCTATCATAGAAATATAACTTTGCTCTATGCTTCTCCGAGCATGCTCTTCGTAGCCTGTAGGCTATGGATAATTTGATTGAGACCACACTAAATAGTGTATAGGCACACTTGATATTGCCCCAGTGGGAGAATCAGAGATGATGGGTGGCATCAGGCACACATTCCTAACACGGAACCCAAACCGGCCGCGTCGTCGTGCACCATCGTGCATACATTTATTTTGTCCCCCCCACACAAAACGCAATCACGACACGCAGGTTAAAATATCAAAACAAACGCTGAACCAACTACATTCATTTGGGGACAGGTCGAAAAGCATTAAACATTTATGGCAATTTAGCTAGCTAATTTGCACTAGCTAGCTCATTTGTCCCATTTAGCTAGCTTTCTATTTCTAGCTAATTTGTCCTGGGATATAAACATGGAGTTGTTATTTTACCTGAAATGCACAAGGTCCTCTACTCCGACAATTAATCCACAAATAAAACCGAATCGTTTCTAGTCATCTCCCCTCCTAGGCCTTTTCTTCTCTGGACTTTATATTGCGATTGGCAACTTTCATTACCGCCATCAACCTCGTTCGTCTTTCAGTCACCCATGTGGGTATAACCAATGAGGAGCTGGCACGTGGGTACCTGCTTCTATAAACCAAAGAGGAGATGGGAGAGGCAGAACTTGCAGCACGATCTACGTCACAAATAGAGCTGACTTCTATTTTAGAGCTTGGAAACGCAGACGCTCGTTGGCGTGCACGAGCAGTGTGGGTGCAATAATTGAATAATATACATTTCTAAATGTATTTTGCAACGCTGCAACAACAAAAAATCCGAGGCACACAGTGCTCCCAAAATAAAACTCCTGGTCACACAACAAAATACTTTGTTGCACTTTAGAGCCCTGGTTGCATAACCATGGGACGATGTTTAGAGTATTGGGTGCTGATTGCTTGGCTTAAAAATAAAATAAAAGTCCTAATGTAATGAGTAGCCTAAGCATAGGACAATATTCAGTAACAGTAGTCATTATTGCCTGAAGTCAATTGAAATAAATTTGCCAAAATTATATAATTTACTCCTGTCTATACAAAAATAAATAAAATACATAGAATGACTTAACCACAGAGGATGATTCACTTCTTTTAAAGCTGTGGATTGTTTCAAATCACAAATGTGTAGGCCTAGTTGGGAAGCCCGCAATTTGGGCAGCATACGTTGCAATAGGCCTAGCTGATAACTGAGATGAGGCTGTCAGTGAAAATGAATGCAACTAAAATATGTGTGAAGATAATGTGTCTTGAGTATAATTTGAAACGTTGAGACAAGAAGCAGGGATACTGTGTGTGTGGTGAAGATATAGACGTGTCTCTCTCCAGAATGTGCTGAGCTGTCTCCCTGCAATTCTAACACATTCATTATTTATTTCATACCATCATTTATGAGTTTTGTAAAAAATGTCATTGTATTTTGTTTGGAGCACTCCATGTGAGCACTGAGGGTGTGTCTGGTTTCTCCGTCCTCTTAATGTTGACAGAACGTGCGCCTGAGCACGCATAGAAGTAGTCTAACTGGCCTGCTGCTTACAAATGTAGGAAAGTGCCCATTTGGGGGTGTCTGATGTCTAACCACCACTAATAAGATCTTCTCAGTCATTTTTTTCTTCACCTCACACAGTAAGTCAACAGTAAAAAAAAAAGTAAGTCCGTTTTTTTCCATTTAAATCCATTGTCAATGATAATGGTTCCACTTGACTACGACTATGATTTTGAGAAACGAAACGTTGTTATTGAAATGAAGATGAAAATACAAAAATCATAACCGGCACTCAGATCGGTAGAAACGGCAGTAAGATACATTGTAAGCTTCCCCAAACTTAAAACTCACACTCCGCCCAGGAATAAACTGCTGTGAACAGAGAGCACGTGTCTTTGCACTGCGTCATTAGAAAAAGGTGTGTGTGAGAGAGATAGAAATAATGAAAGGGGTGTTGTAACGAATAGTGTGCCTATTAAAACGGAGCACAAATGGACAGCTATGCAAGCCATCGTGGAGAAAAGTGCTCACCTCCATCCAGAACCAGCGTGTTGGAAAGCACAACTCGCTGGGCCACGCCCAGCACTGTGTTGTTTAGTGAGCTAGTCGGTCAACACCTACGTATCTGATATGGGCAGGAGCAGGCCTGTGAAACGAGGGCGAGATAATGCAATGTTCCTTCTTTGATATTGTTCCCATTCCCTTTTTGCCAAGTTTAGAATTGTAAACTAATAGAAAATAGAAGTGGGAGACTATTGCGAGCACTGCTCCCTGCTTCTCACAAAAACGCCTGTAGCGTCCAAACGGTTTGGCATAGAAACTAAAATGACTCTATGGAAAGATGAGAATCTCACGAACATGATGGTGTTCTCCGTGTTGCTCTATGTCCCCCACAAGTGTCATGGGACTCGTCTGAAGTCGGTTCTGCCGATCTGCCAACTTCTGTCTGGAGCGTCAGAACAGCTTGGGCTAGACACTTACAGTACTAGTCAAAGGTTAGGACACACCTACTCATTCAAGGATTTTTCTTTATTTTCATGATTTTCTACATTGTAGAATAATAGTGAAAACATCAAAACTATGATAACGCACATATGGAATCATGTAGTAAGCAAAAAAGTATTAAACAAATCTAAATATATTTGATAGTTGATATTCTTCAAAGTAGACACCCTTTGCCTTAATGACAGCATCAACCCCACAGATTTTATGGGAAACACTTACGATTTACCATACTGTGCGAGTGTGGGACAATGAGCCCGTTATCACTGCCGATGGCCGAACTAGGTCGAAATGGTCCTCGTAGGCCTACTCATATCGCCACCTGGACGTCTTCCATTACACCCACAACTACAACGCATGGCCTACCAACAAGACTGCCTTGTCCTATTGCTCTCATTTACATCAATGCCTCACTTTCCTGAATTTGATTAGTTCAACTTTTTAGTGCAAGGAAATAGCCTTAATAATTGAATAAATGATCTCAATTTTTTAAAATTAATTTAATCTAATGTAATGTTGAAAAATAATTTTGTGACAAGATAATAGGCCCAGTTATAGCCTTCCTACACGTAGGG
The DNA here is from genome assembly GCF_023373465.1 of Oncorhynchus keta. Lineage (NCBI taxonomy): Eukaryota > Metazoa > Chordata > Actinopteri > Salmoniformes > Salmonidae > Oncorhynchus > Oncorhynchus keta. Next base: position 43,020,497 of record NC_068454.1, on the reverse strand, counting down.
CTATTGTCACGCCCTGGTCTTAGTATTTTGTGTTTTCTTTATTATTTTGGTCAGGCCAGGGTGTGACATGGGTTATTTATGTGGTGTGTTTTGTCTTGGGGTTTTTTGTAGGTCATAGGATTGTGGTTAGTGGGGTTGTCTAGAATGGACCGTGCTGCGTTTTGGTCCTCCTCTCCTTCACTGGAAGAAAACCTTAACACCTATGCCAAGATGAGTTCCACACTTGCAAGATATAAAGTGCATAGAGGCTACTTGGATATAGGTTATCCATCTATAAACTCTTCCATTCCATAATCTCCCATGCCTGACTTGTTCTAGTGTTTAATCAATGTCACTTGCTACCATATTAAATGTATAATTTCATTGCCACTTTATATCTGAGAGTGACCCTGAAACAAGTAGATTGAAATTCGTCATAGAGATTGCAAATCTATTCGCCCATCCATTGCTGAAATGTAGCCTTCATCATTGGTAAGCAGGGGTGCAACTTTAGTTTTAGAAGTGGGGGGTATAACTTGGTGGGGTTCTGGGGGTACTCCCATTTTGGGGGGCATCTAAAGCTAATTTCCTGCATTTCTACACAATCTAATATGCCCCATGGCCATTCTATTTAGAACTACATGAAGTAAGCAAAAATGCCCAGTCATAAAGCTAGGTAGGAGATCATTATTAATTATATTTAAGTGATTAATAAGACTGAACTGGGTCAACGATAATTCAATCATCAATATTGTGTTGCACCTTTAACCAATAGCCTAAAAATGGAACAACTCTTGCAAATAAAGTACAAAGACTTTTGATTGTCTTCATTAAGACATCCTTTATATCAAATTTCAGCCAGACCGCCGACCCAGACTGAGCCGCCTGCACGCCCAACCCCCAACAGTCTAGTCAATAACTCAACTCTCTCAACTTCCTTCCCATCTTTTTTTTTTTCTCAAGGAATGGTTTGGAAAACACACATTAACACACAGAAACAGTACATCCTCCATATAATTCATATCATAGGCTTATTAGTACTGTAGAGCTCTTTTTACTTGCACACAACATAGCTGGCTCAGCCCGTCCTGCCCCTAGTGGTCCATGGCCCTGCAGCAGCCCAACCCAGCACGCCCCACTCATCTTTTGGATCTTAGTGAAACATTCACTATTGGTTTCAGGTGTTAGGCCAAGGCCAGGGTGATAACCAGCGTATTTCAGAAACACAGGGCCAGGACTGAGCAGCCCAGAAGCTAGAGATTACCTAAATAGTTATCTCCCCTGACATGGGCAAGTTTTCAATACAGACTCATTTTTGTCGTACTGCATTCCATATAAAGCATTCAGACCTTATGAAAGTTGCACAGCATACCCTTATTCTTGTAATAAATCAAATCTAGTGATACATAACTTGACACTTCTTCCACCCATTGTGGGAGGATAACCAACCTTCAAAATGAATGGCAATGCATTTCTTAGCCACTGTAAATGCTAGGTTACACCGTTTCCTCTGATAACAGTCTCCAGTATCAACATTTCCAAGCAAACAAAAAAAGGTTGAAGGGACAATCTGCAGACATCCTAAAATAGAAGAACATACTCTTTGGTAGAATTCAGCCAGCCTTCACAAGACACAAGCCTTGTATACCATATACAAATATGTTCCCTTTCGTGTTTTTCTCCTCCAGCAGAGACATTACATTTCTGTGTGGATGATATTCCGTTTCACTGGCATATAGAACTATCTACGGATGGTCTTAAACTGCAATCATTTATGTCTGAGATGATATGAACATGACTGGGGATTCAAACGCATCTGTATCCATTCGTCATCATCAATAGCGTCTCCCATGTCTTCCTCAAATTTTAGTTTTACATGTTTTGTGTCATCAGGAAAAGACAGTCTGGAAATGAACTTTCGACTTTTGCCAGACTGCCTTAAAATAGTTTCAATCGTTGAAGCTTTCTTCCTTGTCCACTGTTTGCTGCACAGAGAAAATAGTGTTGTTGCTGCAAGAATTCACCTAAGCTCCATCACAGACTGGTCTTCCCTGGCTGCCTGACACTGATAAGGCCCCTGTCACCATCTGATCCTGCTCAGATGAGGCATGACAAAGAATTACATTGGTGTACATCTATACATCATATTAACCATGAATAGAATCAATGGCTCAACAATTGAAATGACAATTATTCCCAGACCCCAGACTGTAGCCTACCCAACTCAAGATGGAACTTTGTGTCCATTCACTGATTGTTATAATATACTTACTTAAAAGTTCACCTGAGCTCTGGAGACTTGTCTTCCCTGGCTGTCTGACCCTGGGGGGACACCTGTCACCATCTGATCCTGCTAAGACATGATGAGCATATTGTTGTGTACTGACTGTGCCCCATGACAGTGAAGCCTGTTGAGCTGTTTATACCATGTCAGTGTGAAAAGTAGGGAATTGGCTAGGGCGACTGACACATCAATAATGTTGCATTGCTTTACTGACTAATGAAAACTCACATTGAGCTGAAAAAAAAAACGTCTGAATATCGATCTTCAATTGTTTGGCCGCTGGTTTCATCGTTTGATTTAGGTCTAGTGGGATTGAGGCAAAAAGAATAGCTGAAGTTAGTGCGCTAGCTAACGTTAGCCAACTGTTGGCTAGCTTTGCTAACTAATGGTTCAATTGTACATCATACTTCTGTTGAAATGGGACAAAACAAAGGCTACAAAACATTTCCATATGCTGCCTGACATATAGCTAGTTTTGTATCACAGAGCAATGAAAAAACTAAAAATGCAATTTCAGAATGTGGGGTCATGTCCCCCCTGTCCCCAGTGAAAGTTGCACCCCTTTTCGGTAAGATAGAAAACATTATTTAGAAGAAGGCCAAACATCTGTGCTATTGTTAATTTACAAATTGACAAATATACATTTTTATAAAATACATGTTAAAATAGTAAAAAGCTTGTTTCTAACTGGTGCTTTAATGAATCAGAACAGGTGCATGCAATGAATATAGGCCTAGGGCTATTGTGCAGGTGCGAGTATGGGGAATAGCCTAGGCCTGTGTGACTTCACGCCACAGCTTCCTATTTGAGTAGACTATAAGCTAGCCTACTGCAGCCTCCAAGAGCATCACAACTGGATGATATATATATTGCAGTCCATCGCAGGTGCTTCCACTTCAAACACGCTGCCAGATTTCCTCCACAAGGATTTGAACACTCATCTTAATCAAGTTTATCCAGGTTTTTGGAGCATGTTTCTGCCAGTAGCTTACAGTCCGGCTTCTAGGCTTCAAAATAGGAATTTGTCTTACACATGCCTAAACATCATTAACCACAATAGGTGAGTTTTCTCATTTCCAAGTATTTTTCATGATATTTGCTGAAGACGCTTGCAGTGAAATGGAACGTTTTTGGAAGTCACCTTTCTCAAAATGACCATAGGCCTACATAGTCACAAAAGGCAAGCAAGCCAAAAATAGTCAACACATTAACAGCAGCCACATTGTAACAAAGGTTTCTCAAAATGGAGTGAATGCCAACACCCTCAACAGCGAGTGACCCCAATGTGTGAGCATTGTGTTCATATTTGACAATAAGGTCCTTTCACTTTTTTGAGATGTATATCTTCACCAAGTCTGGAAAAATGTAATGCAAAAATGTTATGCTTTGATAGTGTTGGGGTTAGATTGAAACGGAAAGTTAACTAGCCCCGGTAGTTAAAAGCTGCGTCATAGTTATTGTCGTTATTTCTGCGGTTGTTCGGGGTCCTTTGCTCATTAAAGAATTCACCTCAAGGCATCGCTATTTAAATTATTACGTTGTTATTAAGGCGGATATGCCTTTTATATGCCTTTGGTTTGAAAATGGCTCGAATTTCCCCCACTGTTAATGAAGCCCTGCGGTTTTATGACGGCTTTTAGCTGGTGATTTCTTTCCACAACAAGAGCGGGGAAAGAAAACCTAAATAAAATCTTACAATAAACACTGAAAGGGGGTGTTTGTTTTTTGCCTAGTCTATGAGATTATCTGGAGAAAACGTGGAAGAGACGCTTACATAAACACTGCCAGCGAATAACAAATGAATTATGCAATTCTTTTCTAAATTAAAGCTCAAACAAAATGGAAAAATATCAAGAGAAAAAAAGGTAGGCCTATGTTTTTTCATCAGTTTATTTAATCTTAGATTATTCCTTTACTGCGTGCCAAACTGGAATGATTTACATCGAAATAGAGGGGATGTAGCCTATATTATTAAAATATTTTCATGCAGACCGAAATCCCACTATTTTACCCATGCCTGCGTTTAAATACCTGTTTTTTGTATATCTGAAATGGGTACGGATACAAAAACACCTCATTGATTCCTGCATTTTCACAGAACCTCTAACCAAAATACCAGGTATCAGGTCTGTGTGAACGATTCTACACTTTTTTTGCAGGTAAATTCATTAACACTTCCATTGTTTAATTCCTCCCTGATTTGAAATGCAAACAGCCTCCATGGATAAACAACACCCCCACCCACCTCCCCTACCAATTTGCCTATTACCCACTGATATGTATAAAAGGGATATACCATACAAGAAAGTGGTAAATAAGGGGCTGTTTGAAGGAGTCATAAACATTGCCTTATATATATTTTTTTTACAGGTTGTATAATATACTACATATTCTGTCTGAAATGGGTATGCTATGGTATTCTATGGAAACATAAATCAAAAGCCTCAACTACATTATTCAAAAATATGTGTTTTAATAAATAAGTTTTAAAAAAAGTACATTGGACAGAGTTGAAAGACTTGCTTATAAGTCAAATCTGGATAAATCCATGCAGCGTACTTCAAGAACGTATTCTAAATTGCATTGGTCCCTTTACAAGCTGAATATACATACAGGTAGGCCTATGTACAATACGAAACATTTATATATACTTCTATTTTGAGATTTTACAAACAGAACGAAATATAATTTCCCCAAAAAGATAAAAGATGGTTTTTCCTACTCTCATCACCATTCCGACATTAAAACAACATTATAATGCGCCAGCAGTAGACACGAGAAGCGTCTTACAACACTGTCTGAGTATGCAACTTTTCGGGTTATCTTCACTCCTTCTCACACTCTTCCAAGTGTTAGGTAATTGCACTCAAAGCACTCCAGGAGAGTTGTGCACCACATTATGCCCCTTGGCCACGTTTCTGAGGTTCGTTGGGTTCTTCAATAGACCCTTTGGTGTCTTCATACTTTGTAGAAGTAAACAGTCTATCAGGGGAAGAAAGAAAACATCAAAATGTTAGCGCCAATTACCAATATTACAGATTGCAATGCATATACCTTATCAAGCAATAGCATTATTATTAATACATTGCATGCGTAGCTTTATTTCACTGAATTCCTGAAAGAGATTGTATAGGCTAGCCATGACACAGTGCGTTGCCTATTGGCCTGAAGGGTGGCACACGATCACTGGCATGGGAAGTCCTTAATTAAACAGTGATTTGGACCTGAGTGAAACCACATGTCAACAACGGAAAGGGATTTCATTTCAAATGTGATGCATAAACCACAGTGGCCTATGTAATTGCATCACTGGAAAATATATGAGCAGGCCAAACAGACTTCAGGGGATATGAGCACCTGTCTGTTTTAGGATGTTTTCATTTATATGGATGAGTGAATATTGAAATATTTATGCTGGTAATATTCCTAATGTGGCCTATGTAAATGCACATTTCCAAATTCATAGTAGGCTATTGCATTTTCTTTCTGTAATTTATGAGGCAAAGCTTAAATGCAGCAATTATGTTTGTAGGCCTATTAGATTATAAATGGCCGTTTTGTTTCTTGAATTCGTTTAGTAAATATTAGTAGACTACAATTTGATATTCAGATATTTTTGGGTTAAATACATTTGGATTTGTTTGATTTAGTTTAAGAAAAACCAGCTATGCTGATTATATTATCAAATAGCACAATGCACGTGTCACTAGTATCAATTCGAGTAGACTAATATAGGCCTCGTGATTTCTGCCGCATACATTGTCTAAGTTTATTTTATAAATGTCGTTTAACGATTACAAATTCATTTTAAGACGAGCTTTCTCACTTGCTTTTCTTTACCATTCCACACAGACGAATGAAACCCAAAACAGCATTGACAGCAGAATTGGATACGGAAAAGACGTCCGGTTAAGTTCGAGAAAGGCTACCTTTAAATCACCATAGTGTAGTTTATTTGTCCTCTTTACAGAAGATCTGTTTTATACGAGTGGGCGGTCTGTAAACTTCCTGGTACCAGTCCATGGAAACTAAACAAACCAAAATCAGGCTTTATTTAACTGGAAATGTTTCTTTCACGGAATAAAATGTTTAAATCCTGTTCCAATACATCAGTAACCTACTTAAAATTGGTGGGCTACTATTCAGAGCATAAATGTATTTTATTCCATATTTTGGCCTATAGCTAATCTGTTATAAAGTCGTATAGCTAATCTTTTAAAAAGATGTAGGCATATCAAGAATTTCCCATTTTTTTTGCAGCAGCCTACATTTGTTTTAACATTTTGGCCTATGCAAATTGCTCTCTGTACAAAACTGTACATTAGAATTAGACTAGGATAACTACAATTAAATTAGGCCTAAACCAATGGCACAAGACAAGAAAACAAATGCACTATCAGATGGTTTTGTGGCATGCATAAATGAGTTTCAATGGCTTGCTTCACAGCTCAAAGACGCACAACGGTTGGGTAACGCTGTGCAATGATAAGGGGACTAGAAACTCTTAAATGACCGTAGCCATTTTTGACTTGCCGCCAGTATACCCACTACGCTCAATGCGCTCGCATCTTTAATAAAACTGCTGGTTTTGAACTCTCCGGCCCAAGTCGAGCGTTGCTATTCCTGCGGTCCCCATACAGGAAAGCGCTCCATTGTGAATGTGAATTGCCCGTGCTAGGTTGTTCAAGGCTGCTGCGTTTTGATGCGGCCTACCCCTCTATCTGTCATAGGCCTTAGAGGCCTCGCATCTTAAAAAGTCGTTAAGAACGGACAAGGATTAAATGCAAGACTGACATTTCACTGCAGAGTTGAACGTGTTTTCGAGCTGTCACGCCACTCACAGCAAGATAAAACCCTTGACGTTTCAACCATTTCACTCCCCCAGTGTCAGTGAGGCATTTTTTAAAGTCGTCTTTGGTTGCTACCCCAGTGTTTGGCAAGTAAAACATGTTCCAAAAAATATTATTTTGGCTACATTCAGAACACCAAGTTCCCATGTCTATAATCAAACAGCAGCCGTTCAACGACCCTCACTAGCATTTCAGAAGGCCTATTTTCTTCTTCTCAAATAGCAGTGGTGTTGTCAGGCAATGCTGATGGAGAACTTGTCTAACTGTGTATTAACCTGGCTCGTGCTCAGGTCATCCACATGCGCTTCTGCGCGCGCGCTGGTGAAATGTTTGCAAGATGCAGATGCCATGGCGTGGATGTTAAAGAATGTTACTTGTATAAGGCTACCCAGATGACTATCATGAACATTCACTGAGTAATTGGATAAGCTACACTTATTTCATTCATAATTCACTATAGTAAAGAGGAAATAGTTTCGCTTTCAGATCATTTGTGCAATAGTTGACCTGACGCTGACTTTTAGCTCAAGCCACAACATATTCTTATGTTTGCCCTAAGACAACCTACTCTTGTGTTCACGGCTATTATGCATAATAGCCTACGGACTAGCAAAATGTTTTGTTTCGTATTTTTGCATGAGAGGTAACGCTGAATGTACCACCTACCGCTTTGGCATTGAGTGAAGGGCTTTGGATGCTAATGAGATGCAGACATTGACCACGCGCCCTCCATCCGCCACACCGAGAAAGCGTAACTGAGTCTCTCGTGCGCAACATAGCTGCAGCTCGACATCTTGTTGTCCATCTCGTCGCTTTGCAGCACCTGATAGAGGAAGTCTATGTATCTGGAGGCCAGTTTTAGTGTCTGGATCTTGCTCAGTTTATCCGAGGGTAGCGTGGGGATGATTTTGCGTAAAGACGAGAAGGCTTCGTTGAGCGACTGTGTCCTTTGCCTCTCCCTGACGTTGGCCAGGCACCGCTGGTTCTGCAACTCCTCGTAGGACTGAGTGCTGCTGCTCGGACTCGGTTTTTTGCCCCGTTTCACGTTACTTGGACAGCTGTCCTCGCTCGACTTTTTACTGTGTCTCCTCTTCCTTCCAAATATTTTCTGTTGCCTGTCCAACTCATCCTCACTGGTCAGTAGGCTATCCATTGGGGAGACGGGAGAACTTGAGCCCTCTTCCATTTCTCGTTTAAAGAAATGCAAGGATAGCAAAGAAAAAACGGTCTCCACTTTTGAAGCTGTGGTTACAAAATATATCAGAATATGCCGACACCGACAGAAAGTGGTTTTAAAGAATGTCTTACTCTACGACTATTATGTTCTAAACGTTTTGGGAGTAGGATACTTTCAAACCTACGCTTGAGGTAGTCCTTCTCTCCGCAGGAAGTTTTTCCCCAATTTTTTGGGGAAAACTTTATCCCAGTTTCAGATGCTAAATAGTTGTCTAGTGAAGAGGGGAGGCAGTATCGGGCTCTGATTGGCCAGCTAATAAACAGGAGGGAACAGTCTTATGTTACACTCCGTAGCTATATTACAGCAGCCCAGGACCTCAGAACAGAATCATGTCAAAACAATCAAATATCAATGACAAAAGTAACAATAGACCTATTATCTTTATTTGTATATAATTCATGTTTTGCCTACCTCTTCCATAATTGGTATGAAATAGACTACAACTAATAGACCCTTAAAAAAAAGAATCAACAAATGTAGCATGGTTATTAGGCCTTTGATAAATGCATGATTCATATTATGAAAAGTGTGTTGTTTTATAATTTGATAATCATAAACAATACCCATTTAATCCCGTATTGACTATTTTAGTACAATAGCGACATCTTCATGATGAATATAATACATTATAAATATACGCCTATGTAAGAACCAAAATATAAATAGGCTGGGCCTATATGTCATCGTATTGTAATACATAAAAAAACACCTACCCTATGCAGACAGGGGGATATATATATACTCTTGTTCCCTAATCTAATCAAAATTCGGTATGCTTTCTCAGTTTTCATAAAATGTGGAAGTCAAACAGGAAGAAAGCTTAAACTAACCGAAAAGTTCTCATGTTTCTCTGGATGCCTCCAGCATGCGTTTTGTCAAAGTTCAACCTCTTGATGTGTGATGTCATGTTTTCTACTCATAACAGTGCGCAGTTGGCTCGTATTAACGGCCCCATTCTCCAACAGTGTGTGATCTCTCGAATTATCTGCTGCCAAAATGCTCCGTTTTCCGAGTCAGCTGACGTCTACTTTTAACATTGGAGTAAAATCCCACTGTGTATGTGTTTTACCTTTATCTAAAATAATCTGTAGTATTTAGATAGGATTTCCATGAATTCTTCCTCATAATTAAATACTGGCATGGGTTAAATTCCTTGGAAGGATATGTGAAGGAATGTAAAAAATAAGAAACTTCACCCAGATGGAAGGTTTTATGTTTTGCAATTTTATTCTTTATAAATTCTATGAACTCAAATACTATACCTCGATATCTGTTTTGAATTAACTTTATAAACAACACTTGAAAATGCGTTTTACAGCATCTGGGTAGACCAATATAAGCCTACTGTCAAAATAGTTACAGTGCCTTCAGAAAGTATTCATATCCCTTGACTTATTCCACATGTTGATGTGTTACAGCCCAAATTCAGCTTTTCACAACTCCAGTGTAGATTTGGCCTTGTGCTTTACTTTATTGTCCTGCTGAAAGGTGAATTCATCTCCCAGTGTCTGTTGGAAAGCAGACTGAACCAGCAACAAAAGCCTTCACTCATGCTGCCAAACATACCCTTGTAAAACTGACCATCCTACCAATCCTCAACTTCGGCGATATCATTTACAAAATAGCCTCCAATACCCTACTCAACAAATTGGATGCAGTCTATCACAGTGCAATCCGTTTTGTCACCAAAGCCCCATATACTACCCACCATTGCGACCTGTACGCTCTCGTTGGCTGGCCCTCGCTTCATACTCGTCGCCAAACCCACTGGCTCCATGTCATCTACAAGACACTGCTAGGTAAAGTCCCCCCTTATCTCAGCTCGCTGGTCACCATAGCATCACCCACCTGTAGCACGCGCTCCATCAGGTATATCTCTCTGGTCACCCCCAAAAACAATTATTTCTTTGGCCGCCTCTCCTTCCAGTTCTCTGCTGCCAATGACTGGAACAAACTACAAAAATCTCTGAAACTGGGAACACTTATCTCCCTCACTAGCTTTAAGCACCAACTGTCAGAGCAGCTCACAGATTACTGCACCTGTACATAGCCCACCTATAATTTAGCCCAAACAACTACCTCTTTCCCCTACTGTATTTATTTTGCTCCTTTGCACCCCATTATTTTTATTTCTACTTTGCACATTCTTCCACTGCAATTCTACCATTCCAGTGTTTTACTTGCTATATTGTATTTACTTTGCCACAATGGCCTTTTTTAGCTTTTACCTCCCTTATCTCACCTCATTTGCTCACATCGTATATAGACTTGTTTATACTGTATTATTGACTGTATGTTTGTTTTACTCTATGTGTAACTCTGTGTCGTTGTATGTGTCGAACTGCTTTGCTTTATCTTGGCCAGGTCGCAATTGTAAATGAGAACTTGTTCTCAACTTGCCTACCTGGTTAAATAAAGGTGAAATAAAAATAAAATAAAAGGTTTCCCTCTAGGATTTTGCCTGTGCCTAGCTCTATTACGTTTCTTTTCATCCTAAAAAACTCCCTAGTCCTTGCAGATGACAAACATACCCATAACAGGATGCAGCTACCACCATGCTTGAAAATATGAAGAGTGGTAGTCATTGATGTGTTGTGTTGGATTTGCCCCTAACATAATGCTTTGTATTCAGGACACAAAGTTAATTTCTTTGCCACATTTTTTTTGCAGTTTTACTTTAGTGCCTTATTGCAAACAGGATGCATGTTTTGGAATATATTTATTCTGTACATGCTTCCTTCCTTTCACTCTGTCAATTAGGTTAGTATTTGTGGAGTAAGTACAATGTTGTTGATCCATCCTCAGTTTTCTCTAATCACAGCCATTAAACTCTAATTGTTTTAAAGTCACCATTGGCCTCATTGTGAAATCCCTGAGCGGTTTCCTTCCTCTCTGGCCTTCTGAGTTAGGAAGGACACCTGTATCTTTGTAGTGACTGGGTGTATTGATACACCATCCAAAGTGTAATTAATAACTTCACCATGCTCAACGGGATATTCAGTGTCTGCCTCGTTTTTTAAAACCCATCTACTGTACCAATTATGTGTTCTTCTTTGCGGGGCATTGTTCTTTGTGGTTGAATCTGTTTGAAATTCACTGCTCAACTGAGAGACCTAAACACATAATTATATCTGTGAGATACGGAGATGAGGTAGTCATTCAAAAGTCATGTCAAACCGTATTATTTCACAGCGTGAGTCCATGCAACTTATCATGTGACTTGTTAAGCAAACGTTTACTCATGAACTTATTTAGGCTTGCCATAATAAAGGGGTTGAATATTTATTGACTTTTCATTTTAAATTCATTTGTAAACATTTCTAAAAACATAATTCCACTAGTGACACAAAATCTCAATTTAATCCATTTTAAATTCAGGCTGTAACGCAAAAAAAATGCGGAAAGAATCAAGGGGTTTGAATACTTTCTAAAGGCACTGTATATAAGTTTACACATGTTTACATATATTTTAACCTACAAATATGTAGGCCTAATGCATTTACTGTATGCTTATTTGCTACTTTAGCTTACTGAAAATAAGCGGAACTCCGTTTTTTTGTTTGTTGCAGAGAGCAATTTTAGAAGTTGCGCAATTATTTGAACACATGTACATGGTCCTGGTGTGAGGACTGGTGTATCTCTTTGACTGGGATGGTAATATTGCATGTCAAACAGCTTTTACCCGCATCCAGTGTCCCCAAAAGCGACTCTGGAAAGTCTCAGAAAAGGTAGAAGTTCGGTCACCAGTAATTGAAGCTGAAATATCTTGGTTTTAAAGAAATATGTCATATTTTAAATGTGTAATCCACTTTCTTATCAGTCTAGAAAAATGAATAAACCATCAATAGACAATGCAGCACTTAAAAGACCAACCAACACACACGCGCACACACACTTCCCCCTGATTATACCCCCAAAACCCTTTGCTCCACGTCTGCAGGTTAATGCTGGAGGGCAGTTTTGGCCAGGGGAGTGGGGTCAGAGATGGAGGTAAGAGGTTGATCTTCCACAGGGACTGTGCTATGCAATATGGTCCTGGGCCAAATCTCATTTTCTTGACCGTGCAACCTTTCCAGTAAGAACAATATGACGTTTCACTCAATTGTCTCTATTATGACCCAAGTCAATTAAAGTACATTATTATGCACTGTTTAATTTGCTTATACTTCATGTTGTAAAACACTTATTAGATTGATGCCTATCCTGCTGAGCGTGAGGGGTGATTCTCTCCTGTTCACCTATAAGTACAACATGCTTTGGGAATTGTATCCCTGCAAGCATGGTATCTCAGTTTTCAGACATATCCCTCTCACGATTAACTAACAAACATTTTCATTTCTCAGATTATGAAGATTTACATAGATTTTCCCAGATTACACCATTTGAACCCACCACTGATGGTTGTTTCAGATCTGATGAATAAAAGGAAATGTACAATTTTCAATAAAAATAGCGGTTGTGGAAAAAAATCTGAGCGAGTCCCAGACAGAATCCATATGGCCTGAGCCATGCCTTCCTTCAGAATCCCAGGGGATTAACAGGTAGAGCATCCTGCACATGCATTCCATGCAGGGCCCAACCAGAGGAGAGGGGGTCATTTAGGATACTTCTGGCCCCAGCGCCGTGGCATGAAGCATAGAAGCCACAGCACGTCAGCGAGGGAGAGAGAGAGTGTGTCTGTGTGTGTGTGTGTGTGTGTCTGCATGCGCGTGTGTGCTTGTCTGCATGCATGTTTGTGTGTATGTGAGATGACCCGCATCAGATCAAAGATGAGCTCGGGGCCGTATTTCACCCAGGCAGGATGACGCATTAATATCTCCCTGACACCTCCAAACCACCTCCACATGGGCCCGGCCTTCCCTTAAAAAGCCCAGATCCTTTCTACAGAGGCCTGTCACATCAATCGACACACATCCTCCGCATACAGCATGCTGACTTCAGATCAGGGTAATAAATAGAGAACGAGTGGCCGGGGGAGAGGTGGGAAAGAGAAAAGAAAAATATGACCCGGCATATGTGCGGCATCAGTCAATGCTTTTATGAAGCGTCTGCCTAAAAAGGCAAATCGATGGGCGCCGGTCCGGCCCCTGCAGATCTGACAAAGGTTAGGGAACTGTTACGAAAGGTTATGAATTAGATTAGTTGTTTTGGGGCGCTCGTTCTGTGATGAGTTGAATTTTACTGTCCATGTGCATGCCAGAAATGGTTAACTCTGGGTTTGGACTGCAAACCTGACAAGGCATACCCCCAAAGGATCTAGGCAAGTGGATCTAAAGTGTACTCAGATGAGGGCCCCGTGTGTGTTTATGTGTGTGTGTGTGTGTGTGTGTGTGTGTGTGTGTGTGTGTGTGTGTGTGTGTGTGTGTGTGTGTGTGTGTGTGTGTGTGCACGCGGGTGCATGCACGAGTGTGTATGTGTCACGGTGTGTGAGAGAGAGCAAGGGAGAGCATGTGTTTCATACCAAGATGAACAAAAGGTCTTCAGCAGAGAAACAGCTCCAGCTGGTTTTCATTAGCAGCACTGCCTGTGTCTATTGCTAACAGTGCAATCCCTGTTACTACTCATGTTGCTGCTTCCATGAACAAATGACCGTCAGCATATCAATACCTATTGCTCTGCAATTGAAATTGATATTGCTTGTATTTTCAAACCTGTAATTCCTAGTACCACGATTGCCCTGAAACACACAGATGCCACTGCTTTAGCTCTTAAACGCCATTTCTACATTGCACACAGAATGGCTAACCTTATGTCAACTCTTTAATTTAAACTTCCAGTGGAGTCAAAAACGTGATGTCCCGTGTTTTATATATGCTGAACAAAAATATAAAACGCAACAAGAAGCAATTTCAAAGATTTTACTAAGTTACAGTCATATAAGGAAATCAGTAAATTGAAATAAATAAATTAGGCCCTAATCTACGGATTTCACATGACTGGGAATACAGATATGCATTGATTGTGGCCTGTGGAATGCTGTCCCACTCCTCTTCAATAGCTGAGCGAAGTTGCTGGATATTGGCGGGAACCGGAACACACTGTCTTGCACGTCTATCCAGAGCATCCCAAACATGTTCAATGGGTGACATGTCTGGTGAGTATGCAGGCCATGGAAGAAGTGGGACATTTTCAGCTTTCAGGAATTGTGCACAAATCCTTGCGACATGAGGCTGTGCATTATCATGCTGAAACATGAGGTGATGGCGGCAGATGAATGACAAACCATGACGTGACCTCAGGACACGTCATGGTTTCTCTGTGCATTAAAATCTATACCATAACCCCACCATGAGGTACTCTGTACACAACTTTCACTTCAGCAAACCGCTCGCCCACACGACGCCATACACGTGGTCTGCGGTTTTGAGGCCGGTTGGACATACTACCAAATTCTCTAAAATGAAATTGGAGGCGTCTTGGTGGTAGAGAAATTAACATTACATTCCCTGGCAACAGCTCTGGTGGATATTCCTGCAGTCAGCACACCAATTGCACGTTCCCTCAACTTCAGACATCTGTGGCATTCTGTTGTGACAAAACTGCACATTTTAAAGTGGTTCCCAGCACAAGGTGGACTTGTGTAATGATCATGTTGTTTATTCAGCTTCTTGGTATGCCACACCTGTCAGGTGGATGGTTTATCTTGGCAAAGGAGAAATGCTCACTAACAGGGGTCTAAACACATTTGTGCACAAAATTTGAGAGAAATAAGCTTTTGTGCATTTGAAAAATTTCTAGGATCTTTTATTTCAGCTCATGAAACATGGGACTAACACTTTGCATGTTGTACCCCTCCCCACTCAGACCAGTCCCAGACAGTCCTACCAACATTCTTGCTTGAGAAATTGTCCTTTGCTAAGAAGCCATTTTTGTTTATTTTTGACCATTTTAATTGAAAGCACTCTAGCTAGGTTTCCATCCAATTGGCGACAGATTTTCATGCGAATAAGTTAAATGGGATTCCAACACATTTTCAACCCTGCTGATCTTTTTCTCACACATTTTTTTGTGCGTTATATAGCGAGTGTCCCCACTGGTATTGGCATGTGTGCTCCAGCCAACAGCTCACAGACATAGTGCGGGTATAGCCTACATGAGATTATAACCGATAAAAGAGCGGGATTATTTTTATTTGTCAAACGGCAGCCAAGCATTTCCCTCCCCTGTCGTTTTGACAAGCAGCTGTGGGCAAACTTTGCTCTGTTAGCCACCCTGGTCACACTGAGTGGCACACTGAAGGGAATCAGGAGAACAAACATGCCCCCACAAAAACTACAGTCTGTAAACATCACCTGTTCAGGCACTAACACCAGGAATGGACTAGGAAAAGATATCAGCCCGGGCAATTTGAACACACAGGCCAATTCTTTTTCCTCTAGGCCACCACACCAGCCCATTATTTCTCCAACAGGCCCAATTGGCTAAAAATTGACCACTCCATCTGGCATTTGCGAGACCTTTCCTATTGACAGTCCATCTCTGACTATCACCAACACCACCACTACCGCCAACCATGACCCAGTAATGGAGGAAGTTAGTTGTGGGCTTTTCAATGAAACGGGGAGATTTCACAATATTAAGCCACTCTTTTCCAGTAAAGAGGAGTGACTCATGTTCTACAGCATTACAAAGGGAAATGTCCTCACTAACAGGGATGTAAACACATCTGTGCACAAAATTTGAGAGAAATTAGCTTTTTGTGCATACGGAACATTTCTGTGATCTTTTATTTCAGCTCATGAAACATGGGACCAACACTTTGCATGTTGTATTTATATGTTTCAGTGTATATTTCCACACTATGAGGCTGGAATAATACTGTGAAATTGTGAAAATGATGATAATGTCCTTTTAGTGTAAGAGCTGTTTGAAAAGCCCACCTGAAATTTCAGCCTGTTTTGGTGGAATGGAGTTTTGGAATTCCATGGCAAAATCAACACGAGGTGAATTAGTTAATAGACCAATAAGAAAGTTCCAAAACAAATTTTCAGTCCTACCAACATTCTTGCTTGAGAAATTGTCCTTTGCATAGAAGCTAATTTTGTTTCTTTTTGACCATTTTAATTGAAATCACTCTAGCTAGGTTTCCATCCAATTTGCGACGGATTTTCATGTGAATATTCTAAAACAAATGTACTTCTTGTGTGCAATTATTTAGTGCACGTAAAAATACCTTTTGCGGTAAAATTCCCATGTACTGAATAAAAATGTCAAGTTAAATGGATATCCAGCACATTTTCAACTCTACCAATCTTTTTCTCACATTTGTTTGCGTTATATAGTGAGTGTGCCCACTGGTATTGGCATGTGTGCTCTGGCCAACAGCTCACAGACATAGTGCGGGTGTAGCCTACACAAGATTATTACGGACAAAAGAGCGAGATTATTTTTATTTGACAAAAGGCAGCCAAGCACTGATGATCATGTCACCAGAATAAGATGGCGTTTCAAATGCCATTTCTTCTATAATTCATTTTTACAAACACAAAAAGATCCCACCTTGGGTGACGTATTTTGTTTTGTCGACATTTGGGAACGTTTACTGACGCATTGTCTGTTTCCATCAAGCCTATAATTACATATTGTATTAGAAATGTACTTTACTCAAGTAAAAAGGTTGGATGAAAACCTGGTAAGTAAAGGTACTTAATTGTTACCCAGAAAATATTTGATATTGAGATAAAAATGGCTGTTGGACCTTTAACAGTAGCAGTAGTCCCTTCTTATGTGACGTAAAAAATATACTATTGGCTGTAATGTTAGCATTTCCAGGGAGGGACTGGGACCAGAAATCGTCCCGGGCAATTTTAACACACCAGCCCATTATTTTCCTAAATTTTAGACAGCCCCAATTGGCTAAAGATGGACCACTCCATCTAGCATTTGCGAGACCTTTCCTATTGACAGTCCATCTCTGACTATCACCAACACCACCACTACCGCCAACCATGACCCAGTAATGGAGGAAGTTAGTTGTGGGCTTTTCAACAAAACGGGGAGATTTCCCAATATTAAGTCACTTTTTTCCAATAAGGAGGAGTGACTTGTAATCTGCAGCACTATAGAGGGAAATGTCCTCAAATGTATTGGTTACACAAGTTCTGACAAAAGTATAGCGCATAGACTACTCTGATTACTGTAAAATAAAATGTAGAGAGAGAAGGACCCCACTCATAGACAAACTGATTTGTATGACAAGCTCTCCCTGTTTCATATACAGGTGGGGCTGGTTTCTTGGATATAGCTTAAGCCTAGTCCTAGAGAATTCTCAATGGAGAGTATCCGGGAAACCAGGCTCGATACCTAGGCCACTATTCAAATCAGATTGCGTGTTAAGGTGTTGGAGGTGTAACTGAAGTATGAGCTGATAAATAGGTGAGCTGCTGCTCTTGTGTGTCACAAACCACTCCCTTGTTTATTATCCCTACCACGTTAGAAGCTCGAAACGACGCCTCCCGAGTGGCGCAGCGGTCTAAGGCACTGCATCGTAGTGCTTGAGGCTTCACTACAGAACCGTGTTCAATCCCAGGCAGCCTGTTGCGACCGGGAGACCCATGAGGCGGTGCAGAATTGGCCACTTAGGTTATTACACAATATAGTGTTGATATCCAGACTCTATACTTATGGTAAGCCCCTTTGGTGAATGAAGCAAGAGACAATTTCAGTGAGTATATGTGTTGGGGGGGGGGGGGCATAGAAACCATAGGCACTAAAACTCAAAGAGCCATCCTTCACTGTCATATGCCTCTCTGTGGCCATCCATTCATATATCCACACCTCCTCCACTGCAACGCCGATTGACAACGTGTTTCTGAAATTGCATTAGGGGCCCTTCATAAAGGTTTCATAGGGGAGTGTGTAACAGCTTGAAGCGTTTAGGTTGGTTTAACATGATGCAGGTTTCTCATAGGCGTTCTCGAGTGTGGACAGGGGCCCGGGGTGCCAGAGGTCCCCAGAGGCCCCCCAGTGCCGCTCTCTTCACTTTGATATTCAGGGCTATAGAGAGTAAAAGGCCTATCCTCAGTGCGGAGTTCAAAATGCCTGACTTGCACATGAATTGGCCATGGTAACAATATTTTCTGGCATATATGTAAAAAAATTTAAAAAAACTAACGCCAAGGGCTCAATTCAATCCGTTTCGTAGAAGTTCCACGTTATAGCGCAATTTAAATGTAAAGGTATGAATAATGCAGCGTGCACCGTGAATGCAGTCTCCGCCAACATGGGAACATTACCTTTACATTTCAATTGAGCTATAACGTGAAACTTCTGCCATATGGATTGAATCGAGCCTTAAGCTTTTTCAACCTTTTCGCTTTTTGTACATATTATCGGTGCATATTGGTTTGGGGAAGAAAGAAAAAAAAAAAATCGGACTGGTATTTCTCTCCACTGAAAGTAGGGCCTTTAGTCATGAACTTTCTCCCCTTTCCCCCCTCACATTCAACTCAAGCACGTTTCATTGACTTGACAGTTACAGCAAACAGTGTTGCCAGAGCCATTATGTTGGCGAAAACACAATTATATGTACAACTTCCAGGATCTGAACCCAAACACAACCCCACCCCACCCCCAACTACAAACCCCATCTGGAATAGAGGGTTTCTTGTTGATGAGATGGAGAGTCAAAGACTGATTAAGTAAACAGGTGAGAGAGAAGGAACGGTCAGTAGGGTGCTGACAAGGGGGAAGGTCACTCCACTGCCTCCTGCACAAACACAGCTAGCGTGATTAGCATTGCACTTGTGACCGTGGTGCCAAGGTTAGCAAGGTAAGCCTAGCTGCTGGGCCCAGGTTCACAGCGTCCTGTTTATGTTCACAGTACCCAGGTGGCCTGAAAGGCTAAGGCTGGCCTGGATTGGGTTGGAGGGGAGATGACCAAACCAAAAACCAAAGGCAAACATGGGACCTGTTTGCTTTGCTGATTGGCTAAAATGAGGGGGTGACGATGGGGTTGTCATCAGCAGATGTCAACACTGAGGCAACGTTTACAGTAAACTGTCCGTCCCTGCTCCCTACATCTCACCTAGCTTACACCCCAGGCCCAAATCCTTCGGTCTGCTATAAGGAGTTGAGTGGGCTAGTGCATTGTCTAAAGCACAATAAAAGTAACTTTTGTGGAGCTCAATTAACACACCAATAAAATAACACTGAGTAAAGGTATGGCTGTATATACATGCTAATTTGACATTTCTCTATCCAGTCGAGATTAGCCACGACGGCTACAATTGCCTGCAGCCCCCTTAGCGCTTAACACGTAGAAAATACTTAAAGCATCTCTGTTTATCTAGACTCTCTGCTTAGCGTGTTTGTGCTGGGCACCAGGAGAGCTGTTCAATCCGAAGAGGAAATTATTGAAGGTCCCAATGCTCATCTGAAAATGCTTCAAATGGGCCCCCCGCCGTTCGGCCCCGTCAGCAAAGGGCCCGAGTCATATTGTAAAGCATACTTTCCCCACACACCACTCTGAGTTATTAGCTCCCAGGCTAAAGCAGAGTGGCAGCCCTGTGAAGAGGAATGATAATGACAAAAGCAGGTGAGGTATTTAACTAACGTTTCACAGCTATTGAAGCGACGTGGAGAGACTGGGTACCGGGTAGGTCAGGTGGGGAGTCAGCTTCTGCTTCATCAAATGGCCCTTTATTTCTCACCTCTTAAAGTTATTTGAAGTATTTGGGACCGTTGTTTATGAATTAAAATATTTTAAATCAAATGTATTTAACGTTACTTATGAGTTGCTCATGAAATGTTTTCAATGTGTAATATAGTTAGTTTAGAAAGAGTTTTAATTTAAAAAATGTAAAAGCTTTTATGCATTTAATTTCCTAGGCACACACTTTCTTGGTTTCCTATTAAAGCCACAGTCTGTAAGATTGTCTGTCACTGATGGTCCAGGAGTGAGTTTTGGGCCTACAGCAGTCACATGACTTGGAATCAAGTCTGACTCCAGTCACCAATTTGATGACATGAGACGCGACTTGATATAAAATAAATTGAGACTCAACTTGGAGACTCAATACTCGGGACTTGACGTTGACTTGATAATGATCATTTTAAATGATCTGGCCAGGTTTTGTAACGTTTTGACACTCATTTTGTAGCACAGAGTCTCCGTGGATTACTCTCCACGCAGCCAGACAGTAGCCGCAGCATCGCCCTTGCAAAAGAAATGTGCAACAGATTGGCTCGTGAAACGCACACGTTGCCCTCTGATTGGACCTGTAAACTGTCAATCAACACAGGTTGCGTGAGCTAGCAAACAGAATGCTGATTTGCTGTAAAGCTATAGGATTGGGTGCAGTGCAAACATCAAATTGTAGGGAGAGAGGATTGCCATAATAGGTAAATATGCAGCTCCAAAAATACACTACATGACCAAAGGTTTGTGGACACCTGCTCATCGAACATCTCATTCCAAAATTCTGGGCATTAATATGGAGTTGGTCCCCCCTTTACTGCTATAACAGCCCCCACTCTTCTGGGAAGGCTTTCCACTAGATATTGGAACATTGCTTTTCATTCAGGCACGAGCACTAGTGAGGTCAGGCACTGATGTTGGGCGATTAGGCCTGGCTTGTAGTCGGCGATCCAATTCATCCCAAAGGCGTAAGATCGGGTTGAGTTCAAGGCTCTGTGCAGGCCAGTCAAGTTCTTCCACACCGATCTTGACAAACCATTTCTGTATGGTCCTCGCTTTTTTGCACAGTTGCATTGTCATGCTGGAAAAGGAAAGGGCCTTCCCCAAACTGTTGCCACAAAGTTGGAAGCACAGAATGGTCTAGAATGTCAGTGAGTGCTGTAGCATTAAGATTTATCTTCACTGGAACTAAGTGGCCGAGCCCAAACCATGAAAAACATCCCAGACCATTATTTCTCCTCCACCAAACTTTACAGTTGGCACTACGCATTCGGGCAGGTAGCGTTCTCTTGGCATCTGCCAAACCCAGATTTGTCCGTCAGACTACCAGATGGTGAAGTGTGATTCATCACTCCAGAGAACGCGTTTCAACTGCTCCAGAGTCTAATGGCAGTGAGCTTTACACCACTCCAGCCGACGCTTGGCATTGTGCATGGTGATCTTAGACTTGGGTGCAGCTGCATGGCCATGGAAACCCATTTCATGAAGCTCATGACGAACAGTTCTTGTGCTGACTTTGTTTCCAGAGGCAGTTTGGAACGCGTAGTGATTGTTAGAACTGAGGACAGATACATTTTTTTAGCATTTGGCTGTCCCATTCTGTGAGCTTGTGTGGCCTAGCACTTCACTGCTGAGCCGTTGTTGCTCCTAGACGTTTCCACTTCACAATAACAACACTTATAGTTAACCGGGGCAGCTCTAGCAGGGCAGAAATTTGACGAACTGACTTGTTGTAAAGGTGGCATCCTATGACAGTGCCACGTAAGGCCATTCTACTGCCAATGTTTGTCTACGGAGATTGCATGGCTGTGTGCTCGATTTTATATACCTGTCATACTATTTTATATACCTGTGTGCTCGATTTTATATACCTGAATAGCTGGATTCAATAGCTGAATTCACTAACTTGAAAGGGTGTCCTAAATACTTTTGTATATGTAGTGTAGTTTGGTGATCAAGAATAATACCTGTTTACTTTGCAAGCTCACCAGCAATGGGGCATCAAGCAACAATTGGGCCTACTGGTACATCAAAATTACTTGAAGTTTATCATTTACTTATGAAGCTTGCATTTGGAATTTGTTGTTCAAATGAATTATTAATGTGGCGAGGACGCACATCCCGCCAGCAGAGAGCGCTTTGTTTTCTTGTTGAAATGTTTGCTGTTGCTTTCACACATTTAAATGCATAATTCTACATTCCATCTAATCATACAATAATTGCTAGCATTTCATCATTCTATACACGTACCGTTTATTGCAACACTTGAACATGTCTGTTTCATACTATACATTTTCTTTTAGCCTACCATTTCCAACCCTTTTATTTTTTTATTTTTTTATTTTACCTTTAACCAGGCAAGTCAGTTAGAACTTATTTTCAATGACGGCCTAGGAACAGTGGGTTAGCTGCCTGTTCAGGGGCAGAACGACAGATTTGTATCTTGTCAGCTCGGGGATTTGAACTTGCAACCTTCCGGTTACTAGCCCAACGCTCTAACCACTAGGCTACCCTGCCGCCCCACCCTCCGAGTGGGCGCGATGTTTTGTGTGTACATGAACGTCCACAACACTCATGTAGAAGTTATGTTTTATTTAATTCAATGTATGGTTTCCTTTGTTGATATTTCACAGGTTAGTTCGGAGTTCCGTGTCCTATGTCTCTGTCATTCTGGCTGTGCGTAATAGCAGCATTCGCGCATAGAAATAGGCTAGGTGGCCTGCGCACCACGGTTTGGAGTCAAGTGTGTTGAATAAGAGAAAATGATTGTTCCATGTATGAATGGTGATGGAATATCATTAATAATCATTACGTCTGATTCAGACAAGTGTACCAATGTAACAATGGATGTGCAAATGGTCTTTTACATTGTAGAACCGGTTTATTGGTTCTATGCTTCCGCTACTCTCTGATCATATATATGCATAGTCACTTTAACCATATCTACATACTACCTCAATCAGACTGACTAACCGGTGTCTGCATGTAGCCTCGCTACTGTATATGGCCTCGCTACTGTTTTTCACTGTCGTGTTAATTTCTTTACTTACCCATTGTTCACCCAATACATTTTTTGCACTATTGGTTAGAGCCTGTAAGTAAGCATTTCACTGTAAGGTCTACTACACCCGCTGCATTCGGCGCATGTGACAATTCAACTTTTATTTGATTGTATGGTCCTGGGAGGGGCCAAGCGCTTATACAGTATGTACCTTCTTGAGCTCCTGTTAGAAAGATTACATTAGTTTTCTCAGGGGGAGGCTGTAGAATCTTGCCCTTGTATATGTATATGTACTTGTATATGTTGTATGATAATGGGGCTTTTACCATTAAATCGCCAAGACTTGTAAATAAAACTACACTCAGAGCACGTCAACCTTCCTTGCCTTCTGCTGATTTCATGCCCTTAAGACTACTACAAGGTCTCTATTTTACAATTACCTGATCAAAATCTCAGGGCTACCGAGTGGCACAGCGCTAAAAGGTGTTATTGCAGTCCCTGGTTCACTTCTGGCCACGATTTGGAGTCCCATAGGGCGGCGTCCCAGCGTCGCCTGGGTTTGCAGGGGTAGGCCGTCATTGTAAATAAGAATTTGTTCTTAACTGACTTGACTAGTTTAAAAAAATGTGTTGTAGACAAAATAATGAAGGCTGTCTGATAGCCTCAATAAATAGACAAAGGTTAGCAGTCACTGCATGTATAGATGCATTTTTTTTTCTTGACTTGAAAAAAACTTGTCACTAGACTCGACCTGTTCTTAGAATGCACGACTTGACTCCGAGACTCGACCCGTTCTACTTGGAACTCGGACCTTGTGACTTGAAACTTGCTTGTTACTCAAATAATAGTGCATTGGTCTCACCTCTGGCCTTACAGTCCAGCCAAAAGATGTGTATATGGATATAGGCTTTCAAAAAAGCAAGTCATTTCAGGGTAGAGTTGAGAGAGATTAATTATCTTGAGGACTGAGCTTGAATAGGAGGATGGAGAGAATAGAACGTAAGGAAGTGTGGACGTTAAATATCAGAGCGGTTGGAGATTCATTGGTCCTTTGGGACGAGGAGTTAGCCCAGATGCGGCAGCATGCTGTTACCATAGAGACGTCTTCTTTCACTTAGAGCTCAGTGTGCCACATAACATGGAATCACTACCATGAGTGAGTTTCATCTAAGCATAGACATGCTGGTCATATTTTTCTTCTTACACCAATAAACAGTTCCAAAAGCACCCGTTTCCTGGCAGCTAATGGTTTTCCCTTCTGACACCTGGAGATAACATTTGAAGTTAGAACCATACGATAGAACCTTGGTGTGGTGTGAGTGAATTGGGGCATCACAGTCTAACAAAGCCACAGTCCGTAAGAGGGTTATTTCAACAACCTATTTCAATGAATAATAACCCATTGTTTATTGAAGAATGGGCTGTACATTCTTTATGAGCTTAGTACAACTGTCTTACCCTATTATAACCCCAAATGGAACTCCAATGTTTGTTATTTTTATGTTTCAAATCAAGTGGTGGGGCTCTGGCTGACCTTTAACAGGTATTATCTCATATTCAAAGTATGTATTTCTATCCTGTCATGTACTTTGTTGTGCTACTGTTGCATTATTATTTTAGACATACAGACAACAGAGCCAGAAATCTTGCTTGTTTGTAGGTGACCAAATACTTATTTTCCACCATAATTTGCAAATAAATTCATTAAAAAAAAAATCCTACAATGTGATTTTCTGGATTTCTTTTCTAATTTTGTCTGTCAAGCCCTCCCAGTCAACACCACCTCATAAGATTGCCTGCTGCAGTTGTTCCAGTTTGCAGCCAAACATGCAGCATAGAGGAGACCAGTAACGGGGCCCTCATCGGCATCATACAGACATTCCCGCTCTGTGAGCATTCCAATGAATTGAACAGTCAGCCACATGTCGGCAAGTATCCGGCCAGTAACCTTCACCTGTCAGCGTCAACAGCTTTCACAGGTTCACCATTTCCTGCTTTCACAGGTTCACCATTTCCTGCTTTCACAGGTTCACCATTTCCACCATTTCTGTACAAATACAGAAGGAAACCCACTTCATTACTTTGATATATTTGATAAACCAATTGTGAAACATCATTTATGTAAACTGACATGAATTTGTTGTTTATCTTCCATTTATTATATGCATATACTGTAATGTCCAGAGTATAACCTAGCCTGGTGGACCCAGCCTAATCGCTGTGTTCCCCATTCTATTACACTTTATGATATCTGAAGTGAAATAGAAAGGTGAATGTAGTGATCAGGTTGGTTTCACCAGGCTAATCATAACCACCATTGATAATCTGGTGTGGCAGGGTAGCCTAGTGGTTAGAGCGTTGGACTAGTAACCGGAAGGTTGCAAGTTCAAACCCCCGAGCTGACAAGGTACAAATCTGTTGTTCTGCCCCTGAACAGGCCATTGATAATGTAATCGGTGCTCTGCGTTTGTGCCTGCATGTGTGTGTCACCTGTACCCAGATTCAACATTCAACAAAGACCAGTGTCTTTGATGAGGGTCCAGAAGCTGATCTACATTGCTATGGCAAAGACCTCACCTCTTGCCTGCTCACCAACAGTCATCGATGGGGAGAAGAGTCTGACCTGTTCAAACTTCAACATAGTATATGTTTGTCAGATATCACCTTCAATAGGTGATCACCATCAATAGAACAGTGACTGTGTGTATATGTTCACAGATGCATCTAACTTGGAGATTTGCAAGATGATGAGATGAGACAGACAGGTTTGATGTCTCTGAATGACACTCAACACATCACAATGTGAAGATTATTATATATGCCATTTAGCTGACGCTTTTATCCAAAGCGACTTACAGTCATGTGTGCATACATTCTACGTATGGGTGGTCCCGGGAATTGAACCCACTACCCTGGCGTTACAAGCGCCATGCTCTACTAACTGAGCCACAGAAGTACCACAATACAGTACAGCAGGAATGTCCATTATATACAAGATTTCTTGAGGAACAAGCCAAAAAACGAGGCCAAATCAGCAGGACCAGTTCCCCTTTTAAAGTGATCATCTCATTTCCCCTGACATTTAATGACTCAGATCATATACCTATTTTCTATCCTAGCCTACTTCATCAAAGTAAAAGTCCAGAGAACTAGCCATTACCAAAATGTTTGTTTGTCAAAAGTTACTGGTCTCTGAAACGGTGTGCCCACCAGAAACAACCTCTGGTAAACTGGGAGCCACTAGTGGCAGTACATATTGTTGCCACAGGTTTGCACAGATTCAAATATAATCTCGAGAGAATTGTTTTCCAGAAACAAACTGGTATACTGTTTGCCACTAGTCGTAATAAATAATGTTGTTGCCAAAGGTTTGCTGCAAATTCACCACTAGTGGCAAACAACTTCTGGCAACATTTTGTCACAAACTTGCAGCAAGAAAAGTAATGTGTATATCAAAAATATATATGTATGTTCTCTGTAATAGGCCTACTGTGTATAAAAGTAGCCTACCATGTATGTAAAATGGACTGAGTGTAAAAAACATTAGGAACACCTGCTCTGTCCATGACATAGACTGAGAAGGTGAATCCAGGTGAAAGCTATGATCCCTTATTAACGTCACCTGTTAAATCCATTTCAATCAGTGTAGATGGAGGGGAGGAGACAGGTTAAAGACGGATTTTTAAGCCTTGAGACCATTGAGACATGGATTGTGTATGTGTGCCATTCAGAGGGTAAAGATTTAAGTGCCTTTGAATGGGGTATAGTAGTAGGTGCCAGGTGCACAGGGTTGAGTGTGTCTAGAACTGCAACACTGCTGGGTTTTTCACACTCATCAGTTTCCTGTGCGTATCAAGAATGGCCCACCATCCAAAGGACATCCAGCCAACTTGACACAACTGTGGGAAGTATTGGAGTCAAGATGGGCCAGCATCCCTGTGGAATGCTTTTGACACCTTGTAGAGTCCATGCCCCGATGAATTGAAGCTGTTCTGACGGCAAAAAGGGGGTGCAGCTAAGGTGTTCCTAAGGTTTTGTACACTCAGTGAATGTAAAATATGTATGGGTCTTTCTATAAACTAGTGTACCAGTGAGGAGTTCCTATACTGGACAACTTGTTAGAGTTGTTGATAAATCATTGATAATAATATGCAATTGTTTTCATGTCATTACTTTAAATTATAAGTAGGGGAGCATAGCTACATTCAATAAAACTCACGAGTTGATTTAAAACCTTTTGTCATGCTTGGTGTCTTGAACAATTTGCCCCAAAATCGTGTGACATAAAACATTACTTTTCTGTCCTTGCATTTATGGCAGTGTAAATTGTCATTATATCATATATCAAACATTAATCAGTTAAATTAGACATCTAATTTTGACCCTTTCAGAATCCTGGATCTAGCTATTAGACAGTTTTTTTCAGTAGAGCATTCAGAAATGCAGTGCAACGCTCTAATCACTAACCTAGTGGTTAGAGCGTTGGGCCAGCAACGAAAGGTTGCTGGATCGAATCCCCGAGCTGACAAGGTAAAGATCTGTCGTTAAGCTGCTGAATAAGACAATTAACCCACTGTTCCCCGGTAGGCCGTCACTGTAAATACGAATTTGTTCTTAACTGACTTGCCTCGTTAAATAAAGGTTCAAATAAAAACTGTAACATTTCGTGTCTCCTTATGTTAGGGGGTGAAAACAGTTTCCATGGGGGGCACACACATTCAAAATAATGTTTGCATTGCACAATCGAATGCGTCTAACTGAAAGTCAACTTACCTTGCTACTTAAAACCTAAAACGATGCTTCATTAATTAATGTGGTTCTTCAATAATTATGCATAATACTTAGTGGATGGTATTTGGTGTCCAGCTGATTAGTTATGCCCTGATACTTTCACACATCATCATCTGATCCAGGAAGGAATTTTCCAAATGACAGTCAAGTGACAAACAGCTGTTGTGATAGCACATGCGATGCATCAACAGCCCAAGTGTTGGGGGAAAAAATCTGTTTGGGAGGAATGTCCACATATTTCGATGTCTCATTCGTTATGCCGGCGAAGACAGTTGTGCCTGGATCCACATTGAATATAATATCCTTAGCAATGTATTTATGTTGATCATCTGTTGCTGTCTGCTTGATTTACAACAGGGTCTTGCTTGATTTAACAGAGGAAGTATCAAGGTAATGAGTTCATGTTTTCATTTGTTTTTTGTGCCTCGGATTGGTCACCAAGTCTTCTGTGTGCAATTTTGTAGGATTATTGTGCAACACCAAGCCCTATTAATTATTCTAGATATAATGACAACACATAACATAGCATAGTGGGCTTATTCACAATATGATCTGGTAATGAAACAACATGACATATATTTTGTTTTCCATGTTAGACCTGCAATTTGAAACAATATAATGGGCTTGAAGTAGCCTACTTGAACTTGGATTTGTAGCTGGCATAGGCCTACCTTGAAAATGTCCTTAACCCTGATCTGTTTCACCTGTCTTTGTGCTTGTGTCACCCATCTTGCCTATTATCCCCTGTGTATTTATGCCTGTGTTCTCTGTTTGTCTGTTGCCTGTTCATTTTGTTTGTGAAACCTACCAGTGTTTGTACCCCTGCCCCTGTCTGTTTCTTGCTCCTGTTTCCTAGTCCTTCCCGGTTTTGACCTTTCTGCCCGCCCTGCCGCTGCCTGCCATTCTATACCTTGCCACACCTCACTGGATTATTGACCCCTGCCTGCCCTGACCCTGAGACTGCCTGCCGTTCTGGACCCTTTGCACCTTCTCTGGATTACTGACCACTGCCTGTCTTTGACCTGTCGTTTGGATGCCCCTGTATTGTACATAAACTTTTGTTTCTTCGACACGTCAACATCTGGCACATACCTGAAACTTAATTTGGTGCTTGAAAATGTATTATAATAAGTGTAGCCAATTTATAAATCCTCCTGCTTCATTTGAATTATGTGTGATTTAATTTTTGATCCGTTTTTGTTTCCTGCTGCTTCAAATGAAGGGTGTTGCAGCTACTCTGTTATAGTAAAAACATGTGCGGATCTTGAGGATGGCGACATCTAATGTTGGCTTTCCATACAAATCCTTCCAATAAACAAGGAACCTCATTTTTGGTCACGTTCTCATTATAAAAACGGAGATGGTGATATTAATGTGACCGCTATTCATCGCTTTATCTTCTTAGGACTGAAATCCCATTAACGGGATCGATATGACAACAGCCAGTGAAAGTGCAGGGCGCCAAATTCAAAACAACAGAAATCTCATAATTAAAATTCCTCAAACATACAAGTATCTTATACCATTTTAAAGGTACTCATGTTGTTAATCCCACCACAGTGTCCGATTTCAAATAGGCTTTACAGCGAAAGCACCACAAACGATTATGTTAGGCCAGATCCAAGCCACAGAAAAACACAGCCATTTTTCCAGCCAAAGAGATGATACACAAAAAGCAGAAATACAGATACAATTCATCATTAACCTTTGATGATCTTCATCAGATGACACTCATAGGACTTCATGTTACACAATACATGCATGTTTTGTTTGATAAAGTTCATATTTATATCTCAGTATACATTGGCACGTTATGTTCAGTAATGTTTTGCTTCCAAAACATCTGGTGATTTTGCAGAGAGCCACATCAAATTACAGAAATACTAATTATAAATGTTGATGAAAATACAAGTGTTATGCAAGGAACTTTAGATACACTTCTCTTTAATGCAACCACTGTGTCAGATTTCAAAAAAGCTTTATGGAAAAAGCAAACCATGCAATAATCTGAGTACGGCGCCCAGAGAACAAATACATATATCCGCCATGTTGGAGTCAACAGAAGTCAGAAATAACATTCACTAACCTTTGATGATCTTCATCAGAATGCACTCCCAGGAATCCCAGTTCCACAATAAATGTTTGATTTGTTCGATAATGCCCAACATTTATGTCCAAATAGCTACTTTTGTTAGAGCGTTTGGTAAACAAATCAAAACTCATGAAGCGCGTTCACTAGTTGCAGACAAAATGTCAAAAAGTTCCGTTACAGACTGTAGAAACTTGTCAAACAATGTATGGAATCAATCTTTAGCATGTTTTTAACATAAATCTTATATTCCAAACGGAGAAATGCTTTGTCTTCAGAAAAGCAAAGGAACGGGAGATACCTCTCATGTGAAATGCGCGTGACCAGCGCGTGACTGCTGGCAGACCTCTGACTCATTCCCCTCTCATTCAGCCCCCTTCATAGTAGAAGCATCAAACAAGTTTCTAAAGACTGTTGATATCTGGTGGAAGCCTTAGGAAGTGCAACATGACCAATATCCCACTGTAACTTCAATAGGGGCTGAGTTGAAAATCGACCAACCTCAGATTTCCCACTTCCTGGTTGGATGTTTTCTCAGGTTTTTGCCTACCATATGAGTTCTGTTCTACTCACAGACATCATTCAAACAGTTTTATAAACTTCAGAGTGTTTTCTATCCAAATATACTAATACTATGCATATATGAACAACTGGGACAGGCAGTTTACTCTGGGCACCCCTGGGCACCTTATTCATCCAAGCTACTCAATACTGCCCCCCCAGCCATAAGAAGGTATTATGTGTGCCTGCGTTGGCCACATATGCTACAAAAAAAATCGCCATGCACGCACCCAATCTATTTAGTCAGGCGATGTCCACATTATTCTCATACATTTTAGAATGTAATAATAATTTGAAAAAGTGCCTGAATGTCATTGAATTTGACTTGCCAATGTTTGTACGAGCCCTGCTTAAAGGATGTATAGTCCTATGTATAGTCCTATAGTCCTGCGCATAGCCCAGAGACTGACGCGCAGATATATCAGCCCAGAAGAGAGAAGCAAGAGATTGAACTTCACTCAACTTCATAGAGCAGTTGTCACCAACCGGTTGATCTCCAAGGAATTCCTAGTTGATCACCAAACATTTATGTAAAAATAAACGATGAAGCCTTGTGTTCCTTTTATATTGTATTCGTCTCGGATAGGCAAACTGTTGCCATTTTTTAACCATTTTGTGTGTCTGGAGGTAAAATCTCCGCTTTCCCGGTGGGCCCAGAGAGCAAGCATTACAGTTTTACCATTGGCCAATCAAATGCCTCATATGACTGTGTCTGCAGTAATGTAGCAGGCATAAAAGAAATCTACAGCAAAATTGATACTGTGAGATTGATACTGACTAGATAGGGTGTAAACAAATACAGCAAAGCGATGCTGTTTTTCTGAGTGAGTTCACATTTAAGTTCTTACTCAGCACTGTCAACACTTTGTATTCAACACTTTTATAACCCATAAAATGTGGGTTCTTCCTATTTCATTTCAAGCATTGCAGCAGTAATGACTGAGTAGGAAATTGTATCGGTAGGCTTGCGTTGTTGTTATTATCAGCGGCTTGGGCCTTTTTTAATATAGAGGAATATCTAACTTTCTCTATTCATACTGTAGGAGTAACAACATAAGTTGTTTTCATGAGGAAGAAATAATGCGGTGCGACTCGAGTTTCGCCATCAGTTGGAAGATGGTGTCCCTTTTTGTTCAGTGTCAATGGAGGAAAGGGAGACGGCAGGGATGTTGAGAGGCGGACCCTCAGTCTGCTGCTCTCTCCCTCTGCTGTGACTGACCTTCAGATGCAGGCACCAGCCCAGTAATATAAAAAACTAATTATTTAAATGTATGCTCACTCAGCTGGACTTCACAAGTAATACAA
The DNA here is from genome assembly GCF_023373465.1 of Oncorhynchus keta. Lineage (NCBI taxonomy): Eukaryota > Metazoa > Chordata > Actinopteri > Salmoniformes > Salmonidae > Oncorhynchus > Oncorhynchus keta. The sequence goes on along the minus strand of NC_068454.1, from coordinate 42,988,762 downwards.
CGGATCTATTACCAGTGTGATCATATAGCCTACCTCAAATTTTGAGAAATATATATTTTTGAATGGCCTGAACAAGGGTAATTCAAGTAAAGCCAATATGATGTGATAATGTATTAGGCCTATAACACAAACCTCATTGCTACATTACTGTTTTTAATTGGTTAATGTTGCATACGCCTATGTTTATTACATACTGTTAAAAGAATCTGAGCGGTAGATCTCGGCTTGCATTTTGACTCAAGGCGATCTTGACTCAGAAAAGGTTGGTGACTACTGTTCTAGAGTTTTCCCTGACAACACTATCAACGTTTCCCTTTACTGTGGCAATTGTGATCGAATCAACACAATATTATCCACTTTCAATGCAACATACCAAAACAAAACAAACTATGCAAGATATTTTGTTGTAAGCAGAATGCATCAGAGTAGGATTTTATTGCAATGACACGCACTACCCAATGCATACTTTACACAGACTGGTGTGGAAAAAATAATCAGAGTTGCAGTAGGCCTATATGCAAATAGACCATTGCCATATATGGATCTGTGCCATTTACTTTGAACTGGACTGTGTTTACAGCATGAGTGGTCGCATGTTTTGAGATCAAAGCGAGAGCTGCTTGTTGCCACGTGTGCACATTTTGTCCATATCCTTTGCTAGTGAGTGAGTTATTAGCTCAGTTATATATAATTTGTAGTCAGCAATAGTGGAGTGATTGCTTTCTACAAGAGCACAAAAAGTATACATTTCTTGAAAAGTGAGTTAGGTAAATACCCTTTTTGTCTTAAAAGGACAGTGTTGTATTTTGATACAGGCTTGAATAAGCTAAGTGACCAATATGAGAGGAGGGTAGCATAATTAGTCTGATTCTCTGTAATAATAGAATGGGAATAATAATGCATTTTATTTTGTAAAGTGGTTTCTTGCATCAAACAACGCAACAACATTTTCAGTCACCTCCTTGTCTTAAGGACAAGTGGATGAACAGGTTTTTTCAAAAGTCTCATGGAATGTAGGCGTACGTACATTAACCACCACACATCGAATGCTACTGTAGGCTGAATGATAGAACAGCTATTTCCATGTGAAAATGTTATGGGATGCATTTTCTCCATTGTTTTCTATGGTAGGCCTACATTATGATCAAGTAGCCCACATGGCCACTGTTAAAACTGCAACTTAAAATTGGGTAGAGCCTCAGTGTTCACAGCTGTAATGGTTCTCTTGAGTTGAAGGAGAGGCGGGCCATGCAGCGTGGTTTCTATTCATGGTTCTTTAATAAAGCAAAACTATACATGAATAGACTAACAAAAACAATAAACGTGAGAAAACCTAAACAGCCCTATCTGGTGCAAACAGAGAGACAGGAACAATCACCCACAAACACACAGTGAAACCCAGGCTGCCTAAGTATGATTCTCAATCAGAGACAACTAATGACACCTGCCTCTGATTGAGAACCATACTAGGCCGAAACATAGAAATACCCAAATCATAGAAAAACAAACATAGACTGCCCACCCCAACTCACGCCCTGACCATACTAAATAATGACAAAACAATGGAAATAAAGGTCAGAACGTGACAACAGCAAATATTCACTGGAAGTTGCACAGGTTTTTCACAACTTTCAAGTTTGCGCTCAGCAGACCTCAAATTTGCTCAGTGCCGAAAGAAATTAGAGGGAAGATTGGTCCAAGGTCTATGTTGTTGTATAGGTGGAGTTATGGACCAATTTCCATATATTTCAATGTTATTCTTCAAAGTACAAAATGTGGAACTGCATGACATTTTATTTTGAACTTTTGATCCCAACGTCACACATTGGTTCCATTTATTTATAGAAAGACCCATCCCATATGTAAAATAAATACCCGTGAATGGGCCATTAATATATAGTACCAGTCAAAAGTTTGGACTTCATTCACTTTTATTTTTTTAAACTATTTTCTACATTGTAGAATAATAGTGAAGACATCAAAATTATGAAATAACACATATGGAATCATGTAGTAAGCAAAAAAGTGTTGAACAAATCAAAATATATTTGATAGTGTAACGAACGTCGTAGGTGGAAGAAGGTGAGGACCAAGGTGCAGCGTGGTATGTGTTCATAATTATTTTAATAGAACACTGAAAAATACAAAAACAACAACGTGAACGAACAAAACTGAAACAGTTCTGTCTGGTACAGATATGAAACAGAAAACAACTACCCACAACTCAAGGGCAAAACCAGGCTGCCTAAGTATGGTTCTCAATCAGAGACAACTATTGACAACTGCCTCTGATTGGGAACCATACCAGGCCAAACACATAGAAATACAAACATAGAACAAAACATAGAATACCCACCCACATCACACCCTGACAAAACTAAAAATACAAACATACAAAGCAATCTACGGTTAGGGCGTGACAGATAGTTGATATTCTTCAAAGTAGCCACCCTTTGCCTTGATGACAGCTTTGCACACTCTTGGCATTCTCTCAACCAGCTTCATGAGGTAGTCACCTGGAATGCATTTCAATTAACAGAAGTGTCTTGTTAAACGTTCATTTGTGGATTTTCTTTCCATCTTAATGTTTTTGAACCAATCAGTTGTGTTGTGTCAATGTAGGGGTGGTATACAGAATATAGCCCTATTTGGCAAAATACCAAGTTCATATGTGACTCACCACCTGAATTTTTTTAATTTTTTTACATTGGATAAAAGTAGAGACTCAGAGCTACAAAATGGTATATCATACACTGCATTTTTGAGGAACAATGGGAAAGTAATTATGCTTTGAAAGTTGATAAACTTGTAAACTCACCTTAAGAAAATGGCCTTTGAATGTTTTGGTATCTAGTGTAGAGCTCTTCTTTGTCTACACCCATTCAGCATCGTTCACACCTGCTTTAGCCCCACCCATCTCGTTTCGCTCTAGGAGCGTTCAGAGCGGACACTTGGTGCTCTGGCCTATGATTTGTTTACCTAAGGATAACATGAAAAAAGCCAAACCAGCGCAGCTGGCAACAATTTCATTACGCTTTTTTGCAGACTTTTACTGACACCGGCCATATTCAACAGGTGGTGTACACTTTAGCTTAATACATGTAGCTAACTAGCTAGGTAAACAATGAACGTAGCTAGGTAAACAACGTGTAAGATCACAAACGTCACGTAACGTTAGCTAATCAGCCAGCCAGATAACGTTAGCTAGTTAAACAATAATGAACACAGTGACAAATCATGTCATTACTACCCTGCATGAATATGCGGGGAGCTAACCAACCAGGTTCAATAGCTAGCAAACATTAGGCTCTAACTAGAAAAGCAAACGGCTCTTGTATGCGAATAATAACGTCAGTTAGGGAGCCAGACAGCTAATGTTAGCTAGCTAGCTAACAGTACACTTTAGCTTGAAATCGAACCATTTTTTCCCTCAGGGAAATTCTTGAGGGAAACATGTTTCAGTCTTTCAGCGATTTGAGACTGGGACGGAGGTTCACCTTCCAGCAGGACGACTCTAAGCATACTGCTAAAGCAACACTCAAGTGGTTTAAGGGGAAACATTTAAATGCATTGGAATGGCCTAGTCAAAGCCCAGACCTCAATCCAATTGAGAATCTGTGGAATGAATTAAAGATTGCTGTACATCAGTGGAACCCATCCAACTTGAAGGAGCTGGAGCTGTTTTGCCTTGAAGAATGGGCAAAAATCCCAGTGGCTAGATGTGCCAAGCTTATAGAGACTTGCAGCTGTAATTGCTGCAAACGTGGCTCTACAAAGTATTGACTTTGGGGGGGTGAATAGTTAGATAGTTATGCACGCTCAAGTTTTCTGTTTTTCATTCGTATTTCTTGTTCGTTTCACAATAGAAAATATTTTGCATCTTAAGTGGTATGCATGTAGTGTTTTTCAAATGATACAACCCCCTCCCCCAAAAAATCTATTTCAATTCCAGGTTGTAAGGCAACAAAATAGGAAAAATGCCAAGACTTTTGCAAGTCACTGTACATTTAAAAAAAAGCTGCGTTTGACCAGATTACCAACACAGACTGACCAGCTCAAATAGACCGAAGCCTTCTGTATGGCATGTCCAGCCCACTCATTATCTCAGCCAATCATTGCTAGTGGGAAGGTTGCTTACTTTTTCTGTGGCTAAACCAACCAGGCTTGTAATTTAACAATTTTATTCGTATTTACAGATGGAATATAAGTTTGTTATTAAGGCACATGAAAGTTCACTTGTTCGAGAAGATATTTCTGACAAAAAAACTAATTTTGATTAAAAAATAAATAAATAACGTTCAAATGGCTCTCCTGTGAAGCTGTGACTTGCGACATATGCCTATTTACCTGAATCGGGTCACATTATGGCAAGAACAGCTCAAATAAGCAAAAGGAAATTACAGTTTTCATTACTTTAAGACATGAAGGTCAGTCAATCTGGAAAATTTCAAGAACTTTGAAAGTTCAAGTGCAGTCACAAAAACCATCAAGCTCTATGATGTAACTGGCTCTCATGAGGACCACCACAGGAAAGGAAGAACCAGAGTTACCTCTGCTGCAGAGGTTAAGTTCATTGGAGTTACCAGCCTTGGAAATTGCAGCCAAATAAATGCTTCACAGAGTTCAAATAACAGACACGTCTCAACATCAACTGTTCAGTGGAGACTATGAATCAGACCTTCATGATCAAATTGATGCAACGAAACCACTACTAAAGGACACCAATAAGAAGAGGAGACTTGCTTGGGCCAGGAAACATAAGCAGTAGACATTAGACTGGTGGAAATCTGTCCTTAGGTCTGATGAGTTCAAATTTGAGATTTTTGGTTCCAACATGTGTGGTTCCCATCATGAAGCATGGAGGAGGAGGTGTGATGGTGTGGGGGTGCTTTGCTGGTGACACTGTCTGTGATTTATTTAGAATTCAAGGCACACTTAACCAGAATGGCTACCACAACATTCTGTAGTGATATGCCATCCCATCTGGTTTGTGGGACTTACTGGGACTATGACCCAACACACCTCCAGACTGTGTAAGGGCTGTTTGACCAAGAACGAAATTGAGTGAGTGTTGCATCAGATGACCTGGTCTCCACAATCACCCAATCACCCAGCTTCCAGGTGAATTCCAAGAGTGTGCAAAGCTGTCATCAAGGCAAAGGGTGGCAACTTTGAAAAAGCTCAACTATAAATAGGATTTGTTTAACATTTTTCGGTTACTACATGACTCCATGTGTTATTTTATAGTTTTCATGTCTTTGTAGAATGTAGAAAATAGTAAAAATAAAGAAAAATCCTTGACTGAGCATGTGTGTCCAAACTTTTGACTGGCACTGTGTATATATATATATACTTAAAAATTGTAATAAAAATCCCAGTTGGATATTATAGATCTCCAAGAAAATGGCTTGTTTGTTTGTGTGAATGTTATTTTCAGCATTGATCGATACAATCATCCCTTACTGCAAACTTCCCGCATGTCCCCACCACTCACTAATTTGACATGTCTATCATGGACAAATTATAAGTCAAAAGCTTATCCAATATTTTCCACTAGAGGGAGGTAGTGGTCACATACTATTTCAGTCAAAGGTGCCAGAAAGGTAATTTATTATAGCATAACAACAAGATCAATAACCATCCCAAAATATTACTTTTCAAAATGGTGAAATTAAAAATATATTAATTAATGTCGATGTCGAGATTAGGGGTGCTCAATTTAAATTGAGTAAACAACTGCATAAAGTATTTTCACAGTCCATGGTGTAAAGCACTGATTTACATCCCCAGTCAACTAAAACAGGTGTACAGTAGGCTATAGAGAAAAGAGAAGTAAAGGCAGCATCTGCACTGTCTGTGTACTATTTTCTCATTGTAATTCATTCTGACATAGGGACACTGATACATAACACAGCACACTGATCTCTTGTGGCTCTGTGATATGGTCAGTCTTGGTTCTGGGTGGGGATGGATCCACATGTGACATACACACACACACCTGACACTCTTATGCACCTGCAGGTCTAAGCCCTTAGATCGCATTATACAACGAGTAGACCTAATCCTGGATGCTGATTGGTTAAAACCTATGCCTATTTACTGTTCCATCTCACTGCGCAATCCACTGTCTCATCAACCTATCCAGACACTTTATAAACTGGATCTCCACTGTGAAAAAGCATCTAGACATGATCTCCCCTGTCTTTTAGATGAGCATTTGGTTTTCAACAGCGGATATTTGTATCAACCTTGGTGTCCCCTGTCTCATTGAGGATTAAATGTGTCAGAATAAGAGACATTTTCTCAGCCAGACGAAATCATGAATCAGCATACATTTTATGGATATATACAAATGTCAAAAGAAATGAAATGCAACTCGTTTTTTGTCTTTCCAGTTTGAAGAGACTGTTGTAAGCTGCTGTTATGGCGTGTACTGGAGGCGAAGACGGGTGCAGGAGAGCAGAGTATAGTTAAACAGGCGCACGTTTATTTTCCGTTCCAAAACGAGAGCACTACTGTAAACAAACGCGCTCAAAACACGGAACATAAATAAAAGTCAAGTGCATAAATCAAACACCACATATAACATGAAACAATTACACACAAAGACATGACGGGAAACAGAGGGTTAAATACATGTAGATTGATTGGGGGAATGAAAACCAGGTGTGTATGGAGCAAGACAAGACAAATGGACATATGATAAATGGAGTGGCGACGTCGATCTCCGAACGCCTCCCAAACAAAGAGAGGAGCCGACTTCGGCGGAAGTCGTGACAGCTGCAGCTAGTTGGCTAGCTCCTCTGAACAGTATGAGAGAGAGCACATATTCTATGAAGCACACAAAATCGGTCATCATTAGCTCATCTTTATGGATGTATCCAAATAAATGTCACGATGTTAGCTGTAGTTGGCTAGCTAGCAAGCAAAGGATGAGAAAGTTGCCAGCTTGCACGTCAACGAACGATTGGGTCGCATCCATAGATATGGAACAAAAAGACTAGCAACCCTAGATTTGTGTCGGGACTATATCCTGTGGAAGGATGAAATAGCATGAATAAATTTAATCAAAATACTTTGATAAATGAAAAAATGTAAATCATTATTTGAATATGTTGGTAACCCGTTGTGTAAAAGTGATAATGCCCTCGAAGTCAGTGTTTGGAGGATATATTGGCACCCGTGCTTCGAGAACATTATCACTTATATATCTTAAACATCTACTAAGCTAACATATGGAATTGTTTTAAGATGGTCATAACATTCATCATTTAGCCATTTGATTTAGAATTTTAGGACCGCTGTAGATATATACATATAAAACATGTAAAAAAAAAAGTTATTTGATAAGGTGAATGCACCAATTTGTAAGTCGCTCTGGATAAGAGCGTCTGCTAAATGACTTAAATGTAATGTAAATGAAACATTGAATTTGGCCTTTACTGCTATAGCCCATAGAAATGCGTTTTTGAAGGTTTTGAAGTGTCTGTGCAATAGTGGTTCACGTTATTTCGGACATTTTTTTTACCCCTTATGTTATTTGTGCATCTGTAACTTCCTTACTCATCATTATTCACAGTCCATTTAGGATTATCCATAATCATTGTAGCTTACACATTAATGTTGAAGTGTTTAGAAACATATTATATTCTTATTTACAATAAAACTGACTCCAAAATGACACTATAAATTATTTACCATTATTTTCTATTGGGCAGAAAATAATCAGAAACAACCTAAACAAAGAGCAAAATGCTTCCAACAAATTTGTAGAGTCACAAGCTTGATGTAGGAATTGCATGCTATGAATATGGGACCAAATACTTCACTTTTTACTACTTTAACCTCTCTGCGCACGGAACAGCTACATAAATAGTCATATTAAACATTCATGAAAATACAAGTGTCTCACATGTTTCGAAAGCCTAGAATCTTGCTAATCCAACTGCGTTGTCAGATTTAAAAAATGATTTACTGCGAAAGAATACGATGCGATTATCTGAGGATAGAGCCCCATAAAAAACAACTATTTCAACCAGCACAGGCGTAACAAAATCACAAACTGCAATAAAATAAATAGTTTACCTTTGACAATCTTCCTCTGATTGCAATCCCAATGCTCATTGTTACACAATGAATGTTTTTTTGTTTGATAAAATCCATTTTTGTAGCCTAACACGAAACATTTTGTGAACCGCTTGTCAAGAATTCCGTCTCATTCCATTTCCGACGACACATTCGAGGTAAATACATACACAGAACGTGACTTTTCCAGTCATGTTTGGTTTCATTGCAATCAACTGGTTTGTTTGTAACACAACCAAACCTGATTGGTCATTTCGCAGGATGTATTGACTGAAAGAAACCGATTTGAAGACAACAAGTAATGACATCAATGTGCACCAGTGATTTGCCCTCTGTTTCATTGATTGACTGTATTTTAACCCAATGACCACTGATCGTCTTGAAATCTAGCTGGGTAGATAGCCAATGAGCTGAGGTAAATGGCAATATGTAATGTTTATGTGTTGGAAGACCAACCCATGTAGTAAACTCCTGCGTAAAGAGGTTTATTCGCCATTGACGATTCATACCGGAAGGAGCAACGCATGTTGCGCACAGCGTTGTTTTGGTAAAGCGCATATTCAGCTGTTTAAATATAATCAGTATGGCGACTAAGTCAGGAAAAGCTAATTCTAAGTCTAGATATACAGATGTACACACAATTTTAGAAGAAATTGATCGAGGACAATTCATTTAGCGATTCCCAAATGGAGGAATATTTTTTGAATGGAGAGGACATCGTTTTGGACTGGTAAGTTCTTCTCATGCTAATGCCGTTGTTTGAAATTAATAATATAAAATATTATTTGTGAAATGAAATATCCTATTTGAGGCTGTTGAGGGGAAGGCAGGCCTACAACAATGGCCAAAGTGAAATGGAGACAGTAGATATAGCTGGTCTGTTGTAAGATAATAAAGACAGTAGATCTAGCTGGTCTGTCATAATATAATAGAGACAGTAGATCTAGCTGAAATGTCATAATATAAATGATCTATAGATCTATCAGGTCTATAATAATATATTCAAAATTTTGTTCCCTGTACTCTATATATATCTTTTTATTATACCTGTAGATACAGGGCTCATATGTGAAACTATTCTAACTGAACATTTTCTTTCACAGTGACACTGACTCCGAATGGGAGCCCCCAGTGCCAAGGTGTCCATCCCCCACTGAAGCTGGTTCATCCAGCTCCTGCCACAAGTGGTGTTCATCTGCCCAAATGTATTTCTGCAGGCATGGATGTGCTATGGCACCTGGCATCAACAGCATAATATTGTGTAGAGGACTGAGGGTCTTCCAAATATTGAAAGTGTTTTTTTTTTGTAAATGTGTATTTTTTTTCATGTTTTTTCTCCATTTTTGGGTGTGTGTGTGTTAGAATACCATTTTGGTATTTTGTATATAGTTATTCCATTCAAAATGTATAACTTCACCAATTTGGCCACTTGGGTACATTTGGGCTACTTGTGTGGGACACCTGGGTGACTTCATGATAAATGTCATGTAGCACACTCATTTTGGAAGTTAGCATTCTGAAACTTTGCACAAGTACTGTTGCCCTCTTATGTTTTTCACTGAAATTGTCCGCATCATCCTATCTGAATGTTTGTTTTATCTTGTTCATTTTAAAGATGATGATACAACAATGAAAAAAAAGCATGTGTTTTTGTATTATCTAAACCAGATCTATTGTGTTATATTCTCCTACATTCAATTCACATTTACAAAAACTTCAGAGTGTTTTCTTTCAAATGGTACCAAGGAATATGCATATCCTTGGTTCTGTGCCTGAGCTCCAGGCAGTTAGATTTGGGTATGTCTTCAGGCGGAAATTTAAAAAAGTAGGGGGGTAGCTCTAAGATGTTTTAATACACATATAAGTGAATTTGTCCCAATAATTTTGCTCCCATAAAATGGGGGGACTATGTACAAAAATGCTTCACTGTTTCAATAATTACCGAGGGCTCAGTACACCAAAAATCACCTTGCATCATAAATAAGTACTCATGATTATTTTCAGATCAGCCAATCAGTCACCATTTTCCTATAAAGCTTCATGGATTTGATGCTCTCGAACACGGTCTCTGTCTTCTTCAAATTGGGTTGCCTATGGTTTGAAACCAAAGACTAAATTAATATCCTGCCTAAATAACTACCGACGAGTAGCACTCACGTCTGTAGCCATGAATTTGTTTGAAAGGCTGGTCATGGCTCACATTGGCCAGATCGCAGTTGTAAAAGAGAACTTGTTCTCAACTGGCCCACCTGGTTAAATAAAGGTGAAATAAAATGTAAAAAACATCGGCACCATAATCCCAGAAACCCTAGACCCGCTCCAATTTGTATACCGCCTCAACAGTTCCACAGATGACGCAACCTCCATTGCACTCATTTCCCTTTCCCACATGGACAAAAGGAACAGCTATGTGAGAATGCTGTTCATTGACTACAGCTCAGCATTCAACACCATAGTGCCCTCAAAGTTCATCACTAAGCTAAGGACCCTGGGACTTAACACCTCCCTCTACAATTGGATCCTGTACTTCCTGACGGGCTGCCCCAGGTTGTAAGGGTAGGCAACAACACATCTGCCACACTGATCCTCAACACGGGAGCCCCTCAGGGGTGCATGTTTAGTCCCCTCCTGTACTCCCTGTTCACCTATGCCTGCATGGCCATGCAAGACTCCAACACCATCATTAAGTTTGCCGACGACACAAAGGTGGTAGGCCTGATCACCGACAACGATGAAACAGCCTATAGGAAGGAGGTCAGAGACCTGGCAGTGTGGTAACAGGACAACAACCTTTCCCACAATGTGATCAAGACAAAGGAGAAGACCGTGGACCCCACTACAGAGCTGTAGTGGAGCAGATTGAGAGCTTGAAGCTCCTTGGTGTCCACCAACAAACTATCAGACACACCAAGACAGTCGTGAAGAGGGCACGACAATGCCTTTTTCCCCTCAGAATACTGAAAAGATTTGTCACGGGTCCTCAGATCCTCAAAAAGTTCTACAGCTGCACCATTAAGACTATCCTTACTGGTTGCATCACAGCCTGGTATGGCAACTGCTGTACGCACTACAGAGGGTAGTGCGTACGGCCATTTACATCACTAGAGCCAAGCTTCCTACCATCCAATACCTCTATACCAGGCGGTGTCAGAGGAAGGCCCTAAAAATTGCCAAAGACTCCACCCTAGTCATAGAACAGTCTCTCTGCTACTGCTCGGCAACCGTTAACGGTGTGCCAAGTCGAGGTTCAAAAGGCTTCTTAACAGCTTCTACCCCCAAGCCTTAAGTCTGCTGAAAGGCTAATCAAAGGGATACCCAGACTATTTTTATTGACTCACCCCACTTTTTTTACGCTGCTGCTCCTCATTGTTTATTATCTATGCATAGTCACTTTACCCCTACTTACATGTACAAATTACCTCCATAACCTCGACTAACCTGTACCCCCGCACACTGACTTGGAGCTGGTACCCCCTGTATATAGCCTCGTTATTGTTATTTTATTGTTGCTCTTTTATTTTTTACTTTAATTTGAAAATATTTTTCTTAACTCTTATTTTTCTTAAAACTGCATTGTTGGTTAAGAGCATTACAATGGAGATGTCACAGACACCATAAAGGCACAGATACAAAGATGAGATATCTATATGTCTCAATGGTGTCAATTCTTTCGGTTCTGACTATTTCTGTTTGAACAACTTATTTTGGACTTTATATCAAAATTAATTAATTCGGGGGAACAAGTAAGTACCTTACTGTAATAGAATTCCATTAAAATGGGAAAACATTTCTCAAGCAAGAATTTTGCTAGGACAGTATGGGAATGGTCTGAGTGGGGAGGGGAAAACTGAAAATTATCTGTTTTTGGCAGATGGGTTTGGAACTCTCTTTGTAATTGGTCTATTAAACCCCCTTGAGTCAATGTCCATGTCCCTGTGGAAATCGAATTAGCATAATAAAAAAATCCCCATACAAACCTATCAGTTTTAGCTAGAGATATAGTTTTGTCCATTGGATGCATCTCATCTCATCTCATCCGCCAACGTCGCACTTCCACATCTGCGGTGAAAGGTGACAGAGCTAGAGCGGTGTTTGTCAGACCATGAGACATCCTGAAAATCTGTCTTCTCATGAAATTTTCTGTAGCATCCGAATGGTTTGACTATTATGACCCCTTAATGAAAAGATGAGACTCTCACGAACATGATGGTTTTGCTCCACGACCCCCACCAGAGTCTTGGGACTTGTCTGAGGTCGGTACAACTTCTGTCTCTAGCATCTGAACCATTTTGGCTACACTCTAATATGAACTCTCTGACTCTCACGAACACGTACATGTCGGTTATTTTGCTCTAGGACTCCCACAGGTCTCACAATACTCGTCTGAAGGTCCCCAATGCCAGTTGAAAAAGTTAATGGAAGTATACAGTACCAGTCAAAAGTTTGGACAAACCTACTCATTCAAGGGTTTTTCTTTATTTTTTTTACTATTTTCTACAATGTAGAATAATAGTAAAAACATAAAAACTGTGAAATAACACATGGAATCATGTAGTAAGCAAAAAAGTTTTCAACAAATCCAAATATATGTTATATTTGAGATTCTTCAAAGTAGCCACCATTTGCCTTGATGACAGCTTTGCACACTCGCAACCAGCTTCACCTGGAATGCTTTTCCAACAGTCCTGAAGGAGTTCCCACAAATGTGGATCACTTGTTGGCTGCTTTTCCCTCCGCGGTCCAACTCATCCCAAACCATCTCAATTGGGTTGAGGTCGGGTGATTGTGGAGCCCAGGTCATCTGATGCAACACTCCATCACTCTCCTTCTTGGTCAAATAGCTCTTACACAGCCTGGAGGTGTGTTGGGTCATTGCCCTGTTGAAAAACAAATGATAGACCCACTAAGCGCAAAACAGATGGGATGGCGTATCGCTGCAGAACGCTGTGGTAGCCATGCTGGTTAAGTGTGTCTTGAATTCTAAATAAGTCACCGACAGTGTCACCAGCAAAGTACCCCCACACCATCACACCTCCTCCTCCATGCTTCATGGTGGGAACCACACATGCGGAGATCATCCATTCACCTACTCTCACAAAGACACGGCGGTAGGAACCAAAATCAAAAATTTGTACTCATCAGACCAGAGGACAGTTTTCCACCGGTCTAATGTCCATTGCTCGTGTTTCTTGGCCCAAGCAAATCTCCTCTTCTTATTGGTGTCCTTCAGTAGTGTTTTTTTTGCAGCAATTCGACCATGAATCGACCATGATTCACGCAGTCTCTTCAGAACAGTTGATGTTGAGATGTGTCTGTTACTTGAACTCTGTGAAGCATTTATTTGGGCTGCAATTTCTGAGGCTGGTATCTCTAATGAACTTATCCTGTGCAGCAGAGGTAACCCTGGGTCTTCCTTTCCTGTGGCGGTCCTCATGAGAACCAGTTTCATAACAGCGCTTAATGGTTTTTGCGACTGAAATTGTTTCTGGATTGCCTGACCTTCATGTCTTAAAGTAATGATGGACTGTTGTTTCTCTTTACTTATTTGAGCTGTTCTTGCCATAATTTGTAAGTTTACATACAACTTAGCCAAATACATTTTAACTCAGTTTTTCATCATTCCTGACATTTAATCCAAGTAAAAAATCCCTGTCTTATGTCAGTTAGGATCACCACTTTATTTTAAGAATGTGAAATGTCAGAATAATAGTAGAGATAATTATTTATTTCAGCTTTTATTTCTTTCATCACATTCCCAGTGGGTCAGAAGTACACATACACTCAGTTAGTATTTGGTTGCATTGCCTTTAAATTGTCTAACTTGGGTCAAACGTTTTGGGTAGCCTTCCACAAGCTTCCCACAATAAGTTGGATGAATTTTGGCCCATTCCTCCTGACAGAGCTGGTGTCAGAGCCTCCTTGCTCGCACAAACTTTTTCAGTTCTACCCACACATTTTCTATGGGATTGAGTCAGGGCTTTGTGATGGTCACTCCAATACCTTGACTTTGTTGTCCTTAAGTCATTTTTCCACAACTTTGGAAGTATGCTTGGGTCATTGTCCATTTGGAAGACCCATTTTCGACCAAGCTTTAACTTCCTGACTGATGTCTTGAGATGTTGCTTCAATATATCCACATTATTTTCCTTCCCTCACGATGTCATCTATTTTGTGAAGTGCACCAGTCCCTCCTGCAGCAACGCACCACCACAACATAATGCTGCCACCCCCGTGCTTCACGGGTGGGCTGGTGTTCTTCGGCTTACAAGCCTCCCCCTTTTCCCTCCACTTTTCCTCCATTCCTCCAATGATGGTCATTATGGCCAAACAGTTGTATTTGTGTTTCATCAGACCAGAGAACATTTCTCTAAAAAGTACAATCTTTGTCCCCATGTTCAGTTGCAAACCGTAGTCTGGCTTTTTTATGGCAGTTTTGGAGCAGTGGCTTCTTTCTTGCTGAGCGGCCTTTCAGGTTATGTCGATATAGGACTCATTTTACTGTGGATATGGATACTTTTGTACCTGTTTCCTCCAGCATCTTCACAAGGGCCTTTGCTGTTGTTCTGGGATTGATTTACACTTCTCGCACCAAAGTGCGCTCATCTCTAGGAGACAGAACGCGTCTCCTTCCTGAGTGGTATGACGGCTGTGTGGTCCCATGGTGTTTTTACTTGCGTACTATTGTTAGTACAGATGAACGTGGTACCTTCAGGCGTTTGGAAATTGCTCCCAAGGATGAACCAGACTTGTGGAGGTCTCAACATTTTGGGGGGAGGTCTATGCTGATTTCTTTTGATTTTCCCATGATGTCAAGCAAAGGGGCACTGAGTTTGAAGCCTTAAAGTACGTCCAAAGGTCCACCTCCAATTGACTCATATTATGTCAGTTAGCCTTTCAGAAGCTTCCAAAGCCTGACATAATTTTCTGGAATTTTTCAAGCTGTTTATAGGCACAGTCAACTTAGTGTATGTAAACCTCTGACCCACTGGAATTGTGATACAGTGAATTATAAGTTAAATAATCTGTCTGTAAACAATTGTTGGAAAAATGACTTGTGTCATGCACAAAGTAGATGTCCTAACCAACTTGCCAAAACTATAGTTTGTTAACAAGAAATGTGTGGTGTGGTTGAAAAACTAGTTTTAATGACTCCAACCTAAGTGTATGTAAACTTCCGACTGCAACTGTACATCACAGAAGACTGAAATATAACAAAACGTTTGACATAGAAACACCAGATTGACGGTTTAAAAATATATATGTTTATGAATTATGAAATTATGAAAAATGTTAATAACATTCCACCCATGAGGCCACTAGAGGACGCTTGCGAATTCGAATGCAGCAAAACTACCAAGACTATTTCTTATTGTGTTCTTGGCAATCAAAGTCCCAATCAGCAGTTAGATGTGTAATCAGAAAGACGTGAGTTGTGTCCTCTCTGATAGACTGCACAACTCTATGGGTAAAACAATATTTTCTTAATTGTATTTGGTAACAATGACCTAGAAAATGACATTGCTTGTCACCCAAATAATAGAGCCTATAATTTGACATTGCGATTGCCATTTTACAAGCATTTGAAAGCTGAAGATGTCGCGAGCAGCTGCACTCTTTGCATGTACATGCTTAGTTTGATAGGCTATTAAAGGAGAAAAAGATTTGAGATATTTCCTTTGGATGGAAATAAAAATGATATGATTTTTGGACCGATTTCAAGCTACACTTGGATCGTTTGGGCTCCCGCGGATCGATGCACTTGTATTTTAAACATTTGAATAGGGTGAAGCTTTACATCCCTAGCAACATTGCTAGTAGATTGTATTTTCAAACAGCAACTATCAGGAAATGACACCGATCAAATTTGTTCACACTTTTACAGTGTCAGTTTCATCAGCTCTTGTACAATATGATACAAAAATACATTTTGACTGCACTGGGCCTTAAATGCATTTAATTCTATAGTCTTTTAATGTGTGTGTTTCGGTAGTGACATTAAAAGCTGGGACTGCATTTAAAAATGAAAGGATATTTAAAAATTAACAAAACTACTAATTCGATCAGTATCTTTCAAGAAAATGATAGAACAACTCAAGATGTTCTATTGAAATAATGGTGTTAAAACATGTAAAAATCATCAATTGCTTTATTTTCAAACATGAAGTTTCGGAGTCATGGTTTGGGACAGCCACCTCTCAATAGAAATATGTGCATAAACAATGATTTTGTACTATATTCATTTAACAATATATGTATTATTAACTTGGATGGAATTAGAACACATCATGATGTAAATAAGATCATAAGTTTGGAGACTTTTAAATATTTTTGGGGGGGGTTGGACTGAAATTTGCTGTTGAATATCTCTTATCTGTCTCTGTTAACTACATCTCTGACTAAGTAGTGAGTACATAGTCACTACCATGACATCCATAAGTTACATGATGACATTGAAAGTCATCTACAGTCACAGTGACAGTGACACAGTGACAGTGACACATGGACAATGTCAGTGAGGCCTTGCTCCGCTGGTTCGAGTGAATAGGGCCAGCTAAGTGGAAACAGATTTAGGAGTCCCCTGAGTACAGCTCTTAACCGTAAGGGAAATGGCTAAACCAAATGCTGCGGGACACCACAGCTGTGGATTCAATGTCACGAACAGGGCTTCGGGAGCCAAAAGAAATACGGAGTACACTCAGTGACACACGCGCGTGCACGCATGCATGGTCAAACATACACAGAGGCTCAGATGTGCAGTGTACTTTATATGTCAACACACACACAGGATGGCTGACTTCATTCCACCTTTGTTTCAAACTCCTAATCACCCCCAGATGAATACTATTTATACATCACATACTATTCAGCACATACTATTTAGTCAAAAGTATGCACTATGCCATGTCTACAACGCAGTAGCTGCTGTTGACTGGCTGCGTAGGTGGGGCAGGACTGAGTGCGGGTGGATTTTTCTGAATTTAACCGACATGCATAGCCTTAACCAGCCTGATATATCTCATTTCCAATTTGATGAATGAAACTAAACACTGTATAGAAGAGGAATGGAGTTAGAGGCCCACTCAGGCTGGTTATAAGGCAGACTATCACATTCAAGCTATACCATAGCCCATATTGCCCATCTATCCTATTTAAAAAGGACTGAAGACAGAAACAGATCATTTGGTTCCATTTCAACATGTTTATTAGTGAAACCAAAGTGCTGTAACATCTATAAATGATATCAAATAAACTAGTACACACACTAAAACTTTTCAAATGTTCAAATCAAAAAGGCTGTTGCACAGAAAAACTTGGGACGTTTATTATCATGCTAAAACATGAGGTGATGGCGGCGGATGAATGGCACGACAATGGGCCTTAAGATCATGTCGCCGCATCGCTGTAAATGGAAATTGCCATCGATAAAATGCATTTGTGTTCATTGTCTGTAGCTTATGCCTGCCCATACCATAACCCCATCACCAACATGGGGCACTCTGTTCACAACGTTACCATCAGCAAACTGCTCGCACACACAATGTGATACAGTTGAAACTGTGATTCATCCATGAAGACCACACTCCTCTTGCATGTCAGTGGCCATCAAAGGTTAGCATTTTACCACTGAAGTCGGTTACGATGCCAACCTACAGTCAGGTCAAGACTCTGGAGAGGACAACGAGCATGCAGATGAGCTTCCCTGAAATGGTTTCTGACAGTTTGTGCAGAAATTAATCAGTTGTGCAAACCCACATTTACATCAGCTGTCTTGGTGGCTGGTCTCAGACGATCCCTCAGGTCAAGAAGCCGGATGTGGAGGTTCTAGGCTGGTATAGTTAAAAGGGGTCTGCGGTTGTGAAGCCGGTTGGACGTACTGCCAAATTCTCTGAAACGACGTTGGAGGCGGCTTATGGTAGAAAAATGAACATTCAATTATATGGCAACAGCTCTGGTGGACAATCCTGCAGTCAGCATGCCATTTGCACGTTCCCTCAAAACTTGAGACATCTGTGGCATTGTGTTGTGTGACAAAACTGCACATTTTAGTGGCCTTTTATTGTCTCCAACACTTGTTGCGCTGGTGTAATGATCATGCTGTTTAATCAGCTTCTTGATATGCCACACCTGTCAAGTGGATGGATTATCTTGGCAAAGGAGAAATGCTCACTAACAGAGCTGTAAAACAAATTTGTGCAGAACATTTGAGAGAAATAAGCTTTTTGTGCGTATGAAAAATGTATGGGATCTTTTATTTCAGCTCATGAAACATGGGACCAACACTTTACATGTTGAATTTCTATTTTTGTTCAGTGTATTATTTCTTCACATTTTTAGTGCAGCAGTGTGCACACAGCAGCCTATGCGCAAATGTTACAAAATGCAATTTGCGGAAAAACAGTTCTAAAATGTGCACCGCACATGAAAGAGGTTTCATGGACAGAGATGGAAATATCTGTTAGAAATGTAGCAAGAGAGGAGATCTAAAGATGCAACAACTATCATGGGTTGCTAATATTACAAGGATAATGCCTTTGGCTGCTGGACAATGAAATGAAGTTGATTTGAAAACCAATATAACAGGAAAGAAAGCATATATTTATAAAATAATTACCTCCATGTCTCTATGGTGGGATTTTGGCTATAGGCTATTTTGAAGCAAGGTAAGACATGCCTCATAATATGAAGTAAAATGTCCAGGTTTAGTGTTGCTAATGATAGGCCTAGCCGTCTTGTGGTAGATGGAAAGGATTTCCCAAAAACCTTCTCAATTATAGTGCAATCAGAAAGTATTCAGACCACTTGACTTTGTCCACATTCTGTTACGTTTCAGATTTATTCTAAAATGGATTAAATAAATAACACATCTCATGAATCTACACACAATACCCCATAATGACAAAGTGAAAACAGGTTTTTAGAAGTTTTAGCAAATGTATGAAAACAAAAAAAACTGAAATATCACATAAACATAAGGTTTCAGACTCTTTGCTATGATACTTGAAATTGAGCTCAGGTGCATAACGTGTCTATTGATCATCCTTGAGATGTTTCAACAACTTTGAGTCCATCTATGGTAAATTCAATTGACTGGACATGATTTGGAAAGGCACATACCTGTCTATATAAGGTCCCATAGTTGATGTCAGAGCAAAAACCAAGCCATGAGGTCGATTGTGTCGAGGCACAGATATGGGGAAGGATACCAAAAAATGTTTGCAGCATTGAATGTCCCCAAGAACACAGTGGATTCTCTGGTCTAATGAATCCAAGATTGAACTCTTTGGACTGAATGCCAAGCATCACACCTGGATGAAACCTGGCACCAAGTGAACAACGGTAGTGACAGCATCATGCTGTGGGTATGTTTATCGGCGTCAGAGACTTGGAAACTAGGCAGGATCAAGGGAAAGATGAATGGAGAAAAGTACAGACAGATCTTTGATAAAAACCTGCTCCAGAGCGCTCAGGACCTCAGACTGGTGTGAAGGTTCACCTTCCAACAGGACAATGACCCTAAGGATTCTCTACCTTACCTGACAGCCTAGACCCACTTCAATATGCTTACCGTCCCAATAGATCCACAGACAATGCAATCACCATCACACTGGTTCCAGGAAAAAAACTCTCACATTACGTCAACAAAACAAAGGGGCTGATCGTGGACTTCAGGACATTGCAGATGGAGCACGCCCCTATCCACATCGATGGGACCGCAGTGGAGAAGGTGGAGAGCTTCAAGTTCCTCGGCATACATATCACTGTGGATCTGAAATGGTCCTACACAGACAGTGTGGTGAAGAAGGCGCAACAGCGCCTCTTCAACCTCACGAGGCTGAAGAAATGTGTCTTGGCCCCTAAAACCCTAAAACTTTTACAGATTGAGAGCATCCTGTTGGGCTCTATCACTGCCTGGTACTGCAACTGCACTGCTCGCAACCGCAGGGCTCTCCAGAGGGTGGTGTGGTCTGCCAAATGCATCACAGGGGGAAAACTACCTGCCCTCCAGGACACCTATGGCACCCGATGTCACAGGAAGGCCAAAAAAAGCATCAAGGACTTCAACAACCCGAGCCACAGCCTGTTCACCCCGCTATCATCCAGAAGGCGAGGTCAGTACAGCTGCATCAAAGCTGGGGCCAAGAGACTGAAAAACAGCTTCTATCTCAAGGCCATCAGACTGTTAAATAGCCATCACTAGCCAGCTTTGCACCTTAGAGGCTGCTGCCTTATATACATAGACTTGGAATCACTGGCCACTTTAATAATGGAGCACTAGTCCCTTTAATAATGTTTAAATAATGTTAACATACTGCTTTACTCTTATGTCTATACTGTATTCTATTCCACTGTATTTTAGTCAATGCCACTCCGACATTGCTCAATCTAATATTTATATATTTCTTAATTCCATTATTTTACTTTTAGATTTGTGTGTATTGTTGTGAATTGTTAGATACTACTGCACTGTTGGAGCTAGGAACACAAGCATTTGGCACACCTGCAACAACGTCTGGTAAATATGTGTATTTGACCAATAAAAGCCTCTGAATGTCCTTGAGTGGCCCAACCAGAGCCCAGACTTGAACCTGGTCGAAGAGAGAGATCTGGAAAGACCTGAAAATAGCTGTGCAGTGACGCTCCCCATCCAACCTTACAGAGCTTGAGAGGATCTGCAGAGAAAATGGGAGAAACTCCCCAAATACAAGTGTGCCAAGCTTGTAGCGTCATACCCAAGAAGACTCGAGGCTGTGATCGCTGCCAAAGGTACTGTGTAAAGGGTCTGAATACAAGGTACTGAATACAGACCCTTCAACAAGGTACTGAGTAAAGGGTCTGAATACTTATGTAAATGTCATATTTCATTTTTTTTAAAAATATAGATTTGCTAAAATTTCTAGAAACCTGTTTTTGCTTTTTCATTATGTGGTATTGTGTGTAGATTGATGAGGGGAAAAACTATTTCATCAATTTTAGAATAAGGCTGAATCGTAACAAAATGTGGAAACAGTCAAGTGGCCTGAATACTTCCCGAATGCACTGTAAGTGTTAACTAGCTACAAAGTAGCCTATGCCTACCTTGCAGAATGATATCATGATTATTTGCCTGCACAGTTGAATTAAAGTGTAGCTTCACTCAAAAATGTAAATGAATGAAATTATGTGGTTTAAGAATTTTTGTGGACTTAGAACATAAAAATAATAATAAATTGTACTTTTCACCCCAATTTCATGATATCCAATTGGTAGTTACAGTATTGTACCAACTCCTGTACGGAGTTGCACGACCCAGCCAATCCACACTGTTTCTTGACACATGCTCGCTTAACCCGGAAGCCAGCCGCAACAATGTGTCGGAGGAAACACTGTACAGCTGGCGACCAAAGTCAGCGTGCATGCACCCGGCCGCCACATGGAGTCGCTAGAGCACGATGGGACAAGGACATCCCGGCCAAACAAACCCGCTCCCAACCCAGACGACACTGGGACAATTGTGCATGGGTCACCCGATCGCGGCCGGCTGTGACACAGCCCGGGTTCAAACCCGGATCTGCAGTATCGCCTCTAGCATTGTGATGCAGTGCCTTAGACCGCTGCGCCACGTTCTTGTTATTCTATTAAAAGTGTGATTTGAGTGTGAAAACCTGAAACAAATGTGGGAAATCTGAAACCTGTGAACTTCTGACTGATGAAAGTCTAATTGATATATTTCAGTAGTAGCCCTCCTACTGTATTAGCTTACTTGCACAATATGGGAATTTTCATTTTAGGCCATTCAGAGTATGTGTCACTGTTTGTCATTAGAATTTTTCACACAGGGTCCCTTCCCTTCGCCCAGCGGGCTGTTTGGGAAATTTTGGACAAAATTAGAGTATACCCACTTCTACAGGCACCTCTACACCACTGCTCAAATGGAATACTATTTAGAATGCAGGTATGGGCATTCGCACAAGGCCAGTGTGTTAGAAATTCCCTGATTTGCCATTGAGTACAAATCCATTCACCAGTCCTGACAGTTTCACCGCAATATACTCACAGACACTACAAAAACAACACATATTCATAATAAGTATCATGAATATCAAAACGTTCCATTTGACAACATAATAAATCATGTATGATTGTCAATTGATTAAAGATACAGTTTAAACAGCCCGCCACATCAAAATAAAAACAGTTAAATAAATAATTATAATAATAACAAAAAAAATAATATTCTTCGATGATTAATAAATAAATAAAGAAATGAAATAAATACATCAATTAATTAGGTTCAATTAACTTGCGGAAAATGTGGGTGTCACACAAAATGAACAACAGCTAAAGGTTTCAAATGAACACACGGGCACTTCAGTATTACACTCAGAAAAAATGGTTTGACCAAGGTTCGTTCGGTCCCATGCCAGGCTGCTTCTGTCCCCTGTGAGAAATGCCATCCCCATGGGCTTAAGTCTGGCCCCGGTCCCCCATCCCCTGTAAAACAACAGGCAACTCCAGAAAAACACTGCCACTCCATTACCAATCGAATATTACCACATTCAAATATTAAAGCCTGTGAGGGGAGTGGCTAGCTGCAGAGAAAGGTGCATGAACTGATATGAAGTCTGCAGATGTCACTCAGCCCCTGATGTGATGTTGCCATTGAAACAAAGACAGAAGGCGGTTGGTTATAAATCCCCCGCCAGCAGCCCCCTGTCCAACGTACTTTGGGTTGCTCCATCCTGAGTTAATCCCACTTTATCCAGGAGAGCCGGGCTGTCAGATCTAGAGTGAGACGGGGGACAAAAGCAAGGCAAACATGAGGCTTTAAATACATTTTAATGATCGTTTAACAAGTCGCAGGTCCGAGCAAAGGGGTACACTCACTCCTCAATGCCCCCTCCGAATGGATGAAGTGAAGCCCCACAGAATTGGTTAACTAAAGTAAATAGGCAACCATTGAGTGCAGTGACAATACTTGTGCTCTGGCAAAGGGGATCTTTTGTGCACCCACGCCAAAGAAAAAGACAGCAGGGGGGGGGGGACACACACACAACAAACAAAGCAAGCTGTTTAAGTGACACAAACTCAATTCAGAGCCAATGATCTTTGGAGTTGGCTGTCAACCATTAGCATATGCTCTCCCTCTCCTCGTGCTAATGTCATTTTAATCACTTGGTAGGATACGTCATCCTTCCTTGGGTTTATCCTGTGTGTTGTTTACATTTTCGTGAACGGGGTTTGGTACGGTGCCAGACCCAATTTGAAGTCACAAAACATATGGGCCATGCATGTACTATTGGTTGTAAAAGTATAATTCCAAGTATAGTAAAGTATACATTTACTGTAATTCCATCCATGTATAGTGGGTGGACATATTGCTAGAGTTTCTTCAGTACCACACTTAAAATAATAATTATTCGTTTTCGGACCAAATGTTACCTGCACCCCAAAGAAATCTTGGCCCAAACTTAGCTCCAACTTGAGAAAATGTAGGCATCAATTCAGTCAATTTAAAAGTATGTGTTTGCTCAACGTGTCTCATAACTTATGTTCATTCAACTAGAAATTATTATTTGTGCGTAACTAAAAAAGGCTGCGCAACTGGTAACACATACACAGTGCTGTTAACATACAACGTTTTCAGCGTGACATATATGACACTCGTTGACATTGTGCATGTTCATTTATACAGTACCATTATTCAACATGTCCTCACCTTGGGATTTAACTCACAGCTTCTTGCTTCGTGGCATTCCAATCTGCCTGCTATGTCATCGTGTCTGTGTCAGTTATTGATCTGGCTATTTGATTTACTTTGATTTGATTGACTTATTTCGGCCATTTCCGTTTAGTTTGTATAGTATCTAATATCGGTGGGGCATATTACTCTATTTTAATGTTACTCCTTAACAGTTTTTCTTGAGCACTTTAAAGTGCAAAGTTTAGCAATAAAGGTGAACCAACCGTTTGTGAGTTCAAATCCCAGGTGAGGGCATGTTGATTATTAACTGCTGTATAAATGAACATGTATGTTGTATGTTAAAAGCACTGTGTGTGTAATTAGCTCCACAGCCTTTTTTGTTGTTGTTGAGGAAAGATGGCAAAATACTACTTTCTAGTTGAATGAACATATGAGACAATTTGAGCAAACACATCCTTTTAAATTGACAGATGTTTGGCTATGTTTTCTCATGTTGTAGGTAAGTTTGGGCTAGTTTTGGCCTTCTGTAGGATCTACTGCACCCGTTTCTATTTAGCCGTTCAATCTTTGAATGAAAGAGATTCAAAATGTAATTGTGCAAGCAACGAATCAAATTGTGTATGACTGTAATCTCATTGCATAATCTAAAAATGGTTCTATATGTCGGTAATTAGGCAATTTGTATTATCTGCTCACCGCTTGTGTTCCAAATGGCATTGGTTTGATTCTTGTAACCATTCTTCATGCATTCGTCCACGTACGACTTGGGGTCGCAGCCGGAAATCAGTATCTCTCTCAGGAGGGCAATGTAGGCAATGGCCAATCTCAGTGTATCAATCTTAGACAGGCGCTTCTCGTAGGGAAATGTTGGCACGTGGCACCTTAGCTCTTCGAACGCAGAATTGATACTCAGCATCCTCTTCCTCTCCCGGATGTTAGCGGCGTGTCGCTGGATCTTGTACGGATGATGGGGCACGAACCGCCGCTGCCTGCGCTTGCTCATCTCGTGGGGCTCGTCCACAGAGGAGCTGTCCACTTCAGCACTGGCTCCAAGGCCGGGAGACTGCGAGTCCAGGTCGGTGAAGGTCATCTGTGTGTCAGGGAACATGGACTGGCCACCGAACGAGGACCAGGGCGAAAGCTGGCCCGTGACCGCGGTGCAGTCAAAGAGGAGAGTGTCCAACTGGGCCTGGAACTGGAAGTTAGGGTCCATCTGGCCCCAGAAGGCAAAGTCTGTGGTGCCATCTTGATCCAAGTCAAATAATATATCTTCCATTTTTTAAATCTTACTTTTCAATTTGATTCAACAAGCTGTGTTCACCCGGCAGGAGAAAACGTGTAGCCGGCTGCACGAAATAAATTGTTGTTCAGACATCGGTGCCTAGTTCAAAAGTGCCTAGTTCAAAATAAAGTGCTTGTGGGAACCGTCGGGTGTGCACTACCTGTCACCTGTAATCTCTGGACTGTGTGACACTCACAGTAACACATCTCGAGGATTAAATAGTTCCCGGATTTCCATGTCTGGCGGCAGGGGGTTCG
Organism: Oncorhynchus keta; assembly: GCF_023373465.1. Taxonomy (NCBI): domain Eukaryota; kingdom Metazoa; phylum Chordata; class Actinopteri; order Salmoniformes; family Salmonidae; genus Oncorhynchus; species Oncorhynchus keta. The sequence continues at coordinate 42,963,456 of NC_068454.1, read as the reverse complement.
CGCATTTTCTAAAGGCTGAAAAGGACCTCATTAGGAAACATGCCCCCCTCCTAATAGATCACTCATTGACTATTAAAACGCGGAGTTAGAGATACAAAGGAATCAGTTGATCTTGCAATTATAAACTTCCCTCAAATGGTTCCCTATACAACGAGCAAAGAGTATCCTAATATCTACAAAGAAAATGACTATTTGACATTCATTCCTTGAGAGGGCTCTTTCTCAGTTTTGCCCTGTGTGTAGCACTTGCTCAACCGGGTGGCATCTGAATAGAATAGCTTTTTAATTAGTACTCAGCTCGCGCCACACAATACTGTCAGAAACGTATGATAGCACTCTTAATTATCAAACCACAGATGTGATGTTCATTAATGTTGATAGGCCTACGAAACAAGCAATGTAAGACACATTATTTATTTATTTTCAAGTTGGTACGGATCGAATTTTAAATACAGATGTAACATTTTAAATGCAGATGGAATTTTAAATGTAAGGATCATCCGTAGCCCATATTTTAGAAAAACGGAATATTGTGTCATGCAAGTGAGTCTCTATATTATTTGCCTGCATCAACTTGGCTATTGCATTTTGTTAGTTATTTTGCATGTCTAAAATAATTGCTCTTCGAAAACAACAATTAAAGCAAGTTGAAACAACACTTCTTATTCATTCGTACGGGATTATTTTGGTCTGCTCACCACATAAAACAAGTTGATTAGCATATTATATGATTTGTATTAGGCCTATGACGGATGATATGGCATCTAATTATGCTAAATGTAATGATATGTTGTGTCTGCTGCCTATTTACTAAATCATGTTTATATTTCCTAACATAAGCTTTTGATCTTACCAGCCTCCAACGAAGCTTGCTGAAAGGGGAGTGTTTGTCATTGCAAACACAGAAATCAAGCCTGCTGTCTCTTTTAGTGGTTAGAGTACCAAGACACATCCTCTAGCGATTTTTGCATTTTTACTGTTGAAAAGCGATATCCCAAGAATAAATAGGCCCACAGTAAAGTAAACACGCTAAAGTTTAACGAAAAATACTTTTTTTTTTTTTTTTAGACACACCTGATCATTTCAAAGAGTGGGGCATTCAAGGAGTTGGTTTGATGTGAATCCGTGATGTCCTCAGCCTTCCCCTTGCTTGAGGAACAATTCAGGAGCAATAGAGTACAAAAAAAAACAAAAAAAGAAGAAGGCCCACACACTTTCTTGTGCTACTGTATGTCATAACATACCTGGACCACCTATTGAGATGTGCCTTTTGTTAAGTAAATCAGTTGTTAAATGAGGGGAAAAAGGAGCCCGGAGTGCCACTTTAAGCATATCATGAACTGTAAACTCAAAGGCATTTTTCACTCAAATACTTCGAGCAAGTTTAACTCAAAGTCAACGAAAAGTCATTATTACTTCAAACGTGGCACTGACTCAAAACTTAATGAGAAGTCAAATCACCAAAAATGTTTTAAGTTATCATAACAAATTCACTTCTTTTTTATTTTTTTACCAGCCATGCTCTTGCTGCGGGTAGATCTTTTTGGAATTGTTTTTATCTGTGTTTTTGCATGTACGTTGAGTGATTGATTGATTCACTTATGCAACACAAAGATAAATAGCATACAGTTTTATAAACGTATCCAATCATTTAGTAAGATTTTTTTTTCACCCTTTACTGAAATGGCTGTTCCAGTTTAAATGGCTTAGGTCGTCTCCTCACATTGTTCCTAAGCCTGGTAGTCATTATGAATGCAGGTTGTGGGTGAATACTGTCAACTGTTGGATAGCCTCACTCTGGCTGGATTCCAATAGGAATTACACATCACTTTGCAAGCCAGCATAATGTGACTTGCAGGTAGGGTTGCAAAATTCTGGTAAATTTCCCTAGTTTCCACACATCCCTTTTAGAAGATTCTTGGAAACCCGTTCAACCAGGATTTTGTGTATATCTGGGTATGTTGGGAAAGTTACCAGAATTTTCTAACACTACCTGCAAGTCAAACTATGCTGGCTCACTAACAAATACAGTCATGGGTGGTAACTCTACAATTCTCTCGAAAAGGCAAGGCTCACTGGGAAATTATGTCGGAGGCGTGGATTTGTGGGGGCGTTACTCAAAATGTTCAAGCTGATACAATTTAAATCTGGACCCCCTACGGGGTCACAGTGAGTATATCCGTTTGAGTAATGACTACATACGACCTACAGGCTATAGCCCTAATGTAGGCTACCTAACATAGCCATAGGCCTAACCATCTTTTCCTTATAAAACACTCATTTTATAAATCATATTTTAATATATTTGTAATAGTGGAAGAGAAATCTGGATTATTTTCCAAAAGTACAGTTCTCTTGAATTCTGTCCTCAGTCAGAAATGGTCTTTTAATTAGCCTACTGAGGCGCTACACACAGTAGACTTCCTTTCCACCGCCAGACAGGGAGAATTAGAAAGCCAAGCCATGTATTATCTTGGCAAAACAGCATAGGATTTCGATTGCAAACATACTTATTCAAATGAATCAAGGTGTTATGGTGAAAACTGAGAACTATGAATAATTTCCGCTGCTCTTGACCTGAAGCACAGCCCAGCGAGTGAGGGCTTGTCAGAACCTTCTGCCAGACAGACATCGGTAGGTCGTGCGCAGCTGACGGGCCAGGTTTGGATTGCAGTGAAGGACACGGCTGTCAAATACAGGACTTGCTCTATGCAGCTAACAATATGTAATTCAAATAAAGCCACGGTCTGCTTTCAGTTGTTTTTCATTTTCATTGCCCGCCAATGGCAAAGATTCACTGTCACCTGTTGGCGAAGGATGATGCCTTTAAGGTCTGTCTAGTTTGTCTGAACAACACTAACGATAACAGGCCCATGGTTGGGGAGTAACTGATTACAAAAAAAATACTAAAGTCAGAAAAGGAGGAGACCTTTCTGTTTTCTCAATGACATTCAATTCAGCATTGAATAAAGACGCAAGAAGTTTAAGTTTGTTCCACGTGAGTGAATCTGACCACAAGTTTTCTTCTAATGTCTCTAAGGGAAAAGTAATCCAAAAGTAAATGGAAGTAATCAGATTAGGCCTACATTGCTACATTTTGGGTAACCCAAACATTACGTTACTGACTGCAATTTTTGACAGGTAACTAATAACTGTAACTGATTACATTTATAAAGTAACCTACCCAACCCTGAACAGTCCAGATAGAGGGACATGAAACAAAACTAAATCAAACATTCACTAAAGTAGTGCACTGGGTCTTTACTAGCAGACCGATATAGATGTCTGTAGTGCTGGCAAACATTATTTTTTTTCATCTCTGCTTTGGCAAAAAAAAGGTAGTTGTATAGTTAAGGATAGTATCTTGCAGGGTTCAATAGTTGGAATTGTAAGAGTTGTTGACCTGTCCCTTTCTTTGCGATTGTCATTTTAATGGAATCTAGAAAGAACAAAACCCTGTCCTCAAACATTTACATTGGTAGAGCATGGCGCTTGTAATGCAAGGGTTGTGGGTTAGATTCCCACAGGGGACCAGTACGAAAAAGTATGAAAATGTATGCACTCACTACTATAAGTTGTTCTGGAAAAGAGTGTCTACGTAAAGCTTAACAACGAGCAGTGATACTAGCAAGAGCCGTGTGTGGGTTTATTCTGTTTTCTCATCTTAAGAATGTCTACTGAAATGGAAAAGGAATGAATAGACCATTTCAGTTCTCACATAGAAACAAGTTCCATTTGCAAAGTAATTCAAGAAACTGGAAAACATATATCAAGCAAGTATTTTAATATTCCACAACTGTTTTGACGTTACAAATGCTGGTTAACACTTAAATACATGTAGGAAACAAACAACAACAATTATGCATCCCCCCTCAGCAAAAAAAAAAATCACAGCACCCCACCCCCCAAACTACTTCCCGTGGCTATGAATGTTGCCATTTTATAAGGATCTAACTGCATTTGCCAAGTAGGGCGGGTCAGGCACATCCGAATTCGCCAGACTTTTAGGCAGGCTGGAAAGTAGAAAACGTATTGGAACCGGTGCATAAACACATCTGTCTGCAATTAGTGGCTGGTTTTGAAGTTGTCTCGACTCGGGTGTTATTTTGAAGAAAACAAGGAACTTAATGAAAACGGTGAATTAAAAACATAGCCTATCAATATCGATTCCCACCACAGCTGTTCTTTCATGTTCCTTGGAGTAATGTGCATTTTAATCAATGATAAGATTATTGGGTTGTGTGTAATTATGTCATTTCCTATCGTTTATTACTGACTTGTCAATTTACCGACCAGAGTAAAGTTTGTTAAAATGGAGTGCAAAGGCAACAAGACGCACATGTGCGTGCATACACCTACTGTACATGTGCATACACAGCAAATTCTCCAGTGTTAAATCAACACTGAAAGTGTGGTCCCATATACACAGTGTAACAGTGATAAATTAACACACTGCTCATTGTAAAGCCTTATTTGCCTGTTGAGTGAATTGTTGCGTTTACCACACATGACTGTATTTATTAGTGACAGAGACATGGTTTGTTGCATTCAATCATTTTCAGTCCTATGGACTTCACCTAGTGAGATCTTAAGCGAATATATTGTCATTAAAAGGACATTCTTTAACACAATACCATACGTATTTCATAAGGCCTCAGCTCTTACAACGGCGCCGAAGGAGATGGCCGCCATTTTACACTCCAGTAACCAATTGTGCTATTGTTTATTTGTATCTATTTTCTACTGAAAGACTTTAAAATAAAATGTGTATTAACTTCTTAAAGCATTGTTGGTTAAGGGCTTGTAAATGAGCGTTTCATTGTAAGCTGTACACCTGTTGTATTCAGCACATGTGACAAATACAGTTTGATTTGATTTGAAAGCCTAGTTTTACCCTACATTCTTAGAAATAATAGTAGGATGTTGTTCTCTGGGTATACAGAAGCAAAATAATGCACATAATGTACCTTCAGAGGTACACATAATGATTTCACATGGAACTGTTCGGTACCTTTTCAGGGTACACGTGCAGATAATCTAGCGTAATGGGACATTTTTGTACCCAATATTTTGAATATAAAAGGCACAATCATCACACTCACTCTCGATGCACGGTTAAGGTACATTTCAGTTTCTCAGGGTATAAACGTATTTTGTGTACCCTAACATGTCTCCTAAGTGGGATAACAAAAGTTTATACATTTTTAAAGCAGCATAACTTTCCCTGCTTCCTCAAATCAGTGTATGAAATACCATTCTAGAGCACAGAATCTGATTTTATTTTACAAAAGGCCCAATTGGGATGGGCCGTCACATATTATCTTGATTAAAGATGTCAAACAGTATTTGGTTTGTATTTTTGCCATGATATGTTAGGCTGCTCCCTCCCATTCTCTAGTGTTTGATCTAATGCATTCTGAGAAATGTATTTTCCCCCTAATATTTATCAACGTTTTAAGTGAATTATGAATTATTATCCATAAACTACAAAATTATCTTAGAATATTTCCAGACCACTGTAATATTTTTAGGAGGAGTTTTAAAAATGAAATGCTTAAAGAACATGTTAAACATATTATTGGTGACCATACATCTGTCAAAATAAACATGTAAGGACAGACACTGGACACGAGAAGCAAGTACAGGGAGTGAACATTAAATGAAACAATGAACATATAACAAAACAAGAACAGTGTCTGGACAGGGGGAACAAAACAACATTGCAACAATAATGCTGACATGGGGAACCAACTGAGGAACAGACAGATATAGAGGGGCAATCAACAAAGTGAAGGAGCCGAGGTGAGTCCAATGAGCGCTGATGCGCGTAATGATGGTGACAGGTGTATGTAATGATGGGCAGCCTGGTGCCCTCGAGCACGAGAGAGGGGGAGCGGGGGCAGGCGTGAAAACATAAGGATGTATGGAATAAATGACCCATTTGAATGTCAATGCATTTTATTGAATTAAATTAAAATTTTAATTCAAATATCAGTGTTTTTGCATGTACATGCATTGACAAAGATAAATAACATATATTTTTCTAATCTAATCCAATCAATTAGTTAGATTATTTACACCCGTTACTGCCACCACCATGCTTCACTGGATGGTGTTCTCGGGGTGATGAGAGGTGTTGGGTTTGCACCAGACATAGCGTTAGCTTTGATGGCCAAAAAGCTACATTGTTGTCTCATCTGACCAGAGTACCTTTGGGGAGTCTCCCACATGCCTTTTGGCGAACACCAAACGTGTTTGCTTCTTTTTTTTCTTGCTTAGTGGTGTTGCCGACTCTGGGGCCTTTCAGAAAATATGTATATACTGAGATCATGTGACACTTTGAATGCACACATGTGGACTTTATTTAACTAATTATCTGACTTCTGAAGGTTGCACCTGATCTTATTTAGGGGCTTCATAGCAAAGGGGGTAAATACATATGCTCGCACCACTTTCCGTTATTAATTATTTATAATTTTTTGAAACAAGTAATGTTTTTCATGTCACTTCACCAATTTGGACTATTTTGTGTATGTCCATTACATGAAATCCAAATGAAAATCCATTTAAATTTCAGGTTGTAATGCAGAAAAATAGGAAAAATGCCAAGGGGGGTGAATACTTGTGCATGTGTTTATCAACTCTGGATGGATTACAATATGAATTCACATCACTTTGCAAGCCAGCATAATGAGACTTGCAGGCAGGTTTGCAAAATTCTGGTAACTTTCACAAAATTCCCACAGTTGGAAGATTCCTGTAAACGGTAGGGAATAAGCAGGAAATCGTGAATCCTTCAACCAGAATTTCTGGAAAATCTGGGCGTTTGAGGAAAGTTGATGGAATTTTCCAACCCTACTTGCAGGCCTGATGTGACCTGTAAACAATGAGTTTTGGCCACTGTATTAGGGGAAAGCTAGGCCTCAGAATCAGGCTATTTGAATTATGTACAGTGCCTTGCGAAAGTATTCGCCCCCCTTGAACTTTGCGACCTTTTGCCACATTTCAGGCTTCAAACATAAAGATATAAAACTGTATTTGTTTGTGAAGAATCAACAACAAGTGGGACACAATCATGAAGTGGAACGACATTTATTGGATATTTCAAACTTTTTTAACAAATCAAAAACTGAAAACTTGGGCGTGCAAAATTATTCAGCTACTTTACTTTCAGTGCAGCAAACTCTCTCCAGAAGTTCAGTGAGGATCTCTGAATGATCCAATCATTTACATTATTTAAGTCATTTAGAGACGCTCTTAAGAGGACTTACAAATTGGTCCAATGTTGACCTAAAGGACTAATGATGATAAATACAATCCACCTGTGTGTAATCAAGTCTCCGTATAAATGCACCTGCACTGTGATAGTCTCAGAGGTCCGTTAAAAGCGCAGAGAGCATCATGAAGAACAAGGAACACACCAGGCAGGTCCAAGATACTGTTGTGAAGAAGTTTAAAGCCGGATTTGGATACAAAAAGATTTCCCAAGCTTTAAACATCCCAAGGAGCACTGTGCAAGCGATAATATTGAAATGGAAGGAGTATCAGACCACTGCAAATCTACCAAGACCTGGCCGTCCCTCTAAACTTTCAGCTCATACAAGGAGAAGACTGATCAGAGATGCAGCCAAGAGGCCCATGATCACTCTGGATGAACTGCAGAGATCTACAGCTGAGGTGGGAGACTCTGTCCATAGGACAAAATCAGTCGTATATTGCACAAATCTGGCCTTTATGGAAGAGTGGCAAGAAGAAAGCCATTTCTTAAAGATATCCATAAAAGGTGTTGTTTAAAGTTTGCCACAAGCCAGCTGGGAGACACACCAAACATGTGGAAGAAGGTGCTCTGGTCAGATGAAACCAAAATTGAACTTTTTGGCAACAATGCAAAACGTTATGTTTGGCGTAAAAGCAACACAGCTCATCACCCTGAACACACAATCCCCACTGTCAAACATGGTGGTGGCAGCATCATGGTTTGGGCCTGCTTTTCTTCAGCAGGGACAGGGAAGATGGTCAAAATTGATGGGAAGATGGATGGAGCCAAATACAGGACCATTCTGGAAGAAAACCTGATGGAGTCTGCAAAAGACCTGAGACTGGGATGGAGATTTGTCTTCCAACAAGACAATGATCCAAAACATAAAGCAAAATCTACAATGGAATGGTTCAAAAATAAACATATCCAGGTGTTAGAATGGCCAAGTCAAAGTCCAGACCTGAATCCAATCGAGAATCTGTGGAAAGAACTGAAAACTGCTGTTCACAAATGCTCTCCATCCAACCTCACTGAGCTCGAGCTGTTTTGCAAGGAGGAATGGGAAAAAATGTCACTCTCTCGATGTGCAAAACTGATAGAGACATACCTAAAGCGACTTACAGCTGTAACCACAGCAAAAGGTGGCGCTACAAAGTATTAACTTAAGGGGGCTGAATAATTTTGCACACCCAATTTTTGAGTTTTTGATAAAGTTTTTGTTAAAAAAGTTTGAAATATCCAATAAATGTCGTTCCACTTCATGATTGTGTCCCACTTGTTGTTGATTCTTCACAAAAAAATACAGTTTTATATCTTTATGTTTGAAGCCTGAAATGTGGCAAAAGGTCGCAAAGTTCAAGGGGGCCGAATACTTTCGCAAGGCACTGTAATATATTGGCATAAAGAGTAAAATGTTAACGATAACATTCACCTTGTAACTCATTTGGTGAAGGCCATAGGATTTAAAATCAATAAATACCACACCCATGTCACTAACAAATATAATCATGGGTGGTAACTCTACAATTCACTCAAAGGCAAGACACACTGAGAAAGTATATTGGAGGCATTGCTTAGTGAGGGCATGGCATTCAGCTAGTTATTTTTGGCCACCCGTGAGTTTAAGTGTTTTACCAGTTTAAGTGGTCTATAGAAGGGTTGGCTGACAGTATCACAGCATTTATGTGTGCACATTCATTGGGTCAAAAGGCCTGCATTGTTATGATTCTGAATCGTCAGATAGCTAGAAGAAAATGGCAAAAAGCTGCCATGTGGGGAATCATAGGTGGCTTGTTGTCGCTTGTTATTGATACCATGTCTTGTTTTGAGGTGTTTTGACTGATGGTTCTGCTAATATGGCTCAAATTCGCTTGCAATCTAACCAACAACTAAAACAATGTATTTGACAGACAACAAGGGCTCATTGTGCAAATGTGTTTATTCTTTCAATAAACATTTGGAGACTAAATATAGTTTACATGTTGTCAACCGTCTAAGCCAACCCAGTCTGTTTTGCCCCATAGTTGCACATGTTCTTTTGCTAAACAACCAACCTGTCTATAGTATAGGTACATTTTTAATACTTACAAGAAACCGTTGTGGTTATACCCTATAAAGACAAAACGTACCCTTTCTAAAATCATGTTTTTCTACCTTTGGACTATACAGTGCATTAATTTAAAAAAAATCCATATTTTGTTATGTTACAGTCTTATCCTAAAATGGATTACATGAAACATTTTCCTTATCAATCTCCACACAATGAATGTGATTGGAGAAGAACCACGCCATGGCCAAAATCACTTCCTGAATGCACCCGAGTCAACATGATCTGGTTTCCAGGCCTTGCTGCACCTGTTTAAGGACGAAGGGGAAGCAAGGTCTCCGCAATGGTGGGGAGTTATGTCACTTTCTGATCCGCAGTGGAAACAGTGTCCATTTGGATGACTTTAACTTGAAGAATGTGGAACTTTGTCTCTAGAAATATGCCAAATCCATTGGGAAAAACAGTCATATGCTCAAGTAGCACCAGGAGTGTGTTACATTTGGTGTTTGTCTGCGTGCTCATGAATGTGTATGGATCTACACAAGACCCTCTGAACACAACCACAGTCTGAGACACATGCAGCCACATACTCTCATTGGAACATTTGGACAGTTGTCCCTGGCTTCTGGAAAAGGCATCATCCCCATAAAGTGGGGGCCTGAATTAGCACAATAAGAGTGTGTGTGTGTGTGTCTACACAAGATATCAATTGAAAGATTCTGTCTCCCCGTTTTGTCTATGTCCCCATCTATTATTCCCCCTTCTCCCTGTTTCCTTAGTGGGGACGCAACAGTTCACAGGGTTCAGCGCTCTCTGGCCAATTGAAAACGTGTAAAAAAACAACAACACATAGCCAGACACAGACAAGCTGTGTGACAGTGGACGAGTGGGTCAGCCGTTTCACCCTGGACCCAGGGAGTGAGTGTATAGTGTACTCTATAGCGATCCTCTATGGGGACACGCCTGTTAATCAGGCCAGTTGTGAATAGTATAGCGGCAATATATAACCCAGTCCCCTCTCTCCACTTCACCTTAACGGAATAAAGACCTTATGGGGTCCTGGTGCCTTCACACACAGGGGCACCCAGCCCTCAGGAGATAGCCACGAGGGCTTCTGAGGTCACCACAGAAAGAGGCCGGTGCACACATTATCAAACTAATGATTGTCTGACTGGCTTTGTTGCCGGGCGGAGTTGAGAAAGGGAATTTTGCTTTGCATTGTCACCCTGCAGCTCTTAAAGGGTCTGAGTGGAGTAAATGTATCCAGCATGGAAGTGTGTGTGTGAACGAAAATGGCAGAGAATGAAGCAAGGATAGTACACAGAGGAGGTGGAGGAGGGTGAATAGGTTGTTGAGAACTAGGAGACAATAGTGACTGTCTGAATGGACACATCTCTAACTTAGGTTAGGTTACTTAAATAGGTTCATCTGACCCAATCATCTCATTCTCTCAGTCTTTTTCCACACAGAAACGTGTTCCAACTTATGTGATAGATACACTAAATTGTTAGTCATTGAACATTTTTGTAAAAATATATAAGTAATATCAACAATTTCTCCCAAAGCAGCTCATCTAATGTCCCGGGCAGGGTTGAGCTCTGGAGATGACATCAGTGTGGTGTGTGTATGATCCAGACACCCTCTGAGTCAACCAGTGTGGCCAGGAAACACCATGAGTCAGAATCAAAAGTGGCCTAACCAGGCACACTCACAAGCGCACACACACATGCATGAATGCATACACTCACGCACACACATACACACACACTGCATCATCATCACCGTCATCATCGTAACTATTATCACCATCATAATAATATTTTCTTGATCCTTCCCTATGATCCTCCGACTTCTCAGAAAGCTGCCATGGGCAGATCCACCTACGCAGAGGAATTGTTTGGCACCATTAACTCAACAGACTTCTTGCTAAACCTCAGCAAACCATGTTTGGAGGACACTGCCCTGAAAAACATGGTTCCTCCCTGGTACCTTGAAACGCAAATGTATTGAGGTGCCATGAATCTTGGCTATTTCTTTTGAGAGAGCCTTAAATTCTCTTCTAGTGTTGAACTTTTTATTGCCCCATTAAATGGATATTAAGAGGTAAGGCATTGGATAAAAAGGAACACATAAAAAGCATTTTCTGTCCTGACAACCTATAGGGTTTCATCCACGACAAATAACGGTGCAACATATATCATAAAAGATATATGGCCAGGAAAAGCTTATTCCAGAGGTAAGAAATGGATGGGGGATGCGAGTCGAGCCACGCCTATCAACTGGCTTATGAAAAAAAATAATCCATCCCTGGGAAGAATCGCCAGCTGTGCCCAAGGATATGTGACCTGGAAAGAGCGAGTTGGCACGTAAAAGAAGGAAGGTCGAGCTATTAAAAGTACAACGAGCATTAAGAAAGAGGGCCCATCTGAAAGAGTGATAGGGCTGTCTGTCATTTTTTTTGTCCACGTTGTTGGCAAGTTCACCACAAACCTGCTGACCAAAGATGAACCACTAGGCTCTGCCCTGAAGTGCACCGACTGGAGAATAGCTTTCCTTCTGAAGATCGATGTTTGTGGGAATCTGTAATGTAACTCGGTTGATTAAGCCAGCACAGTAGGTGATCATAGAGACTATCTGATGGAATTAGAAAAGGGTTTGGTGGAAATCAAGCGCTGATTGATTCAGGTTTTGATTGATCTAATAAATGTCAGCAAGACACAAGAACGGTGACATCATTTCATGGAATAACAAATAGACAACGAAGGATTCATTTTAAATGCATGCAGAGCATAATTGTAAGATCCGACATGATCACCTATGTATGTACGCCCTTTCCTTACGCCACAAACACTTTCACAGGAATCGAACGTTTTTCAGAGTGAGGCTTTCGCCTACGCATCTCTTCGAAACCTCAAGCCTCAACGCGAGACATTTAAAAGCATTTTTAATAAACAACATAATAAATTAATTCAACCTCAACAGAGAGAAGTCTGGCGGCTTGCTCGCACACACCAAAGCTTACATCTGACAACAATTAAGCAGCTGGTTTCAATGAAAGGGCCGATTTGCTCGGTGACGGTACCAGGGCCATGCCCCCTCCCAGAGTGCCCGTGTTACCCGTTGTACCCAACCTCAGTGCAAATATGCCCCCTGAGACAAGAGCACGTTAGCATTGAGGGCACAGCAACGTGAGAAGACGAGGAAAACAAAAACAATGACTGCAAACACTCGCCCACATGCAGATGTGTGAAGGCAAAATCCTCTCTGCTTCGCCATGGTGCTTTGTCCTGTGAGACACCATCAAAAAGCCAGAACACGTATCCCACAATGGCACCAGGCACAGCAATAACAATCGTCTTGGGCAAGTGCCCTTGCACATATTTGGCTCGGAGTACTTGCATAGCTTCACGATTATTGAGGCCCAAAACTGCGGCCCTAAATAGCTTGAATACTTTCAAATGATTCCTCCTCCTTCCTCTCTTCCTTGAGGTAGGTAACCATGAATGATAACCATGACTTTAACATGGTCGGATAGGTGAAAGCAAGGATTTCACTCATGGGGGCTTACACCAATCAAGCCATGTTGGACCAGGGGAGGATGCATTTGAGAGCCTCTCTCGCTCCCTCTCTCCTTCTCTGGTTATTATAACAGAATATCAACACTGTGAAAAGCATCCAACAGTAAAGTCTGTGTTGGCAGAGCAAAACAAAGGGAGGTCTCTCACAGAGGCCATGTGACCTTAATTGCTGAACAGAAGAACCCACTGGAGGCCTGGTCACATTAAAAGGTCACAGTCGTCGGGGGTGTTGCTCCAATTTGACGCCATGAGAAAAAAGACGAGAAAGTAAACAGAGCAGTTGGTTGAAGACCATATGTTTTTTTTGTTGTTTTTTTTCACCATTATTTAACCAGGTAGGCTAGTTGAGAACAAGTTCTCATTTACAACTGCGACCTGGCCAAGATAAAGCATAGCAGTGTGAACAGACAACAACACAGAGTTACACACGGAGTAAACAATAAACATTATAAAGTCAATGACAATGTAAAAAAAGAGTCTATATACATTGTGTGCAAAAGCCATGAGGAGGTAGGCGAATAATTACAATTTAGCAGATTAACACTGGAGTGATAAATGATCAGATGGTCATGTGCAGGTAGAGATACTGGTGTGCAAAAGAGCAGAAAAGTAAATAAATAAAAACAGTATGGGGATGAGGTAGGTTAATTGGGTGGGCTATTTACCAATGGATTATGTACAACTACAGCGATCGGTTAGCTGCTCAGATAGCAGATGTTTAAAGTTGGTGAGGGAGATAAAAGCCTCCAACTTCAGCGATTTTTGCAATTCGTTCAAGTCACAGGCAGCAGAGAACTGGAAGGAAAGGCGGCCCAATGAGGTGTTGGCTTTAGGGATGATCAGTGAGATACACCTGCTGGAGCGCGTGCTACGGGTGGGTGTTGCCATCGTGACCAGTGAACTGAGAAAAGGCGGAGCTTGACCTAGCATGGACTTGTAGATGCCCTGAGCCAGTGGGCCTGGCGACGAATATGTAGCGAGGACCAGCCGACTAGAGCATACAGGTCGCGGTGGTGGGTGGTATAAGGTGTTGTAGTAACAAAACGGATGGCACTGTGATAAACTGCATCCAGTTTGCTGAGTAGAGTATTGGATGCTATTTTGTATATGACGTCGCCGAAGTCGAGGATCGGTAGGGTAGTCAGTTTTACTAGGGTAAGTTTGGAGGCGTGAGTGAAGGAGGCTTTGTTGCGGAATAGAAAGCCGACTCTAGATTTGATTTTAGATTGAAGATGTTTGATATTAGTCTGGAAGGAGAGTTTACAGTCTAGCCAGACACCTAGGTACTTATAGAAGTCCACATATTCTAGGTCGGAACCATCCAGGGTGGTAATGCTAGTCGGGCGTGTGCGGGTGCAGGCAGCGAATGGTTGAAAAGCATGCATTTGGTTTTACTAGCATTTAAGAGCAGTTGGAGGCCACGGAAGGAGTGTTGTATGGCATCATGTTCCATCAAAGCATTAGCTGAGTGTTTTGTGCAAGGACAGATGGGAATACATTTAAGTCATTTAGCAAGGACAGACATCCAGTGGAACAGCCACTTTACAATAGTGCATCTAAATATTTTAAGGGGGGTGAAGGATTACTTTATCCTATCCTAGGTATTCCTTAAAGAGGTAATAAAAAATAAAAAAAATAAAAATAAATTACAATGAAGTTCTTTTTGAAGTTTAAATTAACAACAGTTCATTTATTGTGGCTATACCTATCAGGGGAGAAAATAACAACTAGTCCCACTCTTTGTAATGAACAGCAAAGTGTTTTTCCCATTCCAGGCTACTCTAATGTGGACATTTTATTGTTTGGATCACATGGCCTGAGCTGTAGGAGTTGCTGTTTCCTGCCTGTTCAACTGCTGCCAACGCCTAAACCCCTCATCCTTGAGTAATCTTGGATAAGGTCATATGGACGAAAGAGAGAGGAAACAAAGGATTATAAGAAACAGATCGTTAAACATAAACACTAAGCCGATGACTGGGGAAACAGGAATTATGATTCCCAGGAGCTGGAAAATGCTTCCATGAGAGAACAATCATTGAATCATTGTTTTCACACTCTTTGTCAATTTCGACTTGTAAAAGCCAGTACTCTGCTATTTTCCAACCCTGGTGCCAGGATTGGTAATTTACCTGTCTTTTATCAGCTTCTGTGAAAAGTTGCGACTCGTTAGGCCTGTGTGCGATGCTCATTGATTGTGCGATGCTCATTGAGTGACTGTAGGAAGCCTGTTTAGGAACATCAAGTTATTACAATAGACTGCTTATTGTTTTTCATTTATCATTGTGTTAATGACATTCCATCTTCCACTTTCATCTGTTGGACCAAACTGTCAAATCATGGTCATGCCAATCACTGTCCATGGTGCTGAATCCGCTTGTCGACTAGGCTACTTGCCTGTTCGTTTGTTTACCTTTCACGTGGCAAAGTCTCTAACAGGCCATGTCAACAGCAATGGTAAGCTAGTCTTATTATAATGTTTGGGCATTGTCTAATTGTCCATGGTTCGACATAGTTCAAAATGCAATGTGTGTAGATTAACATTTCCATGTTGAAGCCGAAAGAAATAACTAGATTGGCTGCATGTTTCTTATAACTAGGCCTATTGTAGTTGAACAAACTATATTCAATGGATAGGACAAATATCCATGCCTCCTCCCGAAGAGCCCTTAGGCCTATGTGTGCACGCACACATTGCCTCATGCCCATGGAATGAGAGATGCATTTTATGGTATAATTGCGTCTGACACAATCCTATTTAGAAATATCATTGTTGGTTTAAAAAACAAACTTATTACAAAGATTCACCATCCATGGGTTTGTGGTGAGAAAGTACTGTACATGACGCCAATTCAATGACTCAGTGTATTATAGAAGCAGCAAAGTTGACCTACCTCCTCTCTTGCTTGTTTACAACATTCCTCCTTTTACCTCAAGTGCAAAATGACCCCAGACAGGGTTTGAGCTCCTTTCCACTAGCTATTTCTGGAGAAGTGCAAATATGATGCTTATTACCTAATGTGCCTCCAGAGGAATATTATTTTATTGCATAGAAAGTGACAGGCTGGAAAATTGAATAGGCAAACTATTCTACTATGGGGATGTATGATTTTGGTGTTGCTAAAGTTGAAAATTAAACATCGACAACATTTTTTTCATTAGATCATTCAAATAGACTAACGAAAGGTACCAGTTTGCTTCTGTCATACCAGAGTTAGTAAATATGCGCAAAGGCCAAACTACATTTAAAAAAAAAAATTCTGCTGATATACAATGCCTTCAGAAAGTCTTAAATGATTCCACATTTTGTTGTGTTACAGCCTAAATTCAAAATTGACCATTTTCAGGTCTCACCATAGATTTTGAAGTAGATTTAAGTAAAAAACTGTAACTCGTCTACTCAGGAACATTCACTGTCTTCTTGGTAAGCAACTCCAGTGTAGATTTGGCCGTGTGTTTTCAATTATTGTCCCGGTGAAAGGTGAATTCATCTCCAAGTGGCTGGTGGATTTGGCCTGTATTTAGCTCCATTCCATGTATTTAGTATCCTGAAAAAAATCCCCAGTCCTTAACGATTACAAGCATACCTATAACATGATGCAGCCATCACTATGCTTGAAAATAAGAGGAGCGGTACTTAGTATTGTATTGTATTTGCCCCAAACATAACACTTTGCATTGAGGACAAAACGTTCATTGCTTAGCCACATTTTTAGCAGTATTACTTTTGTGCCTTGTTGTAAACAGGATTCATGGTTTGGAATATTTTTATTCTGTACAGGCTTCCTTCTTTTCAGTCTGTCAAGCCATGTCAGACCAGGGGAGGATGCATTTGAGAGCCTCTCTCGCTCCCTCTCTCCTTCTCTGGTTATTACAACAGAATATCAACACTGTGAAAAGCGTCCAACAGTAAAGTATGTGTTTGCAGAGCAAAACAAAGGGAGGTCTCTCACAGAGGCCATGTGACCTTAATTGCTGAACACAAGAACCCCCTGGAGGACTGGTCACATTAAAAGGTCGCAGGCGTCGGGGTGTTGCTCCAATTTGATGCCATGAGATGTTAGACGAGAGAGTGACTAGAGCTGTTGGTTGAAGATATGTTCCATCAAAGCATTAGCTGAGTTTTTCGTGCAAGGACAAATGGGAATAAATGACAACGAAACAAGATATTTTTGAAGTTTAAATTAACAACAGTTCATTTATTGTGGCTATACTGTAACAGATCAGAGAAGAAAAACTAGTCCCACTCTTTGTAATGAGCAGCAATGCTGTTGATCCATCCTCAGTTTTTTTTTCTTATCACAGCCATTAAACTCTGTAACTGTTTTAAAGTCAAGGTGAAATCCCTGAGTTGTTATCTTCCTCTCTGACAACTGGGTTAGAATTAATAACATATCCATGCTCAAATCATTATTTTACATGTTTACTAATCTACCAACAGGTGCCCTTCTTCGCTGGTTATTGGAAAACCTCACTGGTCTTTATGGTATAATCTGTTTGACATTCACTGTTCGACTGAGGGACCTTACAGATCATTTACATATTTATTCTATTTCACCTTTATTTAACCAGGTAAGCCAGTTGAGAACAAGTTCTCGTTTGCAACTGCGACCTGGCCAAGATAAAGCATAGCAGTTCGACACATACAACAACACAGAGTTACACATGGAATGAACAAAACATACAGTCAATAATACAGTAGAAAAAAAGGAAACAAAAAGTCTATATACAGTGAGTGCAAATAAGGTCAAATAAGGGAGTTAAGGCAATAAATAGGCCATGGTGGTGAAGTAATTACAATATGGCAATTAAACACTGGAATGGTAGATGTAAATGTGCAAAAGATGGATGTGCAAGTAGAGATACTGTGGTGCAAAAGGAGCTAAATAAATAAATACAGTATGGGAATGAGGTAGATAGATGGGCTGTATACAGATGGGCTATGAACAGGTGCAGTGATCTGTGAGCTGCTCTGACAGCTGGTTCTTAAAGCTAGTGAGGGAGTTGGGAATCTCCAGCTTCAGTGATTTTTGCAGTTCATTCCAGTCATTGGCAGCAGAGAACTGGAAGGAGAGGCAGCCAAAGAAAGAATTGGTTTTGGGGGTGACTAGAGAGATATACCTGCTGGAGCGTGTGCTACAGGTGGGAGATGCTATGGTGACCAGCGAGCTGAGATAAGGGGGGACTTTACCTAGCAGGGCCAGCCAACGAGAGCGTACAGGTCGCAATGTTGGGTAGTATATGGGGCTTTGGTGACAAAACGTATTGCACTGTGATAGACTGCATCCAATTTGTTGAGTAGGGTATTGGAGGCTATTTTATAAATGACATCGCCAAAGTCGAGGATTGGTAGGATGGTCAGTTTTACAAGGGTATGTTTGGCAGCATGAGTGAAGGATGCTTTGTTGTGAAATAGGAAGCCAATTCTAGATTTAACTTTGGATTGGAAATGTTTGATATGGGTCTGGAAGGAGAGTTTACAGTCTAACCAGACACCTAAGTATTTGTAGTTGTCCACGTATTCTAAGTCAGAGCCGTCCAGAGTAGTGATGTCGGACAGGCGGGTAGGTGCAGGTAGCGATCGGTTGAAGAGCATGCATTTAGTTTTACTTGTATTTAAGAGCAATTGGAGGCCACGGAAGGAGAGTTGTATGGCATTGAAGCTTGCCTGGAGGGTTGTTAACACAGTGTCCAAAGAAGGGCCAGAAGTATGCAGAATGGTGTCGTCTGCGTAGAGGTGGATCAGAGACTCACCAGCAGCAAGAGCGACCTCATTGATGTATACAGAGAAGAGAGTCGGTCCAAGAATTGAACCTTGTGGCACCCCCATAGAGACTGCCAGAGGTCCGGACAGCAGACCCTCCGATTTGACACACTGAACTCTATCAGAGAAGTAGTTGGTGAACCAGGCGAGACAATCATTTGAGAAACCAAGGCTGTCGAGTCTGCCAACGAGGATGTGGTGATTGACAGAGTCGAAAGCCTTGGCCAGATCAATGAATACGGCTGCACAGTAATGTTTCTTATCGATGGCGGTTAAGATATCGTTTAGGACCTTGAGCGTGGCTGAGGTGCACCCATGACCAGTTATGAAACCAGATTGCATAGCAGAGAAGGTATGGGGAGATTCGAAATGGTCGGTAATCTGTTTGTTGACTTGGCTTTCGAAGACCTTAGAAAGGCATGGTAGGATAGATATAGGTCTGTAGCAGTTTGGGTCAAGAGTGTCCCCCCCTTTGAAGAGGGGGATGACCGCAGCTGCTTTCCAATCTTTGGGAATCTCAGACGACACGAAAGAGAGGTTGAACAGGCTAATAATAGGGGTAGCAACAATTTCGGCAGATCATTTTAGAATGAAAGGGTCCAGATTGTCTAGCCCGGCTGATTTGTAGGGGTCCAGATTTTGCAGCTCTTTCAGAACATCAGCTGAACTTTTTTGAGTTAGTGTTGCAGGAAGCAAATTTCTGCTTGAAAAAGCTAGCCTTGGCTTTTCTAACTGCCTGTGTATAATGGTTTCTAGCTTCCCTGAACAGCTGCATATCACGGGGGCTGTTCGATGCTAATGCAGAACGCCATAGGATGTTTTTGTGTTGGTTAAGGGCAGTCAGGTCTGGGGAGAACCAAGGGCTATATCTGTTCCTGGTTCTAAATTTCTTAAATGGGGCATGTTTATTTAAGATGGTTAGTAAGGCATTTAAAAAAAATATCCAGGCATCCTCTACTGACGGGATGAGATCAATATCCTTCCAGGATACCCCGGCCAGGTCGATTAGAAAGGCCTGCTCGCTGAAGTGTTTCAAGGAGCATTTGAAAGTGATGAAGGGTGGTCGTTTGACAGCAGACCCATTATGGTCGCAGACAATGAGGCAGTGATCGCTGAGATCCTGGTTGAAGACAGGTTGGTTAGGATGATACCTATGAGAGTGCCCGTGTTTACGGAGTTGGGGTTGTACCTGGTAGGTTCATTGATAATTTGTGTGAGATTGAGGGCATCAAGTTTAGATTGTAGGATGGCTGGGGTGTTAAGCATATTCCAGTTTAGGAATCTCTCCTAGCAGCTTGAGCTCTGAAGATAGATGGGGGGCAATCAGTTCACATATGGTGTCCAGAGCACAGCTGGGGGCAGAGGGTGGTCTATAGCAGGCGGCAACGGTGAGAGACTTGCTTTTAGAGAGGTGGATTTTTAAAAGTAGAAGTTCAAATTGTTTGGGTAGTAGGACAGACCTGGATAGTAGGACAGAACTCTGCAGGCTATCTTTGCAGTAGATTGCAACACCGCCCCCTTTGGCAGTTCTATCTTGTCTGAAAATGTTGTAGTTTGGAATTCAAATTTCAGAATTTTTGGTGGTCTTCCTAAGCCAGGATTCATACACAGCTAGAACATCCGGGTTGGCAGAGTGTGCTAAAGCAGTGAATAGAACAAACTTAGGGAGGAGGCTTCTAATGTTAACATGCATGAAACCAAGGCTATTAAGGTTACAGAAGTCGTCAAAAGAGAGCGCCTGGGGAATAGCAGTGGAGCTAGGCACTGCAGGGCCTGGATTCACCTCTACATCGCCAGATGAACATAGGAGGAGTAGAATAAGGGTGTGGCTAAAAGCAATAAGAATTGGTCGTCTAGAACGTCTGGAACAGAGAGTAAAAGGAGGTTTCTGGGGGCGATAAAATAGCATCAAGGTATAATGTACAGACAAAGGTATGGTAGGATGTGGATACAGTGGAGGTAAACCTAGGTATTGAGTGATGAAGAGAGAGATATTGTCTCTAGAAGCATCATTGAAACCAGGAGATGTCATTGCATGTGTGGGTGGTGGAACTAATAGGTTGGATAAGGTATTGTGAGCAGGACTAGAGGCTCTACAGTGAAATAAGCCAATAAACACTAACCAGAACAGCAATGGACAAGACATATTGACATTAAGGAGAGGCATGCTTAGTCGAGTGATCAAAAGGGTCCAGTGAGTGGAGAGGTTGGTTGGGGGTCACGCCGATTTAGACAGCTAGCCAGGCCATCGGTAGCAAGCTAGCATAGGATGGAGGTCTGTTATTAGCCACCTCTTGCATTCCATCACTAGATTAGTGGGGTTCCGTGTGGTAGAGGGGATTAATACAAATCATACAACAACAACAAAAATAGGCCCAAGAAGAAAACATAATAATAATAACAATAAATAAATTGTCCGATTGTCTATTCAGATAGCAGCCGGTAAGACAGCTAATGGTTAGCAGGCCGCAGATGGGCGTTCAGGTAACGTCGCGACGGAGGAGCCAGCCGGATAACTCCTTCGGGTAGATAACGTCGGCAGTCCGGTTGTGAAGGCCCGGTGGGGCTCCGCGTAGGCAGTAAAACAGGTCCGGATAGGTGACTGCAGCCCAGGAGTGATTGATGGAACTCAGGAGTGATTGACGGAGCTGGCTAGCTCCAGAATAATTGATGTTTGCTCCGGAATCGACGAAAGCCGATAGTCACACGGATAGCAGCTAGCTAGCTGTGAGATCCAGGTATGAATGTCCAGAGAGCAGTTGAAATCCAGGGACATGGAGAGAAAAATTGATCCGGTATGTTCCGTTCCGAGCCGCGCTGCGCTGCGCCGTACAAAACTGGCGATAGATTTTCGAGCTAAAGGATAGCTGATGACCACAAACCGTGGTTAGTTGAATACTAACGATTTGCCAGTAAAGAATCAAATTAGCTTCTGAACTAGCTTCTGATTAGCTTCTGGATTAGCTTCAGGGGTAGCTTCTGGCTAGCTCCTGGCTAGCTTCTGGCTAGTTTCTGGCTATATTCTTGGAGTTTCTGGCTAGCTTCTTGGAGGATTACAGATTTGAGGTAAATAATACTTTTTTATAAATATAAATTGGTGAGGCGGGTTGCAGGAGAGTGTTTTGAAGATGAGTTGATGGAAAATAAAAATAAAATGTATGTGAAAAAAGTTGTAAATATATATATACGGGACACGACAAGACGAGGACAAAAGACGTCTGAACTGCTATGCCATCTTGGACAATGTCTACTTAGTGAATAGACCCACCACAATGGGTGGGTCTAATCGTGAATTCTGATTGGTTAAAACCGCATTCAGACGGTGTCTATTCCACAAGTTACCACTGGCTAAATCTATGATGTTAAAATGCCTATTTACTCAGTTTAAAGTCAGATGGAACATCAGCCCAATCAGGCACTTTATAAACTTGATCTTCACTATAACAAGCATCTAGACATTATCCCACATTTCTTTGAGACTAACATAAGGGATAAGAACGTTGCCACGGAATGTTTAGAATGAACGACTCGGTCGCGTCCATAGATACAGAACAAAAAGACTGAACGACTGGGTCGTGTCTTTGCCAACCGAAACAATTAAATTAAGGACCAGCCGGCTTGGGTAGCAACACTAGGTTTGTGTCGGGACTGAATCAATTAATACAAAAATATTAATAAATTAATAAAATAATGTTTTTAATGAAAATATGTCAATAATTATTTGAATATGTAGGTAACCCTTTGGATAAAAGTGATAATGCCCTTGAAGCCGGTGTTTAGAGGATATTTTGGCACAGTTTAGCAACACCCGTGCCAATATATCCTCCAAACACTGGCTTCTCGGTCATTATCACTTAAACATCACAGTCAACATAGCTACTAGATCTAACACATTAGTAAAAAACCTGCTACAATCATGCAGTGTAGTCAGCAAGCAGTTTAGCAGTTACACCGGCGGGCCTCTGTGGAATAAATTTATAAAACCAAAAGCTTGGAAGGGTTCCAGTGTTGGATAGCCATATCCATAGCCAGCTAGCTAACATATCACCCCTCTCTGATTGAACTGGATGTTTGAGTAAGATAAACAAGCTAGCTTCATTCGCTAGCTGAGTAAGTGAAAGTGAAAAAAATATGAAATATAGCTTTTTCTTGCTTCTTCATTTTTGAAGAAATTAATTTGTTCAAAACTGGGGTTAACTAAATGTAAAACAGTGAGGTTAACTAAATGTTTAATGAGTTTAATGACGATTTTGTAATGGTTATTGACCGAGTTGGAAAACGTGTTGACATTGCCATGGGCTTAGCTAGTTGCTAGCTAGGTTACATTAGTGAATAAGGGGGAAATACTAGCTAGCTTTACCACCCTGTGCGTTTTACTCACTCAAATAGTTATTGCTATGAGTCGGAAATGGGGAATTCAATTTGAACGCTTTGAAAATGAATCTTTGTTCAATCTATTCAATAACAGTCAAACTGACATATTTCCTTTAACATTCTGTTTTTAGTCCGTTTTCCTTTTGATAAGTGAGGCATGTTTATAAATGGGAAAATAGAAATGACAGTACATTGACTGCACAGAATTCATACATAAACCTATAATGTTGGCGAACTGCACAGCTGATTACCATGAAGTGTTTTGCTATAAATGCTTTATGAATGGGAAAATATATTTGACTTTACTTTGACTTCATAGAATTCATAAATAGCCCTTTCCAGTATTACCAACTTAATTGTGATCTGGAGGAGGGCTGTTAATGAGCTACGAAAGAGTTATGACCCTCAACTGCATGATTTGATCTGAGGATTCAACCCTGTGGTGATCCCCATTACACCATTGTCTTCAGTGACGAGAAGAAGAAGGTAAATCACAAGCTTACACCTGCCAGTGAGGGAAATGGGGTTAGTACAGGCTATATATTAGCAACATTTTCAAAACGTGGTTTTGCAGAACCACACTAACACTGGTATGGCAGAAGCACATTTTTGAAAACAGCCATAATGATTACACTAAACTGTAATTGTAATAATCAACATATTATTAAGATAGCTAAATATGAGTTATGGCATAGCATGACATGAATACACTACAAATATGCTATGGATATATTTCATAAAGCTATAATAATGCGGTTAGGACCTGTTATAACATGGTCCTGAAATGTTTATAGATATGTAATGAATACGTTACAGATATGTAGTCAAGGTAAATCGCTACCATTCATTACATTTTGTTTTGCAGTATAATGGTGAGTGGATGTTTCACCTTTCTCTTTGGATCTTTATTCAGCTCTTGTGAAAAGTTTGGATATCGATAAAACCCAATCTAATCCATCCAATATTTATCACATGCTTCGTAAACAAAAGGTGTAGACTAACAGTGAAATGCTTACTTACGGGCCCTTTCCCACATTGCAGCCCCTCCTTTCCAACAACGCAGTCCCTCCTTTCCAACAATGCAGCCCCTTCTTTCCAACAATCCAAAACCCTCCATAGTCTAAATTGCCTTGTCTGTATTGTGCGCCCACATGGAACAATTATGGTGCTTGTAACTGCCTATTTTTTTAACCTTTTATTTAACTAGGCAAGTCAGTTAAGAACAAATTCTTATTTACAATGGCGGCCTACCAAAAGGCCTCCTTCTGGGACACCTCAAGACTACATAAAGAGAGACCTAAGACAACAACATAGCATGGCAGCAACATGGTAGCAGCACAAAACATGGTGTAAACATTATTGGGCACAGACAAAAGCACAAAGGGCAAGAAGGTAGATACACCAACAACACATCACGTGAAGCAGCCAGAACTGGCAATAAGTGTTTTTGAAGATTGAGTCTTTGAATGAAGAGATGGAGATAAAACTGTCCAGTTTGAGTGTTTATTGCAGCTCGTTCCAGTTGCTAGCTGAGGCAAACTGAAAAGATGAGCGACCCAGGGATGTGTGTGCTTTGGGGACCTTGTATGTGGAGGATGAGGGCTGCATTAGGTATCTTAGATGGGGGGGAGTGAGGCCTAAGAGGGTTTTATAAATAAGCATCAACCAGTGGGTCTTGTGATGGGTATACAGAGATGACCATTTTATATGGTCAAGTATAGAGTGCAGTGATGTGTCCGATAAGGAGAATTTGTGGAACATCTGATGGCAGAATGGTAAAGAACAGCTCGACAGCACTCTTACCAGCCGATCTATAAATTACATCTCCGTAATCTAGCATCGGTAAAATGGTCATCTGAATCAGGGTTAGATTGGCAGCTGGCGTGAAAGAGGAGCGATTACGATGGAGGAAACCAAGTCTAGATTTAAACTTAGCCTGCAGCTTTGATATGTGCTGAGAGAAGGACAGTGGATCATCTAGCCATACTCCCAAGTACTTGTATGAGGTGACTACCTCAAGCTCTAAAACGTCAGAGGTAGTAATCACACCTGTGGGGAGAGGGGCATTCTTATAAAACCACATTAACTTTGTTTTGGAGGTGTACAGAACAAGGTTAAGGGCAGAGAAAGCTTGCTGGACACTAAGAAAGCTTTGTTGTAAAGCATTTAACACAAAATCCAGCGAGGGGCCAACTGAGTATAAGACTGTATCATCTGTATATAAATGGATGAGAGAGACTCCTACTTCCTGGGCTGTTGTTGTTGATGTAAATTGAGAAGAGCGTGAGGCCTAGGATCGAGCCTTGGGGTACTCCCTTGGTGACAGCACATGTTCTGACTTTATACACTGCACTCTTTGAGAGAGGTAGAGTGGCTTGCGAGTGGCTTGCAGTATGTCTCTATAAGCTTGACACTAGCTTATAAGCTTGGCATCTAGCCACTGGGATTTTTGCCCATTCTTCAAGGCAAAACTGCTCCAGCTCCTTCAAGTTGGATGGGTTCCGCTGGTGTACAGCAATCTTTAAGTCATACCCCATATTCTCAATTGGATTGAGGGCTGGACTTTAACTAGGCCATTCCAAGACATTTAAATGTTTCCCCTTAAACCACTCAAGTGTTGCTTTCGGAGAATGCTTAGGGTCATTGTCCTGCTGGCAGGTTTCCCTCAAGATTTCCCTGTGTTTAGCGCCATCCATCATTCCTTCAATTCTGACCAGTTTCCCAGTCCCTGCCTATTAAAAACATCCCCACAGCATGATTCTGCCAGCACCATGCTTCACTGTGGAGATGGGGTTCTCGGGGTGATGAGAGGTGTTGGGTTTGCACCAGACATAGCATTTGCCTTGATGGCCAAAAAACTCAAATTTTGGCTCATCTGACCAGAGTACCTTCTTCCATATGTTTGGGGAGTCTCCCACATGCATTTTGGCGAACACCAAACGTGTTTGCTTAATTTTTTGTTTAAGCAATGACTTTTTTCAGTCACTCTTCTGTAAAGCCCAGCTCTGTGTAGTGTACCGCTTAAAGTGGTCCTATGGACAGATACTCCAATCTCCATTGTAGAGCTTTGCAGCTCCTTCAGGTTGATCTTTGGTCTCTTTGTTGCCTCTCTGATTAATGCCCTCCTTGCCTGGTCTGTGAGTTTTGGTGGGCGGCCCTCTCTTGGCAGGTTTGTTGTGGTGCCATATTCTTGCCATTTTTTAATAATGGATTTAATGGTGCTCCGTGGGATGTCTAAAGTTTTGGATATTTTTTTATAACCCAACCCTGATCTGTACTTCTCCACAACCTTGTCCCTGATTTGTTTGGAGAGCTCCTTGGTCTTCATGGTGTCGCTTGCTTGGTGGTACCCCTTGCTTAGTGGTGTTGCAGGCTCTGGAGCCTTTCAGAACAGGTGTAGATATACTGAGATCATGTGACAGATCATGTGACACTTAGATTGCACACAGGACTTTATTTAACTAATTATGTGACTTCTGAAGGTAATTGGTTGCACCAGATCTTATTTAGGGGCTTCATAGCAAATGGGGTGAATACATATGCACGCACCACTTTTCTATCTAATATTTTACATTTCACTTCACCAATTTGAACTATTTTGTGTATGTCCATTACATGAAATCCAAATAAAAATCCCACTTAAATTACAGTGTGTAATGCAACAAAATAGGAAAACCGCCAAGGAGTGAATACTTTTGCAAGGCACTGTAGGTAGCAAACCAGGCCAAAGACCCCTCAGTGACATCAATACCTTTAAGGCGGCCAACAAGAATGGAATGGTCTATCGTATCAAAAGCTTTGACCAAGTCAATTAAAATAGTAGCACAACATTGCTTAGAATCAAAGGCAATGGTGACATCATTGAGGACCTTTAAGGTTGCAGTGACACATCCATAACCTGAGCGGAAGCCAGAATATATACCAGAGAGAACACTATAGACATCAAGAAAGCCAGTCAGTTGATTGTTGACAAATTTTTCCAACACTTGGGGGGTGGAGGCACACAATGCAAATAGTCTGGATAGCAATTTGATTACCTGTATGGCTTGGGGGTAAAAACTGTTGAGAAGCCTTTTTGTCTTAGACTTGGCACTCCGGTACCGCTTGCCATGCGGTAGTAGAGAGAACATTCTATGACTGCGTTGACTGGGGTCTTTGACAATTTTTACGGACTTCCACTGACACCCCCTGGTGTAGAGGTCCTGGATGGCAGGCAGCTTAGACCCAGTGATGTACTGGGCCGCACGCACTATCCTCTAGTGCCTTGCGGTCTGGGCGAGCAATTGCCGTACTAGGCAGTGATGCAACCAATCAGGATGCTCTCGATGGTGCAGCTGTAGAACCTTTTGAGGATCTGAGGACCCATGCCAAATCTTTTTAGTTTCTTGAGGGGGAATAGGCTTTGTCGTGCCCTCTTCACGACTGTCTTGGTGTGTTTGGACCATTCTAGTTTGTTGAAGATGTGGACACCAAGGAACTCCACTACAGCCCTGTCCATGAGAGTGGGGGTGTGCTTGGTCCTCCTTTTCCTGTAGTCTACAATCATCTCCTTAGTCTTGGTTATGTTGATGGATAGGTTGTTATTCTGGCCCCACCCAGCCAGGTCTCTGACCTCCTCCCTACAGGCTGGCTCATCATTGTCGGTGATGAGGCCTACCACTGTTGTGTCGTCTGCAAACTTAATGATGGTGTTGGATTCGTGCCTGGCCATGCAGTTGTGGGTGAACAGGGATTATAGGAGGGGACTGAGCATGCACCCCTGAGGGGCTCCAGTGTTGAGGATCAGCGTGGCAGATGTGTTGCTACCTACCCTCACCACCTGGGGGCGGCCCGTCAGGAAGTCCAGGATCCAGTTGCAGAGGGTGGTGTTTAGTTCCAGGATCCTTAGCTTAGTGATGAGCTTTGAGGGCACTATGGTGTTGAACTCTGAGCTGTAGTCAATTATTAGCATTCTCACATAGGAGTTCCTTTTGTCCAGGTGGGAAAGGGCAGTGTGGAGTGCAATAGAGATTGCATCATCTTTGGATCTGTTTGGGCGGTATGCAAATTTGAGTAGGTATGGGGTTTCTGGGATAATGGTGTTGATGTGAGCTATTACCAGCCTTTCAAAGCACTTCATGGCTATTGATGTGAGTGCTACGGGTCTGTAGTCATTTAGGCAGGTTGCCTTTATGTTTTTGGGCACTGGGACTATGGTGGTCTGCTTGAAACATGTTGGTATTATAGAGTCAATCAGGGACATTTTGAAAATGTCATTGAAGACACCTGCCAGTTGGTCAGCACATGCCCGGAGCTCACGTCCTGGTAATCCATCTGGCCCTGCAGCCCTGTCAATGTTGATCTGTTTAAAGGTCTTACTCAAGTTGGCTACGGAGAGCGTATTCACACATTCATCCAGAACAGCTGATGCTCTCATGCATGCCTCAGTGTTGCTTGCCTCGAAGGGAGCATAGAAGTGATTTAGCTCATCTGGTATGCTTATGTCACTGGGAAGCTCTTTGCTGTGCTTCCCTTTGTAGTCTGTAATAGTTTGCAAGCCTTGCCACATAAGACGAGCGTTGGAGCCGGTGTAGTACAATTCAATCTTAGCCCTGTATTGATGCTTTGCCTGTCTGATGGTTCGCCAGAGGGCTTGGCAGGATTTCTTATAAACTTTCAGATTAGAGTCCCGCACCTTGAAAACGGCAGCTCTACCCTTTAGCTCAGTGCGAATGTTGCCTGTAATCCATGGCTTCTGGTTTTGGGTATGTACGTACAGGCACTGTGGGGACGACGTCCTTGATGCACTTATTGATAAAGCCAGTGACTGATGTGGTGTGCTCCTCAATGCCATCGGAAGAATCCCGAACATGTTCCAGTCTGTGATAGCAAAACAGTTCTGTAATTCAGCATCTGCTTCACCTGACCACTTTTTTTATAGACCGAATCACTGGTGCTTCCTGTTTTGCTTGTAAGCAGGAATCAGGAGGATAGAATTGCGGTCGGATTTACCAAATGGAGGGCGAGGGAGAGCTTTGTACGCATCTCTGTGTGTGTAATACATTTGATCTAGAGTTTTTTCCCCTCTGGTTGCACATTTAACATGTTGATAGAAATGAGGTAGAACTGATTTAAGTTTCTCTGCATTTAAGTCTCCGGCCACTAGCAGTGTCGCCTATGGATGAGCGGATTCTTGTTTGCTTATTTCCTGACACAGCTGACTGAGTGCGGTCTTAGTGCCAGCAACCTTCTGTGGTGGTAAGTAAACAGCCACGAAAAGTACAGCTGATAACTCTCTAGGCAAATAGTGTGATCTGCATTTTATCCTTCTGTAGCTCAGTTGGTAGAGCATGGCGCTTGTAACGCCAGGGTAGTGGGTTCGATCCCCGGGACCACCCATACGTAGAATGTATGCACACATGACTGTAAGTCGCTTTGGATAAAAGCGTCTGCTAAATGGCATATATTATCACAAAAAAATATAGATTAGATTTCGTGCACCAGCTGTTGTTTACAAATATGTACAGACCCCCCTACAGTTGGTAGGATATTCGTGATCGTACTTCGTCTAATTTATTGTCCAATGATTGCACGTTGGTGAGTAATATTGACGGTAACTGCAGCTTTCCCACTCGCCTTCTGAGGATCTTTACAAGGCACCCCGCTCTGTGTCCTCTGTACCTGCGTCTCTTCCTCTTGCAAATACCTGGGATGTTGGCCTTGTCGGGTGTTCTGAGAATGTCCTGCGAGTCCTGCTTGTTAAAGAGAAAATGTTTGTCTAATCCGAGGTGAGTGATCGCTGTCCTGATATCCAGAAGCTCTTTTTTGCCATAAGATACAGTTGCAGAAACAGTGTGTCAAAAATAAATGACAGATAACGCAAAACCCCCCACATAATAGCACAAATGGTTGGTTGCCCGTAAAACTTCTGCCATCTCATCCAGCACCATTTTAGGAAAAAAAGGAGCTGACCTCTCCCCAGGGGTATGGGTCAGCCGTGGAGGTCTGTTTGCCTGCAAATACGCCCAAGGATTCAGGCTCTCTGGTGCTCTTTGGGGTTGTGGGTGATTTGGCATATGTTTTCAATGGCCCCTGGATGTCAATGGAATATAACTCAATAAAGATCCCAACAAAATACACAAGCAAGAATGTCTGAGTGTTAGTAGGTGAATATAACAGAACATTCTGGATGTTTAGTTAGTCATTGTTTACCTCAAAATTATGCTCATATTTTAATCCTATGATTCATATGGCTATTGAAAATATAGAATATGAGCCATTTATTAATGGATTAAACCACAAAAACCAATAGTTGTAGGGAACTAAACTTAAAAATGTACAAAAATGAACTAAATTCCAAAAGTTTTGCCCGTGGGTGCTTTTGTGAGCTCAATTTTTACTCACCACCAACATCCCTCAAGGCAAACAAGGTTGTAACTGTATTATAAAATTGTTTTTTCCCCCACAATTGACTTGTAAAGGTTAATTGAGATACAGTATGTCTATGTAAAAGTTTAAACAAGATATTTATTGTCGCACACCCCCAAAAAGTACCATGGTGCTCTTCTAACTACAGTTCTCTCGCTACTGCGGTGTCCCCGCTGAGTCAGATGCATCGTCAGCCATGTGGCGCCACCTAGCTAGAGGATGACTCATCACTTCCTGAATATGAGAGTCACACATCATGACCGGACGAGTGGAAATGTGTGTGGCTAACCTAGCCTCCAAATTAGCTGTGACATTAACATGTTCTCTCTAATTAAACTGTGACAAAGGAGAACAAAAACAAACCTTTCTTCGAACAATATGTGTAACTCAAAAAAGAAACCACAACAACAAACCCTTCTATCCAAGGACAGATGATTGGCTAGTCACATTCTTCAGGGGAAAATTGCCCAGGCCTATAACAGAGCAGTCCGAAAACAAAAACCCCTTTTAAATATTTGTTGCGTCCTCCGACTTGCAATTAAACAAAACTAACATCGGGGAAATGACAGTAGCTCCTTTAAGGATGATCATATGAAGAGGGATTGGACATTCCTACTGTTTCAGAGAAGACAGACTAGTCCTTTTAAGATAATATAGAGCTTGGCACCTCTTTGTGGGACAGAGGTACATGAGGCGGAGGGGGCGATGGGGCGTTAGCCGGGGCAGAGGCTGCTGACCTCCTCTCCCTTTGGGTTGACCCCTCCAACCCCTCCCCCCTAGGCTGGAGGAAGCCAGGGCCTTGTCCCCTGGGAGCCCGAGACGGGACTTGGCCAACCCCAGCAGCAGGATAGAGCAGATGAGTGCCGATTGGCAAGGGCCAGCTCTTTTGGGGGCAATGAAAAATAATTTCCTCCGGAAAAAGTGCCATGTGGGAGCCAGAGCTTGGCCTGGAGCTGGGGAGCGTGAGCCACACATGGAATGCTGGGATGGGATGACTGGGAAGGAACGTCGATCGGAAGGTAAATGTCAAAGACAGACGGCCATTCTCCTCGGAGCCTCATGCCACGGACCTGTTTACCCAACCTTGATTACGCTGTGAAAAGGAATTTCTTCTCTTCTCCTCCTCCTCCTGCTCCTCTCCCTCCTTGTCTCCCTTTTACTTATGAGCAAAGGGGAAAAACAGCAGTCAGGCATTCATTCATACAGGGGAAACTAGAAATAAGGATTTTCTTTCCAGATTATGTAATCAGCCTATGTTTTCCGATTAAGATTAAGATTAGACTGAGTAAATGTTTCCGGGCAACGTTTCATTGGCACAAACCATTAATTTTGGAAAGGGGGGGTCAATCACCTCCACTCATCATTTGGGGATATACTATTTTGTCAAATATTATTTGGGGTATTTTATGGTTTTATGGAAAGTTATGGTCAGAATGTAGAGGGGGAGACAGATACCGAGAAGAAGTAGCTGAGAAAGGATTCGTACCTACGTCACCATGTGCCATGTGGTCTGGAGTCTGAGGGGCTAACCACTACACAAGGCTCCGGCACTCCGCCATAACTGCAGATGCAGAATCATAATTTGATCCATTTTGCTACAGCAGGAAAATTATTCTGCAGCAACAGGAAATGTATTATGTGGATTTCAATTCATGGATTTTTTTAGGGGTTGATACATTTTACGTTAGAGCAAATCAAGTCTGGAATTTTAAAGGGGAAATCACAAACTTTAGAAGCCTTTCTAAACCTTGAACACACTACTGTACAAGTTTGGAGTTCCTCCTATGCAGAAAAATTCTCATCAACAAAAGAGTGATCAAATAAAGATCTTACATCTGTACTACCCCTCCCTTCCCATCTTTCCCCATCATGTCCCCCACCCATGCACTACCAACCCATCTCCATCTGCCTGAGCACAGGGCTACTTTCATAACCCTCTGGCCGAGCTCGGTATGGAAACCAGTGTGTCTGCTGTAATAACTCCAACTCTGAACATATGTGATTGTGGCAGATCAGAGCTTCGCCGTTCTATGCAGCCCGTAGTATTTTGCCTCCAGATAAATCAGCGGGACTTTTTAAAACTAGAAGAAACATCACGATGGAAAGAAAACATTTCTTGTTTTCGTGTGATTCTCTGTCCACCCTTCTCTTTAAACATTCATCCCTGTATCCTTTTATTCTACGAAGGAGAATTGATCAGGATTTTTTTCTGGGCTGCCGGTAGTGATTGTCATGGAGGACGACTGTGCCCATCCCAAGAGACGTTCCAACAGACCATGTGATGATGATTACTCTTGGGAGATCATGTGATAACATGGACATGGCGGCCATCAGGGAACCCCAGTGGCTTGCCTTTGTCTTCCAGTATGTTTGATGCAGTTTTCACTGGATGTTTGATGTAGCTAGCATGCCCCCCCCAAACACCCACATTACCTGAACTTCGTCTGCTAGCCACAGGAAAAGGGACACAAACAGACACAGAGGTCACAGACCCTGTAGAAGCCAGTGCCCCGTAAAGAAGCCTGTATAAAGTATATACAACATTCCAGGGCACAACGCAAAGGGCCCAGACTTCCAAAGGCAGCTTGAACGGTAGAGATATGTCTCCTTCTAAGTCGAACCAACGCACTGCCAGGCTACACAAGGCTACACAATGCGGTTCCTATTATTTGATAAGCATCGCATATTTTCTAAGGTATGTTAATGACACGGAGCGGTGCCTTTCATGGCTGTTGCGCTAACTCTCGGACGACACTCTGGGAGCCCTCCGTGCAGCATGGTTCGAACACTAAGCAGTGGGGGGGTATCTTTATTACGTAATGACACCCTACGCTAGCCACCGCACTGCGTAATGGAAGCGAGGATCGAGTTTTCCTTTTAGCTCACCACGCTGGTATTCTTTCTCTTTTCTGTCTCTCCGTTTATTTTTTTGCCATCAGGACATGATTTTGGAGTGAATGTGTATTGCTTTAAGGCAGCGGGGGAATGCCAGCTGTCATGGAGGATGGCCTTGGCCTAGTCTTACTCAGTCCTGTCTAACTGCTGGTCCTCTGAGGTTCACTGTGAGGGGCTCTGGCAGCCCCCTGTGGACTAGCTCCAGGCTGTAGAATGGGGACACTAGGGAGGTTATACTGCCTCTGCCCCCAAGGGTCACGTAATGTCAGCAGCCGTATGGCCTAGGGGTGATCAGCCCTCCTCCCGGAGATCTATGCAGACTTAAATTGCTCAAGTCCTTTGCTAACACACCTGATTCTATGGAATAGCTGGTAATCAGGCCTCATCAGAGCAGGGCTGGAACAAATGCCTGCACACCAACTAGCTATCCAAGGGGAGGGCCATTCTGGTGCAGAATGGTTGCTACCCAGATTGAAATGCTGCTTGTGCTGTTGTTTTGACCCAAAATTGCCCAAAGACATGTTCCTTTTTTTTGTGTTGTACATAAACATCCATCACATTGTATTATAGGGTGTCTTAGATAAATATACTGTGAATCCCATGCTATATAGCACTTTACTTCACTTGGTCCAGTGGAAACCCCAGCTGTATAAATGGGATACGCACCATAAATCCTGTACAAAGTCAATGGCCTCGGATATTTACCTTCCACTGAGCGTAGAAAACCTCACACTCAGATTGCTGAGTTTGTACAAGGCTTTCCTCTTTCTGTCCTGGTTTTGGCTCTGGTCAGAAACTACAGCATACAGTCTCATTGTTCTGCCCTCTTCAAGACAGACCATAAAAACACAGTCTCACCATGGCTCGCCTCATTTACCGACATCACAGTTAGTTTGTGTGGATGAGCTATTGACTTAACCCACTGGTATGGTCTTTGGGGTGATTACAAAGGCCTACTGTGACCATGAAGCCTGTGCAAATTGTCACATAGAGACTCTTTTGTTTCGAGGGGAGATTCAGGGTGTGGGTACTCATATGAGAAGCCTTGGAAGAATACTCCCCCCTACTGTAAACGTGCCAATCACTTTGGGCACACTCCCTTTACGTAGTCACTGGTGAATCTGGAATATGTATTTTCTACGAGACTTGTGTGTGTTTCTTCTTTTGGAATGGGCTCGGCTTGTAAATTTCACATTTGTTTTGAGGGAAAAAATGTGTCATCCTGTGGTTTATCCATTTTTTCTGTTGCAAAAATCCCAAATTCTTTGATCCATTGGGAAATAAATATAACAAGCTGAATAACACTGTGTAGTCTCACTGAGGGCTGTTTGTTACTGCCTCATATCTATCCATCATTTATTTTTATTTTTTTTTACACAGAAAATGTGTTGTGGATTTCTGGATGTTACATATTGTACATTGAGTAAAAACAACATCACGAGTTGAATTACGAGGGTGGACGCGTCATGCTGAAAATATATGATTTGCGCAAAAGCAAAGGGCTGCTCTGCTTTTACCCAGAATCCTCTGGTGTAGCCTTGGGGACATGAGTTTAGGAGGAGCCACAGGGCAGGGCCTTGCCTGGCTTGGTTGGGCTTCAGCTAGCAAACCTCTGTGTACCACTTTGTGCATCCATGTATGTGTGTGTGTGTGTTTGTGCACATACACATATTAGCCCACAGCAGTAACTCTGTGTGCACCCTCTATTTTCCATATGTGAGAGCAAGCAAAACAACTCTCCAAACTCTGCTGTGTGTGTGTGGGGGGGTGGGGGGTAAATGAGTGCCTTCCTGTGTGTTGCTCTGAGAGGGAAGGGGACGCTGCAGCTGTGAGTAGCGATAACGTCCCCAGCCCTGCAGGCCCTTCTAACCAAATGTGTGTGTCCAAGCACTGGGCCCTATATGGCACCACACACAAAATGCTTCCTGGTGGCCCGTGCTTCATAATCCCCAACATCTGCCAACATCTTTGGCTGCCTTTGACACACGCAGCCACTTCCTCATTCGCGCAAGCACACACTAACGCATG
This sequence comes from Oncorhynchus keta, assembly GCF_023373465.1. NCBI lineage: Eukaryota > Metazoa > Chordata > Actinopteri > Salmoniformes > Salmonidae > Oncorhynchus > Oncorhynchus keta. The sequence continues at coordinate 42,928,108 of NC_068454.1, read as the reverse complement.
CGCGCGCGCACACACACACACACACACACACACACACACAACACACAAATATACGCCTTTGCACAAATGCACTTGCGTAGACACACTGGGTCTACATAGCGTTATGAAAAAGGCCTACCACACTCTTTCATCTCAGACGCGAGAGGGATGTCTTTGGAAGACGGGAAGAAGAAGAAGGGAGGGAGGGAGAGCCAATGAGGTCCTGTCCACTCCATCATGCTTTCTACTTTCTTTCTGCCTCTTTTTTGAGTTACAAAATATTCCATGCCCAGAAGGAATGGATTTGCAGGGCCCCCTTTGATCCTGCCTTCATGATTATTTTATTTGCTTGAGCCACATCCTTCTCTCTGCCGCGCTCGCCCCAAGATGCTTTGAATTAGGCGATGCGGGTGAGGGGGGGGAGCGGGGGGGGTGACGACATTCACACTGACGCTCCAGGAGACGAGAAGGCGGTGGAAGGTGGTCCTCCTTGGTGAGAACCGTGTAGAACGAATCCTTGTGGCACGTACAGGACAGGCCAGTTTGCCAGCACATGCTTAATTTTTATACAAAATGTCTACATTTACAATGTCTATGTGCATCGAAAACGTGGTGTGAATCACGGACATTTCTTTTCATTTTCAAATCACACCTTTAGCCTAGTTCAACGCTAGGCTATAGTACCGCCGCATGCCACGACCTCACCTGAGTTTTACAGAGCAGGGTAGAACAGCAGCTTCAGTCATATCTCTCTTCTCCCTTCAGTAATGGTTCTAGAAAAGACATTGGGGGTTATTGGGGGTGGATGATTCTCTATTCTCCTGTGGTCTCTTTCTGGTGTGTACTTTTGGTACTTTCTGCTCCACTGCCTCTACATTCTACTTTCTTAGTTGTCCTAATGTATGGTAGGAGTAAGCATCACGTCATACAGTATGACATGTGTACATGTGGGTGCGTGTTGATTTGCGAACAAATGTGATTGTCTGAACGCTTGTGATTCATGTATGTTTGTGTTTGTGTTTGTATATATGTGTGTGTGTGTGTGTGTGTGTGTGTGTGTGCGTGCGTGCGTGCGTGCGTGCGTGCGTGCGTGCGTGCGTGCGTGCGTGCGTGCGTGCGTGCGTGCGTGCGTGCGTGCGTGCGTGCGTGCGTGCGTGCGTGCGTGTTTCACCTTGTCCAAGAATGTACTGTGTGTGGGTGTACAGTTGCGTGTATGTGTTTTCATGTATATAGAGACCCCATATAGGCTACAGGCTAATCTCACGGGTAATTACCTACAAGTGAATAGAAGTAGAGTAAATAAACACAAATTATATATAAATAAATAGCAACAAATCTAATTTTGGACAGCTGTTTCCAGCAGCCGCCTATGATACTAAGGTATTGGTTCCACATCCGGCAGCTGCCTATGATACTAAGATATTGGTTCCACAAACCGGTAAATGATAAGAAGTTATTTATATGAACAGCATGGCGTGAAATAGAACTGTTAAATTATATAAAATGTATAAACCTGGCTTCTCTACAGCCTCTGAATGATGAATCATCAAAGCTCAGGATGGGGACAGACCATCTCAGTATGGAGTGCAGTTCACAATGCATTTTGTCACACCCTGATCTGGTTCACCTGTCCTTGTGATTGTCTCCACCCTCTCCAGGTGTCGCTTATCATCCCCAGTGTATATATCCCTGTGTTTCCTGTCTCTCTGTGCCAGCTTCGTCTTGTTTGCCAAGTCAACCAGCGGTTTTCCCTTGCTCCTATTTTTCTCCAGTCTCTGTTTGTTTCTAGTCCTCCTGGTTTCGACCCTTTCCTGTCCTGAGTCCGAACCCGCCTGCCTGACCACTCTGCCTGTTCTGACTACCAGCCTGCCTATCCCCTTGTACTGTTTTTGGACTCAGATCTGGTTTCTGATCCCTGCCTGGCCTGACCTCGAGACTGCCTGTCTGGTACTGTTTGGACTCTGACCTGGTTTATGAACTCTCTGCTATCGCCGACCTGCATTTGCCTACTCCCTTTGTTTTAGTAAATATCGGAGCTCTACCGTCTGCCTCCTGTGTCTGCATTTGGGTCTCACCTTGTGCCCTGATACATGTAAACCTGTCATCTCATCATGGTAACTTTTTTTCTTGTGACAGGTAGGCCTGCATTTGCTGCAGCATAGTCTATGCTACAGTAATATAAAGACCGAATGCACTTCTAATTGACACATCTTTTAAAACAGCCTATCACTCGAATATCGTTGTTTTAAATCAGTGCACGGGCGACCACTCTCTCACAATCTTCCTCTCTCTCTCCATCAACTCCATTCAAATTGCATCCAAAATAGTTATGCCTGTTCTAGACTGATATACAGTGCATTCGGGAAAGTATTCAGACCACTTCACTTTTTCCACATTCTGTTACATTACAGATTTACTCTGAAATGCATTACATTTAGTTTTTTTCCTCATCAATCTCCACACAATACACCATAATGACATAGCGAAATATAATTTTTTTTTGAAAATGTATAAAATAAAAAAAACGGAAATATCTTATTTACATAAGTATTCAGACCCTTTGCTATGAGACTCATAATTGAGCTCAGGTGCATCCTGTTTCCATTGATCATCTTTGAGATTTGATTGGAGTCCACCTGTGGTAAATTCAATTGATTGTACATGATTTGGATCAGTCAAAAGTTTGGACACACCTACTCATTAAATAGTTTTTCTTTATTTGTACTATTTTCTACACTGTAGAATAGTGAAGACATCAAAACTATGAAATAACACATGGAATCATGTAGTAACGAAACAAGTGTTAAACAAATCAAAAGATATGTTAAATATTAGATTCTTCACAGTAAATGTCTTGACAGTTTTGCACACTTGGCATTCTCTCAACCAGCTTCATCTGTACACTGCTGCTACTCACTGTTTATTATCTATGCATTATAAGGGTACGGGGAGACACCCAGATGCAGACACAGGAGGCAGATGGTTTGACAGAAGACAAAGGGCTGTGAGACACAGGCTTAATCCTAGACACCTGGAATATAGGGTGAAAACAGAGGGTACGGGGTAACAAAAGATGAAAAGCAGTGAATCTAAGGACTCTAGAGATGGAGAAAGGGCCAATGAAACTGGGGGAAAGTATGCGGGACTCCACCCGTAAGGGCAGGTCCTGTGTGGATAGCCATACCCTCTGCCCAATGCGATATCGAGGAGCTGGAGTCCAGCAGCGGTCCGCTTGTTGACAATACCTGGAGTTGGTCTTGAGAAGAGCCGCCTGGGCTCGTTTGGGCAGAGGGTATGTTGACTTCCTGCTCTTGTTCTGGGAAGAGCAGAGGCTGATACCCCATGGAGCACTCAAAAGGGGAGAGTCCTGTGGTCAAACAGGGAAGAGTGTTCCGGGAATACTCCACCCAGACCAGTTGTCGGCTCCAGGTAGTGGGGTTTATCAAGACGAGGCATCTTAAGGTTGTTTCCAGGTCTTGGTTTGCTCGCTCCAACTGGCCATTGGATTGGGGATGGAATCCAGAGGACAGGTTGGCCGAAAACCCAATAAGGGTGCAGAACGCCTTCTAGAACTGAGACGAGAACTGATGGATCCTGAAGTGGATCCTGAAGACGTGCTGCACCATGAGCTGGGCCATCTCTTTGGCAGAGGGTAGTTTGGGGAGAGGGATGAAATGGGCGGCCTTTGTTAAACCGATCCACTGCCGTCAGAATGATGGTGTTGCCATCAGACGGAGGGAGCCCAGTGACTAATCCTAGAGAGATATGGGACCAGGGACGATGAGGGACAGCTGGTGGTTGAAGTAGGCCGGAAGGGGTCTGCTGCGGAGTCTTATTCGGAGCACAAACGAAGGCAGCGGAGTCAGGAACCATTGTTGGCTACCAGAAACGTTGCCAGAGGAAGGCCAGGATTCGACGGGAATCCAGATGACAGGTAAGCCTGGAGGTATGAGCCCATTCCAGGACCGGACTGAATTAGGGACGAACAACCGGCTAGCCGGGCCCCCTCCAGGGGCAGGCTGGGAATGTTGTGCCTTGTGGACCAGGGTCTCAATATCACAGCCCACAGCAGCCGCAAGGCATGAGGTAGGGAGGATGGTCTTGGAGTCAGAGGATGTGGCACCAGGACTGTACAGGCGAGAGAGGGCCTCAGGTTTAACATTCTTGGACCCTGGGCGATAGAAAATGGTGAAGTTGAACCTGGTGAATAACAGAGCCCACCGGGCCTGCCTGGAGTTAAGGCGCTTGGCTGTGCAGAGATATTCCAAATTCTTGTGGTCGGTCCAAACCAAAAACGGATATTCTGCTCCCTCCAGCCAGTGTCTCCACTCCTCCAGTGCCATCTTGACTGCCAGGAGTTCTCGGTTACCCATGTTGTAGTTTCTTTCTGCAGAGTTGAGATGATGGGTCAGGAAGGCCAGGGATGGAGATTTTAGTCCTAGACAGATCACTGGGACAGGAAAGCCCCCACTCCAATGTCAGAAGCATCAATCTCAACCACAAACTGACTGGACGGGTCCGGAAGGATGAGGATGAGGGCTGTAGTGAACCGATGCTTCAGGTTCACAAAGGCGCTGTGCTGAGAGGGGGGCCGCTAGAGTGCTGTAGCCTCAAAAGAAACTACGGTAGAAATTGGCAAACCCCAGGAAACATTGTAGCTGCACCCTGGACTTAGGTTAGGGTCAATCCACTGATTTGACCTTTTCTGAGTCCATCTGGGCATTTCCTTCAGCGACAATATATTTCAGAAAGAACACGCATTTCCCTGCTTTCACAAATAACTGGTTCACCAGGAGACGCTGAAGGCCTTGTCGAACATGGAGGACGTGTTCTTGGGCAGAACAGGAAAGAAACAGGATGTCATCGAGGTAGACGAACACGAAAGTATTTAACATGTCCCAGAGCACATAGATTACCAGGGCCTGGAAGACCGCGGGGGCGATGGTGAGTCCAAACGGCATGACCAGGTACTCATATTGTCCACTGAACCAGGTGTTAGGCATTCCGAAGGTCCAGCTTGGAGAAAATGGTAGCACCCTGGAGAGATTTGAAAGCCGAGGAGAGGAGTGGTAGGGGGTAATGATTCTCGATCGTTATGTCATTAAGGCCCCGACAGTCAATGCATGGATGCAGGGTCTTGTCCTTCTTTTCCACAAAGAAAAATCATGTGCCAGCAGGGGCTGCAGAAGGACGGATACCTCCAGCAGCCAGAGAGTCCTCAATATACTCCTCCATGGCCTTGGTCTCCAGGTTGGATGAGGAATATAGCCAACCACAAGGCAGTGCAGTGCCTGGGAGAAGGTCAATGGCACAATCGTAGGGAGGTCATGGTACTCTGCTGGGATGGCAGAGAAATCCGAGGCTTGACTTAAGCCCTGAGGAGGCTGTCTCGGGGATGGCTGCGCTGCTTTGAGGAAATGGCAGAACAGACACCAAACCCAGGATTGAGCTCGTGGTCCAGTCAATAACAGGGTTGTGTTTTTGGAAGGCAAGAAAATCACAAAACAACAGGAACATGGGGGGACTCAATGAGGAGAAGCTGTATAGCCTTACTGTGATTTCCTGAAACCCGCAGATTAACAGGAACAGTGCTGTGGGTAACTCTATCAATGGAGCGTCCGTCCTGAGAAGAGTTGAGTGGGGTCACTTAATTCAGAAACTAGGGTAGCCTCCATAAAACTCTCATCTGCCCCAGAGTCAATGTTCAGACATAGACTGGTCTTCCCACAGCAGTATTACAAAAAAGGGAGTGCGGTTGATGGGAATTAGAGGATTCCCAGTCTGGCTCACTAGAGTACTTGTACCTACCTAAGAAATAGGTCTCTTAACCGGGCAGTTAAGTCCTGCAGCCACACAGTACAGTAACTTCGCCTAAGTGAGCGTTCCCGAGGCGATAATCTAGCTCTGGCCAGTTGCATAGCTTCCAGTGTATCTGACTCACATCTCGTCGATGATACTCGAGGGAATTTGGGTGGCTTTGGGTCTTCGCGGAAATACAGCCTTCGGGGACTTCCGGATTCCTTCTGAGATGAACGAGCAGCAGTGGATGAACGAGTGTGCCCAAGACCAGACCTCCTCTCACTCCTGCATTCCCGTAGACGCCCATCAAGCCTAAGAGTAAGGGCAATAAGGGAATTGAGGCCCAGCGGTAACTCCAAAGCCGCTAGCTAATCTTTTATTTCCTCTGAAAGTCTGTGAAGGAAGGTATCGAATAGGGACTCTGGATTCCAGGCATTCTTGGTGGCCAACGTGTGAAAATCTACTGCGTAGTCTGCCCCACTACGGGAGTCTTGGCGTAATTCAAGTCGTTTTTGGGCCGCCTCTCTCTCGGATACTGGAGAATCGAACCCCTTCCTCACCTCTGCCGTGAAATCTTCACAGATGACGACACATGGCGGATTGTTGCTCCCAAACTAGCCAAGGAGAGCACCCTTCACATCATTAGCGTAATAATATACGCTATCTTCGACCGGTCCGAAGTGAACGAAGATATTGACTCGGTACCGGTACGCCCTGTATATAGCATGTTATTGTTATTTTCTTTTGTTACTTTTTTATTATTTTTTACTTTAGTTTATTTGGTAAATCTTTTCTTAACTCTTCTTGAACTGCACTGTTGGTTAAGAGTTTGTTAGTAAGCATTTCACGGTAAAGTCTACACTTCGGAGCATGTGACAAATGAAGTTTGATTTGATGCTTTTCGAACAGTCTTGAAGGAGTTCCCACATATGCTGTATACTTATTGGTTGCTTTTCCTTCTCTCTGTGGCCCAACTTATGCCAAACCATCTCAATTGGTTTGGGATGTTTGTAGAGGCCAGGTCATCTGATGCAGCACTCCATCACTCTCCTTTTTTTGTCAAATAGCCCTTGTTGAAAAATAAATGATAGTCCCACTAAGCGCAAACCAGATGGGATATCGTATCGCTGCAGAATGCTGTGGTAGCCATGCTGGTTAAGTGTGCCTTGAATTCCAAATAAATCACAGACCATGTCACCAGCAAAGAACGTCATCACACCATAACACGTCCTCCTCCATGCTTCACGGTGGAAACCACATATACTCTGCATCTCACAAAGACATGGCGGTTGGAACCAAAAATCTTAAATTTGGACTCATCTGACCAGAGGAGAGATTTCCACTGGTCTAATTTCCATTGCTCGTGTTTCTTGGCTCAAGCAAGTCTCTTCTTCTTATTGGTGTCCTCTAGTAATGGTTGCTTTGCAGCAATTTGACGAGGAAGGCCTGATTCACGTAGTCTCATCTGAACAGCTGATGTTGAGATGTGTCTGTTACTTGAACTCTGTGAAGCAGTTATTTCGGCTGCAATTTCTGAGGCTCGTAACTAATGAACTTATCTTCTGCAGCAGAGGTAACTCTTGGTCTTCCTTTCCTGTGGCGGTCCTCACGAGAGCCAGTTTCATCATAGCGCGACTGCAAACTTTAAAAGTTCTTGAAATGTCCCACATTGACTGACCTTCATGTCTTAAAGTAATCACGGACTGTCATTTCTCTTTGCTTATTTGAGCTGTTCTTGCCATAATATGGGCTTTTTTTTTTACCAAATAGGGCTATCTGTATACCAACCGTACCTTGTCACAACACAACTGACTGGCTCAAATGCATTAAGAGGGAAAGAAATTCCACAAATTAACTTTTATCAAAGCACACCTGTTAATTGAAATACATTCCAGGTAACTACCTCATGAAACTGGTTGAGAGAATGCCAAGAGTGTGCAAAGTTGTCATCAAGGCGGCTACTTCAAAGAATCTAAATTCTAAAATCTATTTTGATTTGTTTAACACTTTTTTTGGTTACTACATGATTCCATATGTGTTATTTCATAGTTTTGATGTCTTCACTATTATTCTACAATGTCGAAAATAGTCAAAATAAAGAAAAACCCTTGAATGAGTAGGTGTGTCCAAACTTTTGACTGGTACTGTACTTTATAATGCTTTTGAATGACACTCCTGGTTTTGTCGGGGAATATCGGGTTACCCGGGAGAATAGTGACTTATTTTTGGGATGGAACATATTTAAAATAACAGGAAAATATTCAACCCTATGTCATATGGTGTGCTTTGGAAGGTGCAGTCTGGTTCAACTTGTAGTCACACCAATCTCTTTTCCATTACACTATGTGACTAAACCTGCCACAATAATTCATATATCCATAACCTTGCTTGCATCCATATTTAGTAACTGTCTGCTCAGCATTTGTGGACACTTGTGAACTGATGTTGACTTGTTTTGAAATTATGTGGACATTTTGACACCCGCTAATATTGAAATGTGGTCAACATACTGGCATGTGAGTTATAAGCCAGTACTTGAGGATCTTCAGCTAGTGGTGAAAGGGTATTAGGTCAGGCTGTGACAGGGTCTGTCTGGGTTTGGGCATGTGGCTGCAGGCAGGAGGGGGGCAGGGGAGGAGGAGGAAGCCAGGAAGGAGTGCACACTCTCTGGGATGGATGGGGTGATGATGGCCCTTCTCTGGAGGAGGTGGTGGTGGAGGGGAAGGCACTCTGGGTCCCAGAGCGGAGGAACAAACGGAAGAAGTGTGTATGGGCCTACATGTGGGACACATTTGACACTATAAACACACACACACACACAAACTCTTTGGCAAAGCTCCCACCCATCAAACACAGAGAAGAAAAACAGCGTGTTGCATGCAAAGCACACCCTAGAGCGCACACACCAACACCAACACCAACACCAACACACACACACACACACACACACACACACACACACACACACACACACACACACACACACACACACACACACACACACACACACACACACACACACACACACACACACACACACACACACACACACACACACACACACACACACTCCCTTATATTGTAGAAGTTTGGCGGTCGTCACTGCAGGATGTGGAAGTGCACTGTGATAAATAAAGAGTGGCATCAGAAGTTGAAATGTTTATGCAGAGTGATATAAAAGCCTAATTGGACCAGGCACGGGCCCCAACTTTATCTTCCCTCCAGCACAGACAGAACAAAAGACACAAAAACAATTAGCAGCTCTCCAGGCCCACACACACACAAACATGCACGTGCTAACACACACATGCACGCACACGCTAACACATAAACACAGTCCGGCTTATCGGACCGGACCTGGACCAAAGTAAAACACCCGGTGTTTATGGTAGCACGGGTGAATGGGTGGTGGTGGTGGGCGGGGGGGTGTGGGGTTCAGAGCTTTGTCCCCGTCCCCCCTGACAGCAATGCTCCTTGCCCCAATCCATTCCAATGGGTCTCATTCCTTTCTGCTTATCAAAACCGCAATCTTCAATTTACTCAGGTCTCAATTCAATAAGATTGAGCGTTAACCCGCAATTACCTTTTTGGCGCTGTTGGAGGTGTAACTACGGTACTAGCTGACAAGTCAGTGAGCGGCGGCTCTTGTGTGTCACCAACCAACCACTCCCTTCCTTAATTAATATCCCTATCGTGTTAGATCAAAACGGTGGTAAAAAATGTAGGCTCGATTGATGATAGAAATAATGATATGTTTTAATAATGCGTGTTTTCATGTTAGTTTGGATTGATCAGTCTAACCGAGGTGTAGACAATGGAGCATCATGCATTCGAGTGTGTGACACGGCTGCATGGGATTTGTTGGATAAAAAGTTGGGTGTGGTTTTGATGCATCCAATGGCAATGTCCGCTATAAGGTAACGGAAGAAGCTGCTTGTGGATTGACAGCTCTAACGCAGTTCCGGCTCCGACACCACCAAAACAACCAGTATGCAGATGTCAGAGAGCACGGATCTGATAGAATCTAGCAGGTCCTTAGCGCTACTTCACAAAAATACCGATGAGAAAGGAATATTGATTTAGTTGCCTTCTTGATCTCTTGAACCATTGCTAATAATGACCATGATGTAAAATCATGCATGACTGAAAACAACTATAAAAAAAAGTGAAATGCTCGGCTTGGCTGAAGTGACCAAGTTGATTTAGGGGTTGAATGAAAAGTCAGATGTGTGTGCTGGCCCCAGAGCGCTAAGGGGGCCATGACAATATCGTCCCACTTCCTGGGACCACGACTGTCCTCTCAGGAATGTCACGCTAGCTGGAGCACAGGGTGGAACCATGGCCAGCTGTCTGGCTCTCTGTCTTTCTGTGTCTCTCTGTGATGCTCATCTCTCCTGAGGACCTGTCTACTCTCTCTGCTTTCCTCTCTCTACTCGGGCCGGGGGCCACAGGGTTCACACACACTGCACTGCTGGCAATAAATAAGAAGGGAAAGGAGCGTAGTAAATTGAGCATCCTGCCTCCTCTGACAGCTAAATTACAGAGGCTGCATGCCCTACCGACCGCCTGTACTCTCGACTAGAGGGGAGGACAAATCAGGAGATTAAACAGTGAGAACAGGATTCGGAGGATTCGCAGCCCAGTCATAAAAAAGAAAGCCTGCTCGTGGCTGTCGGTGTGATCCAGTGTCCTAAGCCCTTTAGCTGGGTAGGACACCAGCAGCACCACATCAGGTGGCGAGATGGAAGGACTGTGGCCTAATTGTTTCCATTAACGACTGCTCCCAGTTAGGTATGGTACGGAAACTGTCTACAAGAGACATACCTTTTCCCACCTTTATACATAGCTTTTCTAACATAGTATTGAAGTGTAAATGGTAACAGAAAACGCTGGACATATACAGTATATAGGGGCAGTACTCAGTCACTTCCGGAAATAAGAGGTAAAAATATAGGTTCACAATATCAACATTCAATGCATCAAAATATATGGCCATACACAAGGAATGTGACCGATGTTTAAGAAATATACGTATATATTGTACAGTGTAAAATATTAAATTAGGATTAAAAAAGCATGCAATCATTTTGACTTTTTTTTTTTAACTCTCTCATCTTTTTAAGTGGGAGAACTTGCACAATTGGTAGCTGACAAAATACTTTTTTGCCCCACTGTAGGTGGTTAACTGATTTTTGTACGTCCTTGGGTAGGTGGAGGGAGTCTGGAGGGAGTCTGGAAGGGCATCTAGGAATCTTTGGGTTGTCCAAGCATTTATAGCACGGCTTTTGATGATCCTTGGTTGGGGTCTGAGCAGATTATTTGTTGCGATTGCAAACGTAATAAAGTGCATTCGGAAAGTATTCAAACCACTTAACCTTTTCCACATTTTGTTATGTTACAGCCTTATTCTAAAATGGATGACACTTTTTTTTCCCTCAACAACCTACCCACAATATCCCAATGTATATATATATATATATATATATATATATATATATATATATATATATATATATATATAATAATGTAACAAAATGTCAAGGGGTCTGAATACTTTCCAAATGCACTGTATAGGATCTTCAACCCCAACGTGGGATATGGATGCCTTGATGACGACCTAAGGGTCGAAACCTTGCTATAATAAAACAACTTGCAAGCATGAGCAGCAGTATGCTGTGTTTTTCCTTTTTATTTTTCATGAATTCACCTACAACTCCAGCATCTTCAAAAAGTACAAATGGTTACCTTGGTAATGGTTCACAAGGTGGCTTGCATTAATAGTGTATTGACACCCGCAAAAATGTCGCAATCAGCAATATGATCGTGATACCAAGTGGTTGAGTACTTCTGGAAAACTTGAGGGAGTCCTTTGCTCAGCTTTCTAGTCTTACAGTAGGAACTTACCCACAAAATATTCACAAGATGGATCAATCAACATTAGGGAAACCTGGTTTGCAAGCAGGATAGAATCCCACATGAAAACAATAGTAGATTCTGACTAGTGTAGTCATATAGTGCCTTGCAAAAGTATTCTTGGCGTTTTTCCTATTTTGTTGTATTACAACCTGTAATTTATTAAATTGATTTTTATTTGGATTTCATGTAATGGACATACAAACATTTGTCCAAATTGGTGAAGAGAAATGAAAAAAAAGAACTTGTTTAAAAAAAATCTAAAAAATAACAACTGAAAAGTGGTACGTGCATATTCACCCCTTTTGCTATGAAGCCCCTAAATAAGATCTGGTGCAACCAATTACCTTCAGAAGTCACATAATTAGTTAAATAAAGTCCACCTGTGTGCAATCTAAGTGACACATGATCTCAGTATACATACACCTGTTCTGAAAGGCCCCAGAGTCTGCAGCTTCACCAAGCAAGCGGAACTATGAAAACCAAGGAGCTCTCCAAACAGTTCAGGGACAAAGTTGTGGAGAAGTACAGATCAGGGTTGGGTTATAAAAAAATATCAGAAACGTTGAACATCCCAAGGAGCACCATTAAATCCATTATTAAAAAATGTCAAGAATATGGCACCACAATAAACCTGCGGAAATCCACACTGTGGAAGTCTTGTCGAAGCTAGAGTAACATCCGGGCAGCCTCTCATCAATGGAGCATCGAAATGGAGCATCGGAAAATTTCTTTACCTCCACCATGAACTCCTCCTATCAAGCATGCATGCAAGGGTTGGCTCTTGTGCTTTTAAAACTCATAGCATTGCATTAATTTCATCTCAGCTCAGTTAATTTAATCTCCTGACAAGGTATAAATCCATGCACAGGTTACAGTAAAAAAAAAGATCTAATGTATCCTTCATTGTGGCAATAAATGCATTGTCTCTCCAAATTCTTTCCACTGTGAAATCACTCATTGTGTGTGTGATGAAGTCACACTAAGCAAAGCCAGTCACAACTTACTGGCCTTGCACCTGTGTATAATATCTGTGTGTTTTCTTTAACTGTGCTTTCTCTCCAGTGAGTCGGATATGGGTGGCTTCTGCGATGGATTTCATGTCAGTGCATTTCACCTTTACCAGTCCAAATGGAGAGTTCTCTGTCGGGTCGACTCATTTACCATCAGGACTAGCACAAAGATGGGGCGCGTCTGGATGGACGACCAGACCACAGGGCATGACATTGAACTGAAAGGTCTGTGCATGTCTCCTCAGCTCCAGTTCAAGTCCCCTGGTCATTGCCTCTGTCTGGCATGTTCCCTTAAAGATGCGTGAGAGAGAGTCTGGCTGGAAGACTCTCTCCTGATATTCGCTGCTTCATGAAATCAACTGGCAGTGACTCAAGAGTGACACATTTGGGTCCACAATTTGCACTTTCCCCGTTCCCAATTTGGCAGATTAGCAGCTGTGGATCCAAATCACGCAGCTCTCCGGTGGACATCACATATGCTCATCAGGAAGTGGTCACTTGAGTAGGATCTGTCAATAACTAAATTCAACACAGTTGAATTGATTGTATATCCTTTAGTGTCAAATCATTCTGTTTATTTTTCATGTGACATGTTTATAATCACGTGTGTGCCATGTATAGTGTTGATTTTATCCCACTGCTGTTAGAATCCTTATGATACCCTCATGAATTAATATGTATATTGAATACATGTTTTCACATTTAATTTGTTTTGTGCATTAAAATAAAATAAAATAAAATAAATTAAACACATAGGTTGTGTATGTCATTAATCACCTGGGTCTGTGCCAAGTTGGAGGTTTCCTTGTGAAAGTGACTTGGATAGGCACGACCTTGGTTCCCTTGGTTCCCATAGCACTGTAGTGTGCAGTCTGGTAGAGTAATGCCACTATATGGTTACACAACCCTGTTGCACCTGTCCAGGTATAGCTTTTAAGTTCTGTGGTGTGTTCAACGTCCAGTGACATCTGTGACAGAAATGCAAGGGCTAAGAGTTAACATGCTGGCCACATTTTCTTTGATTTAAGCTAACTACGACTTTTTTCATTGTAAGACTTAGACTAAAGAGGCTACCACGAACATTAGAAACTCATTACCCTTCAGTATTGCTACTCTGAGCATAGTGAGATTAGAGAGCCTTTATTAGAGGCTGTGTATGACAAACTGAACATAACCGTATGACAACAGTACAAGAGTTGGCTACAGCACAGGCAAACAGTGGGACAATAATTCAAGACTATACAGAAGTACGATTTGCAAACCCAATATTCAGCTGAGCGTATAGTGACTCTGGAGGTCATACATAACCGGATAGCAGTTTCTTCACCTAAACTTAACAGTTTGCCTTTCTATGTAATGCTTTTGCTGAAGGTAATGTGAGAAACATGTTGAGAAACATGTTGAACTCAGTGGTGCATTGGACATATTGACCCCCCAATGGTGGAACAAACTCCCTCACGACGCCAGGACAGCGGAGTCAATCACCACCTTCCGGAGACACCTGAAACCCCACCTCTTTAAGGAATACCTAGGATAGGATAAGATAAATCCTAGGATAGGATAAAGTAATCCTTCTCACCCCCCCCCCCCCTTAAAAGATTTAGATGCACTATTGTAAAGTGGCTGTTCCACAGCCACCGAATGCACCGATTTGTAAGTCGCTCTGGATAAGACCGTCTGCTAAATGACTTAAGTGTAATGTAAATGTAAATATTGAGATATGTTCGGTGGAAGGACTTGGTAAATTGTGCAACCGCACAGACAGAAATAAATAATTTGGATCTCGAAGATATGAACAGGCATCAGGGTCTACTTCCATGTTTTAAGTTACATTCCACCCCAAAATCATGTTATGGTCAGATGGTTTCTAGTCTGAGGCCAGAATTAGTACTTTAATTCCAGCATTTCATTCAAATTGAGTTGACGTAAGAAGGCCTTCGTGAGACAGTAACCCACAATACCAGTAAACGATTGCAGCTAAAATGTGAATGGTTTTGCAGCCCCTGTAAAAAAAGATCTGAAGTGAATATTCCTGTACAGGGCCGGTAACACGAAGCCTTTACATTTATCTCCCTCCTTATGGCATTGGACACTTTACAAGTGAAAACATGCAAGACAACAATGCAAGGGTTAAGAGACAAAACGTGCATGATGAGACAAGCAAGTTCAATTGAGTTCTGTTTTAATGGCAAAGAATGGTAAATACATCCACAGAAGTAAACAAGCATTAATTACTCACAGGAACAACCAACCATTATTAACAATCCTTATTAATAGATGTTTTACTGACAACACAGCAAGACTAAAGGACATAACTCGCTAGCTTACTGTAGCTAGCTGCACCATGTAGCTAGCTACCTAGCACATAAGCTAACCATTGGGATCACCTACCTTCAAAATCAGAAATTGATTGCTCAAATAACAACTTATATCCTTTATCTAGTTTGGATCTTTTCATCTTGGATAGTTTATCGACTATGTTGACAACATTATGTTGGCTGAACTTTGGTATTTTAGCCAAACATTGAATAGCTGCCATTACTGCAGCTGCAAAATAACGGGAAACAGTGGAAGTATGTTTCACTTCAGCAGCAATGAACAGCTGTTTGATCAGCTGTAGCTGCAGCTCTCGCATTACATCAGCTTGTATTTCAATCAATGAATAGAATGCATTTTTTCTTCTCTTCTTATTGGCTTAAAAATAGAAATTGGGCCAAAAGCGGTCTATTATCGGCTAACGGAAACCCTGACCTGTAGCAGCAACACACACCTGTAGCAGGCCACACACACACCTGTAGCAGGCCACACAAACCTATAGCAGGCAACACACCACACATGTAACAGGCCACACACAACTGTAGCAGGCAACACACACCTGACAGATTGGCCTATGTATGAGGAACATCAGGAAGGTGCATGTGACCGAGAGTGGGGTGGTTGCGGTTGACACAGGCTGAGCACCTCAGAAAGCTGTGTGTTACCAGCATTTCCACACGCAGATTGATGTCAGTATCATCTTTCTCAAAGACATAATGTACTGGTAGTATAGATTCAGCTTGGAATAAACTGTTTTTGATTGAGACGATGTGAGTAGGAGAGGGTAGCTTAAATGATGGATATCCTACAGCCCTCGACACACAGGGAGAACATGAAGAAGCTTTGCAGCAGGGGGGAGCTGTTGCCAAAACTATGCCTTTGCCAGAAAGAGCAGCCTGGTCTCATAGACTAGACATAATAATATATAATAAGACATAATAATAAATGTAAATCCGTCACACTCAAATCAGCATGATATGTTTCTTTTGGCATGGTTACATAAGACAATGTTACTTAAAACCTCTCTGGGATAGGGTCCAGTTTCCTGAATTTCCCACCTGACTGACATGCCCAAAGTAAACTGCCTGTTACTCAGGCCCAGAAGCCAGGATATGCATATAATTGGTAGCATTGGATAGAAACCATTTTAAAGTTTCTAAAACTGTTAAAATAATGTCTGAGACTATGACATAATTGATATGGCAGGCTAAAATCCAAAGAAAAACCAACCAGAATTGTGTTTTTTTGAGGTCACAGGCTCTAATAAAATTAAAGCCAGTTTGGGTCGCAGATGTTTTTTGTAAAAACAAATAGTCTATGTCTGCCCTGTTTTTTTTTTTTTAATATGGCCCATGTGCTGATTGAGCTTGATACCCCTGGGCTAGCATATCTATTTATTTAGCTAGCTATTTATTTAGCCAGCTAAAAACTGCTGGGAGGATGTCATGTCATTGGAGGAATGGTACATTCAGTGGCTACGTCGTTTGGTTAACTAGCAAGAAATGTGGATGACTTTCCTAGCTAGCTAGCTATGCTGAACTCGAACGACTGTAATCCAGAGTAAGCATATCTCTTAGTTGTCAGTCAAATGTATTTGGCATCGATCAAATGGGCGGGCGGGCGGGCAGGCAAGTTCCCATTCAGTTGTGAACACGTGGGTTGGGACAAGCATGTATTGGCAGGCAAGTTGCAGAAGGACAAGCAGGATATGGCTTATTAGTATATAGGCCTACTGTAGCTCTGATGGGCAATGGTGCACTGGTCTGCGTAGACTCCGGTCCTGGACAAGACAGATATTTGTATAGAGTTTTACTTACAGCAGTGTGTATTAATTGTCCAAACGCACGGCCACTTTCCCACTCTATGTTGCTGTAGAATTTTCACAAATGGCTTCCTATACGTCATTCCCAAACATTCTATGAATTTATGAAACTTGAAAATGACCATATCTAAGTGTTCGCTTGTCAGAAAATGTATATGGACAGATTTTAATAAGATTTCATGTTGCTAAAATGCTGTCAGTTCCACCTTAACCCTAACCTTAACCCCTAACACTAACCCCTATTGTCACGCCCTGGTCGAAGTATTTTGTGTTTTTCTTTATGTATTTGGTCAGGCCAGGGTGTGACATGGGTTTTTGTATGTGGTGTGTAGTTTAGTGGGATTGTAGCTTAGTGGGGTGTTCTAGGAGTCTATGGCTGTCTGAAGTGGTTCTCAATCAGAGGCAGGTGTTTATCGTTGTCTCTGATTGGGAGCCATATTTAGGCAGCCATATTCTTTGGTTGTATTGTGGGTGATTGTCTTGACGTCCTTATTCTGTGTTAGTTTGCACCAGTTTAGGCTGTTTCGGTTTTCATTACGTTTATTGTTTTGTAGAGTTTGTGTTTTTGATTCGTGTTACGTTTGTTTTATTAAACATGGATCACAATATACACGCCGCAGTTTGGTCCGACTCTCCTTCACCTTATGAAAACCGTGACACCTATCCTAGCTAACGTTAGATAGCTAGCTAGTTAACATTAACCACAATAAATTGGAATTTGTAACATATCATACTTTTTGCAAATTTGTACATACATATTTTTCTAATTCATAACATATTGTACATTGTGCAAATTCATAACATATCATACAAATTGGAATTCGTAACACATCATACGAAATGGATGATGGACATCCACAAATTAATACATCATATGAAACGTAACATTTCATTCTAAATTAAGTGTTACAAATTTTCAGGCAGAATAATATGAAATGCTCTGAGACCAGGTTGGAAAAGGCCATCTGAATGTCCACACTCCTTTCTTTCTTTCTTTCTTTCTTTCTTTCTTTCTTTCTTTCTTTCTTTCTTTCTTTCTTTCTTTCTTTGAAGCTCCTTATCAGGGGAGGAAATGGTTGATTTGATGTGGAGCACCCCCGGGGGCTTGGAGCTAAGCCCATTCTCTGTCAGACCTGGGGGTCACACACAGGCATGCATAAGTGCACACATGCACACATATGTTTGAGCACACACACACACACACATACACACAGAACAATTGCTCTTTCTTGAATAAAACATATTTTTTTACAGGTTCTTTCAAGGTTACGTACAGCTGAATCACAGATAATGACACCTAGAGAGCTTTTTCTAGCTATGCTAATGTCCTCTGGTCAACATCGCAGCACAAAATACAGCGGATTGTCATACAGCGCCTTCAGAAAGTATTCATACCCCTTGACTTATACCACATTTTGTTGTGTTACAGCCTGAATTCAAAATGGATTGAATATGTTTGTTTTCTCCCGTCTAAGCACAATACCCCATAATCACAAAGTGAACACGTGTTTTTAGAAAGTTTTGCATATTTATTGAAAATTAAATACAAAAATATCTAATTTACATACATATTCACACCCCTGAATCAATATATGTTAGAATCATTGGCAGAGATTACAGCTGTGAGTCTTTCTGGGTAAATCTCTAAGAGCTTTGCACACCTGGATTGTAACAATCTCTGCACATTATTCTTTATAAACGTTTTCAAGCTCTGTCAAGTTGGTAAATGACCATTGCTAGACAACCATTGTCAAGTTATTGTCCTGCTGAAAGGTGAATTTGTCTTTGTGTCTGTTGGAAAGCAGATTGAACCAGGTTTTCCTGTAGGACTTTGTCTGTGCTTGGCTCTATTCCGTTTATTTTTATCCCCCCCCCAAAAAAAAATAAAATAACTCCCTAATCCTTGCCGATGACAAGCAGACCCATAAACCAAATCAAATGAAATCTAATTGTATTGGTGACATACATGTTTAACAGATGTTATTGCGGGTGTAGCGAAATGCTTGTGTTTTGAGCTCCAACAGTGCAGCAATATCTAACAATTTCACAATACACACACACATTTAAAGTTTAGGAATGGAATTAAGAATATATAAATATTTGGACGAGCAATGTCGGAGCGGCATAGACTAAAATACAGTATGATGGAATATATGCATATGAGATTAGTTGTGCCAAATATGTAAACATTATTAAAGTGACTAGTGTTCCAATTATTGAAGTGGTCAGTGATTTCAAGTCTATGTCTATAGGGCAGCTGTCACGTTCGTCGTACGAACTGGAAGCATACTCGTACAAACCGGAAGCATACTCGTACAAACCGGAAGCATACTCGTACAAACCGGAAGCATACTCGTACAAACCGGAAGCATACTCGTACAAACCGGAAGCATACTCGTACAAACCGGAAGCATACTCGGACCAGCGTGCAGCGTGATCTGGGTTCCACATCTTTATTTAGTGAAACGCATAAACAAACCCATAAACAATGTCCCACAAACACAGGAGGGAAAAACAGCTACTTAAATATCATCCCCAATTAGAGACAAGGATTACCAGCTGCCTCGAATTGGGAATCATACAAATCACCAACGTAGAAAACAAAACTAGAACCCCACATAGAAAATATAAACTAGCAGCCTCTAAGGTGCTAGTGATGGCTATTTAACAGTAGGATGCCCTTGGGATAGAAGATGTTTTTCAGTCTCTCGGCCAGCTTTGATGGACCTGTACTGACCTCGCCTTCTGGATGACAGCGGAGTGAACAGGCAGTGGCTCGGGTGGTTGTTGTCCTTGATGATCTTTTTGGCCTTCCTGTGACATTGGGTGTTGTAGGTGTCCTGGAGGGCAGGTAGTTTGCCCCCGGTGATGCGTTGGGCAGACCGCACTGTGCAGTTGTGCAGTTGCCGTACCAGGCGGTGATACAGCCCGACAGGATGCTCTCAATGGTGCATCTGTTAAAGTTTGTGAGGGTTATAGGTACCAAGCCAATATGATGCAGCCACCACCATGCTTGAATTTGCCCCAAACATAACGCTATGTATTCAGGACATAAAGTTAATTTCTTTGGAATTTTTGTTGTAGTTTTAGTGCCTTATTGCAAACAGGATGTATGTTTTGGAATATTTGTATTCTGTAAAGGCTTCTTTCTTTTTATTCTGTCATTTGGGTTACTATTGTGGAGTAACTACAATGTTGTTGATCCATCCTCAGTTTTCTCCTATCACAGTCATTCAACTCTGTAACTGTTTTATAGTCACCATTGGCCTCATGGTGAAATCCCTGAGTGGTTTCCTTCCTCTCCGGCAACTGAGTTAGGAAGGACACCTGTATGTTTGTAGTGACTGGGCGTATTGAAACACCATCCAAAGTGTAATTAATAACTTCAACATTCTCAAAGGGATATTCAGTCTCTGCTTTTTTCTTTTTTACCCGTCTAACAATAGGTGCCTTTCTTTGCAAGGCATTGGCAAACCTCCCTCGTCTTTGTGGTTGAATCTGTGTTTGAAAATCACTGCTCGATTGAGGGCCCTTACAGATAATTTAAGTTTGAGGTACAAAGATGAGGTGATCTTTCAAAAATCATGTTAAACACTATGATTGCACACATAGTGAATCCTTGCAACTTATTATGTGACTTGTTAAGGCACATTTTTACTCCTGAACATATACTGAACAAAAATATAAACACAACATGCAAGAATTACATATAAGGAAATCAGTCAATTGGAATATATTCATTAGGCCCTAATCTATGGGATTCACACTGGGAATATAGATTTACATCTGTTGGTCACAGATACCGTTAAAAAGAAGTAGGGGTGTGGATCAGAAAACCAGTGCGACCACCATTTGCCTCATACATTTCGCATTGAGTTGATCAGGCTGTTGATTGTGGCCTGTGGAATGTTGTCCCACTCCTCTTCAACGGCTGTGCAAATTTGCTGGATATTGGCGGGAACTGGATCACGCTGCCGTACACGTCGATCTAGAGCATCCCGATCATGCTCAGTGGGTGACATGTCTGGTGAGAATACAGGCCATGGGAGAACTGAGACATGTTCAGCTTCCAGGGAAAAAGGGGTTGAATACTTACTGACTCAAGACATTTCAGCTTTTCATTTTGAAAAACAGAATTCCACTTTGACATTATGGGGTATTGTGTGTATGCCAGTGACACAAAACCTCAATTGAATCCATTTTAATTTCTGCCTGTACAACATGTGGAAAAAGTCAAGGGGTGTGAATACTTTTTGAAGGCACTGTGTGTGTGTGTGTGTGTGTGTGTGTGTGTGTGTGTGTGTGTGTGTGTGTGTGTGTGTGTGTGTGTGGTGTGCACTTGTGTGTGCAGAAGGAATGTTCAGTGGTAATATTGGTACCATGGGGCTGGAGTGTCACAGGATGATCCAAGTTGTGGTGACCTCATCCTCATCTTGAGTCCTGTGAACCGTTTTGCCTGCACCGTACGATTCACACACCCCTCGGATAGGCCTCCTCTCCCGGGATAAGGGCCCTTATTTTCCATGCCTGCAGGTTCCAGTGTGGGATTCCCAATCCGAAGCCTCCAGGAAAACACATTTACAACATTCCCACAGTGGTGGCCATGGAATTACTCTCTTCCTCTTTTTCTCAAATTCTTCTCCCTTTTTTCTGGGGTCTCTGCCGAGGTTGTTGTCAGATGGAGGTTTGTAAGCAGAGTGATGATTCCCGGTTCGTTTGGTGATGGGCGGTCTGTGTCCCCGCAGACACCACAGCTCTGGGTTTTGTTCCCCGCCAGCCAGCCAGCCAGCAAACCAACAGTTCTCAGCTGTGGACAAATCTCCCATGAGCCCCCTTACTCTACGGAAGCAATTAGGCATCATGGGTAGTTTGGCATAATAGACAGTGTCATTACAGATTTCCCTGGTCCCCAATTTTAACGAACAACAACTTTAAAGACGTACGCTTTAGTAAACCCTTTACAATGCCTAAATAGATGCTTTGCTTATGATTTGTAATCAAATGCATAGTATATAAAGGGTTATAAGAGGTCTGTACATCTGACACTTTGCGTTACCCTTTTTCCACACTTTACATGGCTTCTAGTCTTTATAAAGGGTTCATGAATGCTTCATTTATCCTTTAAAGTTGTTGTTTGTTTAATGTGTGACTGCATTAGAAACTTGGAACAATGTGTGGTCTTTCGCTGTTTCTTCAAGTCATTGCAATTCGTTACAAGTGCAACACATTGCGATCTTCAGTAAGTAACAGAGAACAAAATTAGGTAACATATTACATTATTATTGGTGAACGAGTATATGCTGAGTAGGTATTCAAAAATATGTGGAAAAACTGACAATAATTACAGAAACTATGACTTCCTTCCTCCGTAAAGCCACATTTCACAACTACCGGTGCCTTTGGAAAAAGCCAATTAAGCCATTTGGTTTCCTTTAATTACAACCAACGCACGTTTACTGGTAACTTAAGCCTCATTTAATATTTCCTGCCACATCAGTTGCTTAATGATTCAAATAAAAGCTCTAGAGAGTTTGCTCTCTTTAAAACACAAAAACAGAAAAGACAGGGTAGGATTTTTGCACGAAAACGGTGTGTGTAACCATTATAGGGAAAACACTCCCAGGCATAATGTTGTACTGTAATTAATATGTGGGCCTACATTATTGCACTTCTATGAAAAATTTGAAATATTTTTTTGTCATTCACCACACCCAGTCCTTCCTGTTTATTAACTGACCTGACTACATACAGAAAACGCTGTCACTCTTGTACCGTATATCATTCATATTTGATTTTGTGACAGACATATTTTCGTGTGAATGAATCAGGTTGGCCTGCTGGCTTTTTATGTATTCAGCGTCAAATGTCTCGGATCCAAATGTCGCGTATTGGAAATATGCACTTGTCTGTTGTTTGTGTGACGTGAAATAAACACAGCAGAAAGCAATGTGTCCATTGAGGAAATTAAGCGTCGGAAGCCTAAGGTATGAGATCATAACAAAAAAAAAGCATGACAATTGCTGACAGGGTAAAATTCTAGTGCAACTGCAACTAAAACGGGGTCTGTATAAAAGGTAGACAAAAAGAGATTGTGGCGAACTCTTTAACAACTTGCAGCTGTTTCCCGCTCACAGTAAGGACATAAAGTTACTCTCTCTCTCTCACACGCCTGCACGCACACACACACACACACACACACACACACACACACACACACACACACACACACACACACACACACACACACACACACACACACACACACACACACACACACACACACACACACACACAAACACACACACACAGAAGCAAGCTTAATTCCAATTTCCTACTTAACTAAGTGCTGTGGTCATTTCATGAGGAAAAAGCCATCTTGAAAGGGAAGCCACAGAGCAGTTAACATCTCTTGCATGTCAAATAACAACAGTGGTGGTGTTTGCAGACAGAGAGAATTTTGACTGCAGTTGGTGGCACAAATAAACTCTAGAATAAACAATATAACACAATACTATAGAAAGACAACCCAATAGAATACTCACCAGTGATTTGATAGGATAGGAAAACAGAACTGAACTGAAGACAAGATGGCCTTAAAGGGGAATGGAAACACTAGAGCTGTGTTCGAATACTCATACTAACTGTACTATTTGTGACGTAAATTGGGTATATACTATGCTTATAGTATGCTATTGATCATAGTATGGATATAGTTGGTATGCCAAAATTTCCCGGATGTTGTACTACATTCGCCTATACACTATTTCTGTGCTTTTAGGGCCCACAATGCAATTCCTCAGAAAATGGCCGTGACTTCACATCGTTTTCAGATTTGAAGAAAATATACAGCTGAAGTCCAAAAATACAAATTCATTGCTTTAACTAATTATGACAAATGTTAAGAAAATGTTGAGCAATGTAATGAAGTGATGACTTTTCAAATACGTCACCTTACATGTTGTTGGCTGACAATTTGTTAGCTATGCTATCCTTACGAACCACATAGCATATCATTACAGCAGTATGTACCGGTATGTTAGCTAGCTATCTAACGTTAGTTGGCTACGAATACATCAAACTTGCCAGAATATTAACTACAGTGGTTCCTCCTTTAAAAGTTGCGAGCTTGCACCGCGGGACTTAGAGGTACCCAGCGTCACAGCTTCATTGCTCCAGGCCACCGCAAGGGGGAGTTAGAGAACTCATTATGCATTTGGGTCCCAAAGGTTTTTATATGACCAATCATAGAGTGGTTCCAATTATGAATTTTGATGCGAGCCACCCTTGCCTTGTGGCAAAGCTTCAACAAGGATGGCTGACAAAACATCATGGTGGAACCAGATGAAGTTGTTATGTCATAACAAGTCAAGCAAAAAATGTATAATTGAGAGGAATATGTTAGTAAACGTAGAGGCAAACGTTTGTGCATATTTTCTTGTCATTAAGTTAATTGACGAAAATCGCTATTTAGCAAGTTATCTTACTAGCTAACATCAGCCAGCTAGCTAGTGTTAGGAGAATGAATTTGTAATATGTGTTGTTTAATGTCCTGAGAAAACCAGAAAACCAGGCGTCGTCTTGTGAAACAGTGGATGTGCAGAATCTAGCTAGCTAAACCATTTAGTGCATATTGAATGTACTATTGTGTAAGCTTGCCTTGCAATGCAGCTAAAGTAACATAGCTAGCTAACTATTTTCTTGTGTATTGTGTAGTGGAGGATAAAAATAACTGTATGCCTATGGATGTGTAGCTAGCTACAGTATGTAGCCGATCTGTGTATGGACCCTAAAATGTTAGGTTCTGATCCTAGTTGCTGTATCAGGAAGCCTATAGATTAAGGAAGCCTATAGATAGAGTAGAATATAATAACTTTTTTGTGCCAAGGATGCAAGTCCTATATACACATACTGTAGTTATTACCACGCATGAGATTACCACATTGTAGCCTGTACATTGTATATATTCACTGATCATGTACTCTTCCTTGGCAAATAAAGGTGCCGTTTAGGTATGAATCTCTGAGACATTATTTTTCAGTCATTTCAAACTCCATTATTTGAATGATGCTGTGTCTGCATGTATGTATTACAATTATACACTGCAACAGTGTTTTACCATTCCTTTCTCCTGGGACCTCAATGATTACACATTGTAACTATGCAACAGACTAGAACCATGATTGATTTGTAATTCATATATACAGAAAAAAAACTATCAACTCCCATCATCTGCATTAATCTGAGGACACAGGATAGTATTTCAATGAGATACTTAATTTCAACCAGTGGAGAATGTGAAACACTTTATTGAAAGAAGTTCATTATCCTGGTGTTATAAATACATAGACAGCATATGATTCATGAATTACAGTGCTACCCTAATATTCTCTCAGTTCATCACAATTGCGGTGTCTCCTAACCAGCCTTGGGCTCCCAGTTGGCCCGAAGGTTATCTTAAGAGCGAGTGAGGTGGCGATGACGGGAATGGCTTCCTCTCTCACATCAAAACATACCTGCAGACGAATGACAAATGGATAAAGAGAGAGCATGATTAAGCCTAGTTTTTTTTTATTCTAACACGGTCAGTCATCTTAAATCAGGAGGTGAAATACAAAACTGACCTTTGATCATTAACTCTGCCTGTATTTCAATGTAAATCGTCTCTTTAATAAATCGTCTCTTTAATAATACTTCCTGTTGACCCGACCAAGTGACATCTCACCTATGATCATGCTGTGCCCTCTGTGTCAGCCAGTTCAGATGCGGAAGGGGTTCACCAAAACAGCTGATATAACCTAGAGGGTTTAGGGAGAAGGGGGGGAGGGATGAAGTGAAGAAGAGAGACTGCAATTGTGTGTGATCTCACCTGGTGTTCACACTAAGTGGCTACAGAGTACTTTATGCAGAAAAACAGACAAATGAGGACAAACAATAGAAGATAATGTCAATAGAAGATACTGTATGTGACGCAGACACCTATCGGAGTGTACCTGAAACATTTACATTTAGAGGGCTATGTGTCTCACCACTTGCTTATTGCAAGGCTAACCCACAGGGAAATCATGACTTGGCAGCAACAGATAGACCAGTGAAAATGGCTGTGTTTATGTGGTGTAAATCTGAAAATTAGCAGCTGACATCTCAATGTTTTTTAAATTAATGCATATGAGACAGGTTCCATGTACAACAAGACAGGCAGAGATGGAGAAAAATAATACAGAACAGTTTAATTACCTCTGGTTATGGACACTTTTACAAGCAATAAAGCTACCACGGCCTGTTCCTCGGACAGTGAACATCTGGCAATATCTACATTTTCGACCCCTTGGTCAGCTCGCTCACTGAAAATAAAGAAAACAGCTTATTTTTTTATAGATATGAAAACAATAACTGAGATATGATCGATAACAAACTAGCTCGCTGCCCAGACTTACATAATTACAAAGAGGAAATTCTCCTGATTAAAATGGTGCCCGTGTAACAGTTTTGCTATCGTCCCTCTCCTCGCCCCTACCTGGGCTCGAACCAGGGACCCTCTGCACACAAAGACAACAGCCACCCTCGAAGCATCGTTTACCCATCGCTCCACAAAAGTCGTGGCCCTTGCATAGCAAGGGGAATAACTACTTCAAGGTCTCAGAGCGAGTGACGTCACCGATTGAAACGCTATTAGCACGCACCCCCTTTCCCCTATAGGAAACAATGGGAAGACTGCAGAGTTACAATATTATTTTGTTGTTTACATTTTAACTTTATAACAATGTGAGCAGGTCTCATTGCCAACAATAGCGAAGCAGGCATTGTGACGTTGAACAATAAGCTGGGAATAGAACTTTTGGAAGGCGAGTTGGTGCCATGGTGCTCAATAGAACTAATAAGAGCTGGCAGGGTGAAAAATGCACTAAAATAAGGTCTGTTTTTTTCGAGATTACTTCAAAACGACGGCAAACAGCTGGGAAATATGGTAATATTTTGAAACTGGGCTCCACGGCAGATGCAATGACCTAGTTTTTTATCAGAAAAGAACGTTGTTAAAAATTTTATGTGTCCAGCCTACTATCTACACTGATTTCAGAGTACTCTCGTCTGAGTGTACAAGAGCACAGAGTAATTACTTTACGAGCGCTCAACACCCGTTGAATATGGCCGGTGTCAGTAAACGTCGGGAAAAAAGCATAATTCAATTGTTTCCAGCAGCACATTTACAGTCACCAACGCTCTGGTTAACACGAAAACTGCCTTACCAGCTCTGCTAGCGTGAGTAAAATGGTCAGAGTGGTCTCATTTGTGTCTGGAAGTAGCTAGCCAACGTTAGCTTGGGTGCTTGCCTGCCGTTGTAAGCCAGAATGCTCAAATCAACACTATTCCCCGGCCCGAACGTCCAGTGTGCTCTCCGAGAGCGAAACGGTCTGAATTTACAAACGGACCATTTTCCTCTGAATGGAAACACCATAATATTAATCAAATTAATGATTGCGTGTGTGTGCATGTGTGTGTGCTGAATCCTTGGGGGCAAAACTATCTAGGGAGTAAGGGATAAAAACCTCACTTGAAAGCATCTCCTTGCAATGGAAACTCACAGCAGAAGATATTGGTTTGCAAACCACTAATGTACCACTAAGGAGCTTGTGTGTGTGTGTGTGTGTGTGTGTGTGTGTGTGTGTGTGTGTGTGTGTGTGTGTGTGTGTGTGTGTGTGTGTGTGTGTGTGTGTGTGTGTACGCTGTTGATGATGATAGATTTGGTTTAATGAGATCTAAGCAGGAGATGAAGCACTCACACAGATGCTGAGGTTTCCAGCTGGTCTTCCATTGAGGAGAGAGGAGAGCGAGTGTGTAAGGGAGAGAGAGAAAGAGAGACTGCCACACTTGACATGAAGAGAGTGCCATCTAGAGCCCTCCCTGGGACATCACTGAGCCTTTCATTGACACAAATGCAATTTCTCTCTCTTAAACCTCTTTCAGTCAGAAGACAGTAATACCTAAATGATTTCAGGCATTCTATGACCTCCATTCACACAGCCTGTTATTGAAGAACAATGGTACAGAGGATGGGACAATGGACACAAATGAGCCGTCGAGCCAACTCCAGCTCTGTTTCACTCCTTCGTATTGTCTAATTAAGATATAACATATTTCTCCCTGTCAGATAAATGGCATAAGTAAAACAAAATACAAAAGTTAAAACGATACAACTGCAGTATGAGCCAGGAGGGGAGAGGTCCAGTGAGACTGCCTGGTCCCCAGACTCATGTGGGGTTTGTGGCAGGCAGCTTTAGTGGCTCCCCTCCAGCGCTACTGGTGAATGGGGGAAATGAGCTCAGAGTCTACACTGCGTTTAGCAAGACTGGATAGGTGTAAACAATATGAAAAGGGTTAAACTTCCACCTTGCCTTCCAATAGCCTAAGTAGAACTTTGGCTCTACTGCTTTCAGCTTCCCAGTTTTTCCAGGTCTGTGATTGCTGCAGTGGTACAGTGCAGGCTGAGAGAAAGGATTAGAGTTATAGAATAGGGCTATGAACAGAAATGGAACCAATCCCAACTCCACTTTGGGGACTGACTGTGGAATATGCCTCTATTACAGGAGTAAAGTAAGAGAGATTTTTTTTTGTGTGTGTGTGTGTGTGTGTGTGTGTGTGTGTGTGTGTGTGTGTGTGTGTGTGTGTGTGTGTGTGTGTGTGTGTGTGTGTGTGTGTGTGTGTGTGTGTCTGTGTGTGTGTGTGTGTGTGAGAGTGAGAGAGAGAGAGAGAGTGAGAGAGAGAAAAAGCCCACCTGTACCCTCATTGGCCAGATCAGCTGGACTCAGTATCCCTGGTCTCAAAGGTGATGCAGTTCACAGGTCCTGCCTTTTTCCCAAGGTGTGGTTTTCAACCCCAACAAGATGTGGTTTTCACCATCATAGGATTCAGGCACATTCTGCATGGCAAAGCTCCAGTCAGATCCAGGGAGTTGATTATCTGTATGTAAAGCAGCATGAGAATCGTCCCCAAAGCTCAAAATAGCCCTCTATTATATCTGAAGCCAGGGATGTCATCTTTATAATTTTTTAATTTCACCTTTATTCAACCAGGTAGGCTAGTTGAGAACAACTTCTCATTTACAACTGCGACCGTACCAAGATAAAGAAAAGCAGTGCGACACAAACAACAACAAAGTTACACATGGAATAAACAAGCGTACAGTCAATAAAACAATAGAAAAAAAGTCTATGTACAGTGTGTGCAAATGGCATGAGGAGGTAAGGCAATAAATAGGCCATTGTAGAGAAGTAATTACAATTCAGCAAATTAACACTGGAGTGATAGATGAGCAGATGATTATGTGCAAGTAGAAATACTGGTGTGCAAAAGAGCAGAAAAGTAAATAAAAACAATATGGGGATGAGGTAGGTAGATTGGGTGGGCTATTTACAGATGGGCTATGTACAGCTGCAGCGATCGGTTATATAAGTCTCCAGCTTCAGCGATTTTTGCAATTCGTTCCAGTCATTGGCAGCAGAGAACTGAAAGGAAAGGCAGCCAAAGTAGGTGTTGGCTGTCACGTTCTGACCTTTATTTCCTTTGTTTTGTCTTTATTTAGTTGGTCAGGGCGTGGGTTGGGGTGGGCAGTCTATGTTTTGTGTTTCTATGTTTGGTTTCTGTTTCGGCCTAGTATGGTTCTCAATCAGAGGCAGGTGTCGTTAGTTGTCTCTGAATGAGAATCATACTTAGGTAGCCTGGGTTTCACTGTTGGTTTGTGGGTGTTTGTTTCCTGTGTCAGTGTTTGTGCCACATGGGATTGTTTTGTTTATATTCACTTTATTATTTTGTATTGTGTCATGTTCAGTTTATACTATTAAAACATGGACACTTACCACGCTGCGTTTTGGTCCGATCCTTGCTACACCTCTTCAGACGAGGAGGAGGAAATCTGTCGTTACAGAAACATCCACCAACAGAGGACCAAGCGGTGTGGTAATGGGCAGCAGCAACAGCGGCCAAAGATAGAGGACACATGGACTTGGGAGGAAATTCTAGACGGGAGAGGACCCTGGGCACAGCCAGGGAATATCGCTGCCCCAAAGCAGAGCTGGAGGCAGCGAAGGCAGAGAGCAGCACGCGGCGCAGTTGGAAGCCCGAGAGTCAGCCCCAAAAATGTATTGGGGGGGCACACGGGGAGTGTGGCGAAGCAAGGTAGGAGACCTGTGCCAACTTCCCTTTCTTACCGGAGAGCGAGAGGGACCGGGCAGGCACCGTGTTACGCTTAGGAGCGCACTGTGTCCCCGGTGCTGATGCATAGCCCGGTACGGTATATTCCAGCTCCTCGTATCGGCCGGGCTAGAGTGGGCATCGAGCCAGGTGCCATGAAGCCGGCTCTACGCATCTGGTCTCCAGTGCGTCTCCTTGGGCCGGCGTACATGGCACTAGCCTTACGCATGGTGTCCCCGGTTCGCCAGCACAGCCCAGTGCGGCCTATTCCACCTCGCCGCACTGGTTCGGGCTACAGGGAGCATTCAACCAGGTAAGGTTGGGCAGGCCTGCACGGTCAGGTCTATCCAGTACCACCTCCACGCACCAGCCCTCCGGTGGCAACCCCCCGCACCAGGCTGTCTCTCTGTCTTCTGCCTACAGGGTCTCCCGCCTGTCCAGCGCTGCCAGAGCCTTCCTCCTCTCCAGCGCTGCCAGAGTCTCCCGTCTGTCCAGAGCTGCCAGAGTCTCCCGTCTGTCCAGAGCTGCTAGAGTCTCCCATATGTCCAGAGCTGCTAGAGTCTCCCATCTGTCCAGAGCTGCTAGAGTCTCCCATCTGTCCAGAGCTGCTAGTCTCCCATCTGTCCAGAGCTGCTAGAGTCTCCCGTCTATCCAGAGCTGCTAGAGTCTCCCATCTATCCTGAGCCGTCAGAGCCGCCAGTCTGTCCTGAACCGTCAGAGCCGCCAGTCTGTCCTGAGCCGTCAGTCAGCCAGGAGCTGCCAGAACCGTCAGTCAGCCAGGAGCTGCCAGAGCCATCAGTCAGCCAGGAGCTGCCAGAGCCATCAGTCAGCCAGGAGCTGCCAGAGCCGTCAGTCAGCCAGGACCTGCCAGAGCCGCCAGCCAGCCAGGAGCTGCCAGAGCCGCCAGCCAGCCAGAAACTGCCAGAGCCGTCAGTCAGATAGGATCTGCCAGAGCCGTCAGTCAGCCAGGCGATGCCAGAATCACCCGGAGCTGCAGGAGTCTCCTGCCTGTCCGGGAGCTGCAGGAGTCTCCTGCCAGTCCGCGCTGCAGGAGTCTCCTGCCAGTCTGCAGGAGTCTCCTGCCAGTCCGCTGCCGGAGTCGCTGCGCGCCGGAGTCTCCCGCCTATTCGAGACCCATGTCTAGGGTCCCCAGTCCAAGGTCTTTGGCGATGGTCACCGCTTTAAAAGAGGCTACGGAGGCGGGCGAAGAGGCGCATTAGAACTATGGTGAAGTGGGGTCCACGTCCAGCGCCAGAACCGCCACCGCGGACAGACGCCCACCCAGACCCTCCCCTATATTTCTGTTTCGGCCTAGTATGGTTCTCAATCAGAGGCAGGTGTCATTAGTTGTCTCTGATTGAGAATCATACTTAGGTAGCCTGGGTTTCACTGTTGGTTTGTGGGTGTTTGTTTCCTGTGTCAGTGTTTGTGCCACACGGGACTGTTTCGTTTATATTCACTTTGTTATTTTGTATTGTGTCATGTTCAGTTTATACTATTAAAACATGGACACTTACCACGCTGCGTTTTGGTCCGATCCTTGCTACACCTCTTCAGACGAGGAGGAGGAAATCTGTCGTTACAGAAACATCCACCAACAGAGGACCAAGCGGTGTGGTAATGGGCAGCAGCAACAGCGGCCAAAGATAGAGGACACATGGACTTGGGAGGAAATTCTAGACGGGAGAGGACCCTGGGCACAGCCAGGGGAATATCGCTGCCCCAAAGCAGAGCTGGAGGCAGCGAAGGCAGAGAGGCAGCACGCGGCGCGGTTGGAAGCCCGAGAGTCAGCCCCAAAAATGTATTGGGGGGGGGCACACGGGGAGTGTGGCGAAGCAAGGTAGGAGACCTGTGCCAACTTCCCTTTCTTACCGGAGAGCGAGAGGGACCGGGCAGGCACCGTGTTACGCTTAGGAGCGCACTGTGTCCCCGGTGCTGATGCATAGCCCGGTACGGTATATTCCAGCTCCTCGTATCGGCCGGGCTAGAGTGGGCATCGAGCCAGGTGCCATGAAGCCGGCTCTACGCATCTGGTCTCCAGTGCGTCTCCTTGGGCCGGCGTACATGGCACTAGCCTTACGCATGGTGTCCCCGGTTCGCCAGCACAGCCCAATGCGGCCTATTCCACCTCGCCGCACTGGTTCGGGCTACGGGAGCATTCAACCAGGTAAGGTTGGGCAGGCCTGCACGGTCAGGTCTATCCAGTACCACCTCCACGCACCAGCCCTCCGGTGGCAACCCCCGCACCAGGCTGTCTCTCTGTCTTCTGCCTACAGGGTCTCCCGCCTGTCCAGTGCTGCCAGAGCCTTCCTCCTCTCCAGCGCTGCCAGAGTCTCCCGTCTGTCCAGAGCTGCCAGAGTCTCCCGTCTGTCCAGAGCTGCTAGAGTCTCCCGTCTGTCCAGAGCTGCTAGAGTCTCCCATATGTCCAGAGCTGCTAGAGTCTCCCATCTGTCCAGAGCTGCTAGAGTCTCCCATCTGTCCAGAGCTGCTAGTCTCCCATCTGTCCAGAGCTGCTAGAGTCTCCCGTCTATCCAGAGCTGCTAGAGTCTCCCATCTATCCTGAGCCGTCAGAGCCGCCAGTCTGTCCTGAACCGTCAGAGCCGCCAGTCTGTCCTGAGCCGCCAGTCAGCCAGGAGCTGCCAGAGCCGTCAGTCAGCCAGGAGCTGCCAGAGCCATCAGTCAGCCAGGAGCTGCCAGAGCCATCAGTCAGCCAGGAGCTGCCAGAGCCGTCAGTCAGCCAGGAGCTGCCAGAGCCGTCAGTCAGCCAGGACCTGCCAGAGCCGCCAGCCAGCCAGGAGCTGCCAGAGCCGCCAGCCAGCCAGAAACTGCCAGAGCCGTCAGTCAGATAGGATCTGCCAGAGCCGTCAGTCAGCCAGGCGATGCCAGAATCACCCTTCACTCCGGAGCTGCAGGAGTCTCCTGCCTGTCCGGAGCTGCAGGAGTCTCCTGCCAGTCCGGCGCTGCCGGAGTCTCCCGCCTATTCGAGACCCATGTCTAGGGTCCCCAGTCCAAGGTTTTTGGCGATGGTCACCGCTTTAAAAGAGGCCACGGAGGCGGGCGAAGAGGCGCATTAGAACTATGGTGAAGTGGGGTCCACGTCCCGCGCCAGAACCGCCACCGCGGACAGGCGCCCACCCAGACCCTCCCCTATATTTCTGTTTCGGCCTAGTATGGTTCTCAATCAGAGGCAGGTGTCATTAGTTGTCTCTGATTGAGAATCATACTTAGGTAGCCTGGGTTTCACTGTTGGTTTGTGGGTGTTTGTTTCCTGTGTCAGTGTTTGTGCCACACGGGACTGTTTCGTTTATATTCACTTTGTTATTTTGTATTGTGTCATGTTCAGTTTATACTATTAAAACATGGACACTTACCACGCTGCGTTTTGGTCATATCCTTGCTACACCTCTTCAGACGAGGAAATCTGTCGTTACATTGGATTTGGGGATGACTAGTGAGATATACTGTACATGCTGGAGCTCGTGCTACGGGTGGGTGTTGTTATCGTCACAAGGCGGAGACTTATAGCATAGACTTATAGACTTATAGATGACATGGAGCCAGTGGGTCTGACGACAAATATGCATCGAGGGCCAGCCGACTAGAACATACAGGTCACAGTGGTGGGTGGCTTTGTTGACAAAACAGATGGCACTGTGATAGACTGCATCCAGTTTGCTGAGTAGAGTTTTGGAAGCTATTTTGTAAATGACATCGCCGAAGTCGAGGATCGGTAGGATAGTCAATTTTATGAGGTTATGTTTGGCAGCGTGAGTGAAAGAGGCTTTGTTGCAAAATAGGAAGCAGATTATAGATTTAATTATGGATTGGAGATGTTTAATATGAGTCTGGAAGGAGAGTTTACAGTCTAGCCAGTAACCTAGGTATTTGTAGTTGTCCACATATTCTAAGTCAGAGCCGTCCAGAGTAGTGATGTTGGACAGGCGGGTAGGTGCAGGTAGAGATCGGTTGAAGAGCATGCATTTGGTTTTACTATCGTTAAAGAGCAGTTGGAGGCCACGAAAGGAGTGTTGTATGGCATTGAAGCTCGTTTGGAGGTTAGTTAACACAGTGTCCAAAGCAGGGCCAGATGTATACAGAATGGTGTCGTCTGCGTAGAGGTGGATCAGGGAATTACCAGCAGCAAGAGCGACACCGTTGATATATACAGAGAAGAGAATCGGCCTGACAATTAAACTCTGTGGCACCCCTAAAGAAACTGCCAGAGGTCCGGACAACAGACCCTCCGATTTGACACACTGAACTCTGTCTGAGAAGTAGTTGGTGAACCAGGCGAGCCAGTCATTTGAGAAACAAAGGCTGTTGAGTCTGCCGATAAGATTACGGTGATTGACAGAGTCGAAAGCCTTGGCAAGGTCGATGAAGACGATGGCGGTTATGATATCATTTAGGACCTTGAGCTTGGCTGAGGTGCACCCGGGACCAGCTCAAAAACCGGATTGCACAGTGGAAAAGGTATTTGAAATGGTCAGTGATCTGTTTATTAACTTAGCTTTTGAAGACTTTAAATAGTCACTGCAGGATGGATATAGGTCTATAACAGTTTGGGTCCAGAGTGTCACCCCCTTTGAAGAGGGGGGATGACAGCTGCAGCTTTCCAATCATTAGGGATCTCGGACGATACGAAAGAGAGGTTGAACAGACTGGTAATAGGGGTTGCAAAAATGGCGGCGGATCATTTTTGAAAAAGAGGGTGCAGATTGTCTAGCCCAGCTGATTTGTACAGGTCCAGGTTTTGCAGCTCTTTTAGAACATCTGCTATCTGGATTTGGGTGAAGGAGAAGCTGGGGAGGCTTGGGCAAGTAGCTGCGTGGGGTGCAGAGCTGTTGGCCGGGTTTGGAGTAGCCAGGAGAAAAGCATGGCCAGCCATAGAGAAATGCTTGTTGAAATTCTCGATTATCGTGGATTTATTGGCGGTGACAATGTTACCTAGCCTCAGTGCAGTGGGCAGCTGGGAGGAGGTGCTCTTATTCTCCATGGACTTTACAGTGTCCCAGAACTTTTTGGAGTTAGAGCTACAGGATGAAAATATCTGTTTGAAAAAGCTAGCCTTTGTTTTCCTGGCTGACTGTGTGTATTCGTTCCTGATTTCCCTGAAAAGTTGCATATCGTGGGGACTATTTGATGCTAGTGCAATACGCCACAGGATGTTTTTGTGCTGTTCAAGGGCAGTCAAGTCTGGAGTGAACCAAGGGCTATATCTGTTCTTAGTTCTACATTTTTTGAAAGGGGCATGCTTATTTGGTGAGGAAATTACTTTAAAAGAACGACCAGGCATCCACTACTGACGGGATGAGGACAATATCCTTCCAGGATACCCGGGCCAGGTCGATTAGAAAGGCCTGCTCACAGAAGTGTTTTAGGGAGCGTTTTACAGTGATGAGGGGTGGTCATTTGACTGCGGACCCATAGCGGATGTAGGCAATGAGGCAGTGATTGCTGAGATCCTGATTGAAAACAGCAGAGGTGTGTTTGGAGAGCAAGTTAGTCAGGATGATATCTAAGAGGGTTCCCATGGTTACGGATTTAGGGTTGTACCTGGAGTGTTTCTTGATAATTTGTGTGAGATTGAGGGCATCAAGCTTAGATTGTAGAATTGCCTGGGTGTTTAGCATATCCCAGTTTAAGTCACCTAACAGAACAAACTCTGAAGATAGATGGGGAGCAATCAATTCACATATGGTGTCCAGGGCACAGCTGGGAGCTGAGAGGGGTCTATAACAGGCTGCAAAAGTGAGAGACTTATTTCTGGAGAGATTTATTTTTGAAATTAGACTGTTTGGGCATAGTATGGAAAGTATGACAGAACTTTGCAGGCTATCTCTGGAGTAGATTGCAACTCCTCCCCCTTTGGCAGTTCAATCTGGACGGAAAACTGGTAGCAGAACTGGTAGCCTAGTGTGTTGTGGACAGAGAATTAAAGGAGCAGATTTCTGGGTGTGGTAGAACAGATTCGGGGCATAATGTACAGACAGGGGTATGGTGGGGTGCGGGTACTGTGGAGGTAAGCCCAGGCACCGAGTGATGATAAGAGAGGTTGCTTCTCTGGATGGGCTAGTTATGCTGGGTGAGGTCATTGCATGTGTGGGAGGTGGGACAAAGGAGGTATCTGAGGCATGTTGAGTGGGACTAGGGGCTCCACAGTAAACTAAAACAATGATAACTATCTTAAACAACAGTGTACAAGGCATATTGACATTTGAGAGAGACATAAAGCGAGGCATAAATCAATCACAGGTGTTGATTTGGAGAGCTAGCTAAGACAACAATGGGTAAGACAACAACAGCTAATCAGCTAAGACAACAATAGGTAAAATGGCAATGAATGGGCAGAGAGGGTCGGTTAACTACACACAGGGCCTGAGTTTGAGGCAGGGGCTGACAGATAAACAAAAACAATATAAACAAAATGTAATACCGTGATTAATGAACAGTCCAGCAGGCATCAGCTATGTAGCCAAGTGATCATAGGGTCCAGTGAACAGCAATATATGGAACAGGGGCTTCCCTGGTCCATCCCCGGGGAGTAGTCGTTACTACGCTAGCATGCGGGAGACACCGCGTTTAAAGTTAGCAGGCCGGGGTCAGATGGCGAAAGAGGTATTGGAGTTGTAGTAATTTTGTTTGCTAGCCGGGAGATGCGCCTGGCTCGCGGCTGACTGGTGCTAGCTTCGGGACAGGGGCGTTAGCCACTCGGTAGCAGCTAGCTAGCAGCGATGATACGATGCAAGGCTCCAGAGCTTACGCCGAGGATCTGGTGGAATAGTGGAGTCTAGCCGTGTTGGGGGTAGAGTCCGGGAGGCATCGGCTGAGTAGCCGAGTGATCACAGAGTAGGCCGGGAGGTGGGCCTGGCTCATGGTTAGCTTCGGGGCTGGGTCACTCGGTGGCAGTTAGCAAGCTGTGATGATCAGGAGTAATGGTCCAGGGTTTATGGCAGGAAACCGGCGTTATAGTGGAGAAAACAGTCCGATACAGGCAGGCTGGCAAGTATTATCCAGGCTAAAAAAAAACTATTAACGGCTGGTGTCTGTGCAGCAGGTAAAGGCCGCTAGCAGTGGCTAACAATGACTAAACAGGTAGTAGCTAATTTGCTGGATAGCTTCTGATGGCTAGCTGCTGATGGAGGTTCTGGCTACAAGGTCTAAAAAAATAGCAGATCCGTGTCAAATTGGGTGATGCGGGTTACCAGAAGGTATGTTTAACTTAAAAATGGAAAAGATATTGAAAATAAATTGAAATATATATAAAAAATAAAAAAAAATACAAAAAGTAAACGAGAGGAGGATTAACCACGTCTGCACTGCTACGCCATCTTGGAAATCAAGATGATATGTGCTCAGAGAGCTGTGACTGAAGCTGTGTGCAGCTGCCCCAGTCTCCATTTCCCAAGTTTAATGTCAATCAACCAGGGCTCCAGACTGCAACCATTAAGTCGCATTTTGCAACCCTTTGACTTGGCTGTGAGAGTAAAACATTTTAACTGCTTGCATCGGTCCAAGATGCATATTCTACATTGTCACCTCACTCAAAACGGCTAAAACCATGATTTGGTCAAACAGTAAAGTACATTATTCTCATGGTTTCTATCATCAAAGTGCCTGCCTGCCCCTGTATCTGTTTCGCTTGGGCCTTTTCCTGTGTCGAGCGAGCTACTCTCTCTCTCCTATCCCGGTGTGACGAAGCGGCTCAGCGCCGATATCGTGCTGTGATTATTTCCAGACTTGTGGACTCGAGTCACATAACTTGGAATGGAGTTGAGTCTCGAGTCACTAATTCGATAACTTGAGACTCGACTTTGACTGATGACCTGAAATTATTGACCTGAAATAATCAGGTTTTGTAACGTTTTGATGCTCATTTCTCTGAGTCTCCATGGATTACTCTCCACGCGGCAAGAGACAGTAGCCGCAGTATCGCCCTTGCAAAAGAAACAGATTGGTTAATGAAATGCACACTTGGCCCTCTGATTGGACCAGCAAACTGTCAATCGACACAGGTCGTGTGAGCAAATGAACAGATTTGATTTGTACAGCAGCAGAGTTAAATCTATATTCCCTTCTAATCCTACAATAATGGCAAGCATTTCATCATTCCATGGACCCCAAAGTTTGATAAGATCATTTTCATTTTGGCCAACCATTTTTAACCTCTGATTTCACAGCTGAACATTCAAAGGCTCATGAATCAACTAATCAACAAGCTTTGATGATTAGGGCAAGAGTGTTAGGACAAAAACAAAACATGCATCCTTTGTCTGGGGATTTTATGACACATCATGCCGATTGTAAATCTTAAGGCATCTGACAAAATCCCTTTGTCCTCTCAATATGGAGGAATGGGGTTGTATGATGAGCCTATGGAGAACCTACATCTGAACAGTAACATGCAATAAATGGACTTTGGGACAGTATGTTTCGTCAGCCAAAATGGTAGTAATGACGATAGCTGGAATATGAAAATGAATGTCGTTTTTTGCTATGTTGTTAAAAGTTAAATGGAGACGTTACAACGAAAACATTGTAACTTGAAGAGTTTTCACAAGATGTACCAGATGTTTGCATATTGTACATTTTGTGGAAAATGTCCAGATGGAATAGAATGTTTTTTTGTAATGATGAAATGTGATGTTAGTTGTCTAAATTAGATCTGAGTCAAATCCAGACCTTGCCTCGTAACTAGTTACGCCCAGAGAACTTGCCCTAAAAGGCGGAAACACCCATTTCTG
Organism: Oncorhynchus keta; assembly: GCF_023373465.1. NCBI lineage: Eukaryota > Metazoa > Chordata > Actinopteri > Salmoniformes > Salmonidae > Oncorhynchus > Oncorhynchus keta. Next base: position 42,889,337 of record NC_068454.1, on the reverse strand, counting down.
ACCAGAGGGTACAAAACATGTGCGTTAACAAAAACGCAACTCAAGGTCGAAGAAGACAAAGGAACCTCTTAAATCATTGGTACCTCTTAATCTATGCTACGGATGAGTAGCTGTGTCTAAGAGGGTGAATACAAGCAGGACCCACCGGCTATTCTCTCCAAGGAATCGTGTGTCGACACTGCATTCATTCCCACGCTGGAACCATCTACACGGCTGATTAGCCGTCCTCAAAAGACACCTTTTTCAGAACAAGGCGAGGAAACAGACCACTAAGACAAAGGACACTGACATCGTGAGGACAATCAGAGAGTTACACCCGCTAACCAAAGGAGGGCCGTCATCAGAGGAGAAGTCGAACCTGGTCCACAAAGAGACACCCCATCGGAGACATCCAACACGTAATTACATCATTATATTCTGACCCATAAGAGTGGCAGTTCGGGGCAAGGTTAGGGTTAAACCAGGCATAGTTTAGAAACGTATTCAAGTGTGCTTTTCTCTCGTGCACTCTCTCTTTCTCTCTCTTTTTTAAATCCCTGTTTTGTGTAACATGTGTAATATAGTGTTGGCCTGCTTAGGGACCTGTTTCATTGAACTAAGTTCTAATCAATAGCTTAGACTGTGTGTTTGTGTACATGTATCTTATATTGTCATTTTAGCTTGTTACTAAGTAAATAATCAACTTAATTGGCGTGGCACGGACTTATTTCGTGAGACTTGGGTTTGTGCAGATTCCCGGATTATGCGACGTTCAGGATGAGACTGTAGAGGAAATTAATTAATTAGCGGCGGTTGTAGAATCGATATTCTGATATTCTTTGAGTTAATTTGGGAAATAGAAACTCAACAAAAACCCAAACCTTCCCATGGTGCCCCAGGTTACTTAGTTAATAATTACCTGATTCATTTAATCACGTATTATTATGAACAGTTAATCATTCGATAAGCAGCAGTCGTCACATTAATCAACACAACGTTACGACAAGAGGAATATTGTGACAGGGACACAGAACAGTGGATTTATGAGGAATGGAGGGCGAAAAAGAAAGAAGAGGTTGAAGAGAATGCGGAAAGCAGAGGTTGGATTTGAGGAAGATGGCGATAAAAATGGAGATGGGGTGTTGAAGAAGATTGGTGTCAAGTGCAAACAGAATGAGCTGTGCGGTAGGCTGAGTTCTGGAGGTGAAATGGAAGTGAATGAGGGCAATTTAATTGAGGTGGAAGGTGAAGAGCTCAGAGTCCGAGGCTGGCATCAATAGATGTGATAAGGAGAATCTGGTCCAGTAGGAGTGAAGTCTTTGGAGAAAGTTGATCCTTGCCTTGATCCATTTGTGGTTTCAGGGTGGGTGGGAAAGGAGTTGGGTGCAGTTGAATCAATGAACGTAACCTGTAGTGGACTTGTGATATTTGTTTGTGTTTCTTCTGACCAGAGGGAGCAGGTGCTCTGGGTCACGCAACTTGGGTCAAGATAATATATATAATAATAATATAATAATATATGCCATTTAGCTGACGCTTTTATCCAAAGCGACTTACAGTCATGTGTGCATACATTCTACGTATGGGTGGTCCCGGGAATCGAACCCACTACCCTGGCGTTACAAGCGCCATGCTCTACCAACTGAGCCACAGAAGGACCAAGATATGTTTCTTGCTTTGCTCTTAGGAACAGGGCGCCATTGAAAGGAGTGATTTCTGGAGTAGCGTTAAGTTTAGAGGTGGAGCAATTGAAGTTGAAGATTTCTGATGTTTGGACTGTCAGTCCTTTTGAGTGTTGAGTCAGAGTCTTAACCTGACAAAGTTGTGTTAGAATATATCAGTTATCCACAAATCCTGCTTTTGTGCCGAATCCACTGTGCTGTTTCAGGTGCTAAGTTTATGGTCATGTCGCAGCAGTTTGTAGGAGGCAGATTCCAAGAAATAGGACATGTGCAGGAGGGCATGGGATAGAGGATTGTGTAGTTTGTGGATGAAGTTGTGTGTCAACTGTAGGGGTGCCCATGTTGCTGGAGATCGGAAATGTCCGGTGGGATAGAGGCAGGTTGAGGTGGCTAGAGCCAGAGTAGTGCAGGTGCTGTACGCTGAGGCAATGAAGAAAGGAGGATGGTTCAATGTGAGGTATCCTGAGAGGATCCCTGTGAGTAGTAGATCTGTGCCAGCACAGACGGATAGGCCAACGAGTGATACAGTGTGTTTGGAAAGTATTCAAACCCCTTGACTTGATTTTTGTTACGTTACAGCCTTATTCTAAAATGTAATCAAATGTTTTTTTCCCCCCTCATCAATCCACACACAATACCCTATAATTATAAAGCCAAAACAGGTAAATTGTTTTCTGCTAATTTATTGAAAATAAAAAAAACAGAAATATCACATTGTGACCCGATTCAGGAAACTCGACATATTTCTCAAGTCACGACTTCACAAGAGAGCTGTTTGTTTAAACATTAAAAATATTTTTTTCATCAAAATGCGTTTTTTTGGCAGAAATGCCGTCTCGAACTTGTGAACTTTCATGTGCCTTAATATCAAACTTGTATGCCATCTGTAAATATGAATAAAAAATGTTGGTCTGGTAGTTGGCAACCTGGCAACCTTCCCGCTAGCCATGACCTGCTGAGATAATGAGTGGGCTGGACATGCCGAGAGATGAGTTTAGATTGGTCTGCCATGTAGCAGATTGGAGCTGGTCAGTATGTCTAGGTAATCGTGTCAAATGTGGATTTTTCTTTAATGTATAGCGTTGTAAAACTGCATAAACCTAATGTCAAGTTAAAGTGTACTGTTAGCTAGCTAATGTTAGCTGGCTGGCTCTCGACTTTCTGGAGGACTCAGTTTTGAAATCAGTGGAATTCGATTATGATAGCTAAGGAGATGGGCAAGAGGGTAGCCCAGGGTAGCCTAGAATCATTAAAAGCATTAAAGGAACCTGTAACCACACCTGCATAGCATAAGAAATGCCAATATACAAAATACATAGACACACATTGTAATCCAGATGCATGCCTGGATAAGAAGTGTCAGAATCAATATCATTTATGTACTTATGACTATAGCCTGGTGGGTGCTGATATAAACTATATAATGAATGTACTTGTGACTGCAGCCTGGTAGAGGCCTCTATTATATTTTAACCAAACTGTCACAGTTGCGCCACCAATATAATCGGTTCAATGATTTGTAGAGGCGGGGAAAAGCCACAAGCGACCAATAAACGGTGGAAAATCTATGGCTGCAGACGGGTCTTACTGGACGAATTGCACAAACAGGTTGCCACCTTAAGAAGGTAAGCAATGGTCTTACTTATAGAATAAAGTTTGTGTGGTTCGTTTCGAGAGCCTGCCTCAGCAATAGAACACCAACTAGGTCTCTCCAAATTGAACAAACTAAAGGATATTGAGAGCTTTTGAATTCAATGAATGCAAGCAAAATAAAGAAAGGGAACGCTTTGGGGTTACAATAGTGAAGGTATAATAGAAATATTTGCATGGACCACTGTGGATTGGGAGTTGTGTGCTTCATCTGTTTTGGATGGTTCAGTTGAGTGGGGTTACTCACTTGTTTTGTTTATGGGAGTTCATCTGACTAAGTTTATTCAGTCTGTTTGATGTTAGGATTGTTTTGTCTGATTCAATTTGTCTGTTCAACCTGCTTGAGGTTGCGGGCGCAAATTTGTTGCAAACGCAATTCATTCATCTTATTCAATCAGTCCAAGTCGGGCGGGCCATTCAATTTATCCGACTCGCTCAGCTGCTCATCTGGGGAATTTGTTCGATCTCGTTCAATTCATCCGTCTGCCCTGTTGACTGTTCTGCTCAACCCATTTTGGGGTGGCAGATGTCCGTCTTCATGGTCGAATACAATAAGTAGAAGTCCTATGGTTATCACTTTATTGTGTCTGGGGAAGTGTATCAATAAAGGACTGATCAGATAGGCAAAAATCCTGTGGTTACCGCCTTGTTGTGTTGAGGAAGTGAATCAGCAAGGGACTGCTCAGACAGGTAAAACCCTGTATAATACTGCTTTTCTGTGTCGAGGAAGTGTATCAGAGAAGGGCTGAATTTGCAGGTCGCTTAGAAAAGCGTGAGAGAGAGTGTGAAAGTGAGTGTGAAAACTCTCTGTCCTTGGTGAGAAAAGGTTGCGCACCTCTCCCGGATCGTCACTTAAGTATGACCTGGTGGGGCGGAGGCACCCAGTCCCGCACTAAAAGAGGGGAGTGTGAATGGTGCACGAATGACTATTATAGTAATATGATACTAGAGATCTTAAGTAATTAGTGAACAAAGATAGTAAATGGAAAAAACATACCAGAAGGGGTATGGTCACAACATGACAGACGTTGCATTGGTAAAATCATCAAGTCCTGTAAGCATCCAGGTTAAACCAAATGCTAAGCCCCCTGGAAAGCCCAATACTATACGAAGCCAGAAGCTGAGGAAGCCATAAGCATGACAATTGAGGGACTGAAAAAAGCAGGGGTATTGATAGAAACACAACGTTTCTGTAATACACCATTACACAGAACCCAAACTGGCTGCTGATACTCTTTATTATCTAGGCAGATTGCCCAGTCACTTTTACCCTTACCTACATGTACATATTACCTCAATTATCTCGTACCCCTGCACATTGAGTACAGATACACCTTGTAAATACTAGCTTCATTATTGTTATGTTATTGAGTTACTATTCCACCACCCCCATCCCCCAAAAGTCATATTTTTGTATTTTTTTACTTGGGCAATGTTGGGAAAGGGCTCGTGAGTAAAGCATTTCACTTTAAAGTCTACACCTGTTGTATTCAGCGCATGTGACAAATAGATTTTGATTTGACTTCAGGCCTGTCTTCCAGGAGAGTTTACTTTAGTCCTACAGCAAGAGGGCAAACACAGATAGACAATGGGAGTAGTGGCTGTATGTGCTACAACAGCCTGCACTAATCCAACTGATCAACTTCAGACAAAGGCCAGTCTTTGCTTTAAAGCAGGTGTCCACTTGCCTCTAAAGGGGCCTCTATATCCTAACTTCTATCCCAAATGCCCAGACAAAAACCTCACTTAAGAGATTTTAAGGCTTCTTAATTACATGTGTGTGCGTCGCAGCTGTTTTATGGATTGCCAAAAAACGGTCCAGCGGCTGATGTTATAATAGAGATGATTTAATACATGTTTTAGTTATGTCACGTTGGGCTAGACTTCAACGGAGAGGATCTCCTCACAATTGTGACTAGGTCGTGCCACGATGAGTTTGGGTGAACCCGTCAGAAACACACATTCGGGTTGTTTGTCATTGGGCTCATAATGCAACACGAGCTACCCAGACCAGTCATTAAGATTAGAGAATGAAATATATGGATTTTTTTAGGGACTATACAGATTTTTGGGAGGCCGATGGCCAATATATTATGCCGATATTCATGATAACTACATTTTTAAATGTTGATGACAAATATTCCCAGAGACAGACATTATTGCATTAATTTTCAAATCAATCAATAAATTTAACTTTGTTTTTAACAATCTAATTACATAACGAGGTACTGTATGTTTTCATGAGTCTCACCTATCCACACATATGAGCGTGTAATCCAAACTGTCCGGACGCTACAGACGATTTTGTGAGAAGATCGATTTTCGGGATGTCTCATGATCTGACAAACATCGCTCTAGCTCTGTCACCTTTCACCCCAGATGTGACATCGGCGGATGCTGTAGATTGAGATTCCAATGCAAAGCAGATATCTCTGACAGATGTTTATGGGGATGTTTTATTATGCTAATTAGATTTACGCGGTGGCACGGACATTGACTCTAGGGGGTTAAGGGGAGCTCACGGTTAAGGTTTTGGTTAGCTAACATGCTATGTAGTTACAAAGTAGCAAGTAGTTGATAAGTTGCTAATTAGCTAAAATCCTAAAGTTGTCTGTGATGATATTTGAACTCGCAACTTTTGTGCTGATAGATGTTTGCTTTATACACCCACCCATCCACCCTGGCTAACGACTCACGGCCCTGATTGTATTACTTTTGATGTTACCTGGAAATGTGTATATACACCCTGGCCCATCTACTGTTGCAAACCCCAATCCTGACTTGTGCTCTGATTTCTGCTTCACAGGTTTTCTGCACATTAAGCTTATTACCTAAAAATGATTCATTTAACATGTGGGTTCACAGCTCCAATCCAGATGTGTTGGTCATTACTGAGACATGGTTAAGGAGGAGTGTTTTGAACACTGATGTTAACCTTTCTGGTTATAACCTTTTCCGGCAGACAGATCTTTCAAAAGGTGGTGGAGTGGCAATGTTTACCAAGGAACATCTTCAGTGCTCTGTTGTCTCTACCAAGTCTGTCCCCAAACAATTTGATTTGCTGGTTTTAAGCATTAAACTTTCAAATAGCTTTTGGTTGACTGTTGCAGAGTGTTATTGTCCACCATCAGCCCTGGTCTGTACACTACCTGCCCTCTCTCCTGGCCACTTACACTAAGTCTGAATTTGTCCTGCTAGGTGACCTAAACTGGGACATCCTTAAATCACCTGGACAGGTCCTAAAGCAATGGGATTCGCTAAATATTTCTCGGATTATGACCAATCCCACAAGGTATGACTCCAGAAAAGGCTACTCTCCTTGGTGTTATCCGCACAAATAATCCTGATCGGTATCAGTCTGGTGTTTTCTGTAATGACCTTAGTGATCGCTGTTTACAGCCTGTGTTCGTAATGGCTGCTCAGTGAAACGACCTGTCCTGATTGGTCATAGACGCTTGCTAAAAATATTAATGAGCAAGCCTTCCTTCATGACCTGGCCTCTGTAAATTGGTATAGAATCAGCTTGATCCCCTCTGTCGAAGATGCTTGGGCCTTCTTTTTAAATATCTTCAGTGGTATTGTTAACAGACATGCCCCCATAAAGAAAATGATAATTAAAAACAGGTTCAGCCCCTGGTTCGACCGTGATCTGGCAGAGTTACTCCACCTCAAGAATTCTATTTGGCAAAAGGCTCAGCACATAAATACTCAGGCTGACTGGCTGTCAATCAGGCAAATGAAAAATAAGTGTAATCAGGCTAGCTCAGTGCTGCCCCTTTTCATTGAGTAAAGTCGTCCATCCGCATGTTTTCCAGACGAAACAGTTCGGAAGAATTTGTGAATATACTGTATTATGACGACATTTTGTGACCTTTTTGTTTTGGATTTCAGTAAGGGTTTTTTCATCTGTACGGGCACACACATTTCATCTGTGATTGGTCAACAGAAGGAATTCATCAATAAAGTATTGTCATTCAACGAGACGACTCGTTTTCATGTACATGTTTTGGTTGAGAAATACAGCACCAAACATCTCAGTTCGATGTAAAATTGCGCGACTAAGATCGCTTCTGCAACAACGTCAAAATGAATGACAGATTTATTGAGTTATCTTGGATTCATTTGGACTATTTTGAGGCTGCGGCATCTCAAAATGGAAAAACAGTAGTATTGCCGCTTTTTTCTCATTTTTCAAGTGAAGGTCTTTTAAGGGAGTATTTGAGCACACTCAAATTGAAGGCCGACCGGGGTACTGCAGGCTACCAAATTATCTTTAGAACTTATTCTGTGTACGCTTTTAAAATAATCGGTTCAAGGACACAGTGCATTCAGAAAGAGTTCAGATCCCTTCACTTTTTCCACATTTTGTTAGGTTACAGCCTTATTCTACAATTGATAAAATATTTATTTCCCTCACCAATCTACACACAATACCCAAATAATGACTAAGTGGAAACACGTTATTGCCAATGTATTACAAATAAAAAACAAATACCTTATTTACATAAGTATTCAGATCTTTTGCTATGAGACTCGATAATTGAGCTCAAGTGCATCCTGTTTCCATTGATCATCCTTGAGATGTTTCTACAACTTGATTGGAGTCCACCTGTGGTAAATTAAATTGATTGGACCTGTCTATATGAGGTCCCACAGTTGACATTGCATGTCAGAGCAAAAAACAAGTCATGAGGTCGTAGAAATTGTCCGTAGAGCTCCGAGACAGGATTGTGTCGAGGCACAGATCTGGGGAAGGGTACCAACACATTTCTGCAGCATTGAAGGTTTTAAGAACACCGTGACCTCCATCATTCTTAAATGGAAGAAGTTTGGAACCACCAAAACTTCCTAGAGCTGGCTGCCCGGCCAAACTGAGACTTCAGGCCTTGGTCAGGAAGGTGGAGCTCTGTCACTCTGACAGAGCTCCAGAGATCCTCTGTGGAGATGGGAGAACCTTCCAGAAAAACAACCATCTCTGCAGCACTCCACTAATCAGGTTGTTATGGTAGAGTGGACAAAAGGAACACCTATGTGAGAATGATATTCATTGACTACAACACAGTGTTCAACACCATATTGCCCTCAAAGCTCATTATTATCACTAAGTTAAGGACCCTGGGACTAAACACCTCCTTTTGCAACTGGATCCTGGACTTCCTGACGGGCCTCCCCCAGGTGTTTAGGGTAGGTAACAACACGGGGGCCCCTCAGGGGTGCGTGCTCAGTCCCCTCCTGTACTTCCTGTTCACTCATGACTGCATGGCCAGGCACAACTCCAACACCATCATTAAGTTGGCAGATGACACAACTGGTAGGCCTGATTACCAACAACGACGACAGCCTATAGTGAGGAGGTCACTTCCTAACCTTCTGGCACATAATAACAATACAATTGCTGGAAAATATCCCAACATGATTTTTAAAAAAATGACTATTATTAGAGAAACATACTTTGGATCTTCTTCAAATGACTTTATTAGCTAAATCTTGTCATAGCTCTCATTAATTAATATTTTGAGGAAAACCCTATTTTGCTTCTAACCTCTTGACAAGTTACTACGATATTCCTTCTTAATTGGCTCAATAACCTTATGGAAAAAGGGTATATTGTATCACTATAGAAACTCCTCTCTTGCTTTGGGCCGTTTTGTGGACTTTGGGTTAGACATTTTAGCTGGACCTGGCAACCCTGCACAGATCATTTGCAGCCGTTTACTGCTACTAGCTAGCTATGATAACTAGCTCAAAGGCAATGGCATTTGCTATCAAGCCATAAACGTGCATAATATCTAACAAGGGGAGCGAGGGCAGGAAAAATTATGAAACGATGATCCACACTGAATGAATCATCTGTCCGTAGTTTGAGAAGTGCGAACGCGCGTCACCTGCTTCTGATCTGCAGCTTTATTGGTCTAATTATGTTGGTAACCAGTTTATAATAGCAAAAATGCACCCAGGGGGGTTGTGGTATATGGCCAATACGGCTGGATACAGCTGTTAATCGATAGAGAAAGGAGAGGCTAGACGGACATGCCTGGTGCCCAAATCAATGGCGTTTGTTGCGCAGCGAGTCGAGATGAACGGATGTTTCTCTGTCAGTCATCCTTTAGTTTATACTTGTGGCTAGAAACTTCAGCGATAATTTGAAACGTTTCTGCCGAAACTGGGATTTGGGAGTGTTCTGAATCTTTCAGTTTTGATCAGTGATTATAATTTTTTTGTAAGAAAATTTTAAACGTTAATGCCGTAACTTTGGACATTTTCGGCGAAAAAGACAATACATCTTTGCCTACACTACCGAGCAACTTCATACTGCGGCAAGAGGGAGCGAAAGACACTGCCCAGTGTTGTGTTGCAGGTATGCAGCTTAAACTCTCCCCATTGAGCAGTCGTAGACTGTATCATGGTGACATCAATGGTTACTATCAATATTACGAGTTATTTCTTGTGTAGGCTGCTATCCTACTCAAAATAAAATCAAGTGGGATGGAACATTTTGGAGATGGTGACCAATACAAGTTATTTATTCCTCTCCCATAAAAATAAACATCACTTTATTTTACAAGTTTTAACTAGTACCATGCTGCTGTTGCTGCCAGCTGGGTCTGGGAAGGGATCTTCAGGATGACAGCCTGAACCAAATACATTAGTCTTCACACTCGACATGCATCATCAATTTGGGCACCAGGTGTGTCCGTATAGTTTATCCCGATAGAAAGGGCCAAGATTATAAAAGGCCAATATCGGTCGTTCTTTTCCATCCTAATGTTAGCAGAGTATACAGTATACCCCAAACCATACTCAATCTCAGACCCTCCTTGCTTATTGTGTAATACGTTTGAACTCTAATGAAAATAATCAAAAGGACATTCATTTCTTTTATTTAAATATAACCATTTCACTCCACAACAAAAATGATACTCATTTGTGAACTGACACGGACTCAAAATATACATCATTGCTGTGAGTATGAAACAAATAGGACCATTTACACTATAAACGTTCTTAAAAATACATGAAAATACTAAGCGTTCCCTAAATGGGCTTTGCAGGAAATTCAGTAAAAAGTTTCCTTGTACAGTACGCCACTCAGTCTAAGACACTGCATCTCAGTGCAAGGGGAATCACTGCAGTATCTGATTCGAATCCAGCCTGTTTCACATCCGGCAGTGATTGGGAGTCCCATAGGGCGGTGCACAATTGGCCCAGCGTCGTCTGGATTTGGCCGGGGTAGGCCATCATTGTAAATAAGAATTTGTCCTTAAATGACTTGCCTAGTTAAATAAAAGGATATATATATAGATATAATATATATATATATATTATATTCCTTTTGGCAATAATTAAGATTCAATTGCTCAAGCACTATATGTATCCTAATACCATAGCAAATGCTCTTACTAAAGAAATTAGTGTTACTACACAGGTTTAAGAGCACATTATTTTAAAGTGTTAATTATTTTGCAGTACAATGTTAACATGTACATTTGATGTGCTAGCTAATAATACTGATATGAAATGGATTAAAATCTGTATACAGTATTACTTGTTTACACTTGTGTAAGAAGGTAAATAACTATTTAAATGTAATAAATGTGCAGTTTGGTTCTGTATCCAATTGAAGTGACCGTTTTGGCTTCGTAAGTGAAACAAGTTCAGCACGAAAACTGTGTTATTTTCAGCATGGACAAATAAACATGTTAGTGTAAAATGTTGGGTTGTTAGGGACTTAGACTGTGATCCACTTGTTTTTGTTTTTCATCTTCACATTTTCATTCATTAACCATATCGTGTATATTCTAGTGCAATTTCACCAGCATAGTATGGCTTCATCTTATAAATCATTTTATAAATCATTGCTTATTAATCTTCTTTTTATTTTTTTAAAATCTATGTAAATTAAACTCCATAAAACATGTCATATTCACTAGGTGGGGATACGTTTTTCCGAAAACCAATTCATATGAAATAGCAATCATGTTATGAACTGGTCCTTCTGTGGCTCAGTTGGTAGAGCATGGCGCTTGTAACGCCAGGGTTGTGGGTTCGATTCCCGGGACCACCCATACGTAGAATGTATGCACACATGACTGTAAGTCGCTTTGGATAAAAGCGTCAGCTAAATGGCATATATTATTATTATTATAACTCTGAAATAAAAGTAAACTATTTCCCACTAGTGTCTACAAATTGTCATCATAAAAACACGAGTGACAACTTATTCAGTTTTGCTAGATTTAGTCAATAAAAAAAAATATATATATATACACTAAAGGTCAAATGTTTTAGAAAACCTACTCATTCAAAGGTTTTTCTTTAATTTACTATTTTCTACATTGTCAAATAATAGTAGACATCAATACTATGAAATAACACATACGGAATCATGTAGTAACCCAACATTTTTAAACAACTCTAAATATATTTTATATTTCGAGATTCTTCAAATAGCCACCCGTCGCCTTGATGACAGCTTTGCACACTGTTGGCATTCTCTAAACCAGCTTCATGAGGTTTAGAGAATGGAATGAATTTCAATTAACAGGTGTGCCTTCTGAAAAGTTAATGCGTTTGAGCCAATCAGCTGTGTATACAGAAGATAGCCCTATTTGGTAAAATGCCAAGTCTATATCATGGGAAGAACCTCAAATAAGCAAAGAGAAACGACAGTCCATCATGACTAAGAAATGGTCAGTCAATATGGAACATTTCAAGAACTTTAAAAGTTCTTACATTTACATTTACATTTAAGTCATTTAGCAGACGCTCTTATCCAGAGCAAAAATTGGTGCATTCACCTTATGACATCCAGTGGAACAGCCACTCAATAGTGCATCTAAATCTTTTAAGGGGAGAAGGATTACTTTATCCTATCCTAGGTAAAAGAGGTGGGGTTTCAAGACAGTCCAAAACCATCAAGCCCTTCTTACCTCTTACTCTGCTGCGGAGGATAAGTTCATTCGAGTTACCAGCCTCAGAAATTGCAGCCCAAATAAAATGTTTCACAGAGTTCAAGTAACAAGTAACTGAACATCAACTGTTCAGAGGAGACTGTGTGAATTAGGCCTTCATGATTGAAATGCTGCAAAGAAAACACTACTAAAGGACACCAATAAGAAGAGACTTGCTTGGCCAAGAAACACGAGCAATGGACATTAGACCGGTGGAAATTTGTCCTTTGGTCTGGAGTCCAAATTGGAGATTTTTAGTTCCAACTGCCGTGTCAGTGTGAGACTGACACGGATGACCTCAGCATGTGTATTTCTCACCGTAAAGTATGGAGGAGGTGTTATGGTGTGGGGGTTGAAAGGGGTTCACCTAGGGGTCATGATAGGGGCTGTACCAAATGTTAGATGATGTTTTGGTCACTTTTGAATGCTGGCAGTGCTTTCACTCTAGTGGTAGCATGAGAAGTCTACAACCTACACAAGTGGCTCAGGTAGTGCAGCTCATCCAGGATGGCACATCAATGCGAGTTGTGGCAAGAAGGTTTGCTGTGTCTGCCAGCGTAGTGTCCAGAGCATGGAGGCGCTACCAGGAGACAGGACAGTACATCAGGAGACGTGGAGGAGGCCGTAGGAGGGCAACAACCCAGCAGCAGGACCGCTACCTCCGCCTTTGTGCAAGGAGGAGCAGGAGGAGCCCTGCAAAATGACCTCCAGCAGGCCACAAATGTGCATGTCTGCTCAAATGGTCAGAAACAGACTCCATGAGGGTGGTAGTATGAGGACCCGACGTCCACAGGTGGGGGTTGTGCTTGCAGCCGAACACCTTGCAGGACGTTTGGCATTTGCCAGAGAACACCAAGATTGGCAAATTTGCCACTGGCGCCCTGTGCTCTTCACAGATGAAAGCAGGTTCACACTGAGCATGTGACAGACGCGACAGAGTCTGGAGACGCCGTGGAGAACGTTCTGCTGCCTGCAACATCCTCCAGCATGACCGCTTTGGTGGTGGGTCAGTCATGGTGTGGAGTGGCATTTCTTTGGGGGGGCCGCACAGCCCTCCATGTGCTCGCCAGAGGTAGCCTGACTGCCATTAGGTACCGAGATCCTCAGACCCCTCGTGAGACCATAGGCTGGTGCGGTTGGCCCTGGGTTCTTCCTAATGCAAGACAATGCTCGACCTCATGTGGCTGGAGTGTGTCAGCAGTTCCTGCAAGAGGAAGGCATTGATGCTATGGACTGGCCTGCCCGTTTCCCAGACCTGAATCCAATTGAGCACATCTGGGACATCATGTCTCGCTCCCATCCACCAACACACACTGCACCACACACTGTCCGGGAGTTGGCGGATGCTTTAATCCAGGTCTGGGAGGAGATCCCTCAGCAGACCATCTGCCACCTCAGGAGTATGCCCAGGTGTTGTAGGGAGGTCATACAGGCACACGGAGGCCACACACACTACTTAGCCTCATTTTGACTTGTTTTAAGGACATTACATCAAAGTTGGATCAGCCTGTAGTGTGGTTTTCCACTTTAATTTTGAGTGTGACTCCAAATCCAGACCTCCATGGATTGATGAATTTGATTTCCATTGATCATTTTTGTGTGATTTTGTTGTCAGCACATTTAACTATGTAAAGAAAAAAGTATTTAAGAATATTTCATTCATTCAGATCTAGGATGTGTTATTTTAGTGTTCCCTTTATTTTTTTGAGCAGTGTACATGATTCCATAGGTGTTATTTTATAGTTTTGATGTCTTCACTATTATTCTACAATGTAGAAAATGGTTAAAAATAAATAAAAACAACAACCTTGAAAGAGTATGACAGGTCGTGTATGTATGTATATATATAATATTTTTTTTTATCTATGAAAGTGTCATGTTACTTTTAACTTCAACGCTACTCTTTCAATGAGTGGACACAGTTCTACACTAACCCAATTTCTCAAAGCACAGTGGTGTTCGACTAACCTGATCCCAGGCCTGTTTTTGATGTCTTGCTGACCTTGGCCAGAACGCACAAACAGATCTGGGACAAGCATAGTGGTTGACAGAAGGAAGAGTCAAAGGACTGCCATGTCTTATGCTCGTGGCGTCCCTAGCTCCTCAGCAAACCTCAGATCTATTGCTTTGTACAGGCTTTGAAGAAGCTTCAGGTAAACAGAATTGTTAATAGACAGACATGTTAAAAAATGACAGTCAAACAACTGTCAAATGTTAGAGGCAGATTATGGTAGAGAAATGTACATTCAATTCTCTGGCAACAGCTCTGGTGGACATTCCTGCAGTCAGCATGCCAATTGCACGCTCCCTTAAAAGTAGAGACAATTGTGGCATTGTGTTGTGTGACAACCCTGCACATTTTAAATTGGCTTTTTATTGTCCACAGCACAAGGTGCACCTGTGTAATAATCATGCTGTTTAATCAGCCTCTTGATATGCCACACCTGTAAGCTGGATGGAGAAATGGAGGAGAAAAGAAGAAATGCACACTAACAGGGATCTAAACAAATTTGTGCATAACATTTGAGAGAACCAAGCTATTAGTTCATATGGATATTTTAATTTAATGAAACATGGGATTCAACACTATACATGTTGCGTTTATATTTTTGTTCAGTGTAGTGTGTGTCAATCACCTTAAAGTGGATGGAGCATGAGGGGGGTTGAATTCGAACCCTCTCTCCCCGAACCAGTCAGTCAGTGTGGGTGTGTGTGTGTAAAAGTGCAGTTGAGGCCTCCATTTCGGACTTCACCAGACTAAGTAAGAACCAGGCTCACCCTGAATGCTCGGTCCTTTTTTAAGGGCGATAATCCTTTATTTAGACCTTGGCTCCCCCTCATATTCGCGAGGAGAAGTTAATGCTGGTTACCATCTTCTGGATCTTGTCCTCATTCTTCAGGATGTTGGACTTGACGGCGCAGATCTTGTCCTGCTGCTCCTTGATCAACTGTTCAAGCTCGGCTAGCTCGGCCTTCAGAGGCTCCACCGCGCTGTCCGTCACTCTGGAAAAGATGTACACACACCAAAATATAAATGTATGCCAAGTCGTGTATGTGTGAGAATGTGTGTGTTGGTGGTCTTACAGATGTGTTGCTGCATCAGGGCCTGTGTGTGCTCCATGTTTTCCTACCTCCAGGCTTTAGTGCAGTGCTCTCCAACCCTGTTCCTGAAGAGCTACCCTCCTGTAGGTTTTCGCTCCAACCCCAGCTGAATCTAACCCGATTCAGCTTATCCACCAATTCATTCTTAGAATCAGGTATCTAGATTAGGATTGGAGCAAAAACCTACAGGATGGTAGCTCTCCAGGAACAGGGTTGGAGTACCCTGCTTTAGTGTGTGTTTGTGTAAGATGTGTGTGTGTGTGTGTGTATAATATAATAATAATAATATATGCCATTTAGCAGACGCTTTTATCCAAAGCGACTTACAGTCATGTGTGCATACATTCTACGTATGGGTGGTCCCGGGAATCGAACCCACTACCCTGGCGTTACAAGCGCCATGCTCTACCAACTGTGTAGCCCATCAAACCTCTGTTCATGCAGCAGGGCCTGCCCATGCTCCTTGTTCTCCCTCCTCCAGGTGTGCAGCTCGTTCTGCATGGCGTCCATGTCCTCCTGGATGTAATCCATGATCTTGCCTAGGGGCAAGGCGCTGCGGCACACCGTCTGGATGGACGAGCGCAGCCGCTCAATCTCCTTAGACACCAGGTCCCGCTCCTTCTTCCTGGACACCTCCGACACCAGGCTCTGGGTCTGGAGAGAAGGAGGGATGATGGATAGATGGAGGGATAGAAAGAAGGGGTAGATAGATGGATGGAGTAGGAGAGAAGCCAAGAAAGATTGTTACAATATAGAAAACTGTATTTTGTATGTTTGTGCTTTTCTAATGAATCATTTTCATGCTTGTGCAAGTGACTGATTGAACAAATCCTCACAATCAGTATCTGCAATTTGGCAGTACACCCAGACCCTTGATTTAAGAACAAACGATCTCTCAGTTTCAAGTTCTCAGAATGAAGCTTAATGATGAATTAATTGAATGATGAATAAAGAAATCATGCCTCGTGATAACTAACGGTACTTGGTCTGTCACATGCAGGAACCAGTGATAATGGATTCATTTAAGATTGACTTAAGAGTGTCCCTGTGTACATGAATGATTGATTCTGCCTGCAGAGCTTTCCAGTGGGGGTCTGCGAGGATAACCGGTAGCGCATTTTATGAAGCGTGACGGAAATTTCCATCTAACCAAAAGACCCGCCCAGACCAGATCCTTACTGTGAGCTGCCCTGGAGGAGACACATTCCCCGCGAGCAATTGAGGGACATGTCTTCTGATTTCAGTAAGTCAATTTAAATGAATTTGTAAAAAAAAAATGCTTTTATTATCCAAATTTCAATCTACAGCAAATCTACAGCAATCTATAAGCACATTTCTATCCTGTTATTATCCCAATTTCAATCAGCTTAACAGTTTCCACTCTCACACAACGTTCACATCTACATTTGACTACACTCACACAATTCACATTCACTTTGTGCTGTCACTTGGAGGAGGGTACCACTAGTCCTACGTCAAGTAACAGCACAAAGTGAATGTGAATTGTGTGAGTGTAGTGAACGTGAAAGCTTTGTGAGAGTGGAAACAATTAAGATAATTGAACATTGGGACAATAGCAGGATAGAAATACTCCTATTAAGCAGATTTAAATTTGGATAATAAAAGCTTGAAATTTGGATATTAAGAAATATTAGCTAAGTGGTTGAAATTTGGATAATATGTACTGAGTTAATGTGTGAAAGTATGTGTGTTATTCTATATGCATAGACTATAGAGTCTATACAAAACAGCATTTATAACTATATAAACTATTGATATGGATGCTATAGGGACGGATAGACACTGTAGAGACTATGGCGACTGTAGAGACTATAGAGGAACCATGGCGGTGATACATATGACAGAAGAAGGTTAGAGCTAATCTTATAGAGAAGGGCAAGTAACGGTACCATGAAAAGCCCCACTGACGTGTCTACATGGGCTGCAGCCACTACTGGTAGCATATGGTGTTATTATATATGTATGTGATACATATGGTGCTGAGATGCACATGGGGTAATTAGGGAGATTACCGAGTGTGTTTGGGAATAGTACTAAGTGAATGTGGATGTGAGAGTTGTGGGAGTGTGGAAAGTACGTGTTAAACGGATTGAAATTTGGATAATAAGATACATTATTACGATTAAGTACCGAGTGAATAAGAGCTGTCAGGAGACTGGCTCCGGTGTGAAAGAGGTAATATAGAAGATTACCGAGTGTGTGTCTGAATGGATAACCCAGCCAGTTCTGTGAGCTGAGTATTTTGATCTATAACGTTATCTACAGTTAATATAAACTCAGCAAAAAAAGAAACGTCCTCTCCCTGTCATCTACGTTTATTTTCAGCAAACTCATTTTGGATATATATCGACAGAATTAATCGAACAAAAAGGACCATTTGTGATGTTTATGGGACATATTGGAGTGCCAACAAAAGAAGCTCGTCAAAGGTAAGGCATGAATTATATTTTTATTTCTGTGTTTTGTGTCACGCCTGCAGGGTTGAAATATGCTTTCTCTCTTTGTTTACGGAGGTGCTATCCTCAGATAATACCATTGTCTGCTTTCGCCGAAAAGCCTTTTTGAAATCTGACATGGCTGGATTCACAACAAGTGTAGCTTTAATTTGGTATCTTACATGTGTGATTTCATGATAGTTTGATTTCTATAGTAATTTATTTGAATTTGGCGCTCTGCATTTTCCCTAGCTTTTGGCCAGGTGGGACGCTAGCGTCCCACATATCCCAGAGAGGTTAACGACCATCCCACAGGTGCATGTTCAATAATTGTTTATGGTTCATTGAACAAGCATGGGAAACAGTGTTTAAACCCTTTACAATGAAGATCTGTGATGTTATTTGGATTTTTACAAATGATCTGTGAAAGACAGGGTCCTGAAAAAAGGGACTTTTCTTTTATTGACGAGTTTATATGTATAGGAAGTGGCGGCAAGCTAGTCTTCAGAGAAGGCTAGAGTGAGGGCAGGAGGCCCCACTGACAATTGTTGGCATTTATAAAGAGAAGTGTCTACGTGGTCTGAAAACCACTGAAGATACATATGGTAAATACCGAAGAAGTGTCTCTGTGTGTCTGCAGCCATTACTAATAGCACAGTATTATTTTATATGTATAGGATGTTGTGGCAAAAGAACCGTTGAAGATACATATGGCATAGGATGTAACGATAGTCTACGTGGTCTGAGAACCACTGATAATCGCACAAGGTGTTACTGTAGGCATTTTGAGTCGTTGAAGATGCACATGAGTGGTGTGATGTCTGTAGGGATTCACGTTGATCTGTAACATTATATAGGGAATCTGTGTATGTGAGAGATATGAAAGGAGAACGTACTATTCCCGAATATGCTGTTAAAGAGAACAACTAGTGTAAATATCTAAACCCCTGAAAGAATAGAACACTAGTCTAAAGGAGGAATTGGTGAAGTATACTGGGTTACTAGAGATTTGATCAAGTAACAATGGAGAAAAATAATAAACAACTTGCACACCCACATGTAGGAGTACGTAAGTGGTGCAAAAAGTATTTTGAGAAATGGTCAGAGTGGTCCCTCTATGGATCATTTGATAAAGAAAAGTTTAAAGCATTGTAGGACTGTCTAAAGGGTCTGGGAAATAGAGTCTCAGACAAAGATTGGCGTATATCCACTTTTGGTAAAGGTACAGGACTTGACTTACCCCTAACCAATAAAACTATAAATAGAAACAATGAATTAATGTTGAACATGATTATGTTAACTAAACTTAAGGCTACAATTTAATGATATCCCAAATTATGACGTTCTAAATCAAATTTGTGAGTAGGAAAAAACGGAAACTGCCTATTTCCCTGTCTATGTTGTCTCAGGTGCCAGTCTTATTATGGGCAGAGTGCACCATCTACAGGGGACTGATACAGTGCCAGTCCAGTGATTGCGAAAGTGATCCCAGAAAGAAACTAGTTGAGCGCTACCTCCAAAGTTTCTCTTCCCTTCTGAATTGGCCGATGCATTTGATAAATTCAGAGCATTACATGTTAATCTTAAAATAGACTTTTAATACATTTCAGTACAAGGTCACACATGTGTTGTGATGTGCTGCAAAGCAACTCTTCATAGCTTTTGGATGTCTGTAATAATGCTAAAATTCTCTACCAAATGTGAATGCACACACTCCTCAACTCTACTTAAACCGAATCACATAAAAAGTATCAAATGTACAGAGCCAGTTGCAGGGCTGCATTTAGTGGTTTAGGATTTCAAGGCTAAAAATGTTAGGCAGGAATTATATAAACCTAGGCTGTGTATATAAATATCAAACGCGTGGCTGAATTATGCTGGCTAATGTGGGGGGACTGGCTGGTGAAGGCCTCTTTATGGTATGTGGCTAGGAAGTCCTGCTCTGCCCCAGTCACCCCTCAGCCCCAGGATGGGAGGGGGGTGGAGGGCCTCCCCTTGGCACAGTGAGGGCCAGGGACGTTTACTCAGCTGGGTCTGCATGCTGGTGTGTGTGGCACTGCAGGCGCGTACACACGCACACTAAATGGCACCCACCCACACTCCTGTGGAATTAAAACCCCTTGTTTATTTTAGTAACAGGCTGTGGCAGTGAAGTTATTTTACTACAGTATTCGGTAACAACTACTACAATTATGTCCCTTTCAAGTTCAACTCTTGGGCCAATGTGTCATTCTGGCCTCGAGATTGAAACACCTGCTTTCACGGGTCTGTAAAAAAAAAATCACATTCCCGCTACATGACAGTGTAAACTAACCAATAACGTCCCCTTCAAAACAGACCAACCATCATAGACTCAGGTATTAGGCCAGATAGGTGGGCAAAACTTCACGTTAAGCGCCACTAATCCAACTTTCATTACGAGCTAGCTTCTTATCATTTCGCTTATAAAAACAAGCCAACTCAATAATTACAGTTTAGAAACACGCTAAACTACATAGAACTAAACTGTAAAAAAAGGTCAACTGTCTTCCTTTCCTTCAGGAAGCCAGCAAAAATGTCTGACAAGCTGCCTCACCCCCCTCCCTTCGCTCTGTGGTTTGCAAAGTGTGCGAGGATTGAAATGTCTAATCGTCGTCTGCAATGTGGGTGGCTTTCCCCCTCGACCCTGTGAACACTGTGGCTACACAAACACGCCGCGGCTCAGTCAGTCCGCTGGCCACGGTGGAGCGCTGCGGAAGCTCCGACGGGCTCCGCGCTGTTTTCTGTCCTCTTGCACAGCCTCAAACCCTCAGAAAACCAGTAATATAAAGAAAACCCGTCCCTGGTCTGCATGGTGCACTCTGTCCGGCCAAGCATATATCAGCACTTTTTCAGGCTCTACAAGTCCAGCGCACTCCTACTTTCTTCTTTTTCACCCCGACCCAAGAACATGATTTGTTTTGAGTCCGGTGGCTGGAGGAAGGGTGAGGAGGGTGTGGGGGCAAGTTCTTCCATTAGCTCATGAAGTCAGTAACGGAAGCGCCGTTGGCCGTGGAGACCAGTGGAGGCTCCTCGGAGGAGGATGGGGAGGACCATCCTACTCACTGAATTTTATCAACAAAATAGTGGAACATTTTATTTGTTAAAGTTGTCCTTTTTATATAAAACTATGTAAAATATATTTACGTCACCATTTAACCTTTATTTAACAAGGCAAGTCAGTTAAGAACATAGTCTTATTTACAATGACAGCCTACACTGGCCAAACGACACTGGGCCAATTGTGCGCCGCCCTATGGGACTCCCAATCACAGCCAGTTGTGATATAGCCTGGAATCGAACCAGGGTGTCTGTAGTGATGCCTCTAGCACTGAGATGCAGTGCCTTAGACCACTGCGACCACTCGGGAGCACAAATTAAAAACACACTGTTTTGCAATGAAGATCTACAGTAGCCTCAACAGCACTCTGTAGGGTAGTACTATTGTGTAGCCGGAGGACAGATATATTCCGGCCTCCCCTGGGTACATTGAATTCAATACAAAACCATGAGCCTCCTAGGTTCTCACCCCCTTCCATAGACCTACACAGTAACAACTTCCATGAATCTAGTACTAAATGCATAAACTACAGTGCATAACATGGTGAATAGTTGACAAAGAGAGAGAAAAACAATAGTTGGACAGTTTTGAACAAATTAATTTCTTTAAAAATTAAGTAGAAGCAGGACAGAGATATTTAGTTTTTAGTTTTTCCAGTTTCACTTACACTATTAATGATATTAATGTTAGCTAGCTGGCTAAGGCTATCCAACACTTCCAATTCAAGCTAAACTTTACATTTTATAAATGTATTGCCAGCGGGGCCTTCCAGTGTAACTGCTAAACTGCTTTCTGTACACTACTGTGGGATTGTACACATGCATTGGATTGTGGGTTTACTAATGCGTTAGTTCTAGTAGCTATGTTGACTATGTTAACTATGGTGACAACAATGCAGGTTGTGTGTAGCGGTTATGGTATGACGTTTTGGCTTGGAGAGGTATTTTCACCTGATCAGACAGCTGTTGTGTTGTGCACTGAGGTCCACAAGCGAAGGGACAACGTAATAGGAGGAAAGCACGTAGATGTGATGTTTGTATATGGCTGTTATAAAGTGACCTGTGTGTGTGGGTGATAAGGGGTTCATTCCACCAATTCTGTTGCAAAACATTTTTTCAACAGAAGCAAACAGCACGAAATGGGGATGGACTACCGTTTTGCAACATTTTGGACTAATGATTACACCCTAGATCATCGAGAAGCAGGCGAGAGTGTGCAAGGCGGTATTGAACGGGTCACTGTCAGTCACCTTGATTACTCCAATTTGTCTCTCGCCCTGTGCACTTATGTTATAAACGTTCATTTGTAGGCTAGGTTGTAGCAACCTCATGATGGGTATAGGGCAAATTTGAGTATCATGTAGTGGCCTAAACCTATCGATGTTACATTGAACTGGGTGAATGGAATATGAAAGAGTCATCCGATATGCTGTAATAAGGCCATGCTCACACAAAAGAAAGAGGAAATCTTAAAACGGCACCGACCGCAACTGGTGGAGACCCGAGCCAATGGCACCCAGAGACAGCTGAGTGTTGAACATCAATTCCCTTTCTATCGGTATTTCATGCTTTTTCCTAGGAGCCCCTAGTCAATCCATACAGATCAGAGCGTGTCAGGGATATGTCATTAATTGCAATCTTGCTTTTCCTTGCAGAAGAAAGTTCCCTCTGGTTTCGCATAGTAAACGATGCGTTGCTGAGTATATCAATCCAAAACGTGCACTCTTGTGCCAGACTGTTTTACCATGTCTTGTGGAAACTCTTGATGGGCATCTAGTCTCATGCCGGCGACTAAGAGCAGGATCTAAACCCCTCACAGACCTGCTAGGCCTGGCTGGCAGGGCAGGCTGCTGCGCTGCAATGTGGAATTCACCCGAACCCTCTGATGCCTCATTTTCTTAAAGGAGGGAACACATGCAAAGCACATGATTTATTGAGCGGTAATAAGGAGCTGGTGAGAGGCGGTGGGAGAATAACTGGCAACAAAGTAAGGCTTTTGAAAAGAAGAATGGGTTGCCGGCGTGAAACCTGTTAAGAGACCTACCAACCTCTTGGGCGTCTTTAATTACATAATTAATTTACCCACCACTGGACCATTTCAGGGCATTTCAGAGTATTGGCTTCCCGACTGATGTAATAAGCCACTTCATCAACCTCAATTGTGGGTCAGCTGAAATGTCCGGCGACAAACATATAAACTGCACACCGCAGCGGTGTAACAACGTTTCCGTGGTGAATGGCATGACACACTTCGGGTATATGACAAATTCAATTTGCAGTGTCGATCAGGTGAACGTACAGCACGTTTCCTCATATTTTCTGATCATTACTACGGTCCCAATAGTGTCAACTGGATTTCCTCGTCTCGTCTTATTTCCTTCATCCCCACGTTATTAATATAAAAAAAAAATTGACAGATGAACAAGTCTTCTGGCTTCTGCGATAGATTTCAAAACATAGTCGTGTTCAGAACAGAGCAGGCAAAGAAAAGGAGATGAGGAGTTGATGACGTCACTTTAGACCCATCCACCTCCTGGCTACTGGCTCTAAGTTGGAGACAATGCAGGCTACCCAAGGGCCCTGAATTGTGTCCCCAGAGAGGGTTTCAGAGGTAGGCTAAGGAGCTAGGTATTACAGCATGATGATGATTAGTCCAGTATTGTTCAGAGGTTAGGGGGAGAGAAAGACATCATCCAAATGTCCAGCCAGATCATAAAAATAACTAGGAGTCAGTGAGGTGAAGAGTGAGGCTAAGGGTGAAAGGGGTTACAGGATGTTAGGGTCAGTGTGTAGCCCCCTGAGGGGGTCACAGCTGAGCCCCCTGCCCTGAACCCAGGGGTACAGGGGGGAACCCCTACCTCTGAAAAAGACTGGGGACAGGGAAAAGGGCTTGATTCAATTGTTTGACCAAGTGGGCTACACCACAAAGGTTGAAACTGCTAAGACCTCTAGCTTGTAAGGTTATGGGGTTTGACTCGATTGGTGTGATCGAAGCAACTTAAGAAAAATAGGACCTACTACGGTTTTCAGAAACCTTTCCTCATTCCACTGGAATCTCAAAGTGCAGCTCTTGCAAGGGCAATATGGCTAATGGAATGCTGCAGGGTCATTTCATTTACGTTTCCACAAAAAAAGGTGAATGTTTACGAAGACAAGGGCCTGGTGGGTATTGGACTATTTATTCTCCTGCCGATTCTGCCGCAAGTATTCTGGCACTCCTCCTCCGTGACTCTAACTCAACCATCCATGTGTGCCACGGGGTTTATTTATACATTGTAAACTTTCATCAAGGCTAATTTGATGGGGTAAGAAAAGGGAGAGACAGTCCGAAAACATTGTGTGAAAACGCAGCTGCTACGAGGGCCCGATTCTGTCTAAATAAAAAGGCCTCAGAAGTATCTTAGAATAATACACAAGTGTTCTGAAAGGTCATGGGGAAGGTCATACCTATAAACAGAGAATAATTTGCTCTATGGTGCACTTTTTGTGTGGCAGGATACGGCAAAACAATTGATAAAGCATTTAAGAAAGAATCACGTCCTGCTGTAATTCCAGACCTCACACCGGGGGATGGGGTAAGCTCAATGTTTACATGTTTTAACCCTCCATGTTCCTCCGTGATTACAAGAGAGCAATGTCTCTATTACACTGACCGTCAACCCTTTCATGTCAGGAAGGAAGCCATTATAGTCCTTCCTACAGCGGACGAGGCAAGGCCAGTAACGAGGGGGGTAGCACATAGCGTGGCTTGTACAAGTACACCTACCTTCCAATCAGACTGCAGAATGCCCCAGCAATACAGACACCACCCCCCCCAATTAGATGCCCTATAATAAGGGGCCTGGAATCCCAAAGCTCATTCAGTCAACTACGATAACCCTGTGGGCTGTGCTAAAGTTGAACCGGAAACTTATTTGGAAACCAAAGGGAAATCCAGTCTGATTATTTTGAAATTAAAACTACAAGGGGCGCGCAGTGAAATCTGACCTATTGGGGCGGGTGGGGGAGCCGTCCATCAGAAGGCAAGCTGGGAATGGGGGACTTCATCTGAGTTGCTATGAGCTAAATGCGCCTCGGAGCCGGAAGAACGGATGGAGCCTGGCGCACAACTTGCAGATAGGAGCACTCATTCTCCCCGCTCATCAGCAGCTGACCAGGGACAGGCGACATCGTTGGGGAAGAAGGATGGGGTCAGGAAAAGGGGGGCTAGACAGAGCCTTTTAGCATGAAAAACAGGCAAAAACCCGGCATCCATCAGAGTCGGGTGGTCAGCTGGGCAGGGAGAGGAGGGAGCAGCACGCTTGGGCAGAAAAGACCACCCAAAACAGGCAGCGCCGTACAACCCTCACCGCTGGAGCATGAAAAGAGGCCTTCACACCGATTCCCTATCCAAATATTGACTGTGGGAGCCCTCTCTGGCCAATAAACACACTCGGGGGAACAGAAGAGGGGCAGCAATATTGGCGTTACATCAGACTGGAAGTCATGTTCAGAGTAATGAAAAATCGATCAACTATGAAATGTGGAGAGAACAGTTTATGGTTGAATCACAGGGAGAGGTAGGGCAGGAGGCCAAGGTAGAAAAGTGGGATATAGCATGGCCCCAAAAAAGGAAGATTTCTTTTCTGAGGAAGACTTAAATCACACCAGAAAGGAAATGTAATTAAGTTTAGTAGTTTTAGTCAAATCCACGTTATTGCTTTTGTCTCTTTAAAATGATGCAGCTGGTGTAAAATCGGTGCAGCCGATTGAAATCTATTTTCCATTATAATGATCAAATGTAATCATTAGGCATGTGAACTAGACAGAAGAAAATAAAACATACTTTCTCTCAAACTGGTTGTTGAAGACATTGAGCAAGATAAGCCAAATTTGGATGCATTTTTTTGCAACGCTCTCTGAGGCCAAAAACACTTCCAAAACATAAAATGAGAAACAACCACATTAAATTACAACAAAGAGGTGTAGATTTTTTGCTGACTTAATCTTCATTCTTCGCTGATGTAATCCACCCGCATGATGCTGTTTTTCTAGCTCCACTGAGGAGATCAAAATGTTCAATGTTTTTTGCAATTTTGCAAACTTTGTCACTCCATTTGCAAGATTCTTTCTTTAGCTAATAGACTGTATGCTATGGGGTTTTGCAACCCCACATGCGTAAGATACTGAATGTCGAGAAAACAACGGTGTGTGTACGCTCCGTGAGAGGTAGTACAATGTCTAGAATTGAGTCACGGGAGAGGAATGAGAGAGGCAAATACTTGGAACACAGTCGTTCGTTATGCTGTCATTGCATTGCCCTCTAGTGGAGATCAAGATCACTACATCCGTAGGACACCATTGACATTTTACCTGGTCTTGGGACTTTGGAGATGATGGTGATGTTTCAAAGTCTTTCTTGGTTTCAAGGATTTTTTTCACCAGCCCACCTGGGGATGAAAAAAGGTTCATTAGTTTTTCAAAATGTTGGCCATGTTTAACCATCCTTAAAGTGGCAATCTGAGGTACAAATAAGTGGGTAACCCTCCACTGTTTTGGTAAATAGCTGAGGAATGGCGCTTGAGAAATGTGACCACTCAAATTCATTGACAGAGGTAAAGATGCAAGGACTGACCATTCATGAGATCAAACTTGCAGTTTATTTATATGTTATATTTTTCAGGAATCAAATCGGTATATCATTAAATATAAAAGTCTGAAAATGGATATAAACAACTGCAGACTGCTCCTTAAGATACAAACCCTGACCAAAGGTCTAGCAATTTGTACTAGAATTATAAGCACCTACAGTGTCAAATGTGAGTGATTGTTTGGCTTGTAGGATTGCTCACCATGATTATCATCGCCTTGGAGATCCACTGTTGGCTCCTGTGGAAGGACCAAATCGTGAAGAAACCATAAGAAAGATGCTGAATGACCAACACTGCTGCTGCCTTCTCTTGAACAGATACAGTGCAGTATATGCTCGTGGGAACAGCACAACCAAATGCAACCTGAATGACCTAGAGTGCAGTCGGACAGTATTCAGACCCCTTTCCTTTTTACACATTTTGTTACGTTACAGCCTTATTCTAAAATGGATCAAATAAAACAAAATTCCTCACCAATCTACATGCAATAACCCATAATGACAAAGAAAAAACAATTTAGAAATTTGTGCAAATGCATTAAAAATAAAAATAAACACAAATACCATAAGTATTCAGACCCTTTGCTATGAGACCCGAAATTGAGCTCAGGTGCATCCTGTTTCCATTGATCATCCTTGAGATGCTTCTACAACTTGATTGGAGTCCACCTGTGGTAAATTCAATTGATTGGATTTGGAAAGGCACACACCTGTCTATATAAGGTCTCACAGTTGACAGTGCATGTCAGAGCAAAAACCAAGCCATGAGGTTGAATGAATTGTCCGTAGAGCTCCAAGACAGATTGTGTTGCGGCACAGATCTGGGGAAGTGTACCAAAATATTTCTGTAGCATTGAAGGTCCCCAAGAACACAGTGGCCTCAATCACTCTTAAAATGGAAGTTTGGAACCACCAAGACTCTTCCTAGAGCTGGCTAGCTGGCCAAACTGAGCAATCGAGGGGAGAAGGGCCTTGGTCAGGGAGGTGAACAAAAACCCAATGGCCACTCTGACAGAGCTCCAGAGTTCCTCTGTGGACATGGGAGACCTTTCCAGAAAAACAACCATCTCTGCAGCACTCCACCAATCAGTCCTTTATGGTAGTGGCCAGATGGAAGCCACTCCTCAGTAAAAGGCACAGCCTACTTGGAGTTTGCCAAAAGGCACCTAAAGATTCTCTGGTCTGATGAAACCAAGATTGAACTCTGGCTTGAATGCCAAGCGTCACGTCTGGAGGAAAACTGGCACCATTCCTACGGTGAAGCATGGTGGTGGCAGCATCTGTGGGGGATGTTTTTCAGCAGCAGGGACTGGGAGACTAGTCAGGATCGAGGGAGAAATGAACGGAGTAAAGTACAGAGAGATCCTTGATTAAAACCTGCACCAGAGCGCCCAGGACCTCAGACTGGGGCGAAGTATCACCTTCCAACAGGAAAATGACCCTAAGCACACAGCCAAGACAACGCAGGAGTGGCTTCGGGACAAGTCTCTGAATGTCCTTGAGTGGCCCAGCCAGAGCCCAGACTTGAACCCGACCGAACATCTCTGGAGAGACCTGAAAATATCTGTGCAGCAACGCCCCCCATCCAACCAGACAGAGCTTGAGAGGATCTGCAGAGAAGACTGGTAGAAACTCCCCAAATGCACGTGTGCCAAGCTTGTAGCGTCATACCCATGAAGACTTGATGCTGTAATCGCTGCCGAAAGGTGCTTCAACAAAAGTACTGAGTAAATGTGATAGTTTTACATTACTTATAAATTAGCAACAAATTCTAAAAACCTGTTTGGATTTGTCATTATGGGGTAAAAACTATTTAATCCATTTTAGAATAAGGCTGTAGCGTAACAAAATGTGGAAAAAGTTAAGAGGACTGAATACTTTCCAAAGGTATGTGCTCTCTCACCATCTCGGGCATGTCGGGGGGAAGAGGGGCGGCCTCCAACACCACAAACTGTTCATCTTCATCCTCAGAAAGCTTTTTCCCCTCCGTGATGACGGCCGCCGGGGGCTTGGCACTGGTCAGCCTTACACACACACACACACACACACACACACACACACACACACACACACACACACACACACACACACACACACATTTAGAGGAAGGAGGCTATGGAGCAAAGTACAACATTTTCTCAGCCTGGTTCTGTAGGTAAACACTGTGGAACGTAGCAGATAGAAATGTCACAAATAGAGCTGATGTGACTCCTAAATCTACATGTCAGAGAGGCATGTTTGTTCTACGTCATATATTTAGAAAAGCTCCAAAATGCTGTGCACTGCTAAATACAGAGCTTCTATGCTGACTACTGTATAATTCATAGTGACACAGGAAGTAAGAAGGTATGAGGGGAAGTCACCTTTCAGCTGGGGTCACGTCAGTGTAGCTCTCCTGCGTCTTGACCCGAGGAGGGGCGGGCCGGGCGCTGCTGGGCCGAGGTATCCTCCTGTTGGGGAGATAAGACGGTCCACACTAATGACCAGCCAGCCAGTAAAGCAACTCTTTCACCAATAGCCTCATTTACAGTGCTTCTCAAAACTGATCCCGGGGACCCGCTATGTACGCTATATTCTTCACCAATTGATTACCAATAATTAGTCATCTGTT
Source organism: Oncorhynchus keta (assembly GCF_023373465.1). Taxonomy (NCBI): domain Eukaryota; kingdom Metazoa; phylum Chordata; class Actinopteri; order Salmoniformes; family Salmonidae; genus Oncorhynchus; species Oncorhynchus keta. The sequence goes on along the minus strand of NC_068454.1, from coordinate 42,860,199 downwards.
TGGATGGTTAAAGACAACCATTTAACCAAGAGACACTGAGAATCACATCTTCAAATAATCACAAATATTCAAAGACCGGTAGACAGGAACAGGACAGGGTACAAAGTTACTGTATTTAGTTGGAATAATCAAATAAAATAGACCAGAGTCTAATGGCTGCATTTGGTGGTAGTGAGAACCTGAACATACAGAGGTTCCCAGGACGAGAGTTGAGAAACCCTGCTGCTCTACTGGCCCTCAACAGTCGACAACACTCACTCTCATTCAGTCAGTCAGTTATTCCACCATGGGATAGTCACGCGTTTGACGTTACACTGAGAAAATGATAAGTGGGGACTAGCGGAGCAATTTGTTGTGGTGTAAAGAGAGAGTACTCCAGCTGAGTGTTGCGGTTGATCAAGAAGAAAGTGGAGGATTTGCGTCAGTGAATGGAGAGCTGTAGCATGCAAACGCACATTGCTGCAAGTTACACAACTTTTTCGGTCACACAGAGGAAATGGGCATCTCTGCATGTCTGGCAGACATATCAGTGTGGATGACGGATCACCACCTCAAGCTGAACCTCGGCAAGACGGAGCTGCTCTTCCTCCCGGGGAAGGACTGCCCGTTCCATGATCTCGCCATCACGGTTGAGAACTCCATTGTGTCCTCCTCCCAGAGCGCTAAGAACCTTGGCGTGATCCTGGACAACACCCTGTCGTTCTCAACTAACATCAAGGCGGAGTTCCTGTAGGTTCATTCTGTCCGCAGTGGTGCCTCACACAGGAGCGGCGCAGGTCCTCCCAGGCACTTGTCATCTCCCGTCTGGATTACTGCAACTCGCTGTTGGCTGGGCTCCTGCCTGTGCCATTAAACCCCTACAACTCATCCAGAACGCCGCAGCCCGTCTGGTGTTCAACCTTCCCAAGTTCTCTCACGTCACCCCGCTGCTCTCTCCACTGGCTTCCAGTTGAAGCTCGCATCCGCTACAAGACCATGGTGCTTGCCTACGGAGCTGTGAGGGGAACATCAGTACCTCCAGGCTCTGATCAGGCCCTACACCCAAACAAGGGCACTGCGTTCATCCACCTCTGGCCTGCTCGCACCACTGAGGAAGTACAGTTCCCGCTCAGCCCAGTCAAAACTGTTCGCTGCTCTGGCCCCCAAATGGTGGAACAAACTCCCTCACGACAGGACAGCGGAGTCAATCACCACCTTCCGGAGACACCTGAAACCCCACCTCTTTAAGGAATACCTAGGATAGGATAAAGTAATCCTTCTCACCCCCCTTAAAAGATTTAGATGCACTATTGTAAAGTGGCTGTTCCACTGGATGTCATAAGGTGAATGCACCAATTTGTAAGTCGCTCTGGATAAGAGCGTCTGCTAAATGACTTAAATGTAATGTAAATGTAAATGGGCAGAAAGACGGTTCAAAGTTGTGAGGTTACAGGAGAGACCGTTTCCATTGTTGCTAAATGTGCAAATCGAGCAGTGCCCTCAAACCCTGCTAATTTGCTTAGTCAGCTGTCGACACACACACACACACACACACACACACACACACACACACACACACACACACACAGAGTACAGACCTGTGGGCCATGTGGGCTGGCACTGCGTCTGTGGCATCTCCGTTCTCCAGGGGAACCGGCCTCTGTGCCAACGGAGTGTCTCCATCTACAACATGATGCTGACATGAGAACACCCCTTCTAACACGTTTTATTGGAACAGCCGATGAACTTGATGGCAAGAACTAGAAATACTGACGGCTAGGGCTTTTAGAACAGAGACGTATAGAAATGTCCACCTGGACTACTAAATGGGAAAAAATTCCAGCACTGTTGGTGCAGTGAGAAAAATACTCACCTTCACTGTCGAACTCTTCTGGAAAAGAGGAAACAGAACAATTATTTGTATCTATTCATATTATGGTGTAAAAAGAAGAATGAAAGGCCGGAGGGGTTGAGGGGTGCTTGGGGTTACCTTGTTGGGCTCCTGCTTTGGGCCAGCGCCTCTGGCCCTTGGCAGATGAAGGCCGAGGTATTCTGGCTGGACTGTCAGACTGAGGAGAGGAGATGGGAGGGGAAGATGACTGGGTAAGTGTGTCCCATTTCGGATGGAGAGCATGCGTACACACTTATAAACATGCACACATGCAGGGTCATTCGTAGGAAAAGGAGGACACAGGCAAGCCCCTCTTTAAAAATAAGAGGTTACCTGCTTGTATGTGACTTCCGCTGTCTACAAACAGAGAAAGACAGCGTTGAGTAAATATCAATGCAGACCTATCTCCAAACCTTCCACCGAGGGGGGCTACAAAGCAAGTAAAACAGTAGGAAAACCAAGCTGCTATGATTATTATAATGTTTTCCTAGAGCATGGAATGACAAGTTATGCTAAGACAGCCAAACAAACTACTGAAGATGCTCACAGCGCTATGTTAAAGTAGGTGAACCTATATCAGGCAGCCATGTTGCACTAGCGAGTTCTAGACAGTTCTGAATCTGCTAAATAGCTAGAGGCGATAGAGGCAAAGGAAGGATACCTCTTCAGATGCATCTTCAATAGGCTTCGGTGGATAATTCCAGCGGTTGCACAGAAGCACAGAATGAACCATTATCACACTAATAGCAGCATAGAAATAGACTATATTAGCCAGTCTAATATGTTATATTGGCCCACTTTTCTATTTCTATGGATGGCACCCTAGTCCTAACCTATGACCATGTGGTACTACATGGGTTCCATCTTAGCGAAGTCAAATATGTGCCACACAACTAAAGCATATTCATCAGCTCATGGACGTAGCAGTAGCCTATATCCGTCTCAGAAACAACAGCAGTGACCACCTAAAATATGACCACCTAAAATATGTGCCATGGTTAGTCTTCCCAAGTATAAATTAAGTTTCTATTTTGTTTTTATAGCAAATATAGGCTAGCATAGACAAATAATGATGGAATTCTACTGAAATGCTGGAGTTGAAAACGGAAGATAAATAGACTGGAAACTCTCACAAACCAAGCGTGTGCTAAATATAACTAATCTCTCAATGACTGCAGAGCGCTGCAGATGACAGCTGTCTTGGTCAAAGTTGCAGAAAAAAAATGAATGTGTTCTATCCTAGCAACAAGCAAGGAGTAAGGGCCCTTGAAGTGAAATGAAGCGAGCGAGCAAATTAGCATCTATGCTAACACAAATGCATTCAGAGCAACTACATTACTATTAGGCATGTAGCTACCTCCTGTTCATCATCTTCAGCCTTGGGGTTGAAGGTGAGAGTATAAATGCATTAAGGCCATGACACACACACGGTGATGGGGCAAGGTTATAAATGGGAGCATAAACAAGGAATTAACATAAGGGTCGTTGCTAAGGCCAAAACAAAAGTGAACAAATTCTTATTCTAAAATGAAAGTAAAACATATAGCTGCAATAAACTATGTCTAAACAATTCAAAGTGTTGTGGCCACCTTTGATTGAATTTTTTAAATCAAACTTTAATGAACCATTTCATTCATTTAATTTGTCCTTAGTTTACTTGCGTAATAAGCCGTTGCTTGCTTCATGCTTTATTTTTACATTTTATCGATTGGCGTCACTCCATAGGACATTATATCACACCGATGGACAATATACAACAGGCAGTCAAATTAACTGAAAGGTCGCTAGTTCAAATCCCTGAGCCGACTAGGTGAACAAGCTGTCAGATGTGCCCTTGAGCAAGGCACTTAACCCCAATTGCTCCTGTAAGTCACTCTGGATGAGATAATAAATGACTCAAATGTATAAAAAAAAATATATATATATATATAAATAAAAATGGACTCCTGTATAGTTATTTTTCATCACTACCTCCCAGGGTCAGGAAAGGGTAATTTGCACACCTAGTGCCTTCCGTGGATGTGGTAGCCGTTTCTTAGGCTCCCTACCCAGAATCAAACCCTGTTTCCCCGTTACCCGTGGTCACCATTGTATGCACAGAAAGTACCACTGAAAGCTGACAGGGCAGACATTTGAATTACATGTCAGTACGTCACCAGTCGAGGCTATAAAGTCACCAAAAGCGTCTGTGGTGCCTGAGAGTAGCCAACATTGATTTTGGGTTTGACCCATGCGCACCGAGGGGGAGGCCCTGACAGCTGATGCAGTGGGAGCCATAGGAGCCGAGGCACGGCTTGATAGGTGTTCCGTTTGAGGGTTTTTGGAGTACACCGTACAATGGAGCCAATGACAGGGTTTGAAAAACACAACGTATCTCTGATGTTGGTGGGTAATAGGGTGACCCCCGTTCCAGGCATCACTGCACTGGCGTGCCATGCCCCGCGCCGGAGAACCATCACAGGAAAACCATCGGAGGAAAACTGAGACACTCAGAGTAAGACCGACTGGGGCGTATAGGAGGCAGGGTGAATAGTCTTCAAAAAAGAAGCTCTGCCAATGGGGGCCCTCCCAGGGGTACTACATATGCCAATCGGTCAGTGGGAGTGAAACTGATTTGACAGAGAGGGATCAAGAGGATGGATGGTCTAATGCAGGGAGTGAAAACCAGGACTTTGAGGCACCACAGCCAGTCCCTAATATGGGCCTGCACCATCACTAGGGCCAGGTAAAATAACCAGACCCTGCCCAAATGGCAGGGTGTGAGAAACCAGACGTGGGAGAATGAAAATGTAAATATTGCACTCAGAACCACTTAAAATGATCAACATTTATACAGGATAAGTCTAATACAAATAGGTGTTATTTGATGAGAAATACATCTCAAAAAGGCAATTACAGAAGCTTATTAATAGGTTATGTCCCCCAGGGTGACAGCTATTTCCTCTGGTGTGTCACCATCTTCAAGTCACACCAAGGGCTTTGGTTGGCTTTATTGTTAACAGTAAGCGTACCATTTGATTTCACCACACATATTTTCATTGCTATTTATACTTAGAATTAATTATTATTTTCAATTATATATTCAAAAGACGTCACACCAAAGGACTAAGGAATTTGCCCCTTTTTATGGTAATGGCAGAAAAGTGTAATATTTTGATAAATATTTTTGATAAAGCTCACAATCTGTCCAGAACAGGTGCTCCAGCAATGACTTCCGTTCTTTCTCATTGTAAGAGAACCCTCCCCCGCGCAATGGTGACCAAATGCTGGGTCGTTCTTTAATCAGAAAAATGTGTCACACCATGTGGACATAGATTTTGAGATCAAAATGTAATCAATCAGAACTATTTTGAAATGTCATGGACTTTGGGACTACGGTTTCCGGGAAATAGACTTACACTCCATGACCAAAAGTATGTGGACTCCTGCATGTCGAACATCTCATTTCAAATTCATGGGTTTTAATATGGAGTTGGTCCCAAACGTGTCACAATTTTAACCAATTTATATTTGAAATAAAAAAAAATGTAATAAAATTCTAAAGGGCATCGCGTCAGGAGGCCAAAGTTCATGTTCACTTGACTGAAAATATAAATGAGCTATTTACACACAGAAGTGCCATATTTCCTTTCACCTACACATAGTGGAGGAATCAGAAAGATAAGTACAGGAATCCCTTTTATTTGGGTCGTCATCAGTAAAAAAGTTCTCATAGCTGGGATAATTTGTCTGACTACCATTAATGCCATAAATTGTGTCTTTCACTTAAACAATGGTGAGGAATCGGAAAGATCAGTTTTAGGCAACTATAATTCTTTGTAGTTTGGTTGTTTTCACTTTTATTTTTTATTTTTTATCACCTGCCCGATGGGGCAACCTCAAAGCATGCTCAATTTGCAGAAATGCTTAGTTCACTTGCCCCAGGTAATAGGTGAACCCTTAAAATCAATCCCTTATCAACACTCTTCTACATACTGCATGTCTTAACCTTAATATCCTCCATTAATATAATGAAAAATCGGACATTTTTAAATATCATGGGTTGACATCACACATTCATATGCTATTGCAACTGCCAAACTGTAAACACGTTATTTATGTTGTTGTGTTTTGCCTTGTCTTCAATGGGACTTGTCGCTATGGACTGTACGATGTTAACGAATGACCAGTCACTTTCATAATGTACTGATTACATTCATTTCCCAAACTAGACTTAACATGAACATGTAGCAAAAATACAACCATGGAAAGGACTGGCATGAGAAATGTAGACATTGGTTGAATATGAAAATGAATTAAAATAGTAGATACTGCTCATTGGAGAGAAAGTGGGTTGGAGTCGTTTAAAGCTTACCGCTGGTTCAGGTTTGGCAGTTTTACTGGGCTCCTCTTGATGTGGTCTGTGTTTTGTGTCCTCTGACACTCTGGCCTAAACACACACACACACACACACACACACACACACACACACACACACACACACACACACACACACACACACACACACACACACACACACACACACACACACACACACACACACACACACACACACACACACACACACCTCAGGATCTCATAGAAGCATTGTTGCGGCCACTTATATTGTGGACCATTTGGCACAAAGCCACAGAATGACAGACATACTCTACCTTTTTGTCACCCTTCTCTGGCACTTTGGTTTTCTCCTCCCCCTGTTTGTGTCTGAGCTCTCTCTCCTTCTCTCGCCGTTTATCCCGGTCTAAATCTTTCTCCTTATCCCTCTCTCGATCTCTCCCTCTGTGCAACTCCTTGTCTTTGCTCTTTTCCCTGTCTCTGTCCCTCTCGCTCTCCTTGTCTCGTTCTCGGTCTTTCTCTCTTTCATTGTCTTTGTCCCGGCTCTTGTCCTTGCCACGGTCTTTGGTACGGTCTCGATCGCGGCTCTTTTTTGACCTTTCTCTCTCGCGGTGGCGCTCCTTTTCCTTGTCGCCCCGTCTGCCCTCTTGCTCTTTGGGCAGGTCTGGGTCCTTCTGCTCCCAACCCCCGGCGCTGTGCTCTCGGATCGCCTTCTCCTGGAGAAACACACACATGTATAGCAAAGCATATACACACACAAAAGCGTACACACACACAGATACATTAATGTGACCATAGGGACACCCTCAAAACACAGTGGCACCAGGCAGACATTAGCCCTGTATGACAAACCTTTACATTAGAGGTTGAAGTTACATACAGAACAATAATTGAATTTACATTTTTTTTAAACGATGGTGACTGATTTCTAGAATTTCACTAAGCTAATGTACACTCCCCTACGTACAGTGAAGGTAAAATGTTACATGTGGCTCTCTCTACACGCCAGCAGTTTGGATTTGAGATCAAACGTTTCATATGAGGCAACAGTACAGAATGTCCCCTTTTATTTGAGGTTATTTTCACGAAAGTGCTTTGTCATAAGTGTTTGGACAAATTCACTCAAAGTGTATTTGGTCTCAAATTCCTAGCACATCAAGGTTGTGACTACTAGCTCGTTGGATGCATTTGCAGTTTGTTTTATGTTTTGCCCAATAGGAACTGAAACGGTGAATGATGACTGGAGTAACTTCCTTTAAGTGAGTAGATAAGAGGTTTCTGAACACTTCTAAATGAATCCTGATAACGCCATGATTAAGAAAAACCATTGAATAATGATGAGTGAGATGCCATTCAGAGGCTACAATAAAACATGCTAACCTCTCATTATTACCAATGAAATGGGGAGCCAAGCGTTTTTTGTGGGGTATGATCATCATCATTCAAAACAACCAAAACAAACTGGAAATGCATCCAACAAGTTCGTAGTCACAAGCTTGATGTAGTCATTGCGTGCTATGAATATGGGACCAAACACTACACTTTTGACTACTTTAATACACAAGTGAATTTGTCCAAATACCTATGACCTCTTCAAATGGAGGGGACTATATACATGAAGTGCTTTCATTTCTAAAACAGTAACACTGATATCTATGGAAATACTTAAATCCAAAATGATGGAGTAGAGAGCAAAATATAAAATCTTTGCTTCACTGTCCCAATAAAGTATGATGGGAATATATCCTGTCCAGTCTGAATTTTGTGTGTCTGGGCCGTATTCGTAAAGCATCTCAGAGTAGTATCGCTTATCTAGGACCAGTTTAGCCTTTGAGATCATAATTAATAAGATTATATGGACAGGTTGGGACCTGATACTATATCAGCATTTCACTTCGAGAGGCTTTGTGGATGGAGCCTCTGGTCTCACCACTTGGTCTCGTTGGCGCTCTCGTCCCTCCCTGTTCTCCTTGTCCTGGGACCGGGAGGAGCTGGCCTTCCCCTTGGGGTCAAGCTTGTCCCCGGCCAGCACCCGCTTTACCGCCTCCTCACTGGACAGCTGGGGACGACATGACACAGGGGACAGATGTGATTGTCAACTCACTTTCAAATCAAAATGTATTTATCACATGCGCCAAATACAACAGGTGTAGACGATACCGTGAAATGCTTGCTTACGAGCCTTACCCAGTGATGCAGAGTAAAAAAAAATAGTAACACAAATTGTAAGCTATATACAGAGATTACCAGTACCAGACCAACATGTGGTATTTGAGGTAGATACAGTATGTACATAAAAGGCATCCACTTCTGCCCTCAGAACAGCCTCAATTCATTGGAGCATGCACTCATCAAGGTGTCGAAAGCGTTCCACACAGATGTTGGCCCATGTTGACTCCAATGCATCATTGCAGTTCTTGACACCGGTGAGCCTGGCACCTACTACCATACCCTGTTCAAAGGTTCTTGAATATTTTATCTTGCCCATTCACCCTTTGGATGGCACACATACATACACACAAGCCATGTCTCAAGTCTTAAAAATCCTTCTTTAACCTGTCTCCTCCCCTTCATCTACACAGATTGAAGTGGATTTAACAAGTGACATTAATAAGGGTTTATAGCTTTCACCTGGTCAGACTGTCATGGAAAGAGGTGTTCCTAATGTTTTGTACACTCAGTGTATATAGTGTGTATAGACTTGAGTATGCATAGAGTCAGTGCAAGATAGGGTCAACGCAGATAGTCCTTCCTACCATATCTATATCTTTGTTTATTGGGATTGAACATTTTTCAAAGTAATTCATTGTAGAAGGAGTGCACATCACTATCACACATCAATCTTTGAGTAGAATGACCTGCCCATCTGTCTGTTCATAATTAATTGAATTAATTTTTATTAGAAATGTCTAACATAGTTGCCGCAGCCATTCGAGTACAACGATACATCAATTATAGAGGATTAAAAAACACAACCAAGTCTAACTGTATTCCCATTGTGGTCCTTGTTAAATGTTGTGCTAACTAGCTAGTTTACATGCATGTGAACAGTTGTCATGACGAGACCCTTCGGGAGGCATGGCAAAGATCCCCTGAGCTCGAAGCCCTTTATTCGAACTGGCTGTCTTCAGGGTCCAATTAAAATGTGCTAGACTGTAATTGATCCTCTTCAGATTTCACCCACAAGCATCATTAGTGTGTGTAAACATGCATGGCCTCATCTGGAGCATTTGGTTTGTGTGTTGATAGGTGACAGCCACTGAAATGCACAAACATATGCTCACAATGTTTGCAGCAAGAGCTACCTTTTCACTTTTCTTTGCGGCTGTGGCTATGTAAAATATTTTATTTCTTGGCAACTTTGGATGTTGTGGACTGAAGATTACGTTACAATTCCACACAAACGTGTCAGCAAATTTGGTTGCATGTGTATGACAATCTGGACAGAGTGCGCGTGCACATGCGTCTGTCTGTCTGTCTGTGAGGGTGTATGTCGTGTAGTTACAGGCGTGCGCATGTGAAACAGATGCCAATGTACAGTTTAACTTCCTCCACTGTCCCTGTCCCCATACCGTGCTCGCCCTCTGCGTCGCAACACACATGACCGCCCTCCTTGACAACGTGTGAACCAACTGAGCTATACAAAAGTTACCAATTTGTAACTCCGTTACACATGTACTCCGTTACACATGTACATGGGTCTTTCCAAGCAAACAGACCTTGTTGAGGCAGCACTTGGCGATGGCCTGTAGCAGCTCGTTGGTCCTCTCAGGCTCATGGCCGGCTACAATGCGCGCTGGCTTGACCGAGAGGGGCTCGCCGTTCACCAGCATCACCACATCTAGGGCCTTCTGCAGGAACGCTATCTTAGCATCCTTATCCTGCAGGAGAGAGGAAGGATGAGAGGGATTGAAAGAAAGAGTGAGAACAACGGCTTTAGGAAGACCGTCTAATGGGAATGTTTTTGTTTTTTCCTCTGAGGTTAGCATAACAAAACTGCTTCGACCGGTTTCTTTGCATCGGTTTTCTTGAGTGAATCCTCCATTAATATCAGAGTACACATGACCACTGGAGAGTTTATGCAGACATGCTTGTGTGAAACCCCTCTTCATCATGTGCACTTGAGGGAATTCTCAACATAACAAGCTCAAAATCCATTCAGCCCCTGAACTCTCCAGGCCCTGTATTTCACAACACAGCTGACATTCAGGCCTGAAAGAAAAGAGTGGTGAACGGGCCAGAGCCAAGAGTACAGTCGCACCCCTAAAAAGAAAACAATTGTCACAAGAAATTAGCTCCCTGGAATACAGAAAATACCAGAGCCCTGAAGAAAACTGGAAAGACGCTCCACCAAACGAAGTCTTCCGACTAGCTTGGAAAGACAGCACCGTGTAACATCGAAGAGCCCTCACGGCTGCTCGATCATCCTATTATTCCAACCTAATTGAGGAGAATAAGGACAATCCGAAATTTATTTTTGACACTATCGCAAAGCTAACTAAAATGCAGCATTCCCCAAGAGAGGGTGGCTTTCACTTCAGCAGTGATGAATTCACAAACTTCTTTGACGAAAAGATCATGATCATTAGAAAGCAAATTACGGATTCTTTAAATCTGCGTATTTCTCCAAACCTCAGTTGTCCTGAGTCTGCACAGAACTGCCAGGACCTAGGACCAACAGAGACTATCAATTTTCTTAATCCTGTCTCTCTTAACATATTCATGAAAATAGTCATGGCCTCTAACCCTAAAAGCTGCATACTGGACCTTATTCCAACTAAACTACTGAAAGAGCTGCTTCCTATGCTTGGCCCTCCTATGTCGAACGTAAATGACTCCCTATCCTCTGTATGTGTACCTAACTCACTAAAAGTGGCAGTAATAAAGCCTGTCATTATAAAGCCATACCTTTGACCTTGAAAATGTCAAAAAAAATAACTCCTATTCCTCTCAATTGTTTTTTGAAAAAGCTGTTGGGCAGCAACTCATTGCCTTCCAGAAGACACATAATGTATATGAAATGCTTCAGTCTGGTTTTAGCCCCCATCATAGCACTGGGACTGCACTCGTGAATGTGGTAAAATACCTTAATGGTGTCAGACCACGGGTCTGCATCTGTCCCCGTGCTCCAAGACCTTAGTGCTGCTTTTGACACCATCAATCACCACATTCTTTTGGAGAGACTGGAAACCCTAATTGGTCAATACGGACAAGTTCTTGCCTGGTTTAGATCTTATCTGACGGAAAGATATCAGTTTGTCTGTGGATGGTTTGTTCTCTGACAATTCAATTGTAAGTTTCAGTGTTCCTCATGGTTCCGTTTTAAGACCACTATTGTTTTCAATATATATTTTACCTCTTGGTGATGTCATTCGGAAACACAATGTCAACTTTCACTGCTATACTGACAACACACAGCTGTACATTTCGATGAAATCCCAAAATTGCCTACCCTGGAAGCCTGTGTTGGAGATTATTATAATATTTTTTTACCTTTATTTAACTAGGCAAGTTAGTTAAGAACACATTTTTATTTTAAATGACGGCCTAGGAACAGTGGGTTAACTGCTTTGTTCAGAGGCAGAACGACAGATTTTTAAATTGTCAGCTCGGGGATTCGATCTTGCAACCTTTCAGTTACTAGTCCAACGCTCTAACCACTGATGCCTAGTGGTTAGCATGGATGGTGGCAAATGTTTTACTTTTAAACTAAGACAAAACAGAAATGCTAGTTCTAAGTCCCAAGAAACAAAGAGATCTGCTGTTGGATCTGACAATTAAATCGTGATGGTTTTACAGTCATCCCAAATAAAACTTAAGGTCCTCTGCATTTACTCTGGATCCTGATCTCTCTTTTGACAAACATATCAAGAATTTTTCAAGGACAGCTTTTTTACATCTCGTAACATTGCAAACATCTGAAACTTTGTGTCAATAAATTTGGCAGAAAAGCAAATACATATTTTGTCACTTCCAGGCTAGACTACTGCAATCCTCTACTTCCGGGCTACCTGGATAAAGCACTAAATAAACTTCAGTTAGTGCTAAACACAGCTGTCAGAATCTTGACTAAAACCAATGCTCCAGTGCCAGCCTCTCTACACTGGCTTCCTGTTAAGGCTAGGGCTGATTTTAAGGTTTTACTGCTAACCTACAAAGCATTACATGGGCTTGCTCCTAACTATCTGTCCGATTTGGTCCTGCCGTACATACCTACATGTACGCTACGATCACAAGATGCAGGCCTCCTTATGCTCTCTAGAATTTCTAAGCAAACATCTGGAGGCAGGGCCTTCTCCTATAGAGCTACATTTTTATAGAATAATCTGCCTATCCATGTAAGAGACGCAGACTCGGTCTCGACCTTTAAGTCTTTATTGAAGAGTCATCTCTTCAGTATGTCCTATGATTGAGTGTAGTCTGGCCCAGCGGTGCGAAGGTGAACGGCAAGGCACTGGAGCAACGAACTGCCCTTGATGTCTCTGCCTGGCCGGCGCCCCTCCATCCATCCCTATTACGGGGGCTGAGTCACTGGCTTACTAGTGCTCTTCCATGCCGTCCCTAGGAGGGGTGCGCCACATGAGTGGATTGAGCCCACGTGATTTCCTGTCCGGTTTTGCGCCCCCTCTGGCTCTTGCAGTGTAGGAGATCTTCATGGGCTATACTCAGCCTGGTCTAAGGGTAGTAAGTTGGTGGTTGATGATATCCCTCTACTGTTGTGGGGGCTGTACTTTGGCAAAATGGGTGGGGTTATATCCTGTCTTTATTTTTTTTGCAAATAAATACATTTGTTAAAAATCCTACAATGTGATTTTCTGGATTTTTTTCTCTCATTTTGTCTGTCATAGTTGAAGTGTACCTATGATGAAAATTACAGGCCTCTCATCTTTTCAAGTGGGAGAACTTGCACAATTGGTGGCTGACTAAATATTTTTTTGCCCCACTGTAGACTCGACACAGAAACATTGAATTGTTAACTGCAAGCTGCGCACACAGCTTTTTTTGAGGACATATTCTGTAACTTAAACGGGTTAAATCTGCAGTTAGAAGGAAGAGGGAAACAGTTGTGGACATGGATAAACTTGAGGCCTTTACTAGGAAGCTTGAGTTGTTTGATTTGGACCAGGCCGCAGCATTGTCACAGAGGTGATGGAAGATTTCATCAAGCAGCTGAGGGACAATTTATCCACCAGATTTGAAGACTTCAGCATGCCTAAGGATATCATTGCGTTTGTACGTGATCCTCTCACAGTCTGCCCAGGTGGAGAATACTTATCCCTTGCTAAGAAAACTACAACCCTCGCTGAATGAGGCCGCAATTCATACTGAGCTAATTCCAGACATCGAGCCAAACCAGGGCTACGCTCAGGAGTGCCGAGTCCCTGTGTGCGTTGGATGCTCAGAGGAATGTTTGGATCGACTTACACCTGCGAGTCCTCATTTCCCTCTATGAACGCAATATAGACTCACGACAGGAACCGGCTTTCACACAAGTCAATCGAGGACTGCCTGCACATCAAAATCACATCCATCCATCAAACCCGACATCCACAAGATTGTGTCAGAGGGGAAATGCAATTTTTCTCATTGAAGAAACTTAGCGGCCGATATGACTGTATTTAGTCAACAAATTCTTATTTTCAATGACGGTCTAGGAGCAGTGGGTTAACTGCCTTGCTCAGTGGCAGAACGACAGATTTGTACTTTGTCAGCTCGGGGGTTTGAACTTGCAACCTTCCGGTTACTAGTCCAACACTCTAACCACTAGGCTACCCTGCCACCCCAAATGTCACATCTGCCCATTTAAAAAGGGCTTTATAAATAAAGGTGATTGATTGATAGGTGTCCCTTTCAGGTGCTGCCAGCCAATTACAGGCTTTGTGTGTGTCCCCTTTCATTATGCATGCTGCTAGGTAAATCCATTTGAATTAAACTTTTTAACAGCACCAGGTTTGATTAGAATGAAGCCTTCCCTACACATAGGTGCTCAAAGTCGACCGATACCATGAGACATCCATGTCTTCATAACTGGAACATTTTAAAATGGTTGAGGGTTATATAATGTAAAAACTTAAACCATTTTATAATTTATTGTTTAGTAAAATCTTTAATTTATCCTTAAAAAGTGCATCAACTCTGATTGTCTTCATATTCGCATATGTGACCCTATCGGAGGTTGTGTTGTGCCTGCCATCGATCGAGACAACATGATCTTGAATACAGGGTGGGTGTCATGTTTTGGCTGATAAATGTACTGAAATGGGATTCAAATGTAAACTTTCAAATGGTATCACAAAGACTGTTGGAGGTCCATGAATCAGAGCACGTTGACTTGAAATGGGAATATCAGTAGTTTTGAATTATACTGTCAATCCCCAATAGGAAGCCTATTGAAGTCTATTGAAGTAGACCGTCATTGTATATAATAATTTGTTCTTAACTGACTTGCCTATTAAATAAAAGGTGAAAAAATGTATTTATTTTTTATTATAGATTTTTAGATATTTGAACGGTGGGTGGACTGGCGGCCATCTTTGCGGTAGTAATTAGAAGTTACAATTTCTATTCAATTTACAGTACCAGTCAAATGTTTGGACACACCTACTCATTCAAGAGTTTTTCTTTTTAAACTATTTTATATTAAATTTATGAAAATTTGCATGTGAAAATCATAACTGGCATGTAGATTGGAAGAAATGGTAAGATACATTGGCATTCCACATGAGAAAGGTTGCCGACTCCTCGTGTAGCCCATTACTGGTAATTTCAGGGGAGTAATGGCAGAAACTGTGAAAGCTAGCACGAGTGGGAGGAGAATAGCTGGGTCAGGTTAAGTTTTTTTTCTTCTTGTTATCTAGATCTCTGGCGCCCTAGAGGCATTTGTCTTATTTCATCAAAATGTAAGCTAAAAGCATATTGTTGATTTTATTAAAACACATAGGGTAAATAGACGTTGTTGTTTTTTAATACCAAATCAGTCGACCAACATATTGTTTTGGTCGGGGACAGCCCTACCTTGTTCCCTCTCTGGGTTTCTATTCTCCTCTTACCACATCTACCTACTGTTCTTAGGCCAGACTCTCATACTGACCTAAGGCCAGTTGGAGAGAGAAGCGCCTGAAAACTGATCTCGACACAGGTTGCGTGTCTGTAATTATGTGGGTGAGTATGGGTTTACTCTTCTAAATTGTATGTGCCAGCTCCAAAAATTACAAGTGGTCTCTCAAACTGATCTTAGGTCAGTTAGGAGGACAGAAGAGGCCACCCTATGGGTTTACAGTCTCCTGCCCTATTGGGTGAGAAGATGGTTGCCTCGCTAAGAATCTGACCCTGATACTGATCCCAGGTCAGTCAGTGGTGTGATAACACAGCAGTGTGACATTACACCACCTCTGATACAGCCCACTCTAGTACTGAGAGTTTTAGGTTATATAACTACGAGAAATAAGAAGAAACCTGCACACTGCTCTTGATAGTATCACTGCTCTTGAATAAGCTATACGTGTCGGCCTCACGGCCTTCGTCAGAGAATTGAGGCCGATACGCAAAGCTTTTTAAAGACCAGTGATACTATCAAGAGCAGTGTGCGGGTTTCAACATTTCTCTCATTTTATTCAACTGTTACCATGAGCCTGCAAAAAAAGATAGCTCAGACGTGCGAGTGCATTTTGACTTATAGGTTATATAACTACACAAGCCGTTTTGGGTTACACTAATCATGTCATGTAATGGATGGATGCTTTTCCAAACCCAGGCAGGGTGCTGGAAGTGATGCACACACAGATGAGTATGGGCAGAAGCACACTTCAGTGAGATGATATCTATCCACTTAGTGTTAAAAAGGCCCCGGCTAATCAGATAGTGAGTGTGATTCATTCCTAGCTCACAGAGCAATCACTGTATGAAACAGGCCTAAAGGTTTCTACATGCGTCGGTTTGGCTGGCACCTAGTCGAACTCAGCTAGCCGAACGAGTCTGCTCGCACACTTAAAGAAGACCTTTGCTTGAAAAATGAGAAAAAAAAGCAGCAATAGCACTGTTTGTCCATTTTGAGACGCCGTAGCCAGTACACACTTCCTCAAATAAGTCGGAATTAATGTAAGATAAAATAAGACAGATCCTTTGAGTTGACGTTTTTGCATTGGAGATCTAACTAAGATGTTTGATGTAGTATTTCCCAAGTAATTATTTTTCTTCATGTAAACGGGTCATCTATTGTTGAATGACAACCAACACTTCATTGAAGAATCCCTACTGTTGACCAATGAAGGGGCTTAGACTTCGACTCCGAAATTGTTGTGAGCACGACCACCCGAAGACCAAAACATCACAATCCGAAGACCAAAACATCACAATTTTGGCATAATATATGAACGAACTGTTCTAGTTGGGAAGCACGCGGACACCTTAAGAGCTAGGCTATGTATAATTTATTTTAAAATTACTAATGACAATTACTCATTAGATCTGTCACAGTGCAGTATAACAATTAGGGGCCTTCAAGATTTCAGTCTGTTCTGGTGTTTCATAAATTCCTCCAAGTGATCAAATGGAGAAAATGTCTTACCTTGACATTGTCTGACTTCATCTCAGTCTCTGCATAGAGTCCCTTCATGAAGCCAGTGGTCCGGATCACCTATAGGAGAAAAGGTTAGGATACATTGCCAAATGAGTCAGCGGTTAGCCACTATATGGTTGTAATTATCAATGCAGTACAGCATGACTGATTTTAAGCCGTTCATTTTGAGCATATTTTTTGTGGAGGGAAAACCAAATAAATAGTCAGTTACAGTGCCTTACGAAAGTATTCGGCCCCCTTGAACTTTGCGACCTTTTGCCACATTTCAGGCTTCAAACATAAAGATATAAAACTGTATTTTTTTTGTGAAGAATCAACAACAAGTGGGACACAATCATGAAGTGGAATGACATTTATTGGATATTTAAAAAAAATTTAACAAATCAAAAACTGAAAAATTGGGCGTGCAAAATTATTATTATAAGGGGTGAAATGTGTCAAAAATATATATATATATATTTCCTGAGCTTTCTTATAACTCCTAGATATAGGAGACACCCTTTCCCACGTGTTGTTTACATTTTACATTTGTTTAGTTACAGCCTTGTTCTAAAAATGGATGAAATAAATAAATAGACACAAAATATATTTTCATTTGTTATTAAACACTTTTTTGGTTGCAACATGATTTCATACACCGTTATTTAATATTTCTGATGTCTTCAATAGTATCTATAATGTAGAAAACAGTAAAAATAAAGAAAAACCCTGGAATGAGTAGGTGTCCAAACATTTGACTTGTAAATATTGGTTTTATAAACAGCAAAAAATAGAAAAATCCTCACTGTCATCTGCATTTATTTTCAGCACACTTAACTATTAACTAAATATACTTAACTAAATATTTGTATGAACATAAGATTCAACAACTGAGACATAACAAGTTCCACAGACATGTGACTAACAGAAATGGGATAATGTGTCCCTGAACAAAGGGGAGGTCAAAATCAAAAGCAAGAGTCAATGTAGCTGGTGGCCACACCAGATACTAAGTACTGCAGTGCATCTCCTCCTCATGGACTGCACCAGATTTGCCATGTCTTGCTGTTAGATGTTACCACAGTCTTCCATCAAGGCACCTGCAAGTTCCCAGACATTTTTGGGGGGAATGGACCTAGCCCTCACCCTCCAATCCAACAGGTCCCAGACGTGCTCAATGGGATTGAGATCTGGGCTCTTCGCTGGCAATGGCAGAACACCTGTCTTGCAGGAAATCACACACAGAACAAGCAGTATGGCTGGTGGCATTGTCATGCTGGAGGGTCATGTCAGGATGAGCCTGCAGGAAGGGTACCACATGAGGGAAGAGGATGTCTTCCCTGTAACGCACAGGGTCGAGATTGCCTGCGAATGACAACAAGCTCAGTTTGATAATGCGGTGACACACCGCCCCAGACCATGACGGACCCTCCACCTCCAAATCGATCCTGCTCCAGAGTACAGGCCTCAGTGTAACGCTCATTCCTACGACGATAAATGCGAATCCAACCATCACCCCCGGTGAGACAAAAAAAACACGACTCATTAGTGAAGAGTACATTTTGCCAGTCCTGTCTGGTCCAGCGACAGTAGTTTGTGCCCATAGGTGACATTGTTGCCGGTCATGTCTGGTGAGGACCTGCCTTAAAACAGGCCTACAAGCCCTCACCAGCATTCCTGGTGTAACTCGGGCAATTGTTTCCATCCTGTACCTGTCCCACAGGTGTGATGTTCGGATGTACCGATCCTGTGCAGGTGTTGTTACACGTGGTCTGCCACTGCGAGGACGATCAGCTGTCCATCCTGTCTCCATGTAGCGAAGTCTTAGGAGTCTCACAGTAGAGACATTGCAATTTATTGCCCTGGCCACAGTCCTCATGCCTCCTTGCAGCATGCCAAAGGCATGTTCACGCAGATGAGCAGGGACCGTGGGCATCTTTCTTTTTGTGTTTTTCAGAGTCAGTAGAAAAGCCTCTTTAAGGTCACAGTTATGAAAACCTAGGACACTAATTGCCTATCGTCTGTAAGCTGTTAGAGTCTTAAAGACCGTTCCACACGTGCATGTTCATTAATTGTTTATGGTTCATTGAACAAGCATGGGAAACAGTGTTTAAACCCTTTACAATGAAGGTCTGTGAAGTTATTTGGATTTTTACAAATTATCTTTGAAAGACAGGGTCCTGAAAAAGGGACGTTTTTGCATTTCCCTAAAAGGGTCCTATAATTCAAAATCGAATCGCTAAAATATCTTTAATGCGATTTAAACATGAGCTTGTCCGAGACGTCGGACTCAACAACAGTTGCTATCCATTGGAACACTGAGATTGGTGCCCTAAATTCTGAGGTGGGGCTTAGCGAAGGGTCAATTGCGTCATCCACGCAAACACACTTATCAAATATGCATGAGCATATACTGAAAGGTGAGAAACTTCACTGGAGGAGGAGAGAGACTACTAATTGAATGGGATTAAGACTGTACTCAGCTCTTCTGCTCGTGGGAACAGCAGTGGCCAAAAACAACCTGAATGACCTTTAAGTCAGACTTGCTCAGAGAGTGTGTTGTGTCCTGAAGATGTTGTAGTCTTGTGCAGGTGGATCTGTCAGTCTGCTCTGCCTGGATAATCTTCGCTGAGCCTGGTATAGCCTGTGGCACAGACCCAGCCACTGGCAAACCTTCTAGCGAGGAAGCCATTCTCAAAGCATTACACCCTATGTTCGTACAGTGCTTCCAGAATGAATCATACCCCTTGACTTATTCCACATGTTGATGTGTTACAGCCTGAATTCAAAATTATTTAAATTTGTTTTCTCATCCACCTACACACACACACACACAATAGCCCATAATGGCAAAGTGAAAACATGTTTTTAGACATAAAAATATAACACAGAAATATGTCATTTAAATAAGTATTCACACCCCTAGGTTAATACTTTGTAGAAGCACATTTGACAACTGGGAGTCTTTCTGGGTAAGTCGGTAAGAGTTTTCCACACCTGGAGTGTGCAACATTTGCCCATTATTCTTTTCAAATTTCTTCAAGCTCTGTCAAATTCAAATTCTCTGTCAAATTGTTGTTGATCATTACTAGACAACCATTTTCAGGTTTTGCCTAAAATCTACTTGAAAATCAAAACTAAAACTTGGCCACTCAGGAATATTCAATGGCTTCTTGGTAAGAAATTCAAATGTAGATTTGGCCTTGTGTTTTAGGATATTGTCCTGCTGAAATGTGAATTAATCTCCCAGTGTCTGGTGGAAAGCAGACAACCTGGATTTCCTCTAGGATTTTGCCTGTGCCTTTTGCCTTTGCCTCCATTAAGTTTATTTTTTATCCTGAAAATCTCCCCAGTCCTTAACGATTACAAAAATAACCATAACATGATGCAGCCACCACTATGTTTGAAAATATGGAGAGTGGTACTCCGTAATGTGTTGTATTGGTTTTCCCCGAAACATAAAACATTTCGTATTCAGGATAAAAAGTTGCTTTGCCACATTTTTTGCATTATTACTTTAGTACCTTGCTGAAAACCAGATGCATGTTTTGGGATATTTGTATTCTGTGCAGGCTTCCTTCTTTTCACTATGTCAATTAGGTTAGTATTGTGACATAACTACAATGTTGTTGATCCATCCTCAATTTTCTTATATCACAGCCATTAAACTCTAACTGTTTTAAAGTCCTCATTGGCCTCATGGTGAAATCCCTGAGTGGTTTCCTTCCTCTCCAGCAACTGATTTAGAAGGACGTCTTGATCTTTGTAGTGAAACCTCTCGTCTTTGTGGTTGAATCTGTTAAATTCACTGCTTGACTGAGGGACCTTACAAATAATTGTATGTGTGGGGTACAGAGATGAGGTAGTCATTCAAAAATCATGTTAAACACCATTATTGCACACAGAGTGAGTCCATGCAATTTATTAAGCAAATGTTTACTCTTGAACATATTTAGGCTTGCCATAACAAAAGGGTTGAATACATGAATCAAGAACAGAAGAAAACACACTTGGAGATTATATGGTTTGGTGTGTAGACCAGTGAAACTGTAATCCATTTGAAATGCAGGCAACATTTTGGAAAAGTCTATGGGTGTAAATACTTTGAAGGCACCATTTATGAGGGCATGTCCCTGCCTGCCCCATGGCTCTGCCATCATGATACTTGTCATGTCAAGTACAAATTACAATGGATTTAGAACCATGATCAGCAGCCTCCTTTTTATATTATTTGGCTATAACAAGCAAGCACCACCCTTCCACAGTGCCATGCCTTCATGTTGCCATCCTAACTAGTTAGTTAGGGAAGAGCCCAATTCAAACAAGCAATCCAGCTGAATTTAGGGATAAGCTCATTGACCCTCACCTAGAATAGAAGGTTGGGAGGTCTCATTTCATAACAGGGATGACACCCTTACAAAACTTCGGTGACAATTAAAATGTAACTGTACCTGCTAACTAACTAGTAAATGTTAACTAGAGTTAACTAGTGCTGGGGCAGAAATGTAATTTGTTGGAGGATAATGTTTTTAACCTTTTCATGAGTAAATACCATTCCAGTGTTTTACTTGCTATATTGTATTTACTTTGCCACCATGGCCTTTTTTGCCTTTACCTCCCTTCCCACCTAATTTGCTCACATTGTATATAGACTTGTTTATACTGTATTATTAACTGTATGTTTGTTTTACTCCATGTGTAACTCTGTGTCGTTGTATCTGTCGAACTGCTTTGCTTTATCTTGGCCAGGTCGCAATTGTAAATTGCCTACCTCAACTTGCCTACCTGGTTAAATAAAGGTGAAATAAAAATAAAAAAATAGCCAAACAGTTAGCAAATAATTTCATATTTTTGTCATAGATACAGTGAAGTCACATTTCCCGGCGCCGCGACTTGGTTTTGTTTACTAAAACAAGCAGACAGGAGTGCCTAGCAACGAATAAAATCTGATTGATGGCTGGCTACTGTTAGGTAAATTGGCTAATTATCATGCCTCAGTCTCAATGCTGAAAGGTTAGTTGGCTGGTTTTGGCAGGGGACAAATGGTAGCTAGCTATCAAATCCAATCTAACTAGCAAGAACTCTTTGTAGCTAGTAGTCAATGTTAGCTAATCACTCACCTCACTGAATATGTCGTGCAGATACCTAAACGGTGGTTTGCTGAGCAGTTTTTCAGTAAGCGGCGGTTTCTTTATAACTCTCCCTAAAGTGTCTTGGGTCTTCTTGGCCACTGACCCGTTCATGGCAGCTGCTGAAATGTCAAATTCCCCAAAGTTATTGATGAAAACAAGACTGTTCTTCAATCGACAATCCTGTCGCTATGTCAATAGCATCCAATCCCACAATGCATCATTCATCTGAAATGCGCTTGTGCTAAATCAGAGATACTGGATATAATGGCGAGATGCTTGAGTCCCATGCCCAACAGTGGGGACGGGACAACTCCGATATAAAGTGTTTTTTCTCAAAGTTGCCGGGATGTCATGTGCACTGGCGACCCGTCATGTGTGGCTTTTGAGCCCCACATTTTTAGCATGCTTGCCTGTTTTTGCATGTTATTTTGGCATTAATACATGTCACGTATCAGTTTGCAAACAATGTAATATATATATATATATCATTGAGTTAATAAAGCCACATACAAACATGGTCTCTTTTTTGTTTTTTTGATGTAAGGCAGCTCCAAAATGCAGGTGTTTCAGCCTAACACAGTGCTTTCTGTGGTGGGGCAAGCCAGCAGAAAATACAGAGTGTTGCTCCGTGATTGGCTCAGTGTTCTGTCACTCATGGGGACACTACGTCACCAACAAGTCAAAGGGTAGACCAAAAAAATTATATCCCCTTGGGTTCTGCAATAGAGTTACATTAGAAGTGCTGATCCAAAAAGGCTCAAGATCATTGGCCACAGATAAAATTATATCAAATCACTTTCTGTCATGTCAACATCATACTTTCAAAATCTCAGCTAGCAGTCACCATCATGAATCACGTCGACAATCTACTGGCACATCCTTTTTAATCCTTGTCATGTGAAGATAAATAATGGCGAGAACGTATAGATAAAATGTATCAGTGCTCATCTGCCATTGGACATAAACATTACACATAAAAATTACACAACAAGTTGGAAATAGCAAATTCAACAATGAGTGGTTTGGAAGGAATCAGTGGCTAACTGCAAGCTTGGCAAAGCAATCACTAGCCTGCTATTCAGTGGTGTGGCTGTGGCGGTGTGGTCCCAAGTCTAAAATTAAGGGTCTCTTTTCCTAGTTTAAATTATAAACATTCAACATTGGCTATGCTGTCAACGAAGCATGATTTGTGACGTGCTCAAAACATCTTAACTAGGAACTCTAATATCTGACTTTAGTGAGTTCAAGACAACTGCGAACCTGGGACAAATGAGCTACGACTGGGAAAATATGTAGGTGTGCTGACTGTGACACACTGGATTTTCAGTTGTCTTGTTTGCTAAATTAACAAATGAAATAGGCAGTGCCATGGTGTACAGTATATAACCATAGAAGCACTGTGATATATGCCTCATTGCAGTCATATTGGCCAGTTAAGACAGTTGCATCCCGCCTATCCTTAAGAGGTTGGCTTATTGGGGATGTGGCGTTCAGGTAATTATTATTGGCAACCCATTCCATGAGAGTGAATGTCATTCCAGTTCATCTCTTCAGTTATATTTGATCAAATATGACTAAACACGTGCACTGCTTTCTATGAATTCTGACGGTGTTTAAGTGTTTAGGCAAAAAGAAAAATGTCCTGTTTGGAACACTGACAAGTAGAGAGAATAAAAAAATAATAATTGGATAGGCCTGGCTTCCCATACCTGTTTGGTGAGTTCTGTTGTCTATAAAAATAACTGCAAATCAAAACCAAGTTACTGTCAGCTTGCAGACACTCCTCCTCTGCCTGTGCAATAGGTAAGATATCAAAATCATTGAACATTTCTTAGTGTAAACTTGTAATATTATTGTGTTGACTTGATGCAGCATTTGAATAACCTGGTTGGTGTACAGGCCTATCTCTGTCAACATTCAATCATGTTAAACTTTCATTTTGCCTTTGGCAATTCGGCCGAAGAAGAAACAGACTGACACCAAAATCGGTTGTTTGAAGTTACACACACATCAATATGATCTGTGCAAACTCTAAAATACTTGTACATGGTTTTATTTTAGAATTTAAAAAATACTAATAGACAAATGACAAATGCCATAATCGAGAAAAGGAGTAGTTTGGGGATATGTGCCACACGTAACCAAACAGGTTTGGCCTGTTTTAGTAAGCAGACGAATATCGCAACTATTCATTGAGGCACTTGTATTGAAATAGGCCTACCCCTAAATGGCACAAGGCAGGTGTTTCTTGGAAGGGGTTCCTTTTTATGGCACTTGGCTTTTATATGGTCAAGGCTAGAGATACATTGCTACGTTTTCATTTATAAAGCCCTTTTTACAAAGAGTCGATCCATACCTAACATCATTACTAAACTTCAGACATACGAGTTACCACACCCGGTCGCAGGGATGGCTAACTTAAGAAATTCCTTTGGTCTCTACTGAGTTAGGTAAATCAGCTTTTAGTTCTCTTGCACCTTATTTGAGGAATGCTCTTTAAAATGTTCTTAAATGTGATGTTCTGGTGCCTCTAGGGCAGTTCATTTTATGACTGTGTTTTTCTTTCTGCTTGCAATTTGTATTTTGCATAAGAACTACATATAAGTATTTTTCAGCAGTTTGACTTGACTGCCTCCTCTTCTCTCTACCTCAGAACGGATGACAACCATGTATCGCTGGTCTCTCTTTGCATTGCTCTTTGTCACCTGTATGGAAGTTTCCCTACAGAAAAAAACAAGGAAAGGCCCTCAAACTCTCTCAAGAGGTAAGAATGATGTCACAATGTATCCTCGCCCCACCCCTAACGTCTATTTGAATTTACTACACTCAGAAAAAAAGGGCTGTTCAGCTGTCCCCATAGGAGAACCTTTTTGGTTCCAGGTAGAACCCATTTGAGTTCCACATAGAACCCACTGTGGAAAGGGTTCCACATAGAAACAAAATGATTCTACCTGGAACAAAAAAATGATTGTTCAAAGGGTTCTCCTATGGGGACAGCTGAATAACTCTTTCATGTTCTAGAAAGCACCTTTTTTTCTGAGTGTACAAAAACATTTCTCCATCCCCATTACATCAACACCAAATCCTTCATTCTGATTTCCATCCTCAATTTTGTCTCAGGATGGGGAGATTACATTGCCTGGGTCAAGACCTACGAGGAAGCCCTGATGACAATGAAAGAAAGGTAAAACAAGATTAGACAAAATACACAACAAGACATCAAATTGCAATTGTGTTGTTTGGTTAATGGCATATGTTTGACAATTAGAGCAGTCTTTCAAATGTCTGAGAGTAAAACATTTCATTAAAGCTATCTGCTTATGTTACAGCCATATCCTCACAATTATTATATTACAATTGGCATTTCAGTCAATTATCAGGCACTTTTATCCAGAGTGACTTACAGTTGGTGCATTCATCTTACGATGACTAGGTGAGAATCACATATCAATGCGCCCCATTAATTCAACATGTCCAATTAAACTAATCAAACTGTAACGGATATCCTCATATTTATTATATGGTTGCATCCCAAAATGGCACAGGCACCATATTCACTAGACAGTGCACTACTTTTGACCAGGGCGCTATCAAAAGTAGTGCACAGAATAGGAAATAGGTTGCCATTTGGGACACACAAAGCCTATTTCTTTTCTTATCTCCATAATGACTCTAGGGACTTACGTTTGGTACAATCCCAGTGACGTTGTACTTCTCTGTAAGCACATCCACTAACTACTTATTCTGCAGTGGAATGTGTTCTTGTTTTGTCTGTGTCCTCATGTTCCCACAGTAAGAAGCCTCTGATGGTCATTCATCACATGGAGGATTGCCCTCATAGCCAAGGTAATACTGCTGTGCTTTCATACTCACACAGAGTACCAGTCAAAAGTTTAGACACACCTAGTCATTCAAGGGTTTTTCTTTATTTATTACATTGTAGAATAATAGTGAAGACATCAAAACTATGAAATAACACATTTGGAATCGTGTAGTAACCAAAAAAGTGTTAAACAAATCAAAATATATTTTATATTTGAGATTCTTCAAAGTAGCCACCCTTTTCCTTGATGATAGCTGCACACTCTTGGCATTCTCTCAAACAGCCTCATGAGGTAGTCACCTAGAATGCATTTCAATTAACAGGTGTGCCTTGTTCAAAGTTAATTTGTAGAATTATTTTCCTTCTTAATGCGTTTGAGCCAATCGGTTGTGTTGTGACAAGGTAGGGGTGGTATGCAAAATATAGACCTATTTGGTGAAATTGTTCAGAGGAGACTGAGTGAATCAGGCCTTCATGGTCAAATTGCTGGAAAGAAACCACTACTAAAGAACATCAATAATAAGAAGAGACTTGCTTGGGCCAAGAAACATGATCAATGGACATTAGACCGGTGGAAATCTGTCCTTTGGTCTGATTAGTCTAAATGTAAGATTTTTTGTTCCAACTGCCATGTCTTTGTGAGACGTAGAGTAGGTGAATGGATCATCTCCGCATTGTGTGGTTCCCACCGTGAAGCATGGATGGTGTGGGGGTGCTTTGCTGGTGACACGGTTTGTGATTTATTTTGAATTCAAGGCACACATAATCAGCATGGCTACCGCAGCATTCTGCAGCGATACGCTATCCCATCTGGTTTGTACGTCGTGGGACTATCATTTGTTTTCAACAGGACAATGACCCAAAACACACCTTCATGATGTGTAAGGGCTATTTGACCAAGAAGGAGAGTGATGGAGTGCTGCGTCAAATGACCTGGTCTCCACAATCACCTGACCTCAACCAAATTGAGATGATTTGGAATGAGTTGGACCGCAGAGTGAAGGAAAAGCAGGCAACAAGTGCTCAGCATATGTGGGAACTCCTTCAAGACTGTTTTTATTTGAAGAATCTCAAATATAAAATGAATTTTGATTTGTTTAACATTTTTGGGGGTTACTAAATGTTTCCATATGTGTTATTTCATAGTTTTGATGTCTGAACTATTATTCTGCAACGTATAAAATAGTAAAAATAAAGAAAAATCATTGAATGACTAGGTGTGTCCAAACTTGACTGGTACTGTACTTCATCTAACCAAG
Source organism: Oncorhynchus keta (assembly GCF_023373465.1). Taxonomy (NCBI): domain Eukaryota; kingdom Metazoa; phylum Chordata; class Actinopteri; order Salmoniformes; family Salmonidae; genus Oncorhynchus; species Oncorhynchus keta. Next base: position 42,833,222 of record NC_068454.1, on the reverse strand, counting down.
GGACCAACCAAGGTCTTTGTTGCCTTACAGTTGGTCTTGTGGTATCAACATTTCTTTAGACATTATCATTTGTCAAGGCTTGTATGACAAAAGAATAGCAATACATACAAATTCCACTCTGAGGATAAAGTGTGTTGAAGTTAAAAGGTGAGGTTCTCACTGATTATCATTCTGTCACACTTCCCTCCACAGCTCTGAAGAAGGCGTTTGCTGTGGATAAAACCGTACAGAAAATGGCCCAAAAGGATTTTGTTATGTTCAATTTGATGGTAATTGATCATCAAAACAAAACAAAATCAACATACACGCAATGGAAGCAATGAAATTATATAGTTGTAACCATATCCCAATCACATATTGTACATTGCGTCATGCAGTTCATTATTTCATCACTTGGAGGTAAATGTTTGAATTTAGATGTTAAATAGATGATAGTTGATTAGAAATGTACATTTTGATGTCATTTTGATTTATTTTTCAGCATGAGACTACAGACACGAATCTGGCAGCAGATGGCAACTATGTTCCAAGAATCATCTTTGTTGGTGGGCCTCTTCTTCTACCATGCCATCTCACTTAGGAAATAAACCACCACTTATTCTGAATCCCCAACACATCACTCAGGTCCAACGCTTGTTGTGAGATCTTTGATGTAACTGTATTCAGTGCCTCACATGCATTTATTTTAATCAGTAGCAATTTGCCTAAGAACCACCAAATAACTTACAGTACATGTGTGGGTCTTGATCAAGGGATCAATGTCATTTATGGGTCGTCATAGTGTTAGAAATTGAATAGTATGAATAAATCATTACAATGTAGTTATACCTACATAATGATGTATTATGTTTTGAAGTGTTGGCAAAGTCCTCCAAAATATCTCTCCGCCCACAGATCCATCCATGACTGTCCGTTTAGACCTTGTTGGGAAGTACAGTAATCGCCTGTACACCTACAAGCCAAGCGACATCCCATACTGTGAGTGTCCCTCTTCTTCCCTACTGAGGTCCTATGAGAGTCAGATATCCTTCTGTTGCCTCCTTCACACACACACACACACACACACACACACACACACACACACACACACACACACACACACACACACACACACACACACACACACACACACACACACACACACACACACACACACACGTTTTCCAATAACACAGAATGCACTTACTTGGTTCTACTCTTTCTTCCACCCCTTCACCTAATTCACTAACTAGTTGAGAGGAGAGATTTGGGAGATGCAACTGCAAAATAATGAGAATGTATAAGGACAGTTCTTAGCGACTAATGGCTCAAAGTGTAAAAAAATGTATTGCTTGGTCCACTACTATCAGAACAACATAAAGCAAGGTTGGGCCATTTAACTTCAGTCAATTCCCGAATTGAATTCCCAAATCTCTTCCTGACATGAAATGGAATTGACCACTTCCCGGGTAAACAGATTCTTACCCAAGCTTCTTGTCCCTCTCTCCATAGTGGCCAAGAACATGAAAAAAGCCAAGCTTCTACTGCACACTGAACTGTGACCTCACAGCCTTATAAACTCTGTACCAATAGAGCAACAACCAGAGTGGTTCACTGAGTCTTGGACATCCATCTGTTTACACAAAATGTAATACACTTGATGATCAATAAAGATGAATGACAGTGTGCAGTGTTCTGAATTTGTTGATGGTCATTTGCTTTTGACTCAAAATGCTTAAAAAGACTAAATATATACATTTAACATTATATGGATATTCTCTTTGAGGGTTGTTGACATGACTTAATTGTTGCAGAATGCAAGAGGATACAAACATATTCAAATATGAATTTAATAGATTGAAGACTTATCGGCTCAGTGCTTAATAGATTTACAATGAGGGCATGGACAGTGAAGCATTTTTTATTTTGGCTCTGTACTCCATGAGGTGAATGAATCGTGAATAATGTCGTGAATAATCGTGAATGAATCGTGAATAATGATGAGTGAGAAAGTTACAGATGCACAAATATCATACCACCAAGACATGCTGACCTCTCACCATTACAATCACATGGGAGGTTAGCATTTTGGGGGGAATATGATATTTGTGGGTCTAACTTTCTCACTAATCATCATTCATGATTCATTCAGTATTATCTGTAATCAGGGTAGCATCCACATTCATGCTGAAGTGTTTAGAAACATATTCTATTCTTATTTACAATAAAAGTGACTCCAAAATGACACAACACATTATTTACCATTCACAAGCTTGATGCAGTCCATTAATCACGTCATTTCCTGTTGAATGCGGAATGAGGCAGCGTTTGGTATGTTGTTTTGGAAGTGTCTGGAAGTGTTCTATTGGAAAAATTTGGTTACTAGATAGATATACCTTTTGATTTAGGATCCCGCTGCACCGTTGGCATCAGATGCTAGGACCGCTGCGGTCTGTTCGCGGATCATTCCGTCCGAGGGGTAGCTGTCTATAAAGCAAGCAGGGTTTCCTTGAGGGCTGGAATGCAGCCTGAGTCGCAGTTAGCCCTTGTGGCTTTGAGTGCAGATTTTCCCGGGCTTGTGGCTGTCTAGATCCCTACTGTTTGTTGCTGTTCCCATCTTCCCTGTGACCTGCCCTGTCTGGAATTGTGGGGAGTAACAGTGTAACAGCGTAGCCTACGTTGCTACCATGACAAAGACCAAAGCCGGTGGGAGTACCGTGGAGGACAGTGTAATGATACACTATCGCAGTTCTACAAGCAGTTGTTACAACAAGAAAATAGCTTCAACTGTTGTGTCCAAATACTGGTGGAATAAACTAATTTAAAAAATGGACGACCTGACCAGAGAGGTCCAGGACCTGAAGAACAGTTTGCAGTTCTCCCAGGGTCCGCTCGATGAGTTTATACAGGAAAACGGCAAGAAGACAATCTGTAAATCATTGAGAGGACATTAGTTCTGTATGTGAATCCATGATAACAACGACAAATATATCAGATTATCTCCACATGAGACCTGGATGGTGGACAAAGTGAGGGAAAAGATCTTGAAGAAACTGAAGGTGGAGATTGAGTTGGAGCACGCCCAAAATACTGGAAAACCCACCACCGGCCCACGTGACGTCAAGTTCCTGAGGTTCAAGGACAAGGTAGTGGTTCTGGAATGAGTCAAGAACTTGAGGGGAATGTACATCTTCCTCATTGAGGACTATCCTGAAGCTGTGCGCCAGAAGAGAAAATAACTTATCCCGGCCACGAAAGCTGCCAGAGCACAGACATTGCTTACATTCGAATGACTGCCTCATTGTTCACCCTTCCTCCGAAAAGCCTGGAAGGGATGAGAGAGCCAAGCCTATGGGTTTGTAGCTTTAACCCCGCAACACACACACTTACACACACCAACTGATGAATGAATGTTTTTGTTTCTCTTGCTTTGTTTGCTTGTGGAAGGGATGCTGGAAGGGATGAGAACACCAGCTGTTCCGGATGACTGTGTGATCACTGTCTTCGTAACCGATGTCAGCAAGACCTTTAAACAGGTCAACATTCACAAGGCCGCAGGGCCGGACGGATTACTAGGACATGTACTCAGAGCGTGCCCGGACCAACTGGCAAGTGACTTCACTGACATTTTCAACCTCAACCGGAGTCTGTAAAACCGACATGTTTCAAACAGACCCCCATAGTCCCTGTGCCCAAGAAAGCGAAGGTAACCTGCCTAAATGACTACCGCCCTGTAGCACTCACGTCGATAGCCATGGAGTGTTTTGAATGGCTGGTGATGGCTCACATCTACACCATCATCCAGGAAACCCCAGACCCACTCTGATTCAAATACAAACCCAACAGATCCACAGATGACGCAATCTCAATCGCGCATGTACAAAAGTAGCACCTATGTGAGAATGCTGTTCATTGACTACAGCTCAGTGTTCAACACCATAGTGCCCACAAAGCTAATCACTAAGCTAAGGACTCTGGGACTATAAACACCTACCTCTGCAACTGGATCCTGGACTTTCTGACAGGCCACCCCCAGGTGGTAAGGTTAGGCAACAACACATCTGCCACGCTGATCCTCAATACGGGGGCCCTTGAGGGATGCGTGCAATAGTCTCCTCCTGTACTCCTTGTTCACCCACAACTGCGTGGCCAAGCACGACTCTAACACCTTCTTTACGTTTGCTGATGTCACACCGGTGGTTGGTCTGATCACCGACAATGATGAGACAGCCTTATAGGGACGAAGTCAGAGACATGGCAGTGTGTAGATACCACTTGAGGTATAGCATGTTTTAACCACTCCTATGTAAATGGTAGATTATCAGACACTCAACAAGGTCTAATTTCATTATTACTGAAACAGGATACAAGTGGGAAATATAAAGATCAAGTCCATTTAAAAACATTGTAGGCGCCAGTGTTGTGATGAAAAAATGTAGAGAAAAATGTATACCGCATAGAATTTAAAAGTTATTGTCGGACAGTATTCATTCTAATGAGACAGGTTTTTTACATGGACGATACATTGGAGATAATATAAGGCAAGTACTGGAAACAATAGAACACCATGAAAAATCTGGGAAACCCGGCCTGATAAAGTATGACTGACGTTTATAAATAAATGCCTGGAGAATTTTAATTTTGGAGAAAATGGGTTAAAATCATGTATAGTAACTCTAGGTGTAAAACAGTAAATAATGGCTACTTCTCAGAAAGTTTTTCCCGTGCTCCTACTTTTCTATTCTCTTGTACTAGTTCCCCCCAGTTTTGACCTTTGCCTGTTTTCTGTACTCTATTCCCGCCTGCCTGACCATTCTGCCTGACCTGACCTCGAGCCTGCCTGCCGTTCTGTACCCCTGGATCTCTGAACTGGGTTTGACCTTATGCCTGTTCACGACCATTCTCTTGCCTACCCCTTTTGGATTGTTAATAAACATCTTGAACTCCAACCATCTGCCTCCTGTGTCTTGATCTCGCCTTGTTAGCAAAATTAGATAGTTAGCAAAATTAGATAAGATCTTGCTACCATGGAAAGGTAAATACATTTCTATTTGTGGAAAAATCATCCTGATTAACTCTTTAGTTATATCGCAGTTTACCTATTTGCTTATGGTCTTGCCTACACCTAGCAAACAGTTTTTTAAAAATTATATGAGAATTTAAAAAAATATTTGATTTGGAATGGCAAGCCAGACAAAATTAAACGGACCTATTTACAGTGGGGCAAAAAAGTATTTCGTCAGCCACCAATTGTGCAAGTTCTCCCACTTAAAAAGATGAGAGAGGCCTGTAATTTTCATCATAGTACACTTCAACTATGACAGACAAAATGAGAAAAAAATCACATTGTAGGATTTTTAATGAATTTATTTGCAATTTATGGTGGAAAATAAGTATTTGGTCAAAAACAAAAGTTAATCTCAAAACTTTGTTATATACCCTTTGTTGGCAATGACAGAGGTCAAACGTTTTCTGTAAGTCTTCACAAGGTTTTCACACACTGTTGCTGGTATTTTGGCCCATTCCTCCATGCAGATCTCCTCTAGAGCAGTGATGTTTTGGGGCTGTTGCTGGGCAACACGGACTTTCAACTCCCTCCAAAGATTTTCTATGGGGTTGAGATCTGGAGACTGGCTAGGCCACTCCAGGACCTTGAAATGCTTCTTACGAAGCCACTCCTTTGTTGCCCAGGCGGTGTGTTTGGGATCATTGTCATGCTGAAAGACCCAGCCACGTTTCATCTTCAATGCCCTTGCTGATGGAAGGAGGTTGTCACTCAAAATCTCACGATATATGGCCCCATTCATTCTTTCCTTTACATGGCGGGTCAATCGTCCTGGTCCCTTTGCAGAAAAACAGCCCCAATGCATGATGTTTCCACCCCCATGCTTCACAGTAGGTATGGTGTTCTTTGGATGCAACTCAGCATTCTTTGTCCTCCAAACACGACGAGTTGAGTTTTTACCAAAAAGTTATATTTTGGTTTCATCTGACCATATGACATTCTCCCAATCTTCTTCTGGATCATCCAAATGCTCTCTAGCAAACTTCAGACGGGCCTGGACATGTACTGGCTTAAGCAGGGGGACACGTCTGGCACTGCAGGATTTGAGTCCCTGGCGGCGTAGTGTGTTACTGATTGTATGCTTTGGTACATTGGTCTCAGCTCTCTGCAGGTCATTCACTAGGTCCCCCCGTGTGGTTCTGGGATTTTTTGCTCACCGTTCTTGTGATCATTTTGACCCCACGGGGTGAGATCTTGCGTGGAGCCCCAGATCGAGGGAGATTATCAGTGGTCTTGTATGTCTTCCATTTCCTAATAATTGCTCCCACAGTTGATTTCTTCAAACCAAGCTGCTTACCTATTGCTGATTCAGTCTTCCCAGCCTGGTGCAGGTCTACAATTTTGTTTCTGGTGTCCTTTGACAGCTCTTTGGTCTTGGCCATAGTGGAGTTTGGAGTGTGACTGTTTGAGGTTGTGGACAGGTGTATTTTATACTGATAACAAGTTCAAACAGGTGCCATTAATATAGGTAACGAGTGGAGGACAGAGGAGCCTCTTAAAGAAGAAGTTACAGGTCTGTGAGAGCCAGAAATCTAGCTTGTTTGTAGGTGACCAAATACTTATTTTCCACCATAATTTGCAAATAAATTCATTAAAAATCCTACAATGTGGATGCATAATTTTGTCTGTCATAGTTGAAGTGTACCTATGATGAAAATTATAGGCCCCTCATCTTTTTAAGTGGGAGAACTTGGTGGCTGACTAAATACTTTTTTGCACTACTGTATATAATTAAAATGAATTCGGAGGGCAGGGTTTATTAAATATTAAAGCATTAGACCTCTCCCTAAATGCTTTAGTCATGCAAAATGTATACTTAAAACCCGAACTGGTTCTCTAGCAAATTAGTTTGAATGTCTCACCCTATGTTCAAGAAAGGCCATTTTCCCTTTATTCAGACTACAACCTCTCACTTTCAGTTATTTGAAAAGGAAATCATCTCCCAAATATCACTATTTTTAAAACAAGCCATAGAAAGTTGGTTGCAATTTCTATTTAATCCACCAGAAAAGACAGAACAAATAATACAACAAATATTATGGTTAACCTAATGGATAATAAAACATTAAAAACAAAGGTATAATCTTCGTAAATGATATCACAAAGACGGCTGGTGGAGTTATGACATACATGCAGCTAACTAAAACATGTGGAAATGTCTTCTCTACCCAAAATTACAACCAAAAAAATGCAGCAGGAAAGTGGACGGGGGAAAAGTATTGAACTGTTGGCCCTGCATTAAAGACCATAATTGGTTAAAGGAAATTGTGATAAATAAAAAAGTATAATAAGATATACTTTATAATACCTTTGGAAAAAATGTTTAATTTCAACTTTCAATCGAGAATAGAAAGGTTCAGAATTTCTATGAAACATCACAGCACAGTTGGTGTTGAGATATAGATGGTAGGGGTTGAATGGAATTAATAACAACAATATAACTAATGTAAAACATACTGTGTCCGTAAAACGTATATATATCAAAACTATGAAACAACACATATGGAATTATGTAGTAACCAAAAAAGTGTTAAACAAATCAAAATATATTTTTTATTTGAGATTCTTCAAATAGCCCCCCTTTGCCTTGATGACAGCTTTGCACACTCTTGGCATTCTCTCAACCAGCTTTACGTGGAATGCTTTTCCAACAGTCGTGAAGGGGTTCCCACATGTGCTGAGCACTTGTTGGCTGCTTGTCCTTAAATCTGCAGTCCGACTCATTCTAAACCATCTCAATTTGGTTGAGGTAGATGATGCAGCACTCCATCACTCTCCTTCTTGGTAAAACAGCCCTTACACAGCCTGGAGGTGTGTTGGGTCATTGTCCCGTTGAAAACAAATGATAGTCCCATTAAGCGCAAACCAGATGGGATGGTGTATCGCTGCAGAATGCTGTGGTAGCCATGCTGGTTAAGTGTGCCTTGAATTCCACTGGCACAGCACCCCCACACTATAACACCTACTCCTCCATGCTTTACGGTGGGAAATACACATACAGGGATCATCTGTTCACCCACAACGCATCTCACCTAGACATGGTAGTGGGAACCAAATATCTCCAATTTGGACTCCAGACCAAAGGACACATTTCCACCGGTCTAATGTCCATTGCTCATATTTCTCTTTTCTTATTGGTGTCCTTTTAGTTGTGGTTTCTTTGCAGCAATTCGACCATGAAGGCCTGATTCACAAAGTCTCCTCAGTTGATGTTGAGATGTGTCTGTTTCTTTAACTCTGTGAAGAATTTATTGGGGCTGCAATTTCTGAGGCCGGTAACTAATAAACGTATCCTCTGCAGCAGAGATAATTCTGGGTCTTCCATTCCTGTGGCGGTCCTTATGAGAGCCAGTTTCATCAAAGCGTTTGGTGGTTTTTGCGACTGCAAGAAACTTTCAAAGTTCTTGAAATTGTCCATATTGACTGACCTTCATGTCTTAAAGTAATGATGGACTGTCATTTCTCTTTGCTTATTTGAGCTGTTCTTGCCATAATATGAGTCACGCCCTGACCTACTCTACCATAGAAAATAAAGGCTTTCTATGGTCAGGACGTGACATAAGGAGATTTGAATTGAACATTGAGCTTCAGTCAATGCCTACCCATAGTAATGTATGAGTGCCTTTTAATCATGTGTGCTGTGTGTAGTTTACAATGATTTCCTTTCATTTAACTCCTTACATTCTCACGAGTGAATTCGAATTGAAACGCATGGACTATTTTCCATGCTTGTATGGTGTGCTGTGATTTCACAGATTGGCATAGACTAAAGTGACGTTTAGACAGCTATTGAGAACTCCCTATTACCTCTTCCTTCTCCAAACGAATTGCTAAACACGCCCAAGAACTAGTCTAGAGTATAAAAGACCTGGAATTTACCTTCAGGGTGACTACATACAAATGGGACCCGCATGACGCAGCTGTGAGAGGCTACACCCAACGCTACAACCCAGCAGGCCCAGTGCATTGCAAGAGACATCCCAGCAAGCTGCCATCAACAACCAAGCCATGCTACCAAGAGCTCAACTCATACTACGCTATCTATATCTATAACTCCAATGAGTGTGACTCCGATTGTTGGCCAGTACATCAAATCAAATCTAACTTTGTCACATGCGCCAAATACATGTGTAGACCTTACCTTGAAATGCTTAGTCACAAGCCCTTAAACCAACAGTGCACTTCCAGAAAGAGTTAAGAAAATATTTACCAAATAATCTAAAGTAAAAAAATATATAAAAAATAACAATTAAATAACAATAACGAGGTTATATACAGGGGGAACCGGTACTGAGTCAATATGCGAGTGTACAGGTTAGACCAGGTAATTTGTACATGTAGGTAGGGGTGAAGTGACTATGCATGAATAATAAACAGCGTAGCAGCAGTGTAACAAACAAATGAGGGAAGGGGGGTGTCAATGTAAATAGTAAGGTGGCCATTTGATTCATTGTTCAGTAGTCTTATGGCTTGGGGGTAGAAGCTGTTATTAAGGAGCCTTTTGATCCTAGACTTGGCGCTCCGGTACCGCTTGCCGTGCGCTAGCAGAGAAAAACATTCCATGACTTGGGCGACTGGGGTCTTTGGCAATTTTTTGGTGCTTTCCTCTTACACCGCCTAGTATATAGGTCCTGGATGTCAGGACCCTCTTTAGCGCCTTACAGTTAGATGCCGAGCAGTTGCCATACCAGGCAGTGATGCAACTGGTCAGGATGCTCACGATTGTGCAGCTGTAGAACGTTTTGAGGATCTGGGGACCCATGCCAAATCTTTTCAGTCTCCTGAGTGGGAAAAGGTTTTGTTGTGCCCTCTTCATGACTGTCTTGGTGTGTTCGTACCATGATAGTTCGTTGCTGATGTGGACACCAAGGAACTTGAAACTCTCGACCCGCTTCCACTACAGCCCCGTCGATGTTAATGGGGGCCTGTTCGGCCTGCCTTTTCCTGTAGTCCAGAATCAGCTCCTTTGTCTTGCTCACATTGAGGGAGAGGTTGTTGTCCTGGCACCACACTGCCATGCTCTAATTGTATGTGTGAGGTTGACCCATCGGTGAGGTAGCTGACAATAGCTAGGTTTCCATCCAATTGGTGACAGATTTGAAAGAGAATATTCTAAAAACTGACTTGTTGCAGAAGAAAGAAATCTGTGCATGCTGACGTAGTACACACAAAATGTACTTTTTCGCTTACATTTTTATGTACTGAATAGAAATCTTAAATTCACTGTGTTTCCATCACATTTTGAACTCTACCGATAGTTGCTTTAAATAACAAATGTGCCTTACTCTGGTCTTGGCTCGTGTGCTCTAGCCAACAGGTCGCAGATACAGTGCTTGTAGGCTGTGCAGGTAGGCTAGTCTACATTCTGAGATTGTCATGTGTAAGAGCTAGACAATTTTGATTTGTCAAACGGCAGTCAAGCATCGATCATCATGTCACCAGAATAAGATAGTTCATATTTATTTTAAAGGAGAATCAAGATCACATTGCCCTTTCACCACTGCCACATTGTTTGCTGTATTACTTTGCTGTCTTCTTGCAAACAGGATGCATGTTTTGAAATATGTTCTATTCTTTGTGGAGTTACTACAACTGGTGCTCCGGAGTGGCGCAGCGGTCTAAGGCACTGCATTGCACTGCTTGAGGCATCACTACAGACCCTGGTACGATTCTGGGCTGTATCACAACTGGCCGTGATCGGGAGTCCCATAGGGCAGTGCACTATTGGTCCAGCGTCGGCCATCATTGTAAATAAGAATTTGTTCTTAACTTAAATGACTTGCCTAGTCCATCCGTCCATCCTCTGTTTTAAAGCCACCATTGTTTAAAGCCACCATGGTGAACTCCCTGAGAGGATTCCTTCCTCTCCGGCAACTGAGTTAGGAAGGACGCCTGTATCTTTATAGTGATTGGGTGTTTTGATACACCATCCAAAGTGTAATTAATAACTTCACCATGATGAAAGGGATATTCAGTTTCTGCTTTTTTTTATCTTTACCCATGTACCAATAGTTGCCTTTCTTTGCAAAGCATTGGAAAACCTCCCTGGTCTTTGTGGTTGAGTCTGTGTTTGAAATTCACTGCTCGGCTGAAGGACTTTACAGAGAATTGTATGTGTGGGGTACAGAGATGAGGTAGCCAGTGACACAACCTCAATTTAATCAATTTGATACTTTCTGAAGGCACTTTAACTGCAGGATCTGTTTTGTTTGTGTTTGGTTGCCAGGTCACGGGCGGTGTGACTGCAACCGCTGTGCTTTTGAGGAGGGGTTTATGGGTACTGAATGCGAATGCTCTTCAGAGATGGACCGTTGCCGGGATCTAAACGGAAACCTCGGTAACCATGGAAACTGCCTGTGTGACGGGGGTGCGAGTGTGAGGAGATGTACTCCGGACTTTTGTGTGAGCGAAGTGCCATGGCCGAGGGTTAATCCCAACATCAACATGAAGAAAAATGCAGTGCTTCCCTATAAGAATCCTGTTTTTAGGATTTGATACTTAATACCAATTGATTCAAAATACAGTGCAAGTCTAAGAATATACCTGTCCAAAAGGTTTTGACCACTCGAACATCTGTGATTCTCAGAAATGTAATAACCTGTACATTTCAACCAATAAACGCTGATGTTCAGTGGGTTGGGATGGTTAAAGATTGAATACCCAGTAGAGGAAAGCGCCACTGTCCGCCCCACCACTGTTGATTCATTGTTTTGACAAAGGGGGAGCTAAGGAGCATCACAAATTGGTCAAATAAAATAGCAGTGCATATTCAAATCAAAGTTTGTTGGTCGCGTACACAGTTTAGCAGATCTTATCGTAGGTGCAGTGAAATGCTTATGTTACTAACTCCTAACAATGCAGTAGAAATGTCAAACAAGTACACAACAGGCCTCTCAAGTGGTCTAAGGCACTGCATCGCCGGTGCCACTAGAGATCCTGATTCGAGTCCAGGCTCTGTTGCAGGCGGCCTCAACCGGGAGACCCCATGGTGCGTCGTCCAGGTTAGGGAAGGGTTTGGCCGGCAGGGATGCCCTTGTCCCATCGCGCTCTAGCAACTCCTGTGGCGGGCCAGGCACATTGGTGCGGCTGGCTTCCGGGTTAAGTGAGCATTGTGTCAAGAAGTATTGCGGCTTTGCTGGGTTGTGTTTCAGTGGACGCACGTCTCTCCCGAGTCCGTATGGGAGTTACAGCAATGGGACAAGAGTGTAATGACCAATTGGGGAGAAAAAAATTAACATTTTTAAAAAGTTAACACATCTTAAATCAAAAAACAGAAATCATCATTGTCCAGACGAAATGCAATGTAGTCGTAGAGATTAGATATTATAATGAGCTTTGTGAATACAGTATGTGAACTGTGTTCATTGTTTGCGATAACTCTTTGTTGTTGTAATATTGCAAATGGATGTGATAGTTTTCACCATTAACGATTCAAGTTTTAATCTCATACAAAACCTCGTTAGATGTAATTATCTGTTTTATCCGCTAGATGGCAATGTGATACAAAAGAAGAGGCTCAAGTGATAGTACTCTCCACGGCTGCTTTTATTGTTGCGGTTGAATTAGGTGTATTCACATAGATACCTCAGTATATGGGGATTATTTGCAAGATATATCATATTGAAAAATAATATAATGCACTTTGAAATGATTATTTTCCCATTTAAAGTGGTATCTTACTTTTGTAAACCATTAAGGACTTAGAAAACCTTTAATGTTACACTTCTCAATCCATGAAAAGCACCTTTGATGCTAAGCACTCTTCTGCCTTTTGTGAAAACTGTTTGTAGTACACGTAGTGCTCTCCCAAACCACAGTATTGTAACACAGTACATATACTATACCATACAAGACTCAGCCTTGCCACAAATTCTAATTCACACATCTACAAATATATTACCGGTAAATTAGCTATATTTGATTAACATAACCACTTAATCTTCTGCACATCTACCATTCCAGTGTTTAATTGCTATATTGTAATTACTTCGCCACCATGGTCTATTTATTGTCTTAACTCCCTTATCTTACCTCAACTGCACTCACTGTATATAGACTTTTTGTTTTCTTTTTTCCACTGTATTATTGACTGTATGTTTTGTTTATTCCATGTGTAACTCTGTGTTGTTGTATGTGTCAAATTGCTATGCTTTATCTTGGCCAGGTCACAGTTGCAAATGAGAACTTGTTCTCAACTAGCCTACCTGGTTAAATAAAGGTGAAATCAAATAAAAAAATAAATGTAGAAAACCACTAAAGGTAGCCATCACAATTTGTGGAAGTAACATTTTCAGAGGAAGCACAATAATCAACACGTGTTCATAAAAATGTGCTTAATAAGGAAATGTGCCTTCCGGATCACGTTCATTTGGTGGGTCATTTAGCTGTGCAGAGGAAACAAAAATGTTGCTGAGGGAAAATGTCTCCCTGGAATAGGAAAATAACATTTCATACTGTGGAGATTTACCCCCCAAAATGTACCATCAATGACATTGATTGAATTATTAAGTCTCTCCATCTCTGCTTTTAAGTCCTTTGCTTTCCCTACCTTATCACTCATTTTCTTTCTTGCCTTTGAGCTGGGCAGAGTTGCACTCAATGCTTCTAGTGTTGTTCCCAAGATGTTTATATAATCTTTATTTTATCCGTTGTACAGTTTCACTCTCTGCTGCAACTAGCAGATTGCTATTGTTACAAAATGTTCTTCCTGGTAACCAGATAGACATATTACTTAGCATCCTGTTATAGATTCAGACAGACATATGTAACATGTGCAAACAAATGAAAAGAAACTCTGTAGACCACCTTTACGCCACACAGAGACACGTACCAAGCTCTCTCCCGCCCTCCATTTGGCAAATCTGACCATAATTCTATCCTCCTGATTCCGGCTTACAAGAAAAAACTAAAGCAGGATGTACCAGTGACTCACTCAATACGGAAGTGGTCAGATGACCCGGATGCTACAGAGTTGTTTTGCTAACACAGACTGGAATATTCCGGAATTCATCCAATGGCATTGAGAAGTATAGCACATTAGTCACCGGATTTATCAATAAGTGCATTGACAACGTTGTCCCCACATTGACCATACGTACATATCCCAACCAGAAGCCATGGATTACAGGCAACATCCACACAGAGCTAAAGGATAGAGCTGCCGCTTTCAAGGAGCGGGACACTAATCCAGAAGCTTATAAGAAATCTTGCTATGCCCTCAGACAAACCATCAAAGAGGAAAAGCGTCAATACAGGACTAAGAATGAATCCTACTTCACCGGCTCGGATGCTCGTCGGATTTGGCAGGGCTTGCAAACTATTATGGACTACAAAGGGAAACCTAGCTGTGAGTTGCACAGTGACGCAAGCCTACCAGATGGGCTAAATGCCTTTAATGCTCGCTTTGAGGCAAGCAACACTGAAGCATGCATGAGAGAATCAGCTGTTCCAGACCACTGTGTGATCACGCGCTACATAGCAGATGTGAGCAAGACCAACGTTTTTATTTCACCAGGTAGGCCAGTTGGGAACAAGTTCTCATTTACAACTGCGAACTGGCCAAGATAAAGCAAAGCAGTGCGACAAAAACAACAGAGTTACACATGGGATAAACAAACGTACAGTCAATAACACAATAAAAAAAAAGTTTACAGTGTGTGCAAATGAAGTAAGGAGGTAAGGCAATAAATAGGCCAATAGTGACGAAGTAATTACAATTTAGCAATTTACCCTGGAGTGATATATGTGCAGATGAGGATGTGCAAGTACAAATACTGGTGTGCAAAAGAGCAGAAAAACAAAAACAAATATGGAGATGAGGTAGGTAGTTGGTTGGATGGGCTATTTATAGATGGGCTGCAGCGATCGGAAAGCTGCTCTGACAGTTTACGCTGAAGGGTAGTGAGGGAGATATGTCTCCAACTTCAGCGATTTTTGCAGTTCATTCCAGTCATTGGCAGCAGAGAACTAGAAGGAAAGGCAGCCAAGGCAGGTGTTGGCTTTGGGGATGACTAGTGAAATATACCTGATGGAGCGCGTGCTACGGGTGGGTGTTCCGATGGTGACCAGTGAGCTGAGATAAGGCGGGGCTTTACCTAGCAAAGACTTGTAGATTATCTGGAGCCAGTGGGTTTGGCAACGAATATGTAGCGAGGACCAGCCAACGAGAGCATACAGGTCGCAGTGGTGGGTAGTATATTGGGCATTGGTGACAAAACAGAGGGCACTGTGATAGACTGCATCCAATTTGCTGAGTAGAATGTTGGAGGCTATTTTGTAAATGACATCGCCAAGTAAAGGATCGGTAGGATGGTCAGTTTTACAAGGGTATATTTGGGAGCATGAAGTAGGCTTTGTTGTGAAATAGGAAGCCGATTCTAGATTTAACTTTGTATTGGAGATGCTTAATGTGAGTCTGGAAGGAGAGTTTACAGTCTAACCTGACACCTAGGTATTTGTAGTAGTCCACATATTCTAAGTCAGAACCGTCCAGAGTAGTGATGCTAGTCGGGCTGGAGGGTGCGGGCAGCAATCGGTTGAAGAGCAAGCATTTCGTTTTATTAGCATTTAAGAGCAGTTGGAGGCCACGGAAGGAGTGTTGTATGGCGTTGAAGCTCGTTTGGAGGTTTGTTAACATAGTGTCCAAAAAGGGCCAGATGTATACAGAATGGTGTTGTCTGCGTAGAGGTGGATCAAAGAATCACCCGATGTCACGAGTCCGACCGAGGGTGTTTCCCCTTCCCGGGCGGGTGGCGCTCGGCGGTCGTCATCACCGGCCTATTAGCTGCCACTGATTGTTTTTCCTCTCCCTCCTTGTATGTTTAGTGGTAGCACCTGTTCATGTTTAATTAGTTTGTCTTTATTAGACAGCCGGCCCGCCTGGTTGTTGTGCGGGATTATTTCATTGTAAACCTTCGGCTCTGTTGTAGAGGTACGTGTTTAGTGCCTAGTCGTGATTGCTGCGGGGGGTGCAGAGCTGTTGGCCGGGGTTGGGGTAGCAAGTTGGAAAGCATGGCCATTCGTAGAAAAATGCTTTTTGAAATGATTGATTATTGTAGATTTATCGGTGGTGACAGTGTTTGCTATCCTCAGTGCAGTGGGCAGCTGGGAGGAGGTTATTTTATTCTCCATGAACTTTACAGTGTCCCAAAACCTTTTGGAATTAGTGCTACAGGAAGCACATTTCTGTTTGAAAAAGCTAGCCTAGGCTTTCCTAACTGACTGAGTATATTGGTTCCTGACTTCCCTGAAAAGTTGCATATCGTGGGGATATTCAATGCTAGTGCAGTACGCCACAGGGTGTTTTTGTGCTGGTCGAGGGCAGAACCAAGGGCTATATCTGTTCTTAGTTCTACATTTTTTGAACGGGGCATGCTTATTTAAGATGGAGAAAGCACTTTTAAAAAACAACCAGTTATCCTCTACTGACGGGATGAGGTCAATATCCTTCCATGATACCCAGGCCAGTTCGATTAGAAAGGCCTGCTCGCAGAAATGTTTTAGGGAGCATTTGACATTGATGAGTGGTGGTCGTTTGACCACGGACCCATAACGGATGCAGGCAATGAGGTAGTGATCACTGAGATCCTGGTTGAAAACAGCAGAGGTGTATTTAGAGGGCAAGTTGGTCATGATATCTATGAGGGGGCCCATGTTTACAGATTTGGGTTGTACCTGGTAGGTTCTTTGATAATTTGTGTGAGATTGAGGGCATCTAGCTTAGAATGTAGGATGACCAGGGTGTTTAAGCAAATCCAAATGTTGGTCACCTAGCAGTATGAACTCTGATAGATGGGGGGGCGATCAATTCACATATGGTGTCCACGGCACAGCTGGGAGCTGAGGGTGGTCTATAACAAGCGGCAACAGTGAGGGACTTATTTCTGGAGAGATGGATCTTTAAAAGTAGAAGCTTGAACTGTTTGGGCATAGACCTGGATAGTATGACATAACTCTGCAGTCTATCTCTACAGTTGATTGTAATTCCGCCCCCTTTAGCAGTTCTGTCTTGACGGAAATTTCTGAATTTTTGGTGGCCTTCCTAAGCCAGGATTCAGATACAGCTAGGACATCAGGGTTGGCGGGGTGTGCTAAAGCAGTGAATAAAGCAAACTTAGGGAGGAGCCTGCTGAAGTTAACATGCATGAACCCAAGGCTTTTACAGTTGCAGAAGTCAACAAATGAGATTGCCTAGGGACACACAGGGCCTGGGTTAAACTCTACATCACCAGAGGAACAGAGGAGGAGTAGGATGAGGGTGCGGCTATAGGAACTAGTCGTTTAGTGCTTTGGGAACAGAAAATAAAAGGAGCAGATTTCTGGGCATGGTAGGATAGATTCAGGGCATAGTGTACAGACAAGGGTATGGTAGGGTACAAGTACAGTGGGGGTAAACCTAGGCGTTGAGTGACGATGAGAGAGTTTGTAGCTCTGGAGGCGATAGTTAAGATAGGTGCGGTCTCCACATGTGTATGGAGTGGGACATGGGGGCTATCTAAGGCATGTTGAGCAGGGCTAGGAGCTCCACAGTTAAATAAAACAATGGGAGCTGCCCTAAACAACAGTATACAAGGCATATTGACATTTGAGAGAGGCATAAAGCAATCACAGGTGTTGATTGGGAGAGCTAAGACAACAACGGGTGAGACAACAACGGGTAAACAGCTAAGACAACAACAACAACGGGTAAATGGCGATAAATGGCCAGAGAGAGTCAGTTAGCTATACACAGCTCGAGGCTAACTGGTCCATGCTTCTGGACAAGGGCGTTAGCCACAATAGTCACTCAGTAGCAGCTAGCTAGATGCGGTGTAATGGTCCAGAGCTTGTGGCAGGAATCCGGTGATGTAGTGGAAAATAGCTAGTAGCTAATTAGCTGGCTAGATACTGATGGCTAGCTCCTGATGGAGGTTCCAGTTATAAGGTCTTAAAAATTGCAGATCTGCACCACATTGGGTTAAGCGGGTTGCAGGAAGATATATTTCATTCGAAAATGTAAAAAAGAGATTGAAACATAATGAAATGTATACAAAAAAAACTGAAAACACTCAATATTTACATGGGACAATAACAAAATACGTCTTACTGCTGCGCCATCTTGGGGGAAAAAAGCTGATCCTCAACACAGGAGCCCCTCAGGGGTGCGTGCTTAGTCCGCTTCTATACATTCCGGTCATCGACGACTGCGTGGCCAAGCACTACTCAAACACCATCATTAAGTTTGCTGACGACACAACGGTGGAAGGCCTGATAACAGGCAACAGTAAGACAGCCTGTAGAGAGGAGGTCAGACATCTGGCAGTGTGGTGCCAGGACAATAACCTCTCCCTCAATGTGAGAAAGACAAAGGTGATGATCGTGTACTACAGGAAAAGGTGGGCCGAAAGCCCCAATTCACATGAACGGGGCTGTCGTGGAGCGGGTTGAGAGTTTCAAGTTCCTTGGTGTCCACATCACCAACAAACTATCATGGTCCAAACACACCAAGAAAGTTGGGAAGAGGGCACAACAAAACCTGCTCCCCCTCAGGAGATGGAAAAGATTTGTCATGGGGCCCCAGATCCTCAAAAAGTAATACAGCTGCACCATCGAGAGCAGCCTGACCGGTTGCATCACCATCTGGTATGGCAATTGCTCAGCATCCGACCGTAAGGCGATACAGAGGGTAGTGTTTACGGCCCAGTACATCACTGGGGCCAAGCATCCTGCCATCCAGAACCTATATATTAGGGGGTGACAGAGGAATGCCCAAAAATGTGTTAAAGACTACGGTCACCCAAGTCAAAGACTGGTTTCTCTGCTACTGCATGGCAAGCGGTACTGGAGCCCCAAGTCTAGGTCCAAAAGGCTCCTTAACAGCTTTTACCCGCAAGCCATAAGACTGCTGAACAATTAATCAAATTGGTCATCTGACCACTTCCGTATTGAGAGAGTTACTAGTACTGCCTGATTTAGTTTTTGCTTGTAAGCAGGAATCAGGAAGATAGAATTATGGTCATATTTGCCAAATGGAGGGTGGGAGAGAGCTTTGTATGCATATCTGTGTGTGGAGTAAAGGGGATCCAGAGCTTTTTTTCATCTGGTTGCACGTGAAATGCTGGTAAAAATTTGGTAAATCTGATTTAATTTGCTTGCATTAAAGTCCCCGGCCACTTGGAGTGCCACTTCTGGGTGAGCATTTTCTTGTTTGCTTATGGCCTTTTCGAGTTTGTTGAGTGTGGTTTTTCGAGTTTGTTGAGTGCGGTCTTAGTGCCAGAATTGGTCTGTGGTGGTAAATGGACGGCTCCGATTAATATAGATGAGAACTCCCTTGGTAGATAGTATGGTTTACAGCTTATCATAAGGTACTGCAAGTAAGGCAGGACATCGCCGACGGTCTTGAGAACATCAACAAGACCCTACTGCCTGGGAGGCTCAAGCTTTGGTGCCTACAGTTTGGACTTCTCCCCCGGGTAATGTGGCCACTCACCGTCTATGAGGTCCCAATAACAACAGTGGAGAAGATGGAGCGAACCATTACCTCATACGTGAAGAAATGGCTGGGTGTCCCACGATGCCTGAGTAACATCGGCCTCTATGGCAAAGGGGTCCTTGAACTACCTCTTACAAGTATAACGGAGGAGTACAAGTGCTCTAAAGTAAGACTTCAGATGACATTGAAGGACTCCAAAGACCAGACCATTAGCAAGGCTGCACCTCTCCTACAAACTGGACGGAAATGGACATCATCCAAGGCTGTGCAGCAAGCAACATCAGCCCTGAGACACCAAGACATTGTGGGGAATATCCAGCATGGAAGAGGAGGCTTTGGCCTGGCAGCAAGCAAACCAACGTTCCATAAGGCAACAACATCTGAACGCAGGAAGCTGGTGGTCGAGGAGGTGCGCAGACAGGAGGAGACTGCAAGAAGTGCAAAGGCTGTCTCTCTTGCTAAACAAGGGCAATGGACGCAGTGGGAAGGCCTGGAGAGGAGAAAGATCAACTGGAGTGAGCTTTGGCAAATGGAGGCAAGCAACATCAGCTTCATCATAAGAGCTGTTTATGATGTGCTTCCATCACCAAAAAATCTACATCAATGGTATGGCGAGGACTCGACCTGCCCCCTCTGCCCAGCTCCAGCGACTCTCAGGCATATAATGACAGGTTGCAAGACCAGCCTCTCACAAGGACGCTACACCTGGAGGCACAATCAGGTCCTCAAAAGCCTGGCTGCAGCACTTGAGACCAAGAGGAGTGCAACCAATTCATTACCTCCAAAAACAAGCAATCCCGTCAAAACAACAACATTCATCCGGGAGGGACAAAAAAGACCCAAGTATCCTCCTACAAAGCCAGAAACTGGACACCTAGCCATGGCCCGGGACTGGAAGATGCTTGTCGATATTGGCCAGCAACTCATTTTTCCACCTGAGATTGCTTCTACCAACCTTAGGCCAGACATGGTACTCTGGTCCCCTTCACGAAAGGCTGTGTACATCATAGAGCTCACAGTCCCGTGGGAAAACTCTGTTGAAGAGGCCTACGAGCGTAAGAAACTGCGTTACACAGAGTTGGCAGCAGACGCAACTCAGCGTGGCTGGAATGCAAAGGTCTGGCCAGTTGAAGTGGGATGCAGAGGATTCGTGGCTTCTTCCATCATCAGGTTGCTGAAAGAACTTGGAATCCATGGACAGGCTCTGCGGCAGACCGTCAGAGCAGTTTCTCAAGCAGCTGAAAGAGGCAGCCAGTGGATCTGGATCAAACGGAAGGACCCTTGCTGGGCTATAACTTCATGACCCCCACCCCCACCTGAGAACCCAATTCAGATCCCTCCAACTTGAGGAGGGCATATGAGGTATGCGGTCAGCTGTATGGCTGGCTCAGGGAAGAGGACGCCCCTGCCTTGCATAGTCCCGTGGGACATCTTAATTGGGCATGGGACACAGGCTAAGGCTTGATTACCCTTTAGCTGGCCACCTTTGATGAGGGTGTTTAGTGATTAAAGGCCGAAACACCCACTGATTCGAAGGCACACTACTGAGGATGTGTCCCAAAATGTACATCTTACCCCAGTCTAAGAAATAAACCTCCCATGCCACTCTGTTAACATCACGGCAAATCTCATGTGAGTGCATTCCATCTATTGGCACAATGGACAGTTTTTAACATCTCGTCCCGTGTTTTATGATTCTGATCATCTGGACCAGTCCAGTGACTGCTGTGAAAGGACAGCTGACAACATAGGAAAGTCTGTGTGACAGCTTGGAGAGACAGCTGACCGGAGGGAATAGACCCCACTGGGGCTGTCATGGGCTAGCTACCCATGTTGGCAGTCTCCGACGCTGTTTCAGTATGTTGGAGACACCCGCTAAGTGCTACTGAAAGTCAACAAAGGAACATACCCCTAGATCCTGCGAGAGCTGGGGCGCAAGATGGCTCAACGACTGATCACACGGTTACGGACCCAGGAACGGAAACGACTATGAGTAGGAACACAGCACATGAGACAACCATAACAGCAGCAGGACACACACTTCAGGTGTGCAGCTATGGTTGGGAGAGAGTAACATCGGCAAGGGGGTTAAGGATCCATCAAGGGAGGAAAAGGTGCTTGGGAGAGCAGAGACAGGGATCTCGCATTGACCAGTACTTCTTACGAAGCAGCCAGTCAAATCAGTCGAATGAAGCACAGCGACGGGACGCAAACCAAAGTTCGCAGACCATCAGCACCCCTGTAACTGAGGAGGATAACACAAGCACAGAAATGCCGGTGGATGAACTCACCCAACCACAGAGACCTCTAAAAGAGGAAAAGATCAAAGGGCACAGACCGAGTGTGAAGTGGCCCAAAGCTGTTGAAAAGAGAGTGGGAAACAATCAACAACGACCTGACAAAAATCTTGGAACAACAGGTAGGAACAGCAGAGAAAAAGCTTGAAAGTATGGGAGACATTATCTACCACTACGGAGAAGAGCGCTTTGGAGTAAACGAAAGGAGAAGTGGCAAGACACCACCCCCGCCAGCCAAATCTAGGAGACAGCAGGAGATCGAGATACTTGTCAGAGAGAGAAGGCAGCTGAGGAAGCAGTGGAAGAAGGCCTCTGATGCAGAGAGAGAAGGTCTCATGCTACTCCAAGCAGACATTAAATGTCGGCTGGCAACCTTGCGAAGAGCGGAAAACTTAAGGAAACTTCGTAGGAAGAAGGTACACTCAAGAACACGGTTCTATAAAAAACCCTTTAAATTTGTCAAAGATCTCTTCGCAAAGGAAAAGTGTGGAATCCTAAAAACTCCAAAGCCTGAACTGGAAGAACATCTGGAAAATGTCCACCAGGACATGAAAATGCATGAGCAGATAGTCATCCCACATGACATCCCACCTATTCAACCACCAGAATTCAATCTGGACACTGACCCTCCAAAATGGAGGGAAGTAGAGAACGTTGTCCGAAGAGCAAGAGCGGCCTCTGCTCCTCGGCCTAATGGAGTACCATACAAGCTCTACAAGAACACCCTGGATGTTCTACGCTTTCTTTGGAGGCTCATGAGGATAGTGTGGCAGAAGGAAATAATACCAAAGGCATGGCGAAGGGCTGGTGGTGTGCTAATCCCGAAAGAGAAGGATGCGACAGACATCAGTCAATTCCGACCAATCTCCCTTCTCAACGTCGAAGGGAAGATATTTTTCAGTATAATAGCACAGAGGCTGTCCACTTATCTGGAAAGGAACAAGTATATTGATACATCTGTACAGAAAGCAGGCATTCCTGGTTTCTCTGGTTGCCTGGAACATACTAGTATGATTTGGCACCAGATCCAAACAGCTAAGAAGGACAAGAGAGACCTCATCTTCCTCGACCTGGCCAATGCCTTTGGCTCAGTTCCCCATGAACTCCTCTGGGAATCCTTCAACATTTTCCACGTACCAGAACCCATCACTACACTGGTAAAGGCCTATTTCCAAGACCTGCAATTGTGTTTCACAACACCTGACTTCACAACAACATGGCAGCGCTTGGAAGTAGGCATAATGGCAGGCTGTACAATTTCTCCTCTGGCCTTCACTATGGCCATGGAAGTCATCATCAGGGCATCGAGATGGGTGGTCGGCGGTGAGAGAACTAAGGAAGGGCTCCGTCTCCCACCTATCCGAGCATACATGGATGACATGACTAAACTGACCACCACTGCAGAATGCACCAGGCGGCTACTTGCAAAACTGCAGGATAACATCAAGTGGGCCCGGATGAAAATCAAGCCAAGCAAATCTCAAAGCTTGATTACCCTTTAGCTGGCCACCTTTGATGAGGGTGTTTAGTGATTAAAGGCCGAAACACCCACTGATTCGAAGGCACACTACTGAGGATGTGTCCCAAAATTGACATCTTACCCCAGTCTAAGAAATAAACCTCCCATGCCACTCTGTCAACATCACGGAAAATCTCATGTGAGTGCATTCCATCTATTGGCACAATGGACAGTTTTTAACTTTTATTTACATTTACATTTACATTTAAGTCATTTAGCAGACGCTCTTATCCAGACCGACTTACAAATTGGTGCATTCACCTTATGACATCCAGTGGAACAGCCACTTTACAATGATTCTCTACCTCAGGCGATCAATACCTCAAGACTTCTTAAATATTAAGTTCCCATTTGTAGGATAATAGTAATCGTAGGTCAATTTGATTTTCCAATGCTTTTCCAATTGCATGTTCACAAGTAGAAATGATGGCAGTGGGAGTTTACTCACTCTCCTATGGATTCTCAAAAGGCAGCCCGATCTGCATCCTCCGTCTTTTCTTCACTCTAATGACCGGGAGAGCAGTTTATCTTTCTCGTCGGACTCGTTAAATGAAAAAGCTTCTTCCAGTTTGTGGTGAGTAATCCCAGTTCTGATGTCCAGAAATTATTTTCTGTCATAACAGACAATAGCAGCAACATGTTGTACAAAATAAGTTATAAACAACACAATTTGTTTTTTACAAAATAGCACAAACAACGCAATTTGTTTTTTTTACAAAATAGCACAATTGGTTAAGGGCATGTAAAACATTAGCCACCCCCTTCAGCGCCATCTGTACTCGGCGCATGTGACAAATACAATTTGATTCTACATAAGTATTCAGACCTTTTACTCAGTACTTTGCTGAAGCACCTTTGGCAGCGTTTACAGTCTCGAGTCTTCTTGGGTATGACGCTACAAGCTTGACACACCTATATTTGGGGAGTTTCTCCTATTCTTCACTGCAGATCTTCTCAAGCTCTGTCAGGTTGGATGGGGAGCATCGCTGCACAGCTATTTTCAGGTCTCCAGAGATGTTCGATCGGGTTAAAATCCGGGCTCTGGCTGAGCCACAGAAGGACATCCAGAGACTTGTCCCAAAGCCACTACTGTATTGTCTTGGCTGTGTGCTTAGGGTCGTTGTCCTGTTGGAAGGTGAACCTTTGCCCCAGTCTGAGGTCCTGAGTGCTCTGGAGCAGGTTTTCATCAAGGATCTCTCTGTACTTTGCTCCTTTCATCTTTCCCTCAATCCTGACTAGTCTCCCAGTCTCTGCCGTTGAAAACACACCCATAGCATGATGCTACCACCACCATGCTTCACTGTAGGGATGGTGCCAGGTTTCCTCCAGACGTGACACTTGGAATTCAGGCCAAAGAGTTCAATCTTAACTTCATCATGCCATAGAATCTTGTTTCTCATGGTCTGAGAGTCTTTAGGTGCCCTTTGGCAAACTCCAAGCGGACTGTCATGTGCCTTTTACTGAGGAGTGGCTTCCGTCTGGCCACTCTACCATAAAGTCCTAATTGGTGGAGTGCTGCAGAGATTGTTGTCCTTCTTAAAGGTACTCCCATCTCCAATGATGAACTCTGGAGCTCTGTCAGAATGACTATCGGGTTCTTGGTTAGCTCCCTGACCAAGGCCCTTCTCCCCCGATTGTTCAGCTTGTCCGAGCGGCCAGGTTTAGGAAGAGTCTTGGTGGGTCCAAACTTCTTCCATTTAAGAATAATGGAGGCCACTGTGTTCTTGGGGGCCTTCAATGCTGCAGACATTTTTTAGAACCCTTCCCCAGATCTGTACCTCGACACAATCCTGTCTTGGGCTTGGTTTTTGTTATGTAGATATGATTTCTGTTTTACATTTTTTTATAAATTGGCAAACATTTCTAAAAACGTGTTTTTGCCTTGTTATTATGGGGTATCGTTTGTAGATTGATGAGGATTTTTTATATTTGATCAATTTTATAATAAGGCTGTAACATAACAAAACATGGAAAAGGTGAAGGGGTCAGAATACTTTCCGAATGCACCTTTACATTTATACCACACTGTTCATGGCATTCCTTGTGGCTTTTCAATATTCTGACTTAAGCTCAGTTGTGAAGCACAAAATTACGTTGTGAGAGGACAGAGCACACCCTTAAACCCCTCAAGTCAATATGTTGTCTTAACAAATCTCTTTTTGGAAATGCAAACACTCTGAAGGACAACGGGGTGAAGTCACAGCGGAGAGTTGGAGAGTTATATTGTCTCACAAGAGAGACATTTTGTAAAGTGCTGCCTGTTAATCGCAAAAATGTCAGAGACGGTGTCGAAAAGGAGAGAGACAGTGAGGGGAAGACATGTACCATGTGATCCACAGGAGAGGATGTTCACGTCCAGATCGATCCAGGTTGCAGACACCAGGAATGGGCAACTCCTGTCCAGTGTCCAGAGACCTTTTCAATTGAAGACCAAGACTAGATGACTGTTATTACCAGGCGTGTTAGTGCTGGGCTAGAACAAAAGCTTGCACACATTGCAGCACTATACTGTTGGACCAGGGTTGCCTTCCCCGGCTGCACATAGCTCTGCATAGAACTAGAAGGTCCAATGAACAGAGCATAATCAGTCACCAACAAGCAATTCCTTTACTTCATGATGCCAACACACAGCACATTCAGAATACAGAGACCGGAAATGGACAAATCTCTATCAATCTACAACCACACAATTTGGCTCCCTGTTGAACTGTGTCTTGCCCCGACAATAGCTGACTGTGCCTCAGATCTTCAGTTTGACTTTGACAGTGGGCCATCAGTGACAAGGACACAGGACCATTAGCCCTCGTTTCTGCAGCGCTTGGACAATTTAGCTATTCAAATCGCCCTACGCTCCAAGGAAACTGTTTGTAATGAAGAGATGAATGGGTAATATGCCATTAATCTTCTGTCACAGACACCCACACGAACGCACACACACACCTGTGCCACCTTGATGTCCTGGAGTGGCCTGGAGGAATAAAAGGACAGCCATTCTCCCGTATCAATTAAATATCAGCTCTTTCGATCCCTTCATCAACCTTCCCCTCACCCAACCTACCTCACAGATAGAAAAGAAAGGGTTGACATTTTAATTATTGTGTCAGGTTGAAAGAATCCTCGACTGAGCGGTGCTGAGCCATAAGATAAACGATATCAGGGTTATTTCTTCACACAACAGTCTCTCTAATCTTCCTACTCTTCTCTCCCTTTCTGCCACTTCCCTCCAACTCAATACAGTAAGATATACACTACCGGTAAAAAGTTTTATTTGGATTTTCTTTATTTTTACTATTTTCTACATTGTAGAATAATAGTGAAGACATAAAAACTATTAAATAACACATATGGTATCATGTAGTAACCAAAAAAATTGTTTAATCAAAATATATTTTATATTTGAGATTCAAAAAGCCACCCTTTGCCTTGATGAAAGCTTTGCACGCTCTTGGCATTCTCTTAACCAGGTTCACCTGGAATGCTTTTCCAACAGTCTTGGAGGAGTTCCATATGCTCAGCACTTGTTGGCTGCATTTCCTTCAATCTGCGGTCCAACTCATCTCAAACCATCTCAATTTAGTTGAGGTCGGGTGATTGTGGAGGCTAGGTCATCTGATACAGCACTCCATCACTCTCCTTCTTGGTAAAATAGCCCTTACAAAGCCTGGAGTCGTGTTGGGTCATTGTCCTGTTGAAAACAAATGATAGTCCCACTAAGCGCAAACCAGATGGGGGGCGTATTGTTGCAGAATGCTGTGGTAGCCATGCTGTTTAAGTGTGCCTTGAATTTGAAATAAATCACAGACAGTGTCACCCGCAAAGCACCTCCACACCATAACACCTCCTCCTCCATGCTTTACGGTGGGAGATCATCCATTCACCTATACCGCGTCTCACAAAGACACGGCGGTTGGAACCAAAAAGGATTGGAACCAATTTCCACCTGCCTAATGTCCATTGCTCGGGTTTCTTGGCCCAAGCAAGTCTCTTCTTATTGGTGTCCTTTAATAGTGGTTTCTTTGCAGCAATTCGACCATGAAGGCCTTATTCACGCAGTCTCCTCTGAATGCTGAGATGTGTCTGTTACTTGAACTCTGTGAAGCATTTATTTGGGCTGCAATTTCTGAGGCTGGTAAACTCTATTGAACTTCTCCTCTGCAGCAGAGGTAACTCTGGGTCTTTCATTCCTTTTTGGTCCTCATGAAAGACAGTGTCATCATAGCGCTTGATGGTTTTTGCGACTGCACCTGAAAAAACGTTGAAATCTTCAGACCTTGTCGTATTAAAGTAATGATGGACTATCATTTCTCTTTGCTTATTTGAGCTGTTCTTGCCATAATATGGACTTGGTCTTTAACCAAATAGGGCTATTTTCTGTACACCCCCTACTTTGTCACAACACAGCTGATTGGCTGAAACACATTGAGGAAAGAAATTCCACAAATGAACTTTTAACAAGGCACACCAGGTGACTACCTCATGAAGCTGGTTGAGAGAATGCCAAGAGTGTGCAAAGCTGTCATCAAGGCTAAGGTTGCCTACTTTGAATCTCAAATGTAAAATATATTTTGATTTCTTTAACACTTTTTTTGGTTACTACATGATTCCATATATGTTATTTCATAGTTTTGATGTCTTAACTATTATTCTACAATGTATAAAATAATTAAAAGACAGAAAAACATTTCCAATGTTTATATTTCTGTGTCCACTTTTCGCCCATGGGAATCTATCGCTCCCTTTAAACAAGTGTTCTACTAAGATCGCTATAGTTCTAATCGTTCATGCTTTTATACTTTGGTCTTCCTCTGGTTGTCCACCAGTTTCCCACCTTAAACCAGCTTTCTAAAACCCCATTACCAGTCCTCCATCGAGACAATGGTGGAGCAGTATAACAGCTTCATTTGACTTTAAAAAAGTCAACAACATCAAATCTCCAGCTCTACTATTCTGAATCCTCCCATCCCAGACACTCTGCCAATGCCACCTCAGCCTCTCTCCTGTTTCCTAGAAGTTACCCAGTGAGGTATTGAGGAAACCTTGTCTGAAACCAGTTACCCTGGATCCTGTTCCAACTGCCCTGGTCAAATCATCCACCAGGCCCTCACAAAACACAGGTTGTAAACCACTCCCTTCAAACCACTCCCTTCAAACCACTCCTTGGCAGTGTCCCACCCACACTAAAGAAAGCTATCATCCCCCTTCTTAACCTTTCTGTGAAGGGGGTTCCGCTAGCGGAGCACCTGGCCTACAGCCAGTGAAATTGCAGGGCGCCAAATTCAAACAATAGAAATCTCATAATTAAATTTACTCAAACATATACACCATTTTAAAGATAAACTTCTTGTTAATCCAACCACAGTGTCCGATTTCAAAAAGGCTTTACGGCGAAAGCACACCATGCGATTATGTTAGGAATTGGAGCATTGTGTTCAGTAAATGCATTGTCTCAAACAAACATCCAGTGAAATTGCAGAGAGCCAAATTCAATTATAGAAATACTCATCATAAACATTGATGAAAGATACAAGTGTTATATATAGGCATAAAGATAAACTTGTTAATCCAGCTGCTGTGTCAGATTTCAAAAAGGCTTTATGGTGAAAGCACACCATGCGATTATGTTAAGACAGCGCCTAGCCACACAGACATTTTCCAGCCAAGGAGAGGTGTCAGAAAAGTCAGAAATAGCGTTAAAATTAAATCACTTACCTTTGATGATCTTCATCTGGTGGTACTCCCAGGACTCTATGTTACACAATAAATGTTTGTTTTGTTCGATAACGTTCATCTTTATGTCAGCGCGTTTAATTCAGTAAACCATATGCACAAAGCGAGGGCACAACATCCAGACGAAAAGTCAAGAAAGTTCCTTTAAAGTTCGTAGAAACATGTCAAATGATATTTCTAATCAATCCTTAGGGTGTTTTTATTATAAATATTCAATAATGTTTCAACCGGACAATATTGTTTTCATTAGAAAGGAAAGGGAACAAATGTCGCACAATAAACAACTCATGGCTTTCAGCTGAGCCACTTACTCTGAGTGCTCTTATTGTCTCCCCTTTCACAATAGAAGCCTGAAACAACTTTTAAAGACTGTTGACAACTACTGGAAGCCTTAGGAAGTTCAATCTGACCCCACAGATATTCGATAGGCATTCACTTGAAACTACAAACCTCAGGTTTCCCTCTTCCTGGTTGTATTATTCTCAGGTTTTCGCCTGCCATATGAGTTCCGTTATACTCACAGACATTATTTTAACAGTTTTGGAAACTTTAGAGTGTTTTCTATGCATATTCTAGCTTCTGAGCCTGAGTAACAGGCAGTTTCCTCTAGGCACGCTTTTCATCCAAACTTCCCAAATGCTGCCCCCTATCCCAAAACCCACACTGGACCCAGAATTTTTGGCCAATTTAAAGGCCAATCTCCAACCTCCCCTTCCTCTCCAAGGTTTTAGAAAAAGTGGTTGCTGTACAGCTCCAAGACCATCTCAATCACAACAACCTGTTTGAAAAGTTCCCGACCACAAAGCTGTGAGCCTTGTCCAACCCAAATCCTCCCCCCAAAAATAAATTGTCTCATTGAACTTCACAACATCCAGTCCATCAACAAGGAGTATATTCTAGAGGAAGTCAACCCTTACCTCACGTCAAACGGAAATAGCCTTTCTCCAAACGAGATGGTCACCCTCTAAGACAACACCCTGAACTTAACAGTACACCATCTAACCCCTGAGAATACACGGCGGGTATCATTCCCCTGTCCACCGCCGTGGTACAATGAAAGCCCAGGACCGCAGGCTTGAATGCCAATGGTGAAAATATCTCTGTCCACCTACTGGCTTTCAAAATCCACCAGGCTGCCTGTTGCAGCCGTCAAATCCACCAGGCCTACCTACTACTCAAACCTAATAGATAACAACCGAGGAAATCCGCACCACCTATTTTCCACCATCAACTACCTACACTGCTGCTACCACAGAGAACTGTGGAAGATTTTCCACCTACTTTGTCAAGACTAAGACTATAAGAAGTGCCATAATCACCTCCCCAGCCGCCACCCCACCCCCCAAAACATATCTATACTTGACCTTCCATGAGCTGCTTCACTCAAACCTCACCTGCTTAGATGTTGTCCACGATCTCAAAAATGAAGGCCACAAGCTGTGCCCTTCGTTCCATCATTCTCAGCCCTTTTATAACAAATGCCTCCAAACAGGTGTTGTTCCCTCCCAGTTCAAATCCCCCATCCCCATCCTGAAAAAAAAACAACCTCGACCAAGAAAACCCTACCAACTACTGACCAGTCTTCAACCTCCTCTTCTTGTCCAAAATTATGGAACAAGTTGTGGCTAAACAACTAGTCACACTTGACCTCCAATGGCCTTTATGAGACTTTCCAATCAGGCTTCAGGCCTAACCACAGTACAGAAACGTCCCTCGTCAGAATGGTAAACGACCTCCTCATGTCAGCTGATAGCGGACTCCTGAACATCCTCATCATCCTTAACCTCAGTGTAGCCTTCGACATTGAAGGAACACATACAGTGGCAAGAAAAAGTATGTGAACCCTTTGGAATGACCTGGATTTCTGCATAAATGCCATAAAATTTGATCTGATCTTCATCTAGGTCACAACAATAGACAAACACAATCTGCTTAAACTAATAACACACAAACAATTATACATTTTCATGTCTTTATTTAACACACCATGTAAACATTCACAGTGCAGGGTGGGAAAAGTATGTGAACTCTTGGATTTAATAACTGATTGACCTTCTTTTGGCAACAATAACCTCAAGCAAACATTTTCTGTAGTTGCGGATCAGACCTGCACAACGGTCTGGAGGAATTTTGGACCATTCCTCTTTATAAAACTGTTTCAGTTCAACAATATTCTTGGGATGTCTGGTGTGAACCACTCTCGAGGTCATGCCACAGCATCTCAATCGGATTGAGGTCAGGACTCTGACTGGGCTACCCCAGGAAGGTGTATCATTATTATATATGTTGAAGCCATTCTGTTGTTGATTTACTTCTGTGTTTTGGGTCGCTGTCCTTTTGTATCACCCAACTTCTGTTAAGCTTCAATTGGAGGACAGATAATCTTACATTCTCCTGCAAAATGTCTTGATAAACATCGGAATTCATTTTTCCGTCGATGATGGCAAGGTGTCCAGGCCCCGAGGCAGCCACAAACTATGATGCTCCCATCACCATACTTTATAGTTGGGATGAGGTATTGATGTTGGTGTGCTGTGCCTTTTTTTCTCCACACATAGTGTTGTATGATCCTTCCAAACAACTCAATTGTAGTTTAATCTGTCCACATACTATTTTGCCAGTAGCGCTGTGGAACATCCAGGTGCTCTTTTGCGAACTTCAAACATGCCAGCAGCATACCACCCTGCACACCACTGCTGGCTTGCTTCTGAAGCTTAGCAGGGTTGGACCTGGTCAGTTCCTGGATGGGAGACCAGATGCTGCTGGAAGTGATGTTGGAGGGCCAGTAGGAGGCACTCTGTCCTCTGGTCTAAAAATAATAATATCCCAATGCCCCAGGGCAATGATTGTGACATTGCCCTGTGTAGGGTGCAGTCTTTCGGATGGGAAGTTAAACGGGTGTCCTGACTCTCTGAGGTCATTAAAGATCCCATGGCACTTATCGTAAGAGTAGGGGTGTTAAGCCCGGTGTCCTGGCTAAATTCCCAATCTGGCCCTCAAACCATCACGGTCACCTAATAATCCCCAGTTTACACTTGGCTCATTCATCCCCCTCCTCTCCCCTGTAACTATTCCCCAGGTCGTTGCTGCAAATGAGAACGTGTTCTCAGTGTTTAGTGTTTTACGTATTGTAGACTCATCAACAGAGATGTTAGCATTTTCCAGAGAATTCTGTTAGTCTTTAGCTGACACTCCTGGATTCTTCTTAACCTCATTGAGCATTCTGCGCTGTTCTCTTGCAGTCATCTTTTCAGGACGGCCACTCATAGAGAGAGTAGCAACAGTGCTGAACTTTCTCCATTTATAGACAATTTGTCCTACCGTGGACTGATGAACATCAAGGCTTTTAGAGATACTTTTGTAACCCTTTCCAGCTTTATGCAAGTCAACAATTCATAATTGTAGGTCTTCTGAGATCTGTTTTATTTGAGGCATGGTTCACATCAGGAAATGCTTCTTGTGAATAGCAAACTCAAATTTTGTGAGTGTTTTTTATAGGGCAGGGCAGCTCTAACCAACATCTCCAATCTTGTCTACTTGATTGGACTCCAGGTTTATTTATTTATTATTGATTTATTTCATGTTGATTTATTTAACCAACAACACAGTGTAACACAAACAAATGTACAGTCAATAACACAAAATAAAATAAAAATAGAAAAATCTATGTACAGTGTGTGTAAATGTAGAAGAGTAGGGAGGTAGGCAATAAATAGGCCCTAGAGGCAAAAAAGAATTACAAGCGGCAACGGTGAGGGACTTGTTTCTGGAAAGATGGATTTTTAAAAGTAGAAGCTTGAATTGTTTGGCACAGACCTGGATAGTGTGAGAACTCTGCAGGCTATCTCTGCGGTAGATTGCAACTCCGCCCCCTTTGGCAGTTCAATCTTGGCGGAAAATGTTATAGTTAAGGATGGAAATTTCAGGATTTTTGGTGGCCTTCCTAAGCCAGGATTCAGACACGACTAGGACATCTGGGTTGGCGGAGTTTTTTACATTTTTATTTCACCTTTATTTAACCAGGTAAGCCAATTGAGAACAAGTTCTCATTTGCAACTACGACCTGGTCAAGATAAAGCATAGCAGTTTGACACATACAACAACACAGAGTTACACATGGAATGAACAAAACATACAGTCAATAATACAGTAGAAAAAAAAGAAAACAAAGTCTATATACAGTGAGTGCAAATAAGGTCAAATAAGGGAGTTAAGGCAATAAATAGGCCATGGTGGCGAAGTAATTACAATATGGCAATTAAACACTCGAAAGGTAGATGTGCAAAAGATGGATGTGCAAGTAGAGATACTGTGGTGCAAAAGGAGCAAAATAAGTAAATACAGTATGCGAATGAGGTAGATAGATGGGTTGTATACAGATGGGCTATGAACAGGTGCAGTGATTTGTGAGCTGCTCTGACAGCTGGTTCTTAAAGCTAGTGAGGGAGATGGGAATCTCCAGCTTCAGTGATGTTTGCAGTTCATTCCAGTCAGTGGCAGCAGAGAACTGGAAGGAAAGGCGACCAAATGAGGAATTGGCTTTGGGGGTGATCAGTGAGATATACCTGCTGGAGTGTGTGCTACGAGTGGGTGTTGCTATGGTGACCCACGAGCTGAGATAGGGCGGGGATTTACCTAGCAGAGACTTGTAGATAACCTGTAGCCAGTGGGTTTGGCGACGAGTATGAAGCGAGGGCCAGCCAACGAGAGCGTACAGGTTGCAGTGGTGGGTAGTATATGGGGCTTTGGTGACAAAACGGATGGCACTGTGATAAACTGCATGCAATTTATTGAGTAGAGTGTTGGAGGCTATTTTATATATGACATCGCCAAAGTCAAGGATGGGTAGGATGGTCAGTTTTACGAGGGTATGTTTGGCAGCATGAGTGAAGGAAGCTTTGTTGCGTAATAGGAAGCCGATTGTAGATTTAATTTTTGATTGGAGATGCTTAATGTGAGTCTGGAAGGAGAGTTTACAGTCTAGCCAGACACCTAGGTATTTGTAGTTATCCACGTATTCTAAGTCAGAGCCGTCCAGAGTAGTGATGCTGGATGGGCGGGCAGGTGGGGCAATGATCGGTTGAATAGCATGCATTTAGCTTTATTTGCGTTTAAGAGCAGTTGGAGGCCACGGAAGGAGAGTTGTATGGCATTGAAGCTCATCTGGAGGTTAGTTAACACAGTGTCCAAAGAAGGGCCAGAAGTATGCAGAATGGTTTCGTCTGCGTAGAGGTGGATTAGAGAATCACCAGCAGCAAGAGCGACATCATTGATGTATACAGAGAAGAGAGTCAGCCCGAGAATTGAACCCTGTGGGACACCCATAGAGACTGCCAGAGGTCCGGACAACAGGCCCTCCGATTTGACACACTGAGCTCTATCAGAGAAGTAGTTGGTGAACCAGGCGAGGCAATCATATGAGAAACCAAGGCTGTTGAGTCTGCCAATAAGAATGTGGTGATTGACAGAGTTGAGTGTGCTAAAGCAGTGAATAAAACAAAGTTAGGGAGGAGGCTTAGGATCCAATGCTTTTACAGTTACAGAAGTCAACAAATGAGAGTGCCTGGGGAATGGGAGTGATGCTGGGGTTCGCAGGACATGGGTTAACCTCTACATCACCAGAGGAACAGAGGAGGAGTAGGATAAGAGTATGGCTAAAGGCTAAAAGAACTGGTCATCCAGTGCGTTCGGAACAGCGAGTAAAATGAGCAGTTTTGTCTCTAGAGGCACTATTTAAGCCAGGTGCTGTCAATGCATGTGTGGGGGGTGGAACATAAGGGCTAGCTAGCTAAGGCATATTGAGCAGGGCTGGAGGCTGTACAGTGAAATGAGTCAAAAATTACTAAACAAAACAGCAATAGACAAGGCATACTGACACTAGGGAGAGGCATGTGTAGCCGAGTGATCATAGGGTCCATAGGGGCTCCGTGTCGGCAGCAAAGCATCCAGGCCAATTGGCAGAAGAGGTATTGAAGCCCAGGGATTATCTGATGGAATTATTCTGCTAGTTGGGAGAAGGGCCTAGCTCGAGGCTAGCTACAGGCTAACTGGTGCTTGCTTTGGGACAGAAACCCCCTCGGACGGTTACGTCGGTACACCAGTCGTGATGGATCGGTGGGGCTCCGTGTCGGCAGCAAAGGGTCCAGGCCAATTGGCAAAAAAGGTCATTGAAGCCCAGGGACTGCTTGATGGACACTCTTCGGCTAGCCGGGAGATGGGCCTAGTTCGAGGCGAGCTCTAGGCTAACTGGTGCTTGCTTCGGGACAGAGATGTTAGACAGGAGTAGGTACTCGGATAGCAGCTAGTTAGCTGCGATGATCCGGGGTAAAGGTTCAGAGCTTGCGGTCGGAATCCGGAGAAGTGGTAGAGTAAAGTTCCTTACTTTTCCCCCTTCCATTTCCGTGGCAATGCTGCAATTAGTTGGTTGTAATTTTGGGTAGAGCAGACATTTCCATATGTCTGTGTTAGCCGCATGTGTGACATAACTCCACCAGTCCTTTTTATGATATCATTCACTAGAATTCTACATTTTTAAAAATCAATTAGAATATTTGAGTTTAACTACAATATTGTTGTATTATTTGTTCTGTCTTTTCAGGTGGATTAAATAGAACTTGCAACCAACTTTCTATGGCTTGTTTAAAAAATAATGATATTTTGGAGATTATTTCCTTTTCTAACAACCGGACGTGAGCAGTTGTAATCTGAACAAAGGGGAAAAGGCCATTCTTGAACATAGGATGTGACATTTCTACCAATTTACTAGAAAACCAGTTTGGATTTAAGTATAACTTTTGTATGACTGATGACTTTAGTGAGAG
Organism: Oncorhynchus keta; assembly: GCF_023373465.1. Lineage (NCBI taxonomy): Eukaryota > Metazoa > Chordata > Actinopteri > Salmoniformes > Salmonidae > Oncorhynchus > Oncorhynchus keta. The sequence continues at coordinate 42,797,344 of NC_068454.1, read as the reverse complement.
GTCTAATGCTTTAATATTTAATCATTTCTGCCCTCCAAATTCATATTCGTTACATAAATAGGTCCTTTTAATTTTGTCTGGCTTGTCATTCCAAATAAAATTCTATATTTTTTGTTCATATAATTTAAAAAGCAGGTCACTAGGTGTAGTGACCATAAGCAAATAGGTAAACTGTGATATGACTAAAGAGTTAATCAGGGAGATTTTTCCACAAATCGACAGGTATTTTCCTTTCCATGGGAGCAAGATCTTATCTATTTTTGCTAACTTTCTATAAAAGTTTATTGGAGTGAGATAAATTCTTTAATTGGTCAACTACACGGTAATGTAATTCGTAATATAGTACTTACACTTATCATAATTTGGTTTTAATCCAGAGAGGATAGCAAAAGTATCGATATCCTCTATGAGGCTGTGGAGGGATTCTAATTGTCGTTTTAAAAGAAAACATGAATCATCAGCGTACAATGACACCCTGGTTTTTAAGCCATGGATTTCTAATCCCTTAATATTTGTGTTTGATCTAATTTTAACAGATAACATTTAGATGGCAATAATACATAGATATGCCGATAGTAGATAATCTTGTTTTACTCCTCTAGATAGTTTAAAACCTTCTTAGATGTAGACATTATTTACTATTTTACACCAAGGGTTACTATACATAACTTTAACTCATTTTATAAGAGATTCCCCAAAATTGAAATATTCTAGGCATTCATGTATAAACTCCAGTCATACTTTCTCAAAGGCCTTTTCAAAATCAGCTATGAAAACCAGGCCTGGTGTCCCCGATATTTCATGGTATTCTATTGTTTCCAGTACTTGTCTTATATTATCTCCAATGTAACGTCCATGTAAAAAACCTGTCTGTTTAGAATGAATAATATCTGACAATACTTTTTTAATTCTATGCGCCAAGCATTTTGCTAGGATTTTTGCATCACAACACTGACGTGTAAGAGGTCAATTTTTTTAATGGACTGGATCTTTATATATACCGCGTGAGTCCTGTTTCAATAATAACGATATCAGACCTTCTTGTTGCGTGTCTGATAATCTACCATTTATATAGGAGTGGTTAAAACTTCTTAGGGCTGCAAGCACGTTAACAGGATCGATATGACAACAGCCAGTGAAAGTGCAGGGTGCAAAATTCAAAACAACAGAAATCTCATAATTAAAATTCCTTCAAACATACATGTATCTAATACCGTTTAAGGTAATCTTGTTGTTAATCCCACCACAGTGTCCGATTTCAAATAGGCTTTAAAGCGAAAGCACCACAAACGATTATGTTAGGTCACCACCAACTCACAGAAAAACAGACATTTTTCCAGCCAAAGAGAGGAGTCACAAAAAGCACAAATAGAGATCAAATTAATCACTCATCTTTGACGATCTTCATCAGATGACACTCATAGGACTTCATGTTACACAATACATGCATGTTTTGCTTGATAAAGTGTATATAAAAAATCTAATTTTACATTGGCACGTTATGTTCACTAGTTCCAAAAACATCCGGTGATATTGCAGAGAACCACATTTTACAGAAATACCCATTATAAATGTCGATAAATACAGTATTTAGACATGGAAATATAGATATACCTCTCCTTAATGCAACCGCTGTTTCAGTAAAGTTCAAAAAACTTTACGGAAAAAGCAAACCATGCAATAATCTGAGACGGCGCTCAGAAAAAGAAAAAACAATTATCCGCCAGGTTGGAGTCAACAGAAATCAGAAATAACATTATAAATATTCCCTTACCTTTGATGATCTTCATCAGAATGCACTCCCAGGAATCCAAGTTCCACATTAAATGTTTGTTTTGTTCGATAATGTCCATTATTTATGTCCAAATTTTGTTAGCGCATAGTACACAAATCCAAACGCTCGTGTAGGTCCAGCTGAACGTCGGACAAAAACTTCAAAAAGTTATATTAAAGGTCGAAGAAACTTGTCAAACTAAGTATAGAATCAATATTTAGGATGTTGTTATCATAAATCTTCAATAACGTTGCAACAGGAGAATTCCATTGTCTGTAGAAATACCATGGAACGCAGGTCTCTATCATGTGAAATGCGCGTGACCAGGACCTGGCTCTCTGCCAGACCCCTGACTCAAAGAGCTCTCATCCGGTCCCACAATACAGTAGAAGCCTCATTCAAGTTTCTAAAGATGGTTGACATCTAGTGGAAGCCTTAAGAAGTGCAACATATCAATATCCCACTGTATATTCAATAGGGGCTGGGTTGAAAATTGACCAACCTCAAATTTCCCACTTCCTGTTTGGATTTCTTCTCAGGTTTTTGCCTGCCATATGAGTTATGTTATACTCACAGACATCATTCAAACAGTTTTAGAAACTTGAGTGTTTTCTATCCAATACTAATAATAATATGCATATATTAGCAACTGGGACTGAGGAGCAGGCCGTTTACTCTGGGCACCTTTCTTCCAAGCCCAGTCAATACTGCCCCTGCAGCCATAAGACGTTAAAACATGCTAATAATGGTCCTCTGAGTATATCAAAAAAAGTTGTGTATACTTCCACTGGTATGTCATCCAGCCCTGGAGTTTTCCCAGCCTTAAAGGCTTTAATTGCATCAAGAAGTTCCTCCTCTGTAATTTGGCCTTCACATGAGTCTTTCTGTACAGATGTTAATTTTACATTATTATTAGGAAAAAAATCCATACAATTGGAGATGGAGGAGACTGAAACGAAAACATATTCTAAAAGTACTTTACTTCCTCTTTCAAAATATCATTCAGGGAATCATGCGTGACTCCATCATTTGTAATAACTTTCAGTAAACATTCTTTGGTAGCATTTCTATATTGAAGATTGAAAAATAATTTGGTGCATTTTTCCCCATATTCCATCCAGATCCACTGGATCGTTCTTGATTAAGTTCCTACATTTCTTTTTGTTTTTCTTCTAACTTATTCTGTGCCTCTATGGTACCGTTTGTATTGCTATCTAACTGTACTGTTAGTCCTTCAAATTCCTTTGTTATTATGGACTCTTTTGATCTAAAAAGACCGCATTCTGTCCCCTACCAACACTAACTTTTGGTGCCAGAGAGAATGGCATAAGAAAGTAGTCAACACGACTAGCTTGATTAAGCCTCCGCCATGTATATATCACTAGGTCAGGGTATTTAAGTCTCCATATATCCACTCATTCCAATATATCCATGACATTCATGATTTCCTTAAGTGCCTGAGGGTGATAGTTTGTAGTGTGATTTCCTTTTTCCGGACCGTATTAAAATCTCCCACCATAATAATAGAGTCTAGTGTTGCTTGTAGAGTTGATAAATTCTTATATATATTTTCAAAGAAGCTTGGATCAGCATTATTTGGACCGTATAGGTTAATAAGCCATATCTGTTTATTGTCCAATAACATATTTTAAATAATCCATCTACCTTGATGATCTGTTTGGACAATTTTCACATTTGAATCAAAATGACTGTTAATTAAAACCATCCTCCCTTTTGAATTTCTTTGCCCATGTATCTAATTAGCCGGCTAGCTTCTGAACGGGGTTCGGGTTCAAAAGTGTAAAAATAGCAGATCCATACCACATTGGGTGAGGCGGGTTGCAGGATACTATGTCCGGGATACTATACTTCAGTCCGTAGATGGAAAATGAGACAAAAAAATACATACAAATATATTAAAAATATATACGAAGAAAAACAATGTATACAAGGGACAAGACAATCAAAACAGACATCCCCACTGCTACGCCATCTTGGAAGTGTCAGGTTAGCTGACTCCAATTATCTTTTGGAGAAGTCATTAGCCCAGGGGTTCACATATATTTTCCAACATACACTGTGAATGTTTAAATGATGTATTGAATATAGACAAGAAAAATACAACCATTTGTGTGTTATTAGTTTAAGCACTGTCGTGGTCATTTCCTGTATTACTAAACATTGAGAGAGCAAACCACACACAAGTCAGAGTTATATTATAAAGTCCATCTTTAATTATATGAGAGTCACCATAGCCCTGTGACTCCAGCCCCCAGATCAATTCAGTGTCTATAAATGAATTCTCTGAGACTGCTTACAAAACAATTCTTAGTATCATTTATAGGCAAGACACACCCCTCTCAACTCACATGACGAATAACAGATCTTAGGAACATTACAGAGGAAGACTTTTAATTGAGAGAGGAGTATTCCATAGCTAGACAGCATTATCTATAAATTATCGTTCAGTTTGCCCTCTTAGACGAGGTTCTACTTCTCGTTCTTGGTACTTCATATTACCAAACCATTACCTCATCCAATGGCATATATCAATTGTCAATTCTAGATACTCCCATCTCAAATACAACTCCTCCTGGACAAGCTCACGGACACAGTGAGCCTCTTAGGTCATATACTAGGTCAAGATAAGGGCAACCTCAGATGGGACATACAATGGTTACAGACACATTCCCATAAGAAGACAAGCCTCCATTTTGTCCTCCTCCCTTTCTGATATTCTTCATAGCATCACATGGTTTAAAAGATACATTGACATATGAATACAAGCCTGACCTCTCCCCTCTCTGTGCCCCAAGTGACAAACGCCCTAGCCGAGAAGGGATAACTGCAACTGCCAACAGCATAGTCCAAGAATAAGATAAAACATTTTATTTATCTATGTTCCGTAATTCTGATTCAACCATGACAGCACGCTGTGTTTGTCTGTTGTTGTGACTTAGATGAAGATCAGATAAAAAAAATTGAACAATTTTTATAGAAATCCAGGTAATTCCAAAGGGTTCACATACTTTTTCTTGCCACTGTAGGTCTCAACAGTACCGTCCTAAACTAGTTCACTTCATACCTTTCAAACCATAGGAAATGTCAAGTCAGAAACCACCACGATCACCTGCGGTGTCCCACAAAGCTCTGTCTCAGGACCCATCCCATTCATAATCAGTATGCTCCCCCTTGGTCTACTAATCAGGAAACACGGCATCCAATTCCACTGCTACGCTGACGACACAGAGAACTACATACTGTAAAAACAACCCCAGACTCCCTCTCTTCCGATGAGATCAATGGCAGGATGTCAAACTACCTCCTACATTTCTACAATACTAAAACAGAACAAATCCTCATCGGCACTCCCCATTACACCAAAACCAGTCCCATCACCATACTTAACCTTGGCAGCCAATCCATCCCACTATCTTCCTCGGTCTCCAATCTTGGAGTGTTACTGGACCCCTCCCTCACTTTCACCGACCACATAAATCATGTCTCAAAAACTCACCCTGCTTCATCCTGTTCTCTCCAAACCTGATCTGGAAAAACTGGTCAACTCCCTCGTCACCTTCCGGCTTGATTAGTGCAATGCCCTCCTTGGTGGTCTCCTCTCAAAAACCAGCCACAGGTTGCAGCTTGTGCAGAACAGTGCAGTCTGGGGTCCTCATAGGAACCTGGAGCTCTGCCCACAACACCTGCATTCTAGCCTCTCTCCCACTGGCTACCCATCCAATTCAGAATCAACTTCAAAATAATCCTGTTAGTCTTCAAAACCCTCAATGCCTCTGGTCCCCAATACCTCCAGTGAACTCCTCAGCTCCCAAAAAAGACTTTAAGGACACTCCGGTCAAATGATCAAAGTCTCCTTGCAGTCCCAAAGACACGCTTAAAAACAATGGTGACCGAGCATTCGGTTGTCTCGGCCCCCAGCTCTGGAACAAGCTCCCCTCCCACCTCCACATGCCCCAGAACACCACTGACTAAGTCTGAGCACAATAATCACTTCTTCAAACTGTCTTTCAACTAATTTGATCTGTTGTCTGTCTCACACGTTATTTTCGAGTTCTATTGGTCTGTCCTTGTTACCTCCTGTATTACTTTGTGTATCTTGTATAGTACTAGACCGCTAGCTATCTTTTAATGTCTTAAGCTTTTTAAATTTTAAATGGTTTCTCTCAATGTAAACAGCTTTGTGATTTACATCTAAATGAAAAGTGCTCTATGAATGTACCTTGTTATTATTATAGCTGTGTTCATTGTTGTACTTGTCGTGTCAGCTGTGTTTTTTTGTGAGGGGCCTTGTCTATTTGTCTCGTTATTTTGTCGATGTCCCTTGTTTATGTATTTTTGAACCACTCACTGTAGCACTTTAGTCTCGTTCACACTGCATCTTAGCCCAGGGTTAAGAGCCTCCTTAGCCCTGGGCTAAGGGAGTGGTCACAGTTGCATATTCTAAAGTGGGCTAGCATCAACCTTAGCCCAGGACTAGTTGGCCCTGCTCCACAGCAGGGTTAGCACCGACTTTTTGGGGTTAGGCGCAAAAACAAGGTGCCAAAATAGCCAGCATGAAATGTGGTTAAGAATAACACCCAGATTGCTCACTGTCCAATCACAAAAGCAGCAATGTCGCTTAATTGACATATACTGGTGATTCCTGTAATAAGTTCTGCGTGTTATTTTGATAAGTAAATTCATAATGTCCTTCCATCTGAGGAAAAAACCCAAAATGCTTTCATCCCTGCAAAAACATTGGTTGCTATGCATAACAAAAATGATTGCTATGGAGGCTGGCTAACGGCTTCTCACTTTAAAGGATCATAGCTTTCACCTGGATTCACCTGGTCAGTCTATATCCTGAAAGATGTTTTGTACACTCTGTGTAATGCACTGAGTCTCAGGAAAGACTGTGTGGGTTGGCAATACTCAGTATAGAGAACAGTTGGGCCCAAAACCTGGACCTACAGGCCGTGGTGAAAACATTTGCACACAAAAAAGGACTTCAGGAGAGTCTCTCAAGTTGGATTTCATTTACCTTGAAAATTGCAGCCCATTTGTGTAGGCTATTAGCCAGACAAAACCCGCTGAGTTCAACATTTAATTGTACCTGAATTTATCCTCAAGCCGACTTTTCCTCACTGTAAAGCTATTTGATGTGTAATTTTTTTATTGAAAAGTTTATAAACCAGCAGCTAAATACGGTATATGGCTATATATTGTACACTGCATAATGAAACAATCCTTAGTACATTAGTGTTTTGAGGGTGAACTGACTGTCTTATTTGGCATTACTGGTTTTACGCACAACTTTCTGTCCGAGTTTCGAGAGAGCTCGAGGACGGCTCCTGTTATGCAGGTTCAGATAGCCTGGTACAGGACAGTTGTCTATTCCTATCGGAAGCTGATTCTATCGGTAGCTGATTAATATGCCGTTGTATTTGTAACTTTTTTATTTATTTTTACAATCTGCAACGTTTGAATTTCCAACTTAAAAATGGCAGCAACGTGGATAGCTTCATGAAATGTTAGGCTTAACATGAGAAAATGACAACCAAATAGGCCTACAAATAAACATTTATCCATTAGCTAAGGCAAAGCGATACATGCCCTGGAACCGCAGAAAGCCTTTTATCGAGGCGATAGGCATGCATCCACATAGATGTAGCAATTTCAGCTCCATGGACAGAGATCAGTTGTCTACACTTTGTGAGCGGCTGACTGGCTGACACATTCAATTTTCTTTTATTATTAGGGGAGGGGCTCCGACCTCGCAGGGGTCCAGAGAAACTGCATTATGCCAGCAAAAGCATACCCGGAGCTAAACCATTTAACCTTTCTTACACCTAGCTTATGCATTTCCCACCGTCTCCTGTTGGTGGAATTATGCAGAAGAAATGACGGCTCTCTCGTGTTGACAAGACAATTCTACAAGGTAAGATGTGTCAATGACATGACTACACACGTGAATGTCATCCCTCATACAGTTCAGGAGGGGTTTAAACTAACAACTTTCCAACAACAAAACAAACATGTAAACGTAAAAATCTATCTGTGAACTATCATGTTATAAACGCAAGCATAAGTAGTCAACTTCAATGTTATCAACGGACGCATAGGGTTTAGGTGAACCTAAATCAGCTCCTAGCCAATGCTACGTTGGAAAGAGTAAAAACATGACTCGGCCTTCAGTCCTAAATAACGGAGGACAGGAGGAAAGTGTTTCCTCAAGGTTCCGTTTTAGGACCACTATTGTTTTCACTATATATTTGACCTCTATGCGGATGACACACAGCTGTACATTTCAATGAAACATGGTGAAGCCCCAAAATTGCCCTCGCTAGAAGCCTGTGCTTCAGACATAAGGAAGTGGATGGCTGTAAACTTTCTACTTTTAAACTCGGACAAAACAAAGATGCTTGTTCTCGGTCCCAAGAAACAAAGAGATCTTCTTTTGAATCTGACAATTAATCTTGATGGTTGTACAGTCGTTCAAATAAAACTGTGAAGGACCTCGGCGTTACTCTGGACCCTGATCTCTCTTTTGACGAACATATCAAGACTGTTTCAAGGACAGCTTTTTTCCATCTACGTAACATTGCAAAAATCTGAAACTTTCTGTACAAAGATAATGCAGAAAAATTTCATCCATGCTTTTGTATCTTCTAGGTTAGACTACTGCAATGCTCTACTTTCTGGCTACCCAGATAAAGCACGAAGTAAACTTCAGTTAGTGCTAAATACGGCTGCTAGAATCCTGACTAGAACCAAAAAATGTGATCATATTACTCCAGTGCAAGCCTCCCTACACTGGCTTCCTGTTAAGGCAAGGGCTTATTTCAAGGTTTTACTGCTAACCTACAAAGCATTACATGGGCTTGCTCCTACCCATCTTTTTATGGAATGGTCTGCCTACCCATGTGAGAGACGCAGACTCGGTCTCAACCTTTAAGTCTTTCCTGAAGACTCATCTCTTCAGTGGTTCATATGATTGAGTGTAGTCTGGCCCAGGAGTGTGAAGGTGAACGGAAAGGCTCTGGAGCAACAAACCGCCCTTGCTGTCTCTGCCTGGCTGGTTCCCCGCTCTCTACTGAGGCCTCTAACCCTATTACAGGGGCTGAGTCACTGGCTTACTGGTGCTCTTTCATGCTGTCCCTAGGAGGGGTGGTTCACTTGAGTGGATTGAGTCACTGACGTGATCTTCCTGTCTGGGTTGGCGCCCCCCTTTGGGTTGTGCCGTGGCGGAGATCTTTGTGGGCTATACTCGGGCTCGTCTCAGGATGGTAAGTTGGTGGTTGAAGATATCCCTCTAGTGGTGTGGGGGCTGTGCTTTGGCAAAGTGGGTGGGGTTATATACTTCCTGTTTGGCCCTGTCCGGGGGTACCATCGGATGGGGCCACAGTGTCTCCTGACCCCTCCTGTCTCAGCCTCCAGTATTTATGCTGCAGTAGTTTATGTGTCAGGGGGCTAGGGTCAGTTTGTTATATCTGGAGTACTTCTCCTGTCTTATCCGGTGTCCTGTGTGAATTTAAGTATGCTCTCTCTAATTCTCTCTCTCGGAGGACCTGAGCCCTAGGACCATGCCTCAGGACTACCTGGCATGAAGACTCCTTGTTGTCTCCAGTCCACCTGGCTGTGCTGCTGCTCCAGTTTCAACTGTTCTGCCTGCGGCTATGGAACCCTGACCTGTTCACCGGACGTGGTACTGTCCCAGACCTGCTGTTTTCAACTCTCTAGAGACAGCAGCAGTGGTAGAGATACTCTTAATGATCGGCTATGAAAAGCCAACTGACATTTATTCCTGAGGTGCTGACTTGCTGCACCCTCGACAACTACTGTGAATATTATTATTTGACCATGCTGGTCATTTATGAACATTTGAACATCTTGGCCATGTTCTGTATAATCTCCACCCAGCACAGCCAGAAGAGGACTGGCCACCCCTCATAGCCTGGTTCCTCTCTAGGTTTCTTCCTAGGTTTTGGCCTTTCTTAGGATCTTTTTCCCTAGCCACGGTGCTTCTACACCTGCATTGCTTGCTGTTTGGGGTTTTAGGCTGGGTTTCTGTACAGCACTTTGAGATATCAGCTGATGTAAGAAGGGCTATATAAATCAATTTGATTTTTGATTTGATCCTGTCGACTACACACACACACACACACACACACAGTCAGAGAGAGACACACACAGAGAACTGTCACAGCATCACCTTTTGATGGTCTTACCTGATCTCCGTGGCTATTTGGAGATAAAACATGTGGAAGGAATGCCCTTGTCCACTAATCCTGCTTCACTTTGATTGACTCAGGCTTGACTGACTGATTGACTACAGAGTAACTATTTCAATGTTCTCTTAAGAAATATAGCACTTCTATGTTCCATGAACAAAGAATATAAACGCAACATGTAAAGTGTTGGTCCCATGTCTCATGAGCTGAAATAAAAGATCACAGAAATGTTCCACATGCACAAAAAGACAATTTTTTTGCACAAATTTGTTTATATCCCTGTTAGTGAGCATTTCTCCTTTGCCAAGATAATCCATCCACCTGACAGGTGTGGCATATCAAGAAGCTGATTAACCACACAATCATTACACAGTTGCACCTTGTGCTGGGGACAAGGCCACTCTAAAATGTGCAGTTGTGTCACACAACACAATGCCACAGATGTCTCAAGTTTTGAGGTAGTGTGGAATTGGCATGCTGACTGCAGGAATGTCCACCAGAGTTATTGCCAGAGAATGTAACATACATTTCTCTACCATAAGCTGCCTCCAATGTCATTTTAGAGAATTTGGCAGTACATCCAACCGGCCTCACAACCGCAGACCCTGTGTATAGCGTTGTGTGGGCGAGTGTGGTTTGCATTGTGAACAAAGTGCCCCATGGTGGCGGTGGGGTTATCATATGCTTATGGCATAAGCTACAGACAACGAACACAAATGCATTTTATCGTTGGCAATTTGAATGCACAGAAATACCGTTATGAGATCCTGAGGCGAATATCTTTTAAGGTAACTGTGACCATACATTAGGGCCTAATGAATTTATTTCAATTGACTGATTTCCTCATGAACTGTAACTCAGTCAAATCTTTGAAATTGTTGCATGTTGCGTTTATTTTTTTGGTTCATTATACGTATCTCTTTAATTTAGATCTGGTGTAGTTTCAACTCTGTGGGCTGGTGGAGAAAGTTTAAGGTTAGATGAGATGCTGCTTGCTGATAAGGATTCTGTGTGTTTCATGTGCTCAATACTTTTTGCACAACAACAGTATACAACTTTACACACACACTTTACACACACACACACACAAAGAATGACAACCTCTGCAAAAGTAAACTAAGGTCTCCTTTATTATTATTTTCCTTCATTTTATATATCTATTTATCAGTTTTTTTTTCTACATAAGAGTACTTTAAAAGTATGTCTTCATGCTTTAGGTGCAGCTTCAGTGTGGGAGCACATGCAAGATGGTGGTCCAGGTGGAGATTGCACAGCGGATGTGGGGTGAGAGGAGAGTAGAGGAGTCCTCTGACCACCCCGAGTGGACCACACCGGGACCACTGAACAGTCACCAAATAATCACAAGGCGGTTAGGACGGCCGACCGAACGGGGATTATAGACCGCTGGGAACACTCGGTCATAGGGAAGCAGTTCAGTTTCTTGCAAATAGTTCCGACCTGTCCATTTTGGGGGACGGTTTGTGTCATGACATCATCAATTGACATCTTTAGTGCAGTCCAAAAAATAAGAACCATACTATGGAGAAGCAGGCAGGCTTTAAAAAAGAAGAAGTTTCAAACAGTCAGTTTTAAAAGAGAGCACGACGAAGGGGGGAACAGAGGGGGAGGGGAACCATTCTTTCTGGTCCCGTTCCTCCTGGGGCCTCATTAAAGGGGTGTTGGGGGACATATTGCTCATGACCTGGATCTTTTCAGGGGGGGGGGGGTGTCACAATGTGACTGCAGAGGTATGAGGTAAAGAGGCCTTTCAGAGACAATTCAAAACATACGTGTATCACAAGGACACAGCGACACAGGACATTTGCTCAACAATTAGTAGCACATCTCTGGCCGCTGCAGTGAAGGAACAGGAACTAGCTTTTTTTTAAAGGCCCAGTATAGTCAAAAACAAGATTTTCTGTGTTTTATATATATATTTCCACACTGAGGTTGGAATAATACTGTGAAATTGTGAAAATGCTGATAATGCCCTTTAAGTATTAGAGCGGTTTAATTAATTAAATTAATTCAAAAGACTGCCTACAATTTCTGCCCGTTTTGGTGCGATGGAGTTTTGGCCTGCCTGGTGATGTCAACGGGCGGCAAGTTAGTTAATAGACCAATAAGAGTTCCAAACCTCTCTGCCAATAACAGTGAGTTTTCCCCGCACCACTCAGACCACTCCCAGACAGTCCTAGCAAGATTCTTGCTTAAAAAAAACTCTTTGCTAATACTCTATTTTTGTTTATTTTTTTGAAAACTAGCTGGTGGTTGAAAAATAACCACAAAAAGGTACTTAAATTGTTACCCAGAAATTATTTGATTTTGAGATAAAAAAAAAAGAAGGCTGCATTGGACCTTTAAGAGTTCAAATGAAAAACTAAAAACAAATCAAATACATCCCAGCAGTTTCATGGAGGGAGAACAAGAACTAGACAGTGAAGGAAGAAGAGTTGCACAGGCATCACATTTTTAACCAGTATATCGCATCATTTCCATAGCAATAGAACAGAGGTTCACAATAATAACACCTTGATAATCGACAGCTACAGAAATACCAAAAGAGCCCGACAAGAAAGATTCCACAACAAAGCTGGAATACAACAGAATACAACCCATCATTTTATACAAATAAAAAAAATACATTGATAAAATGAAAGTACAAAAACATTGCAATATTATACCCAGCAATTGGTGTGTGCGAAACACGTTTAAAAAAATGTTTCCCCCTTTTCCTTTGTTGTTGCTCAAAGACATGTGTGAGAAAAACACACAAGGACATCATCTTTGGTGCAGATTCAACAGCAATCTCATTTATGACATTTATCGAGCAGTGTCACACAATCTCCTTACTCTAGACATCCACTATATACACACAAAAGTATGTGAACATCACTTCAAATTAGTGGATTCGGGCTATTTCAGCCAAACCAGTTCCTTACAGGCGTATAAAATCGAACACACAGCCATGCATTCTCAATAGACAAAATCATTGACAGTAGAAGGGCCTTACTCAAGAGCTCAGTGACTTTCAACGTGGCACCGTCATAGCATGCCACCTTTCAAACATGTCAGTACGTCAAATTTCTTCCCTGCTAGAGCTTCCCCGGTCAACTGTAAGTGCTGTCATTGTGAAGTGGGAATATCTGAGCAACAACAACTGCGAACACAAGCTCACAGAACGGGACTGTCCTCGGTTACAACACTCACTACCACGTTCCAAACTGCCCCGAGTAGCAACGTCAACACAATAACTTTGTTGGGGGGTTTCCATGGCCGAGCAGCCGCATACAAGACTAACATCACCATGCGCAACACCAAGCGTAAGATGGAGTGGAGTAACGCTCGCCGCCATTGGACTGGAGCAGTGGAAACTCGTTCTCTGGAGTGATGAATCACGATTCACCATCTGCCAGTCCAATGAACAAATCTGGGTATGGTGGATGCCAGGAGTACGCTACCTGCCCCAATGCATAGTGCCAACTGTAAAGTTTGATGGAGGAGGAATAATGGTCTGGGGCTGTTTTTCATGGTTCAAGCTAGGTCCCTTAGTTCCGGACTTTCAGTGAAGGGCAATCTTAACGCTACAGCATACAATGACAATATAGACGAGTCTGTGTTTCCAACTTTGTGGCAACAGTTTGGGGAAGGACCTTTCCTTTTTCAGCATCACAATACCCCCATGCACAAAGCGAGGTTCATACAGAAATGGTTTGTAGAGATCGGTATGGAAGAACTTGACCGGCCTGCACAGATCCTTGACCTCAACCTCATCAAACACCTTTGGGCTGAATTGGAATGCCGACTGCGAGCCAGGCCTAATCGCCCAACATCAGTGCCCAACCTCACTAATGCTCTTGTGGCTGAATGCAGCAATGTTCCAACATCTAGTTGAAAGCCTTCCCAAAAGAGTGGAGGCTGTTATAGCAGCAAAGGGGGGACCAACTCCATATTAATGCCCATGATTTTGAAATGAGATGTTCGCTGAGCAGTTGTCCACATACTTTTGGCCATGTAGTGTACATACAACACACACACTGCTGGGACTCCAAGCATCTTCCCCTGCTGTTTTGAACCAAATATATCAGATATAAAAATACACCAACTTAAAGAATACCTCATAATAATCATTCCTTTGCAGTGTGTCCGTTTACATTGTGGTTTGTCATTGGCCATGTACAATGCTGATATTAGAGGTATATGACCAGCCTATAAGGGAGAGCACACAGGTAATACATTAGAAAGTTGTCATTACTGGCATCCAGAGTTTATCATGTTGTAGAAATAGTTGAAATAGAAAAGATGAACACATGGGAGAGGGTGGGGAAGAGGGCTTACAGAACACCCAGGGAATCGGACCAATAGGACTTGGATTGAGAAAACACGGATTGGTCATTGAGTGGGTGGTACCAAACTCAACTTTGTAAAATCTCTCATGCGTTTCTTTGTGTTCCCTTGGAAGTTTACTCACACAATGAGCAATCAACAATCGTGTTGCTTACAAGAGTTGTTTAAATGACGACATAAGCTCTTGGAGACATGCATTTCCCAGCTCTCTATGAATTACATGACACATGGCCTACTTTACACCTTCATAACAACCCCAGATTGACATAAAATGTGTTATGTCACCAGACTTGTATTGTGTGGCATGACCATGACCTATCGATCCGAGGTTGTTGACATAAGCATTTATAAATGCCCAGGGCATGGATGCATAATGTCCATGAGGATCATGCTTATTAAGGAGGTGTAATGTAGCCCCTATGCAGCGTCATTGATAGAAATACTGAATTCCTGTCATTATTCAGTTGCAGTATAATCCATCTCTCAAACACAAAAAAGTCCAAAGTTGCAATACTAAAAAAAACAAGCCCCCTCCAGGAAACAAAACAAACACATTAAAGAGAGAAACATGATTCAAAGCTCCATGTGCAGGGGGGGAAAAGAAAATCACTCGAGCAGATCCCTGTTGGTTCTCTACCGAATCAACTCGCCGAACTCTGACACCATTCCCATGCAAAGCCATGGCTTACTTCAACAAGACAAAACGTGCAGCACATCCACAACTCTCCTCAACCCCCCCAAGGTCAAAGGACTCGAGGGGAATCGTTGACAGCCTCCGCCAGGGCCCAATGTTCAAGTACGGAATGGGAATGTAATTGAATGACCAAAAATGCCAACAAATAAATAAATAAGATGTAACGGGACCAAAAGGAGAGATTTCAAATGAATAATGATTGAATGACTGTAACCAACATTTTGGATTTGCATTTAGCATAATATCATACGTGCTTATAATAAAGGGTCTATATTGTAATGAAATAAGACATTAAAAAGATTAAATTCTACAATAGGTTAAAAAGTCACATGGCATTTGGGTTTATACTAGTGTAATTACATTTAACTGTATAGTAGAAATAGAATCGTTGTACATTCTACATTCTGGTTACAGAAATAAGTATATAGTAACTACATGGTGTTTGGACAACTTCATGTAAAGTCTTGCAAATAAAACAACAAAGACTAAAAACGATTCCAGTTAAAAATGGCAAGACTTCGTGATTAGAAGGGCAGATTGAACATTGAGTACCATCGATAAAAAAAAAAAAAAAGAACGTTTTACAGAGTGATGACATCACAGCCATGAGGAACGAGAGCAGAGTGATTGGGACGGAGGGAGGTGGCCAGAACCACATGCGTTATTTCTCACAAACACTCAAGACTGACATACACACACGCATGCACGAGGTACACACGCACGCAGACACACACACACGCACACAGACACAAAGTCTCAGTGGCTGGTAATTTTGAAGAGCCTCTTTTCTCAGGCCTCGAGAGGTGGTTGGGGTGCAGTGGGTTGGGTTATGAGGTTCCCCTAACCCCCTAATCAGGAGTTGAGGGAGAACTGGTCCTGCTCGATGGGCTTCTTCACCCAGGCCCCCAGGCCCGACTTGTGGAAGACCTTGATGAGAGTCTGCTTGGCGTTGTGGTACTCCACCGCCGCCTGCTTGGCGTCGTGGTATGAGCTGGGCTTGGACACCTTGATCCTCAGTGTGGATGACAGCTGGGGTGGGGAAGGGGAAGCAAACAGATTTTGAGATAAGAAGACTACTTTGAATCAAATATTGAGTAGTGACTTGATCTGTGTTTCAGCTGGTGTTAAATGTGTTGTGCTGCTCACACCGTCTGTGTGCAGTGCTGATGTGATGTGGTGTGTGTCGGACTGTTCTGTACCTTGGAATGCAGGCGAACCCAGCGGCTGTAGAGGGCGTGCTTGCAGAGGCGCGAGGCGCGCCCCATGTCGTCTTTGCCCGTGGTAGCATTGATGACCTCCAGCGCCAGGTCGCCCACCGCCCAGTTCACGCTGAAATTGGGTGCCTTGCCCGGCTGCCTCGCCTCCGCGTTGCTGATGCCTGGAATCACAAATAGAACCATAGAGTGAGTGGCCAATTCCACTTTATAACAGTAAGCATACAAGTCGGAGCCACTGGGAATTGATTACAGGACATGATGAGCTGTGAAAGCGGTAGCTAATTCCCTTTCTAAAGACAAGCACGTCTGACCAAGTGGGAATCATACATAGGACTGGACATGCGACTCATGCCCATGTTATCCCTCTGATCTCAAGCTTTAGGCACTAGCGCTAAAGGAAACATGAGTCTTCAGGTTTCAGTGAAAGCTTCTCATCATGTGAGTGTGGTGAACTCAAGCATTTACTAGACAAGCGAGGGCATGAAGGGTCAGAGACGTATAAATCTTTGCCCTAGCAGCGTCCGTCAGAGATGGTAGTCAAAAAACAGGATGAAGCTTCTTCAACTCTACCACAGGACATGTGCTTCTCCAAGCAGGGGCCTAGATGGATGGGAGGCATAAATACGTATTCCAGTGGAGGGTGTACCTCTAGTAACTCCCCATCCCGGGTGCGGGAGCGTAATCATCGACTGACACTAATTAGCATAATGCAACGGACATAAATATTCCTAGAACATATTCCTATTTATGAAAATCACAAGTGAAATATATTGAGACACAGCTTAGCCTTTTGTTAATCACCCTGTCATCTCAGATTTTCAAAATATGCTTTACAGCCAAAGCTAGACAAGCATTTGTATAAGTTTATCGATAGCCTAGCATAGCATTTTGTCCAGCTAGCAACAGGTAACTTGGTCACAGAAATCAGAAAAGCAATCAAATTAAATTGTTTAACTTTGATGAGCTTCGGATATTTTCACTCACGAGACTCCCAGTTAGATAGCCAATGTTCCTTTTTTCCCAAAATATTATTTTTGTAGGCGAAATAGCTCCGCTAGTTCTTCACATTTGGCTGAAAAATCGCCCGGAAATTGCAGTCACGAAAACGCCGAAAAATATTCCAAATTAGCTCCATAATATCGACAGAAACATGGCAAACGTTGTTTATAATCAATCCTCAAGGTGTTTTTCAAATATCTATTCGATAATATATCCACCGGGACAATTGGTTTTTCAGTAGGACCGATTGGAATAATGGCTACCTCTGTATTTTACGCGAGAATCACTCTGGGAGCCATCAGGTGACCAGTTGCGCAATGTAGCCGCTTACGGGTATTCTTCAACATAAATGCGTAAGACTACGTCACAATGCTGTAGACACCTTGGGGAATACGGAGAAAAGGTAATCTGGTTGATAGCCCATTTACTGCTCAATAGGGATAGGGATAAAATGAAGTGGTGATCATAACTGACCTAAGACAGAATTTTTACTTGGATTTTTACTTGGATCAAATGTCAGGAATTGTGAAAAACTGAGTTGAAATGTATTTGGCTAAAGTGTATGTAAACTTCCGACTTCAACTGTATCTATTGATTAGATAATCTCCTACATGTAATTTATCTTTCTCTACTGGGTCTGCATTGGTCCTTATGGACAAATCAGTTATAATTACACATACCCGAGACTAGCGGCGTAGCCACTGATCTCAGGCCTACCCAATAATTGTCCCAGAAATTATTCAATACAAATTGTTTTATTTTATTACATTTTTAAAAGAAAAGCATGTGAGATTTATTTTCTATGGATAATTTTATAATGTAACAAAGAAATAGTCCGCGACAATCAAGTTGGCTTCCGACGGTTGGTCACATGTTTTTTTCCCATACCGTGGTTTACTTCAACAACCTGGCAATGTCATATGGCTAAACGTTGTAACGCTAGCCTACTCAAATTGACCCACCAGCTAAGGTAATTTAGTAGTTCTAGCAATGGCAAACCAAATGTCGATTGCTACTGTAGTTTTTGTTTTTAATGTCTGGAGGAATAGGAGTGTGTGCCATAAAATCATTTGGATCAATCCGCCGATAGCATCCAGAATGAGACAGTAACAGGTGGTGTCACGATAGAAACAACTGCAATCGCCATCACAACTGCCAATGCCACGTTGAGCCAGGCATGCTTGCCTACCCCACTGTCTCCTCTCGTTCTTGATGCTGCGGGCGGGGGTGAACCTGCAGTCGATCCAGCGACAGTTTTGTCTGCCGTTGATGAACCAGCCTGTCAACCTGGGGCAAATGTTGAATTCAGATTCATACAAGATGGATTTAAAAACTGGAAATTCACAAGAAATGCTTGCTGGAATCACGAGACTAGCAAATTACATGCTAGAGCCCTTGCAAAAAATTTGAATCCTACAAAGCATGGTGATGCAAACATAGATTTTATAGAAAGAAACCGTGCACGTGTTACAGCAGGATATTCCACTCAGAGAGCATAGAGAAACCGAAGAGACAATCAACAAAGGTAACTTGTTTGAATTTCATCTCAAAGTATGACTCAGAAATACAAAAACAGGCTTAAATGAGCTACCGCGCAATGCCACGCTTATTAGCCCCGAAATTCCGAACGAGTTGCTGGAGTGTGCAGCATCGTTGTTCACCTTGGAGGATAAACGATTAAGTTCATGCTGTGCCTTCCACGTATTTTGCCATACGAGCAGATGAATATAAAGATCAATCTAAATGAGAACTTATTCCTGTGCGCATCCGATACAATCATGCTGGATTGATTAAAGAAATAGATGTTGGGTTTATGGAAACCGCTGATTTGTTTGCACAAGGAATTTCTCGGAAAATACTTGGAAGTGTTGCAACCCCTGGAGTTGGATCCCACTCAGTGTGAGGGTTTTTGTTTCGATGGCGCTTCAGTCATGTCAAGGAAATGAGGAGGGGTACATGTCCTACTAAAGCAAACATTTAAGCAAGCGGTATGTGCGCATTGCAACTCCGACCGTCCCGTTTGGTTCTGTGCACCGCGGCAAAAGTGTCGGGACTGCTAGATGTCATTTTAGAGGTTCTTGCAGAGTTTTCAGATACTTGTGGACAAACCAAATTAGAAGTCGATGCCCTCTTACAACAAATCCAGAACAATACGTTTTTATTCCCGTTTGTCACGTTTAGTAAATAGTTTGACACCTAGTGGTTTTGCTACGAAGGGATTACAAAGCTCTCTACGTTATCTGTGAAGGACTGTATTGGTTTTAAAAAAAATCAGCGTTTCTACATTCAGAGATAGCTTGAGAACTTTATCAAAGTCTCCCCGAGTTAACTGAAGAGATGACGGTTAAGCATGATATCAGTAATTGGGATGTGAGCGCATCACAGCAGCGAAAACTGCCTGTATAATTGGCAGCCAGTGTAGTCACAACTTCATTAGGGAAAACATCCAGCATCAAGAGGGACAGTGACCTGAGGCAACTTTGGAACAATATTCTAGACAGACAGATTACGGAGTTGAACTCAAGATTTCAAGAAGACACATACGGGACCCCGCAAGCGGCAGCCTCCTTTTCCAAAGAATCCCAAACCTGCGTCCTTAAAGAGCAGCTGAAGACCACATGCGATCATTATGCAAAATCAATTGAGGATGCTGAATCCACTGTTTTAATTCGGCAGTTGATGTCGCAAAATGAATGTGGGAAAGAGAGACTTTCCCTCCATAAAGAGTGTACTTGACAGCTGCCCTGATGATATTTTCCTTAATATACCATCTCGGTTAAGGATCATTGTCACACTTCCAATGGCATCATGCAGTGTGGAGAGACTTTTCTCAACAACAACTAGCATAAAGAAATTGTCTTCGCATATCAATGACAAGCGCCCGGCTGAACCACTTCAGTTTGCTGTCTTTTGAGCGTGAATTGACAGATGCATTGGATTTTGATGAAATCATCACCATATTCAACTCAAAGCCTTGCCGTCTGCGACTTGGGATGTAGGTCACGCCTTATAATACGTCTACTAAAGGTAAGGTACCATGTTATAGTACTACTGCCCGCCGTGGTAGAAACTGTAACATCAAATATAGGCTTGTTTGCCCATCGAGATTAAAGTGCGTCTGAGGACGAGGGTTATGCTGGAAAGTTGGCAACTGGTCTAAAGTTACTGTCTTATTTTAATATGCTGGGATAGGTAATTATTTGTATATGTAATGAGGTTGCTCCAAGTACAATGTACTAGTATAAAATGATTGTATTACGAAATAATATATGGTGCATGTCGCAAAATAAATTAAGTAGAAAAAATGCCTATCCAAATTTTTCTAGGCCTATCCCCCCCAAAAAATACTGGCTACGCCCCTGCCCGAGACCATCATATCAGATACAATTTTTTTCCCTAAACTTTTTTCAGGGCAGTCTTCATGCTTCCGAGTTAAGCGAGCAGTTTGTCAAGGAGCAATTGTTTTTTTTCTCCCCAATTTCGTGATATCCAATTGGTAGTTAGTCTTTGTCCATCGCTGCAACTCCCATACGGAGAGAGCCATCCGTACGGAGAGAGGCATTCTTGACACACTGCTCGCTTAACCCGGAAACAAGCCGCACCCAATGTGTCAGAGGAAACACTGTACAACTGCCGATCGAACTCAGCGTGCCTGCGCCTCGCCCGCCACAAGGAGTCGCTTGAGCGCGATGGGACAAGGACATGCCGCCCAAACCCTCCCCTAACCCGGCCGACACTGGGCCAATTGTGAGCAGCCTCATGGGTCTCCCGGACATTGCCCCGATTCCTCCCACTAATTGGGCAGCTTTTGCAAATTTGCTGTTGTCCGAGTGAGGGAAATGCTGTAAATTAAGAGGACTATGTATTTTGAAATATGAGACATTGAGCATTATACTAAATACCGCTGATGTCATACAAGCAAGCCAAACAATGTGCACTTCACATTTCCACATCATAAAACTCATGTCATATACAGTGTCCAAGTTTATGATCACTATGTTTGATGTATAGTTACAAGATGACATGTAGTCATACCCCGGGTTGTTCTGAACAGAATGAGCCTGTCACCTGAATGCACTCATGACAGCATTCTATGTGCACCAAAATTATACAAAACAAAAATATAAAAGCAACATGTAAAGTGTTGGTCCCATGTTTCATGAGCTGAAATAAAAGATCTCAGAAATGCTTCAAATGCACAAAAAGAGTATTTCTCTCAAATGTTTTGCACAAATGTGTTTACAACTCTGTTAGTGAACATTTGTCCTTTGCCAAGATAATCCATCTACTTGACAGGTGTGGCATATCAAGAAGCTGATTATTACACAGGTGCACCTTGTGTTCGGGACAATAAAAGACCACTCTGTGCAGTTTTGTCACACAGCACAATGTCACAGATGTCTCAAGTTGAGGGAGCGTGCAATTGGCATGCTGACTGCAGGAATGTCCACCAGAGCAGTTTCCAGATAATTTAATGTTAATTTCTCTACCATAAGCCGCCTCCAATGTCGTTTTACAGAATTTGACAGTACGCCCAACCGGCCTCACAACCGCAGACCAGATGTAACCACACCAGCCCAGAACCTCCACATCCAGCAGATGAAGAAGCCGGATCATCTGAGATCATCCACCCAGACAGCTGATGAAACTGGAGGAGTATTTTTGTCTGTAATAAAGTCCTTTTGTGGGGAAAAACTCATTCTGATTGGCTAGGCCTTGCTCGACACTAGGTGGGCCAGTCTCCCAAGTGGGTGGGCATATGCCCACCCACTTGGGAGACAAGCCCACCCAGTGTCGAGCAAGGCCTTATATTTCCTTATATGAACTGTAACTCAGTAAAATAGTTTAAATTGTTGCACGTTGCATATATATTTATGTTCAATATGTGATCGACATTCCTGAATTGCATTGTGAAAGCCTAACACTGTAATATCGTATTTTATAACTTAGCTGATCATGTTGGCAATTGAAGAAGCTGTCAAATGATGCCCACCTGACCCAGATTGTGATTTCTAATTTATACTGGGTAAACAACAACAGTACGTGTGTTATGGCGGGGATGCAGGGTCTTGTTTAAAGAAATTATAATACACATCTACTTACTCCATTTCCTCAACGAGAGCAAGTACCTTATAGTTGGAAGACTCTCCTTTGAGTCAAGAAGTCATTCAAATAACTTAGGAACTACACACACTTTTGAGAAGTGTGTGGCTATTTGGGGACACCAGTTTGTCCTTCACTCAAACCCTTGTCATTTTAATGTAATATGTTGCAACTACCGCAGATTCTCCCGGAATATTCTTATCATGTTACTGAATGTATCCAGTGTTTTCAGATTTCGTTATCAACAAATGTGGCAAAAAGTACAGTAAATTTAAAATGCACATAAAATTAACAGAGTAATGTTTTGATTCAGTCTTCTGTCAGATAGACTGTTGTTCTCACCTTTGGTCTAATTTTTATTTATTTATCCGTTTTTTTACCAGGTAAGTTGACTGAGAACACGTTCTCATTTACAGCAACGACCTGGGGAATAGTTACAGGGGAGAGGAGGGGGATGAATTAGCCAATTGTAAACTGGAGATTATTAGGTGACCGTGATGGTTTGAGGGCCAGATTGGGAATTTAGCCAATTTAGACACCGGGGTTAACACCCATACTCTTATGATAAGTGCCATGGGATCTTTAATGACCTCAGAGAGTCAGGACACCCGTTTAACGTCCCATCCGAAAGACGGCACCCTACACAAGGCAGTGCCCAATCACTGCCCTGGGGCATTGGGATATTTTTTAGACCAGAGGAAAGAGTGCGTCCTACTGGCCCTCCCAACACCACTTCCAGCAGCATCTGGTCTCCCATCCAGGGACTGACCAGGACCAACCCTGCTTAGCTTCAGAAGCAAGCCAGCAGTGGTATAATCATTTCCCCATCGTCTCCAAACTGTTCCCTTTCAATTGCTACCATGGTTATGCACACGCCTAACGGAAACATTTCCCATGAGTGTAAAGGGTTAACTAGTCGACCTAAAAGATGTCAAGAGTCTTGTTAAATTAAATAGAAATGAGCTTCAAAACAGAACATTTCCTATTTCCCTTAATTTGAACAAAATCAAGCTGGTGGGGTATTTAATATAGGCTCTCTCAATATGGAAGCTCTGAGGAAAAAAGGTTGGGAACCTCTAATCATATCTGATTACCCATGGTCCTGCTGGGTCGAAACGTTGGAAATAAATATCACCTGGGAGCATGAACAGCAGTGTGCAGCATTTTCCTTTGTTTTCCTGCTGGGTATTTTCCATAGACATTTATACATAATTGGTGTTTACCCTTGTGCCTACTGTGTGGCTAGCACACAGAGTCACAGTGTCCGGTTTTATTAGGCTTCACAGGGAAAGTGTGAGGGAAAAAGACAGAGGACAACTAGTCTGCTCCAAGCCACCTAAAAACAATGTTGAAAGTATTGGAGTGTTTGAATGTGTTTGCATGCGGTGCCACATGAGTTAGTGTAGTGTGTGTGTGTTCCTTGGCACGAGAGTCCACGCACATGTCGTGTTCATTCGACCCCAAAGAGATGAAAACAGGGGGGACTGAAACAGGGAGCGACTACCTGGACAAAATGTTGTTTTCTGTTGCAAAATTTTTTATTTTATTTTTTAAATTCCTTTGTGTGCCCCCTATTAACAATGTCCTGAGTGTAAGAGAGTCTAGACATTACAGTATTAGGGGTGCAAAAGAGTCCAGGTGTAAAGGTGAAGGGTACTGACCGCTCAGTAGAGGCCTGTTGAGGCTGAACTGTTGGGGCAGGTCCTCGATGTCGGCTATGCGCTGGTACATAGCCCGGGAGAGGTGGTCGGCGTGGTACAGGCTGCCCAGGATGATGCTGGAGAAGTAGATGGGCTCCGTGAAGTAGCTCATCAGAGAGCCCTGGATGCCCACCACGTTCCATCTGCAACAGAGGAGCACACACGTTTAGTATACACATTTCCACAAACATGCATGCATACAAGTGCACACACACACGCACAAAGACACAGAAACACACAAATTCATGCACACGTGCAAATGCATGCACACAACTTAGGAATGGGCACTGACTCTGAAATATCCAATTTGATTTATTTCACTCTACATTCGCTGTTGTTACATTAGCAGTGCAGTCTTTCCCATCAATTTCCTTCCACACTCTATAAAGTGTTTATGCCAATTGCCTTGGAGAGAGACGACTTCAAAAAGGACACACAGGCAGACGGGAGTAAAAATACCATTACCAGACGTCAGAAACGAGACTCTGACAAACAGCTCTGATAACTGCTGCTCCGGTCTCCTCCTGACCCGAGGCAGTGTGTGTGAGAGTGTGTGAAATTAAGACACAGACTGGAGTCGCAGTCAGACAAGGCTAGGAGACCTTCAGTTTTCCATTAGCCCGCAGCAGGGACATCTTCCATATGCAATGGGGGTTGATTGTTGGACTGTATCATTACTGTTGTTCAGTCCTTCCTCCCACCCACATTACTTGTTGAACGTGATTTAACCCTTTATGGATAGCAGCTAGTGCCAGTGACCATGGAGGTTCTGGGGCGCACAATCAAAGAACCTAATCAGACAAAAATAGTGCTCTGCTCTTTGGCCATACACATGCATGAACTTGCACGCACGCACGAACGCACGCACGCACACACACACACACACACACACACACACACTTGAACTTGATCACTACTCTCCCTCAGCACACTGAAGTGATTGGGGCTTTGAAGGCCTTCAGTTGCTATTTGGAGAGTAGCACTTCTAATGAGGCCCTTTAACTAGCCGGGAACAGGAAGAACTAGGCCTCCATATTGTGCATTAGTGCCGCGGGCAGGCCATGTAATCAGAGGGGAATGGTGTATAAAAAAAAAACCACAAACCACAGGGAAAGAACACTGAGGGCTAGGTGAAACAACGCTAGTTCATTTAGCTAAATGGCCATTGCCAAGTCATTAATCATTAGTTTCCGGAAGAAATAGTAGGAAGTTCATTTTTTTTACCTTTTTGTTGCCATGGTCATGTTGGGAGAGAACGTGTTGTGTAGAGAACTGGAGGGTAGTCTGTTCTGTAAAGTGGTGACACTTTCTATGCCTTGCTCTAAATCACGCTATAAGCTAGGCTAGCTTAGTGCACATGCTATTTGTCATCGTGTTCTGTTTTGACTTAGATTTTTGTGTTACATAGTATAATAGCGGAGCCATTATTGCATGCTCAAAATCATTAGGTGTGTGAATCTCCTGTTGGCATTGCCTTGACTGTGGACAGTAAGCAGGGCTGTGTGGGGTGTCTGCGAAAATACCTGGGTTGGACCCATCGATTCAGCTGTCCCTGACATTGCCTGAATCAAATGAGACTGGGCCTGACTGAAGTGGGATATACAGCATAACGCCTAGCAAATAAGTGCTATCACATATAAAGCAAAGACTAACTGCTCTAGAAAACCATTATTTTCATTTTAACAAGATTATTTTTGTTCTTATGTATTGGATGAAATTTCTGCATTGTATCATAGGCCAATCTAAACAGAACTAGCCAAAAACACATAAAATAATTGCAAGTCAAGACCAAATCTGTATTAATCATGGATGAATCTATTCCTATGCATTAAAGGCAACGCAGAATCTGCTAAATGGGTGTAACGGACACCTTTACACAGATACGAGTAACCTAACAGGCGGGCCGTAAAATAAAGCTGTATCGACCATAAGAGCAGCTTACTGACTAAGGATTAAGTAAGTAATGGGCAAGAATTGGAGTCAAATTCATATCCACTCTGTTTAATGTCCAATTCAATTCCTAAATTCAAACAACCTGGACCATACCACTTATCAATGCCACATGGTGTCTCACAATCTTGTTGGCTTTGGGGAAGAATATGTGGTGAAAGAGACCGCAAAAGGGACCCACGACGGCCAGGTTACCTTGCGATCTTGTCACTGCAGGACATGGTCAGCAGCCTTTCTCCCTGCAGCACCCCGTCCCATGTCTGGATGGTGTTGCTGGTCCTCACGGGAATGGTCCCCTCCCCAGACTCTATTTTAGTCCTCAGCTGGCCCCGCGCCTTCCGGTTAGGGTGTCGGTCTCCTTGGTCTGTGGGAGGGGGGGGGGGACAAGGACAAGACCGATAGATGAATCCTTCACCTGCGGCTGTGCAGAGAATCTCCAGTTTTCTAACAGTATTATTCTAACTGTTTTATCACGCCCAACACAGCTCTGAGAGGCTACACAGAACGCTAACATGCAGCCGGGCCAGTGTGTAGCAAGGAACAGCTGACAACCGACCCAAACATCACCCCCGCGCTCCTCTCTCGCTCTTCACATTCAACGAGAGACAGACAACACAGTTGTGGGGGGCTGGTGGGGGTGTCCGAGGCCATAGAGGGAGCATCTAAGTATCCGGGGGGGGGGGGTCAAAACTGATTTGAATCTACTGGGGGGACTTGCGTGCTATTAAATGTATAATCCGCGACATATTCGTTGCCGGCAAGGGGAAAGGTCCGATGGATACCTTCATTTGTGAAAAATGTAGAGAACTTGATGCAGCTAAAGAAATGATTTATTACTCTTCGTGAAGACATTTGTGTTTTCTTCACCAAGCTGCTTGAACTGAATAAGGATTCTATGAGGCTATCGCATCTTTAAATGCTTCCTATCAAAACATCCAAGAGGATCATTTGTGTTTTCCTGGGGCAAAAGTTCAGGATATCACCAGGTTGCTTCCCGAGGCTGTGAGTGAGTCACCGGGGGCTTGTATTGTCATGGTTCATGTGGGGTCAAATTACATTATGAAGGGCAGCTCAGAACGTCTCAAGTTGGATTTGAAGAACTGATTGGGTCTCTACTTGACACCAACAAACGCCCCATAATATCTGGCCCTCTGCCCTCCCTAAATCATGGCATTGAACAGCTCAGCAGACTTTCAGCCCTCCATAACTGGCTACGAGACTATTGCAGCTGGGTGGGTGTAACATTTATTGACAATTTTGATACCTTCCGGAAACAAAGCTCGTATTTACAAGGATGATGAAATCCACCCAAATCATTTGGGTGACTGGATCCTTTTACAGCATTATAAGGCTGTGTTAAGACAATTCATTATCAATGACCCAAGTCCAACGCGTTTAATCCTCCTCATTGGGTTGCTGAGTTGTCACAATGCTTCAGCAAATCTACATTCTCCCAGGGGCATTGGAAGACACAATGTAAGTAACCTAATTTATATCCCTCTTACTGCCCTGAATGCCTCTGCTCATCCCACAGGTATTGTATGCAGTAATCATATGCCTATGAACCAGAGTAATACTGTTAGCACTGAGGTGGTGTGCCCTAGTCGGAAGTCCACTGTGTGCAGCTCATCCTGCACTAATAAAAATAACCCAAGCATGGTCTACCTCTGCTAAGCTTCCCAGTAAAGCAATCAAGCATCCCAGAAAAGAGAAAATTATCCTACGTTAACATGTGTAGCTTAAGAAACAAGGTTCAGGAAATCAATGATTAGCAAGTAACAGATGACATTTATATTCTGACAATCTCTGAAACTCACTTAGATAATACCTTTGATGATAGTGGTGGCAATACATGGTTATAAGATCTACATAACATACAAATGCCAATGGTGGAGGTGTGGCTGTTAATATTCAGAACCACATTCCTGTAAAGCTTAGAGAGGATCTCGTTAAATACTGTTGAAGTAATATGGCTACAGGTTCATCTGCCTCACCTGAAGCCCATTCTGGTGGGAAGCTGCTATAGACCAAGTGAAAACAGTCAGTATCAGGATAACATGTGTGAAATGCTTGATAATGTATCTGATATCAATAGAGGTATACTTTCTGGGTGATTTAAATATTGACTGGCTTTCCTCAGGCTGCCCACTCAAGAGAAAGCTTCAAACTGTAACTAAGTGCCTGCAACCTGGTTCAGGTTATCAATCAACCTACCAGGGTAGTTACACACAGTACAGGAATGAAATCATCAACATGTACTGATCATATCTTTACTAATGTTGCAGAAATTAGTTTGAAAGCAGAATCCAAATTCATCAGATGTAGTGATCACAATATAGTAGCCATATCTAGGAAAACCAAAGTACCAAATGCTGGGCCTACTATTGTGTATAAGAGGTCATACAATAAGTTCTGTAGTGATTGCTATGTTGATGTGAAGAATATTGGTTGGACCGTGGTGTGTAATGGCGAGCAACCAGACGCTGCACATCCCAATGCACCCATTAAGAAAATGACTGCAAAAACTGTTAAATCCCGGAGAATTGATGAGGAATTGAAAAATTGTATGTTTGAGAGGGATGAGCCAAAAGATATGGCAAATAGGTCTGGCTGTACAACCGATTGGCAAAGGTACTGCAACTTGAGAAATCATGTGACTAAACTGAATAAAAAGAAGAAACTACACTATGAAACAAAGAATGATAAAATAAAAAGCTTGGGATCACCTTAATTAAAATACATTTTGGGCAAAAAGGCAAACGTCGCGCCATCATTCATTGGATCAGATGGCTCATTCATCACAAAACCCACTGATATTGCAAACTACATTAATGATTTTTTTAATTGGCAAGATCAGCAAACAGGTATGACATGCCAGCAACAAATACTGACACTACATATCTGACCAAATTATGAAAGACAAGCATTGTAATTTTCAATTCCGTAAAGTAAGTGTGGAAGAGGTGAAAACAATCATTGTCTATCAACAATGACAAGCCACCAGAGTCTGACAACTTGAATGGAAAATTACTGAGGATAATAGCGGACGATATCGCCACTCCTATTTGCCATATCTTCAAATTTAAGCCTACTAAAAACCGTGGCCTCAGCCCTGGAGGGAAGCAAATGTTATTCCCCTACCTAACAAAAGTAAAGCCCCATTAACTGGCCAAATAGCCGACCAATCAGCCTGTAAACAACCCATAGAATACTTTTGAAAAAATGGTGTTTGACCATATAGAAAGCTACAGTAAACAAATTGACAGACTTTCAGCACGCTTGTAGGGAAGGACATTCAACAAGGACAGCACTTACACAAATGACTGATTGGCTGAGAGAAATTAATGATAAAAAGATTGTGGGGGCTGTTTTGTTAGACTTCAGTGCGGCTTTTGACATTATCGATCATAGTCTGTTGCTGGAAAAACTTGTTATGGCTTTACACCCGCTGCTATATTGTGGATAAAGAGTTACCACTAACAGAACGCAAGAGGGTGTTCTTTAATGGAAGCCTATCTAACAAAATCCAGGTAAAATCATGGAATTCCCCAGGGCAGCTGTCTATGCCCCTATTCTTTTTTTAATCTTTACTAACGACATGCCTCTGGCTTTGAGTAAAACCAGTATGTCTATGTCTGCGGATGACTCAACACTATACACATCAGTTACCACAGCAACACTTAAAGAGCTGCAGTTAGTTTCAGAATGGGTGGAAGGAATATGTTAGTCCGGAATATTTCAAAAACTAAAAGCATTGTATTTTTATCACTAAACCCTAAACCTAAGTAAATATTGTAATGAATAATGTGGAAATTGAGCAAGTTGAGGAGACTAAACTGCTTGTAGTAACTCTGGATTGTAAACTGTCATGGTCAAAACATATTGATACAATAACTAGGATGGGGAGAAGTCTGTCCATCATAAAGCACTGCTCTGCATTCTTAACAGCACTATCAACGAGGCAGGTCCTACAGGCCCTAGTTTTGTTGTACCTGGACTACTGTTCAGTCTTACGGTTAGGTGCCACAAAGAGGGACTTAGGAAAATTGCAATTGGCTCAGAACAGGGAAGCATGGCTGGCCCTTGGATGTACAAAGAAAGCTAACAATACCAGTCTCTCCTGGCTCAAAGTGGAAGAGAGATCGACTTCATAACTACTTGTTTTTTTTGAGAGGTAATGACATGTTGAATGCGCCGAGCTGTGTGTTTGAACTACTGGCACACAACTCAGACACCCATGCATACCCCACAAGACCAGAACAGACTATGGGAGGCGCACAGTGCTACATAGAGCCATGACTACATGGAACTCTATTCCACTCCACATCAAGTAACTCATGCCAGCATTAAAATTAGATAAAGAAAACAGATAAAAAAATAAACCTTATGGAACAGCGGGAACTGTGAAGCAACACAAACAGACATATGCATACAAACATATGATAACATGTGCACTATACACGCACGTACACATGGATTTTGTGTTATAGATATGTGGTAGTAGACTAGAGGCCTGAGGGCACACACTAAATATGTTGCGAAATATGTTATGAATGTATTGTAATGTTTTTCAAATGTATAACTACCTTAATTTTGCTGGACCCAGGACGAGTAGCTGCTTTCTTGGTAGAAGCTAATGGGGATCCGTAATAACATTTACATTACATTTAAGTCATTTAGCAGACTTTGTAATAAAATACATTAATTCATGGTCTGAAAGAAGCTTATTTGTATCTGATGAATTAATGTAGCCGATTTTGTCACTCAAAATGTAAATTGTATTGGTGCAGTCAATAAGCCATTAAGGGTCTGTACCACCAATATCTAAGCAATCCTGGCCACCTGTACAATTACACAGTAGATTTGATAATTGAAAATATATGTTACACCAGGCAACAGATACAACTGTCGAGGATACATACACAAAAAGAGAGAGAGACTTGTTTCTATTGTGGTCCTCTAGGGCATGACACCAAATCACCTCAACAGTGAAAAGGATACGAAAGACAGCTTTAAATACAACTTCATTGTATTAATCACAACATTTCTAGATGTTGGAATCTAATTCAAAAGGCCAACGGGCCTAATCAATTCACTGACTAATTGTACAAGGATATTTCCTTTCTGTCTTTCTCTGTATGTAGGGAAACAATGACAAAATCAGGTATATGTGACATATAAAGAGGGTGAGTAATCAGACAAAAGGGTAGAAGTAGAGAGAGATGAGAGTGAGCGAAAGGAGAGAGCGCGAAAAATAGTGAGAAAGGAGAGCGAGACAAAGGAGAGCGAGAGAAAGAAACGAGAGAAAGGAACGAGAGAGTGCGAGAGAGAGATGCAAAGAGAAAAAGGGGGAGAGGAAGACTCACTAATTAAGAGACTTGTTGAAATGTGTTTATTGCACATTTGGACATCCAAAGTGAAATTATAATTCAATGAAACCAAGCATAAAAAGGAAAACGTACAAAAGTTAATAGAACAAAATAAAAAAGCTCTGATATTGAATTCTCAAAAAGTGTAAAATTCTATTTAAAAAGGTGTCAGCCAGCTAAGTGAGGGGAATGGAGACTGACCCGAAGCTGGGGTTGATTGACTGTGGCTGTCAAAGGTCACTAAAGATGTGATGTCACCAAAGTGGACAGCCATATATGTGCAGTACTAGTCAAAGGTTTGGGCACACCTACTCATTCAAGGCTTTTGTTTTGATTTTTTAATACTATTTTCTACATTGTAGAATACTAGTGAAGACATCAAAACTATTAAATAATACACATGGAATCATAAACTAACCAAAAAAGTGTTAAACAAATCAAAATATATTTTTGACTCTTCAAAGGAGCTACACCTTGCATTCTCTCAACCAGCTTCATCTGGAATGTTTTTCCAACAGTATTGAAGTAGTTCCCACATATGCTGAGCACTTGTTAGCTGCTTTTTCTTCACTCTGCGGTCCAACTACTCCCAAACCATATACATTAAGTTGAGGTTGGTTGACTGTGGAGGCCAGGTCATCTGGTGCAGAACTCCATCACTCTCCTTCTTGATCAAATAGCCCTTACACAGCCTGGAGGTGTGTTTTGGGTCAATGTCCTGTTGAAAAACAAATGATAGTCCCACTAAGCGCAAACCAGATGGGATGGCATATCACTGCAGAGCGTGGTGGTAGCCATGCTGGTTATGCATGCCTTGAATTCTAAATAAATAATTGACAGTGTAACCAGCAAAGCAACCCCATACCATCACACCTCTTCCTCCATGCTTCATGGTGGGAACCACACATGCGGAGATCATCTGTTCACCTATTTTGCGTCTCACAAAGACACGGCAGTTGGAACCAAAAATAAAAAAATAAAGGACAGATTTCCACCGGTCTAATGTCCATTGCTCATGTTTCTTGGCCCAAGCAAGTCTCTTCTTATTGGTGTCCTTTAGTAGTGATTCATCTGCAGCAATTCAACCATGAAGGCTTGATTCATGCAGTCTCCTCTGAACAGTTGATGTTGAGATGTGTCTATTAATTGAACTCTGAAGCATATATTTTGGCAGCAATGGCTGAGTCTAGTAACTCTAATGAACTTATCCTCTGCAGCAGAGGTACAGTTGAAGTCGGAAGTTTACATACACTTAGGTTGGAGTCATTGAAACTTGTTTTCAACCACTCCACAAATTTCTTGAAAACAAACTATAGTTTGAGTCGGTTAGGAGATCTACATTGTGCATGACACAAGTAATTTTTCCAACAATTGTTTACAGACAGATTATTTCAAGTATAACTCACTGTATCATAATTCCAGTGGGTCACAAGTTTACATACACTAAGTTGACTGTGCCTTTAAACAGCTTGGAAAATTCCCCAAAATTATGTCACGGCTTTAGAAGCTTCTGATAGGCTAATTGACATAATTTGAGTCAATTGGAGGTGTAACTGTGGATGTATTTCAAGGCCTACCTTCAAACTCAGTGGTAAAATTGAAAAATCTAAAGAAATCAGCCAAGACCTCATCCTTGGGAGCAATTTCCAATCACCTGAATGTACCACGTTCATATGTACAAACAATAGTACGCAAGTATAAACACCATTGGACCAAGCAGCCGTCATACTGCTCAGGAGGAGACGTGTTCTGTCTCCTAGAGATGAACGTACTTTGGTGAGAAAAATGCAAATCAATCCCAGTACAACAGCAAAGGACCTTGTGAAGATGCTTTAGGAAACAGATACAAAAGTATCTATATCCACAGTAAAACAAGTCCTATATTGACATAACCTGAAAGGCCACTCAGCAAGGGAGAAGCCACTGCCCCAAAACCGCCATAAAAAAAAACAGACTACGGTTTGCAACTGCACATAGGGACGAAGATCGTACTTTTTGGAGAAATATCCTCTGGTCTGATGAAACAAAAATAGAACTGTTTGGCCATGATGACCATCGTTATGTTTGGAGGAAAAAGGGGGAAGCTTGCAAGCCGAAGAACACCATCCCAACCGTGAAGCAAGGGGGTGGCAGCATCATGTTGTTGGGGTGCTTTGCTGCATTACATTTACATTTAAGTCATTTAGCAGACGCTCTTATCCAGAGCGACTTACAAATTGGTGCATTCACCTTATGACATCCAGTGGAACAGCCACTTTACAATAGTGCATCTAAATATTTTAGGGGGGTGAGAAGGATTACTTATCCTATCCTAGGCATTCCTTAAAGAGGTGGGGTTTCAGGTGTCTCCGGAAGGTGGTGATTGACTCCGCAGGAGGGACTGGTGCACTTCACAAATAGATGGCATCATGAGGGAAGGAAAATTAGGTGGATATACTGAAGCAACATCTCAAGACATCAGTCAGGAAGTTAAAGCTTGGTTGCAAATGTGTCTTCCAAATGGACAATGACCCCAAGCATACTTCCAAAGTTGTGGCAAAATGGCTTAAGAACAAAAAAGTCAAGGTATTGGAGTGGCCATCACAAAGCCCTGACCTCAATCCCATAGAAAAGTTGTGGGCAGAACTGAAAAAAGCGTGCGCGAGAAAGGAGGCCTACAAACCTGACTCAGTTACACCAGCTCTGTTAGGAGGAATGGGCCAAAATTCACACAACTTATTGTGGGAAGCTTGTGGAAGGCTACCCGAAACATTTGACCCAAGTTAAACAATTTAAAAGGCAATGCTACCAAATACTAATTGAGTGTATGTAAACTTCTGACCCACTGGGAATGTGATGAAAGAAATAAAAGCTGAAATAAATCATTCTCTCTACTATTAGTGATGATCCTAACTGACCTAAAACGGGAAATTTGTATTCGGATTAAATGTCAGGAATTGTGAAAAACTGAGTTTATATGTATTTGGCGAAGGTGTATGTAAACTTCTGAGATCAACTGCAACTCTGGGACTTCCTTTCCTGTGGTTGTCCTCATGAGAGCCAGTTCCACCATAGCACTTGGTTTTATTGAGTGCACTTGAAGTAACTTTTTCCGGATTGACTGACCTTCATGTATTAAAGTAATGATGGACTGTCATTTCTCTTTACCTATTTGAGCTGTTCTTGTCATAATATGGACTTGGTATTTTACCAAATATATCTATCTTCTTTATACCACCCCTACCTTGTCACAACACAACTGATTGGTTTAAACGCTTTGAGGAAAGACATTCCACAAATCATCTTTTAACAAAGAATACCTGTTAATTTAAATGCATTCCAGGTGACTACCTCATGAAGCTGGTTGAGAGAATGCCAAGAGTGTGCAAAGTTTCCATCAAGGCAAAGAGTGGCTACTTGAAAGAATCACAAATATAAAATATATACACTTTCGGTGACTACATGATTCCATGTGTTATTTCATAGTTTTGGATGTCTTTACTATTATTCTACAATGTAGAAAATAGTAAAAATGAAGAAAAACCCTTGAATGAGCAGGTGTGTCCAAACTTTTGACGGGCACTGTATATGTTGTGGTATCCCGGGAGGTCTACCCTGGGTGTTGGTGATGGAGGGGAGGTCGTTGTCGCGACGTTGGTTCCCTCTGCTGGGAGGACCCGGACTGGGCACCCCGAAGCTGGTGGCACCAATTAGGGGTAATTAGGGGAGAGTGCCAACCAGCTGTGCAGACCACAAATGGAGCACCGTGGCACACTGCGGGAGAGTAAAGGGGAGAGGCAAGGAGTGTACTGACAGAGGGGAACGAAGCTCCCGGAGACTAATGAGAAGGACCAAGCCATCCAAGTTATTTTGTTACGTTTATTATTTTTTCTTAGTAAAGTCGCGTTTTCTGACTTGAACCACCCTGTCTCTGTGTCCATCCCTGTGCGCTCAACCCAACGGTTTACCACAATATATGAAACATTTTCCTTCATAGAAAATACATTAGTGCAACACATTCAGCAGAAAATAACTTAATTTTCATTAGATGAAAATGTGCAACACACAGAAGTGAAACTATTTGACTGGCAGCCACACTTACAATGAAAAAGCAAGGTATTTTTTTGTAAATATGAACCATGGCTATCATATCTCTAATGTTTAGGCCTATCATAGAAAGAATGGAGCCAGCTACATTTCCTAATATTTTGCTTAAAGGTAATCTTGGACTTTATGAAGAAAAATAGGCTGCCTACACGGAGAAATGTACCGGAGAAAAGTAGCTACTTGTTCGTAAATTCTCATCCGAGTTTAGAAGTGCAACTGAAGCACAAAATGAGTCTGATGCAGAGCAGAAGTTACAATAAGAAGCATTTTAGATCGGCGTTTAAAAAAACGTGCCTCGATATTTCTTACGCATTCTTTTTCCCCCCGCATGCAAAATTCTGCGTTAGCAAGTTCATTTAGGGGTCGTGTTATCTAAGTGGATGAATTAATAAGGTGACGAGGCATCATATTGTGTTAGCTTCCTTCCGAGTTTGAGAAGTCAAAAGTCCTTTGGATAAGTTATTTGTACAGCTGCCACTGCGATCTTAATTTCCTTGTGTTTTTTCTCCTCTCCGTGCTCCCCCCCCCCCCAACCGGCAGGCCCGTTGCTCTAGAGCCTCCAGAAAGGCCTACCCACACATGTATAACTTCATGAGCTGGATTGACTGTCTTTGCAATTCGTTTATTTTCATCTGCACTCATTAGCACATTTAGCTAGCACCTTCCATGGAAATTCACTTTTACTTGAGCCAATTTTGTTAGCATTCTGGTAATAGACCTTCAAAGGGATTTTGTTTTATTGGGGGCACCCCCTTGTGTACTAAACCGGTAATAGCGTAAATCCCGGGGTGAGAGAAGGATGGTATGATGAAATGAAAATCTGGATACCGCCCAACCCTATAACGCATTGTAACTCTGGATCAAACATAGTGATCATAAATGTTGATACTGTAAATGACAAGATTTTTTAAATATGGAAATGTGTAGTGCACATTTGGACTCACGGCAGTGTCGTTTGCTTGTATGACATCAAAGCAGTATTTTTTAAATAATCCTTAACATCTCATCATTCAGAACATCTCATCTTTCCACTCCTCTCGATTTGCAGCTTTCCCCTCACAGACAACAACAAATGCTGAAAAGTAGCCCATTGAACGGGACAGATGGGGGTATCTTCTTGTCACGGGCAGTCCTGAAGTTTGGAACGGCTGTCAATCAAAACCCAATCAGTACTGTGAAGTGGAGAACTTGGAGGTCTGACGTCATGTATAGCATATTACTGTACAGCCACCGCGTTCCAAGTTAGGTGCTTGTCAATGGCCAAATCTGACATTTGACGATTACATTTTTTATTTATTTGACCTTTATTTAACTAGGCAAGTCAGTTAAGAACAAATTCTTACTTTCAATGACGGCCTAGGAACAGTGGGTTAACTGCCTGTTCAGGGGCAGGACGACAGATTTGTACCTTGTCAGCTCGGGGATTAGTCGGTTACTAGTCGGTTACTAGTCCAACCACTAGGCTACCCTGCCGCACCGATTTGCGGGCAATCGGTTCAGAAAAACAAATCACAAATGTATATATATATATTTTTTTTTTTAAAGCAAACCGGCACCAATTGGTGGTTGTCTTTTCACTTGCATTAAAGGGATAGTTCAGTGAATTGCATTAGGTTAAAAACAATATGTTTATGATCGGAAATGCTCTTCTAGGTTTATATGACGGTGAGTCACACATTAACAGTCTGACTAGTAACCGATAACTAGGCTTCATATAAACTTAAGGGCAGAACGCATTCACAGCCTGATTGAATCTGATGAAAAAGACAGGTATCATGCCACCGTGGTACATGGTGGCACAGAAGGGTCAGCAAGCGGTTTGGTCACATCTCTTACTGTCATATGGTTAAGGAGTGCGGTGCCTCATACCTTCCATGCCGGCCTCGTGCGGTGAGAAGATGCGTGCGTCTCCACAGGGCGAGGTGCTGATGTAGAGGTGGAACAGAACGTTGTCCCTTAGCCGGTAGCCACGCTTGTCACAGCGCGTGAATATGGACTTCTGCTGCTCCTCCTTGTTGCTGCTAATTACAGAGGGTGGAAAAAGGGGGACAGTGTGGTCAAAGGGACCTCATTTCAGATCAACAAAAATGACTAAAAGAATCAGCTGAAGCAAGAGCAAAAAGGAATGCCATGTTGCAATTGAAGAAACAATTTGCAACAATTGCTGCATTTAGAAAAAGTTATGCAACAGTCGACTTGATTTTACAACTAAATACAAATCAAGGACTATGACTTCATGACCCACGAAAGGTTAGCTACAACCAAACAAACTCCAATCAAAATGAGAGTCATTGTTTGTATTTTCAAATGGCTTCTGCCATTGTTTCCACCCCTTGACTTCTCACCTTAGGAAGTGCTCCAGCTGGGCGTAGAGGTACCGGATGAGCGAGCGGCGGGCGATAATCTCTGCATGGCAGTCGTTGAGCGCCAAGCCGCGGTCACTCATGTACTCGCCGTTGATGCACTTGGTGCCCGTGGAGACACAGATCACCTGGGCCTCTTTCACGTCCGTGCCTGGGGGTAGGGAACAGACAGGCTCAAAATTCACCTTTACATTCAATAAAAGCATTCGTGTTTATGGTTTTTACTTTTCTATTATTCCATTTCATTTACATTTTATTTTAGATGTACAGTGCGCCTTCATAAAGTATTCATACCCATTGACTTAATTCACATTTGGTTGTGTTTCAGCCTGAATTCAAAATGGATTAAATTGATTTTTCTCTCACCCATCTACACACAATAATCCATAATGACAAAGTGAAAACATCTTTTTAGAAATTTCTGCAAATTTATTGAAAATGTAATACAGAAATCTAATTTACTTAGTGGTTCTTCCTTTAAAAAGTTGCGTCATACTGCAGCACACCGTGCGGGCTGCCACTGCAACGAGTGCGCTGAGAGTCGGGAAGCAAGTACAGAGAGTGAGTGTTTTAGAAATAAACAAAACATTAAACACGATACACAAACAATGCACCGACATGAAACAAAGTCAATAACACCTGAGGAAAGAACCAAGGGGAGTGACAGATATAGAGAAGATAATCAAGGAGGTGATGGAGTGTCATGAGGCGCTGGTGCACTTGACGATGGTGACAGGTGTGCGGGATAATCAGCAAACCTGATGACCTAGAGGCCGGAGAGGGAGTATACGTAACAGCCACAGAATTCTATGGCACATTATTTAAGTGTCAGCCATTGTTGTCATTAATGCTAGTTAGTGATAGTTTGACCACCAGGGGGCATCTTTGAGAAGCATTTGACAGTTTTTAATATTGGCTGTACTAGAGAATTTAAAACCTATTTTTGTAAGAACATAGTATATGGGACTAATTTTAAGAAATTAAGAAATGTAGCTTAATACATTTGATTAATATTATGGTGTTTCTATTCCAAGAAATGGAAAACTCTCAGGGTTTCCGCCAGGAAAATATGGCGCTGTACAATGTGACCGGTCGAGAGTAGTCGCAACATAGGAGCAAAATAATTGTAACATTTCCACAACCTAATTGTAGGCTAACCAATACCGAAACAGAGATAAAGTAAAAAATAAAAATCTCATTGATTTATCAAGACCAGTCACCATGCTTGTTTCAGAGCAGTGCGAAATGGTGCTGAATTGGATGACTTTGGGTGTAATTCATTTTTCTTTAACAAGTCCGACGGGAAGGATGTACTGCTCTCCCGGAAACAGTCCCAAATCCCCGTCATTTGCGTGAAGAAAAGACAGAAGAAGGGGGCAGAGGTCAGGCTGCCTTCAATAATTCGTAGGCGAGAGAGTAAACTCCCACGCCATCCGTTCTATTGGCCAACGTGCAATCATTGGAAAATGAAATCGATGACCTACGATCAAGATTATCCTACCAACGGGACATTAAAAACTGTAATATCTTATCTTTCACCGAGTTGTGGCTGAACGACGACACGGATAATATAGAGCTGGTGGGATTTTCCATGCACCGGCAGAACAGAGAAGCTGCGAGGGGTGAGTGTGTGTGTCTATTTGTCAATAACAGCTGGTGCGCGATGTCGAATATTAAAGAAGTCTCGAGGTATTGTTTGCCTGAAGTAGAGTACCGTACGATAAGCTGTTGACCACACTATCTACCAAGAGAGTTCTCATCTATATTATTCTTAGCCATCTATTTACCACCACAGACCGATGCTGGCACTAAGACCACACTCAGCCAACACTATAAGGCCATAAGCAAACAGGAAAATGCTCAGAACCCAGAAGCGGCGCTCCTCGTGGCCGGGGATCCATTTTACTTCATTTCTACCAGCATTTCACATGTGCTACCAGAGGGAAAAAACTTCTCATACTGAGATGCATACAAAGCACCCCCACATTCCATTTGGCAAATCCATAATTCTATCCTCCTGATTCCTGCTTACAAGCAAAAACTAAAGCAGGAAGTACCAGTGACTCGCTCAAGACGGAAGTGGTCAAATGACGTGGATGCTACACTACAGGACTGTTTTGCTAGCACAGACTGGAATATGTTCCGGGATTCATCCAAAAGCATTGAGGAGTATACCACCTCAGTCATCGGCTTCATCATTAAGTGCATTGAAGACATCTTCCCCACAGTGTACATATCCCAACCAGAAGTCATGAATTACAGGCAACATCCGCATCGAGCTAAAGGCTAGAGCTGCCGCTTTCAAGGAGCAGGACACTAATCT
Source organism: Oncorhynchus keta (assembly GCF_023373465.1). Taxonomy (NCBI): domain Eukaryota; kingdom Metazoa; phylum Chordata; class Actinopteri; order Salmoniformes; family Salmonidae; genus Oncorhynchus; species Oncorhynchus keta. Next base: position 42,757,188 of record NC_068454.1, on the reverse strand, counting down.
GGACGCTTAAAAGAAATCCCGCTATGCCCGCAGACAAACCATCAAACAAGCAAAGCGTCAATACAGGATTAAGACTGAATCCTACTACTATCCTACTATCCTCTGACGCTCGTCGGATGTGGCAGGGCTTGAAAACTTTTACGGACTACAAAAGGGAAACCCAGACGCGAGCTGACCAGTGACGCAAGCCTACCAGACGAGCTAAATCCCTTTTACGCTCGCTTCGTTAGATATTCTCACAGACCAGAGACCAGCATTAATTGCCACAGTTTAGACTACCGATAGATCAGCGTTTTAACTCCCCCTGGTGATAGTGTGGTGCAATGACAGAATGCCACCATCTACCACAAACGGTCGCGGCATAAACTCATCACTTTTAAAGGAAGAACCACTAAGTATTTACCAGTGCTTAATTTGAACAGGATCCGGCACCTCTCAGATTTGACTTTGTTTGTTCCGGCATCAATCCTATAATAGTATAATAGTGTGGTGATCCTTCTGTGTAATCATCCTATCCTGCCACACTGATTCCAGTCCTGCTCTCTTATTTGTACTTAGAGGTTATGGGGAGGGCCTGTTTTGTAAGGAACTGATCTTGACACAGGTCTAGGTAGAAGTGGTCAGCTAGTGAAGAGGTCGTCCTTACGTTATCACGTCACGTGTCGTCATCCTACTGAATTTGAATTGTGGGGAAAGCCAAATAAAAAATGAATAAGAAAAGGCAATTCAATTAGATTTTTTAAGTCCAAAAACCCTGAGAAAGATGGTGAATTGAACCCAGAACGAGCCAGAGAACTGTCATTGCTGGAGGAGAGAAGTGATGGGCAAACTGTTGGCGATGCCTGAGCTAGCAGTGCTGCTAATCCCACCAGTTCAGCATCACCACCGGCAACTCCACTAGCTAGTAAGCCTACTAGCGAGTCAGACTTAGCGGGAGACGGGGAGCTGGTGGGGGAGGGGGGCAGTGCATCCACCGATGAAGTGCTCGGAGCAGGTGCAATTTGCAGTACAAGAACAAGCAAACGTATAAGCCCTGGCTTGTCATGCAGAATTTAAAGTTGGGCTGTACAACACGCAAAAAGGTAGGGGGCTTGGGTCTAGAAATGACTGGAGGGATTAAACTAGCATAAGAGTGGGTGGAATGTACAGTAAATTAACATCCTATGACTCAGATGTAAAAAAAACCCCAGAAGAATAGAGAACCCCCAGAAAAACTTTTTTGAACATGCCCGAACCAAGGCGCATTTGGTGGCAGAAAGCCTTGTAGACAAGGTTAGAGAGGACACCCAGGTTATAGTTAACACTCAAAATGAAAAAATACGCCACAGCTAGAGTGTTCAGAACAGACTTAGGAAGCTAAATTTCACAGCCCCAGGACTCTCAGGGAGTTAAATGGACTTGACATGGGGAGAGTCATTGTGGGAGGTTTTGAAAACTAGGGTAGGACTGTTTTTCTTCTTTACCTTCACAGTACATAAGAAGTTTGTAATCTGAACATGAAATTCCTGTCATGTGTCTTCTGCTGTAGCCTACCATACATTGATTTATTTTATTTTAAGTTATATTCCAATATTGTGACATTTGTTCTACTGCTAAATGTCTTGAAAATTATATGAAATTCGGGTCTTATAAGCCCCCCAGCTGAGAATTTACAATACCAGTCAAAGGTTGACACACCAACACATTCAAGGTTTTTATTTTTTAACTATTTTCTACATTGTAGAATAATAGTGAAGACATCAAAATAATGAAGTAACACATGGAATCATGTAGTAACCAAAAAAGTGTTCAAAATAGGTCAAAATATATTCTATATTTGAGATTCTTCAAAGTAGCCACCCTTTGCCTTGACAGCTTTGCACACTCTTGGAATTCTCTCAACCAAATTAGTACCTGCAATGAATTTCAATTAACAGGTGTGCCTTGTTAAAAGTTCATTTGTGGAATTTCTTTCCTTCTTAATGCGTTTGAGCCAATCAGTTGTGTTGTGACAAGGTAGGGGTCGTATACAGAAGATCGCCCTATTTGGCAAAAGAGCAAGTCCATATTATGGCAAGAACAGCTCAAATAAGCAAAGGGAAACGACAGTCCATCATTACTTTAAGACATGAAGGTGAGGCAATCCGCAAAATGTCAACGCTGAAAGTTTCTTCAAGTGCATTTGCAAAAACCAAGCGCTATGATGAAACTGGCTGTCATGAGGACCGCCAAAGGAAAATAAATCCCAGTCATTAGAGTTAACTGAACCTCAGATTGCAGCCTAAATAAATGCTTCACAGAGTTCAAGTAACAGACATCTCAACATCAACTGTTCAGAGGAGACTGTATGAATCAGGCCTTCATGGTCGAATTGCTGCAAAGAAACCACTACCAAAGGACACCAATAAGAAGAAGAGACTTGCTTTGGCCAAGAAACATGAGCAATGGACATTAGACCGGTGGAAATCTGTCCTTTGGCCTGATGAGTCCCAATTAGAGATTTTTGGTTGCAACTGCCATGTAGGTGGACGGATGATGTCCGCATGTGTGGTTCCCACCGTGAAGCATGGAGGAGGTGGTGTGATGGTGCTTTGCTGGTGACACAGTCTGTGATTTATTTAGAATTAAGACACACTTAACCAGCATGGCTACTGTAGCATTCTGCAACGATACACCATCCCATCTGGTTTTTGCACTGAGTGGGACTATCATTTGTTTTTCAACAGGACAATGACCTAAAACACATCTCCAGGCTGTGTAAGGGCTATTTAACCAAGGAGAGTGATGGAGTGCTGCATCAGATGACCTGCCCTACACACAATGGGAACTCCTTCAAGACTGTTGGAAAAGCATTCCAGGTGAAGCTGGTTGAGAGAATGCCAAGAGTGTGCAAAGCTGTCATCATGGCAAAGAGTGGCTACTTTGAAGAATCTAAAATATATGTATTGTTTACCACTTTTTTTGGTTACTACATGATTCCATATGGGTTACAAAAAAAGAAAATAGTACAAATAAAGAAAAACCCTTGAATGAGTAGGTGGTTCCACGTTTTGATTGGTACTGTATGTATGCATATGGCGGTTGTGGAAAATTAGGCTCAGGCGCAGCTATACTCAAGTATGTGGGCATATTGCAGTGACGTCTCAAATGCTTTGAATGAATCAGCACCTTTTGGTGGCGATTACAACTCTGAGTTGTCTTGGGTATGTCTGTATCAGCTTTGCATATCTGGATTTGTGGATTTTCTTCCATTCTTCTTTGCAGATTTTCTCAACCTCTTAAATTAGATGTCAAGCGGCAGTAATCCGCAATCTTCAATTTTTTTTAATGGGATTCAAGTCTGGGGTTTGGGCTGGGCCACTCAAGGACTTTCACATTCTTGTTCTGAAACCATTCCAGCATTGCTTTGGCTGTATGTTTGGGGTCTTTGTCCTGTTGGAATGGAAATCTTCGCCCTCAGTTTAAGGTCGTTTGCACTCTGAAGCAGGTTCTCATCAAGGATTTGCCTGTAATTGGCTTCATTCATTGTTCCCTCTTTCCTTACCAGTTCCACAGCATCCCAATAGCATATTCTGCCACCACCATGCTTCACTTTAGGAATGGTGTTAAGACGGGTGATGAGCTGTGCCTGGTTTTCTCCAGACAGCGCTTTGCATTCAGGCCAAAGAGTTACATTTTTGTCTCATCAGCTGACAGAATCGTTTGCCTTAGGCTATCAGTCTTCCACGTGCCTTTTTGCAAACTCCAGGTGTGCTGTCATGTGGCTTTTTCTCAGGAGTGGCTTCCGTCTGGCCACTTTCCCATAAAGTCCAGATTAGTGAAGTGCTGTAGAGACTGTTATCCTTCTGGCAGGTTCTTCCATCTCAGCCAAGGAACTGTGCAGTTCTGTCAGAGTGGGCATTGGGTTCTTGGTCACCTCCATGACCAATGTCCTTCTTGCCCGGTTGCTCAATTGGTCTAGTAGTTCCAAATGTTTATTTATTTTTTATTTCCCAATAATGGAGATCACAGTGCTCTTGGAAAGGTTCAACACGCTAGAAATGGTTTAATATCCTTCTCCAAATATATGCCTCATCATAATTATTTTTGGGAGATCTATGGACAGTTCCTTGGACTTCATGGTAAAGTCTCTGCTCTGACATGCGCTGTCAACTGTGGGACATTATATAGACAACTGTGTTTCTTTCTAAATCATGTCCAGGTAGACTTCAAATCAAGTTGTCGTGACATCAAGGATTATCAAAGGAAATGAGATGCACCTGAGCTCCTAGGGGTGTGAATACTTATATATGAATGCATTTCATTATCAATACGACTTTTTAAAATGTTATACTAAAAACATGTTCTCACTTTGTCATTATGGGTTATTGTGTGTAAATGGGTAAGAACAAAATGTATTGAATCTTTTGAATTCAGGATGTAACAACAAAATGTGGATTAAGTCAAGGGTTATGAATACTTTCTGAAGACACTGTAGTTTCTTATGTAGGCATACAAATATGCGCATGTGTATTTTTGTAAAAAAAAAAAAATATGAATAGGAAAAGAGGCTTACAAAGCCAATGATGAACAGCAGCATCGTGCACTATCAATCATGGACCCACGAACTCAAAAGGAAAACTGATGTGCACAATGATTGAAAGGTGGTGCTAATCCCACCCATCATGTGGTTAAGGAAGCTTAATTTCCTCCCATCTATACACGTCAGCCACTTGCAGACAGTATGGCTGTGTTTTTATGGTCTGTACAAATCTAGTGGTGTACAGTTTGGCAGCGGCATTGCTCCCGAGAGTGGAGAACGCAGTGTTTTCCCATTAGGCCTAGTAACAAAGCGTACCTGTTGTCATGACGACCCCTGCCAGGACTTTCCGCCGCGCGTGGGGGGAGGTGAAGTTGTCCGTCAGCTCGCTGAACTTGTCCACAACCAGGCGAGAGACCGCGTCGGCGAGGACCTGGGACCGCACACAGACAGCAGAGATGTGACACGCAACACAACAACCACAGGCTTCAGGTAGTAGGTTGCCTGTTTCGGATGAGTTTATCCTGCGCATTTCATCCTGCTCAATCAAGTGGGGGAGCAGATGACATCACGGATCAACAGTAAAAGTGAAAACCATTTTTGCTGGAGGACGATTTGAAGCGTTCCACCCTCAAGAAAAGAGGGAGAAGACAACTAGAGCACAGCCTTTGCAACGCAAGCAAGGAACCAACAGAAGAGCAACAAGCATAAGGACACCAACTCAGGACCAAAGGAGCAACCTGAAGGAGGAACCCCAAATTAATCAGAAAGTACACACAGCCATCTCCTCCTCCATGCGGCCTGAACAATCAAAAAGCCACAACAGACTTTGATCACAGACGGAGTACCACATCACTTAATGTTCAGGATCTCGAGGTCTTTACTTCTTGTCTTACATTCTATGTCCTACCTAAGCATGATCATTTTCATTATGTTTGCAAATATTTTGATGTGTTATTGAATGCTGATTGCATAAAGAAACTGGGTGTCTATTCTGGTAAAGAACCCTGTGTAAATATTTCGATTCGTGTTCTTAAATGCTGAAAATGATTACAACCAAGGAGAGGGGACAGCTGGATGGGCACAAATGACCGAGATTAGTTCAAATATCACTTCCCCCTGATACTTCAGAGTCATTTCATTTGACTTTGGAATTCCGCAGGTTGGTTGCGGGTTGGTTGCAGGCAGTGCAGAAACGTGTGGACTCTCTGTCTCTGTTAACCTCCGGGGGAACAAAGCAGCCTGCCCAAAAAAACAGTCAGGCAATTCCAGTCTGGCAATAACTAACAGGGCATTCTATCACTCATGTTCTCCTGACTTTCCTAATTAGCCCCGTCCATATGGAGTGCTCGGTTGATGGTACATTTAATAAATATTAACCGACAGAGAATTAATAGACCAATTAGCAGGTGAAGAATCATTGACACGAGCTGCCTGTTTTGAAGGAACCAGACCGATGACAAGTGGAGGAGAGAGTAAAGAAAGAAAGAAAGAAAGAAAGAAAGAAAGAAAGAAAGAAAGAAAGAAAAAGAAAACAAGCGGGAAATGTTCCTGGGGAGAAAAGACAATTGAAGCCATTGACAGTTTAGCCCCACTAGCTGCTTACTCGTGCAGACTGCACTCTCTCTGCACACACCGGCAGGACTGACAGTCACTTCTGTGATGACCCAATTCTTATCAAACCAAACCCAGCTATATTGAGTCTTCGAAAAGAGCAGGCTTTAGAAAGGGGATACCTTCTTTGAGCACCTGCAATGCTGGGTTTACACTCCGAGCATTCCCAGTAGCATTACCAGTAGCATTACCAGTAGCATTACCAGTAGCATTCCCAGTAGCATTCCCAGTAGCATTCCCAGTAGCAAAACGTATGTATGTGGTAAAGTCACAAAGCAGTTACGGAGCACGACTAGTGGAGTGCAAATCCAGGGATGAAGTCGAGCTAGATACAGTCTGACTCCCAGCTACAACACCCCAGTAAACGTTTACTAAAACCTGGCCCTAACCACAACCACGGACTCAAGCTCTAGACACAACTCTGTCCCACGACAATGTGTGAGCAGCACTGTACCATCGTATTACATTTGAAGAAAAATAACATTCAATTTTTGAAAGTGTTTAAAAACAACATCTTAACAAAGTGTGATTTTATTCAGGCTAACAAGTGAAGTAAACAAGACTTAAGTAAAATAATTGCATTTCAGATTTCCTACAAAATTAACCCAATCTCTAAACTCTGGAAACCCCTTTGAGTGCCTCAATTGAATAGGTCTCACATCTAGGTAGGAAAGAGCCTGGACAGTCAATTGTGGTTGTTTCAACAAGACTAAAAAAAAGGAGGCATGCTATTTCCTGGTGTTCTCAGCTGGCGATTAGGGGAGCCTGATTGGGAGATGTCTCGCATGCATACACATCATCTCGGTACTAAAGCGCCTTACATTTTCAACTCCTGTCTCATCTTCTATCATCCTTCGGGCTTGATCATTTCATCTTCAATTAAAGTCTCAAACCCAGCGATGATTGGCAAGAGCACCCAATGTTCCCGTTGGGAACTTTCATAAAGAAAATACTTTAAAATATGAGGTAGTAGAGGCATGTGACAGACACTGAAGATCTTTAGATAAGCTCAAAGACATTAGGGGGGAGATTTTGCTAATTCCAGTTGTGAAAATACCTTTGTGTCCTCAGCTTTAAAACCCACATCAGCCAATAGAAAGTTTCCAATATAACAAAGACCTATTCTCAAACTCTCATTCTCAGCAGATGGGTTTCTTTGACCAAAACATCTGGATATTTATAAATAGTTAATGCACTCCTGTATTAATAATTAATAAAATCACAACAGTTTGAGAAATCCTTGCATAAGTGTTTTGGCTACCCATAAAAATGACTTAAATGTAATGTAAATGTAAATGTATATTACAGAGAAGGAATACTTTCTGGGGAAGCTTTGTTTTGGACTCTAGGGTGTTAGACCTTTGTGCTTGAGGGCATAAGTGCCGTGATTCCTTTGTTCAGCGCCTGAAAACATTACATGTAGAGTATAAACCGTGTTACTCATCCCCATTAAAAAACATTTCACCCTGTTTTCTCCCCCCACATGTCAGTGGGTGCAGATACAATATTGGTGCTATGACCTGTTCTAAAAAAGGGTCTTGACTGAGGACAGAGTGGGATAGTTCAGAGGGACCTAGGTTTGGGCTCTTACCTGGGGTAGGTGGAGCTGCAGTCCCTCTCTGGGGATGGGTTGTCGGGAGGGCGTCTGGTCCAGCTGCATGTTGAAGAGGGCTGAGAGGGCTGCCTGGGCGGCCCGGGCCTTGGCCAGCTTCTTGTTTCGTCCAGAGCCCTCGAACTGCTGTGAGTCCACCGATACCTGCATGACAAAGTTCTTTGCATGGCTCTCGCCGCTCTCGGACAAAAAGTCATACTTGAGGCCCGGCCTTAGCTCATTGAGGATCATGACAGGGTTCTTGCCGCTCGAGGGCGAGGTGAAGGATGAGGGAGGGGGCAACAGGGCCTGGGCTAAGTTAGCACCTGGGGTGGAAGGCATGGAGTACTCTCCCAGCGAGTTTAAGCAACCGCTGCCATTGGAGCCCAGGTAAAAGGAGTCCTCGGGCGGTGCGGGCGTCTCAAACCCGTTGAAGAGCATGTCTGGGAAGTCGGCCTGGTCGGATGTGAAGTCTGTATTGACTGTCAGTGTCCGGCCCATAGCCAGGTGTGCTTCGGAGGCGTTGGGGAACTGGACAAAGGAGCGCAGTGCCTTCTCTGCTGCATTCAGCTTGGCCTTCTTCTTGGTGGGACCTGAGCCCTCGAACAGCTGCCCATTGACCTCGACGGTCATGACAAACACGGGAGCGTGGACTGGACCCGTTTGAGATAGCAGCTTATACAGCAGCCCCGGCTTAATTTCATTCAGCTGCATAAGGGCATTCTTGGGTAGAACCGGGCCTGGCGTTTTCTTACGCTTCTTGGCCCGGAACTTGGAGTGCGTGTGGCCATTGTTTCCCTCCTCTAAGGGGCGCTTCCTGCTGCCCCCGCCACTGCCGTTGGGGAGCTGCTCAGCTACAGCCTCCCCCTCTTTGGAGGAGACGTTGTCCAGGTTACGGTTTTCCTTTACGTCGGTGCTGCTCGAACCTGCGGTGCCCAGAAAGAGTAACTTACAACGCCTTCGTTGCAGGATCTTGTAAATGTAAAATTTATAGATTCCTATATCACTCTTTGGAACTGAACTGGTGATGTGTGCTATGTTTATTTGTTAGAGAGGCTTAACTGATATTACATTGACCCCAAAGTATCAAACATACATCTCAAGAGGAAAATCCATTTAGCAATTAAGTTTTGGCAAAATAGACAATAATTGTCATAATGATAGGACTGTACTTTCTTGGATATTCAAGGGAAGTTGGCTTCTATGGCATTGCAAGAAGGGTTGAATCTATACAATAACTATGTAAATGGGGAAATAAGTGATAGGAAAATCAGGCCAGCACAACAAAATAAATAGAGTTCCTCCCTCCCTGACCACGGCATTAGCTAGCCGTGGTCAGGCAGGTTTCTGTTGATACGTTAGTTTAGGGAGGGGTCAGGGGGGAAAATATGTGGAAGAGTTGGGGTACGCACACACACGCATACAAACAAACAGATCTTTACTTTACAGGCAGATTTGATCACCTGTTCCTCACCCCACAAGTATCGATACTCTAATCTGTTGTCTTTTTAAATGATAGTTTGGCGTTAGAGTGCTGAGCGAGCTCTCATAATTGTGGAATTGCAGCTCTAGAATATTGCAAGGAGCACACATCACCAGGTCCTGTTGGCAAAGCGGATGGAATGTTGGCAAAATTTTCATTTATAACATCCTCCAGCAAAGGCTTGATAGGTTACTCCTTTCGGTACTCAGGGGAGAGAGAACCCGGCAGTGCAAATTACAGGGTTTATTGGGAAGATGGGAGGGTGCAGGGAAGAGTGCGAGGAAGCAAGGGGAAGAGGACACATTCCGCAAGACCAACAAAGTCTGACAAGGATGAAAGGGTCCAACTTGAGAAATCCTCCGAGACGTTTTTTAGATCTTTAGACAACCTAATCGATTTACCTTCTGCTAACGAAGAGCTCTACTTTATAAAAGAAACATATCACACTATGCATTTTCAAACTCGATGAGATCAGAGCTCTTCACAGAGGCTCTGTTGGGGGTTTCCAGCGACTTCTGAACACAGAATCCGTAGCTTCAGACAGGCGCTGATGTTCGTAGAGTTTCTGCATACTAAAATAGAGGGCACATCCCACAAGCCAGACAAACAAAAATAATCCTGCTCTCACGCGTTTCCAAATTCTCTTATATACCCAGACTAATATGAAGCCCTTACCCCTCCTTATAATGTGCCCATGCCTTTTTTTGTTTGTTATTTTTTTTAAATTTAACTAGGCAAGTCAGTGAAGAACAAATTCTTATTCACAACGACGGCCTAGGAACAGTGGGTTAAACTGCCTTGTTCAAGGATGTTCTTTAATAGCCTTAAATGATGTTCCACTCACTTTCATTTACTTTGGATGTAGTTTATTCCAAGTCTTCAGATATGTATTTGCCTCGTGTCATTTAAGGTACAGTATGTATACATTACGCAACATGGAAGTGTGTGAGTGCTTTTCGGAGGAGGTCTTGGAAGTGGGGAGTATCACTGACACATTGAGAATAGGCTGGTGGACTCTGGGGAAGCCATGCACAAGCCAGGCAAGAAGGAGTCTTAACAAGGGGATGTATGGGAAATAACTACAAAGGAGAAAAACCAAAGGCATGAATACTGTAACAATAAGTGGCTTTTGCCATTATAGACAGTGTACAAAACATTAAGAACACCTGCTCTTTCCATGACAGACTGACCAGGTGAATCCAGGTGAAAGCTATGATCCCTTATTGATGCCACTTGTTAAATCCACTTCAAATCAGTGTAGATGAAGGGGAGGAGACAGGTCAAAGAAGGATTTTTAAGCCTTGAGACATGGATTGTAGATGTGTGCCTTTCAGATGGTGAATGGGCAAGATAAAATATTTAAGTGCCTTTGAACGAGGTATGGTAGTAGGTGCCAGGTGCACCGGTTTGTGTCAAGAACTGCAATGCTGCTGGGTTTCTCCACGCTCAACAGTTTCCCATGTGTTTCAAGAATCGTCCACCGCCCAAAGGACATCCAGCCAACTTGAACATTTTAGGAAGCATTGGAGTCAACATGGGCCAGCATCCCTGGGGAACACTTGACACCCTGTAGAGTTCATGCCGCGACGAATTGAGGCTGTTTTGAGGGCAAAGGGACACTCAATATCAGGAAGGTGTTCTTAATGTTTCGTACGCTCAGTGACAGTTGACTTTTGATGAGCCAATTAATACTTAGGCCTAATTACATTCATTTCAGTACAGCTACAGAAAATGCAAATGTCCCGGCGATTTCAGTGGAGTAGCTTCATATTATTTCGAGGCTATTGCGTATTTTGAATGTCAGTGGGTATGTTCCCGAACACTGTTTTTCAAACTGGAATCCAGCTGGTATGAATGTGAGCATACTTGAGGAACAAACAAATATGATGAACTCCTCCTGGTGTTCAAGTAAATGACACATTTCCATTGCTCGGAGTAATATGTTTTGTAGCCGTCTTTACAGTGGCTAACTAACCTGGATATAAATGATAACAGTAGTCCCAGTATCAAAACTACATGAAATGTCCCCCTCTGTTTTGAGCCAGTTGCTGGCGTTTTGGAAAAAATGTACAGAAATCGGCCAATTGTAATGAAGGTGACATTGTCAGCAGGCCCTCAGCGTGAAACTGGGATATGAAACTACAATGGCAACCATCCATTTCATCCTGGGATAGACCAGGCAGCCATTTCTTCTGTCTGTTCAGAGAGGTGGGGATCTAGAGCAGAGACTCATTCATAGGCACGGCTGGTTGGAGCTCAGGGCTCAGATTCCTCCCAAAATGTCCAATTAAATTTGAATGTGTGATTGAGGATGACATTTATTTTTTAAAGGGTGTGCATAGAGCAATATAAGTCGAATCCAAGGAATTTATGGAGTTTTGCAGTGAGGTTTCTGTATGTGCGGTGCTTGTAGTTTGTGTATGTCCTTTGTGTATGTGTGTGTGTGTGTGCGTGTGTGTCTAAGCAGGGGATCCGGTAAGGGAACAAATGGACACAGGCAGACAGACAATTGGACAAAGGGAGAGACGGACACACTCACTCATGTTCTCCTCTTCATCCACGTCCATGGTGAAGAGCTTCTGCCGGGGCTGCCGAGCTCCGGCTCCACCTGAGAACAACACGAGAGGAGGGGATGGTCAAACTCAACCTAGATGTCTCTACTACAAATAGCACACTTGCCCATGTGAAGACACATACACGTACACCTCTAAGAGGGGACCAAGTGTGTGTGTGTGTGGGGGGTGATAAAAAAAAAAAAAAATATCTCAAAATATTCATATGTACACACACCCATACCCACAACCAGTGCAGTGAGATGAAAATGACACAGCCAGGTTAAGCCTACGGTGAGTGTATAAATATTCAGAGGGGAATACTAATCTGGGCGAGAGAGGAGAGGGGGCCCGGTGCTGACAGGCCGTAATAGTCGGAAGCAGTGTATTGTGACTTTAATATCCGTCCGATTAGACCTCATTTCCAGCTGCCTGCCGGGAGATATACAGCCATTGACATGGACATGCCTTTTAGCCGGGCATGACACAGACAGCCATTTCCCTGGCGGTAGAAAATGCACTACAGTACACAAACAGTTGTACCGTACAGCAAAGCCGATGGATTTCTAGGTGAGCAGATTTGACTCTCTGCAGGTGAATGTGGTGTCTGGCCTGGAATCTAATCCTGAGATTTCTACTGCAATCAAACTTGACATTTAAGTCATACATCAAGAACACACAGTTGTACTGGAGGATTGCCTGTGAGCCCTAACTATCTCAAGAGGAAAAGGATCTACTGTTAAAGCACTCAATATGTATTACTCTGGAGACATTGAACAAATATATTGACAGTACCAGTCAAAAGTGTGGACACACCTACTCATTCAAGGGTTTTTATTTATTTGTTTTACTATTTTATGCATTTTAGAATAGTTTAGGGAACTATGAAATAACACATATGGAATCATGCAGTAACCCCCCAAAAAAAGTGTTAAACAAATTGAAATATATTTTCGATTCTTCACAGTAGTCACCCTTTGCCTTGATGACAGCTTTGCACACTCTTGGCATTCTCCAAAACAGCCTCATGAGGAATGCTTTTTCCAACAGTCTTGAAGGAGTTTCCACATATGCTGACCATTTGTTGGCTGCTTTTCCTTCACTCTGTGGTCCAACTCATGCCAAACCATCTCGATTGGGTTGAGGTGATTGTGGAGGCCAGGTCATCTGATGCAGCACTCCGTCACTATCCTTCTTGGTCAAATAGCCCTTACACAGCCTGGGGATGTGTTTTGGGTCATTGCCCTGTTGAAAAACTAATGACAGTCCAACTAAACAGATGGGATGGAGTATAGCTGTAGAATTCTGTTGTAGCCATGTAGAATTATGTGGTAGCCGCAGCAGAGGTAACTCTGGGTCTTCCTTTCCTGTGGCGGTCCTCATGAGAGCCAGTTTCATAAAAGCACTTGGTTTTTGCGACTACACTTGAAGAAACTTTCAAAGTTCTTGAATTGTTCTGTATTGACTGACCTTCATGTATTAAAGTAATGATGGACTGTCATTTCTCTTTTCTTATTTGAGCTGTTCTTGCCATATGAACTTGGTCTTCTACCAAATAGGGATATCTTCTGTATACCACCCCTACCTTGTCACAACACAACTGATTGGCTCAAATGCATTTAGGAAATACATTCCACAACTTCAATTAACAGGCACACCTGTTAATTGAAATGCATTCCAGGTGACTACCTCATGAAGCTGGTTGAGAGAATGCCAAGAGTGTGCAAAGCTGTCATCAAGGCAAAGGGTGGCTACTTTGAAAAATCTAAATATCTCAAATATATTTAGATTTGTTTAACACTTTTTTGGTTGTTACATGATTACATATATGTTATTTCATAGTTTTGACATCTCCACTACTATTTTGCAATGTAGAAAATAGTTTTTATTTAAAGAAGAAAGATACCCTTCAAACGTTTAACTGGTACTGTGTGTTTTCAGAACCTGTTAAATTTATGTCAAATTTTATATAAGGTTGTTACCAAATGTGATTAATTATTTTAATCTTTTACCAAGAAGTAACAAATAATTCTACTACATATATCAACTTTCCAATTCCAGTCTTAAATAGCAGTGTTGATCATGAACGCCCAAGGGAGTGCATAGTTTGTTTCTGGCCTAGAAAGAAATGCTCTTTGCTAATAATCACATTCTCTTATGGGAATATATTTTCTGTTTTCCCCAGTCTAATGCACTGGTCTTCATTCGCAGCTGTAGTATGTAACATAAGTAGAAGCTATGATGGCCATGTGTACAACAGTCGCCCTTCCATGGAACCACTTAAACTAGAAATTCGACAACTAGAAAAAAATCATTGCATAGAACATTTTAGCAAAGTAAGTCGATGAGAATTTCTCTTTTAAAATAAAATCCTAGTAGTCAAGAGGTGAATGGAACAGGAGACACACGCAATACACACACACACACACACACACACACACACACACACACACACACACACACACACACACACACACACACACACACACACACACACACACACACACACACACACACACACACACACACACACACACACACACACGTGCCGGTCTAACAGCTTGGTCCCCCTGCAACTACAGCACAAGTGAAGCAGGAGTGCCGAAATCATGATGAATCCAATGAGAGAGAGAGAGAGAGTGGTTATGACGGGGAGCAGATTGTGCTGATTCCAGCTCTCTGCCTTGTTCCCATGCACCATTCCTCATGACCGACACTTTAAGCTAAATTAAATGGCCTAATTAATCTTGGCTAATGGTGGGTGACAGCAAATATGCTAGCAAAATTACGACCCTATTAAAAGACTAATATTCAGTCCTATGATTGAAAATGGTAAGGGGCGGTTGTGAGGGGGCTAGTTGGGTGGGGGTAGGAGGGATTATGTGTTTTAGGTAGCCAAGTCAAACTCCAGCCAGGTGTCCTTCCTTCGTCCAATGATTCCCCATCCCCCCACCCTGCACCTCCCCACCTTGTACCCTATTACACCCGTAGGCTTGAACGCTAAATGCCTCTTTGGCGATTAGAGGTTTCGAGATTCGCCCATTTAGGCTGGCTCGTGCGCCCGTCGCTTTCTATTATGAGGTCTCAGAGCCGTTTCACCGCTTCGCTCACGAGCCGCTCATGAATCAGTAAGCAGCCATGAGATCTGTTCCAATCTAAGGCCCGTGCATCTACAGCATTCATAAAAACTAAGCTGCAAGGACAAATACAATCCAGTGGTGAGTTAGGGCCAAGGACACAACAAAGGCAGAACCAGAGACCTGTCTGGTCATTCAGCGCAACTAACTAATAAGTTGTCTGTCGATGATCTGAGGGAGAAGTCTTGTTAGGGTATTAGTGGCATCACTTCATGCCTCAGTAGCCAGATGACGGGTGCCAGGCCGGGGTACCAGAGTGCTGGATGGACAGCTCAGCCCTGCTTAGACCCAGTGTTAGCACAGCTGCATCTGTTTGGCCTTAGTGTTTGCCCACAGTCAATCCACAGAGGCCGCATTTAACCGGCTGCTTTTTTTGCTCCACATGGGTCAGTGGCTGTAAAAAAAGTAATCGATGTAGAGAGGAGCATCCTGACAAGTGGTGTAAAGTACTGAAGTAAAAATACTTTAAAGTACTACTTAAGTAATACCCGCAAAAAACAACTCAACATTTTTATATTTTTCGACAACTTTTACTCCACTACATTCCTGAAGATGATATGTTCCTTTTACTCCATACATTTCTCACTGGCACCCAAAAGTAGTTGTTACATTTTGAATGCTCAGGCAGGACAGCAATATGGTCCAATTCACGTACCTATTCATATAAAGTGTTGTCATACCTAGTGCCTCTGATCTGGAGGACAAATACTGCGTTTGTAAATAATGTCTGACTGTGTCCCTGGCTGTCCGTACATTTTAAAAACAAGAACATCAAGGGCCCTCCCGAGTTGCGCAACGGTCTAAGGCACCGCATTGCAGTGCTAGCTGCGTTACTACAGATCCTGGTTCAATACAGCCGGCTGCGACCGGGAGGCCCCTTGATGTTCTTGTTTTTCAAATATACGGACAGCCAGGGACACACTCAGATATGATGCTAAGCACAATTGGCCCAGCGTCGTCCAGGTTACGGGAGGGGTTGGCCTGGCCGGGATGTCCTTGTCCCATCGCGTTCTAGTGACTCCTGTGGCGGGCCGGGCGCATGCACGCTGACATGGTCGTCAGGTGTACGACGTTTCCTCCGACACATTGGCGCGGCTGGCTTCCGGGTTAAGTGTGCAGTGTGCCAAGACGCAGTACGGCTTAGCAGGGTTGTGTTTTGGAGGACGCAAGGCTCTCAACAGTCACCTCTCCCGAGTCCGTACGGGAGTTGCAGCGATGGGACAAGACTAACTACCAATTGGATAGGATGAAAATTGGGTTACAATTTTTGGTGGGGAACAAATTAAAAACTAAGAAGATTATACCATCTGGTGTGCTTAATATATAGAATTTTACTCAAGTATGAAAATTGAGTACTTTTTCCACCACTGGTCCTGACCAGGTCTCCACTTTCATACCAGATTTAAGAGAGCGATTCCTTCCAAATTCCTATGACTCAATATGACTCTTTAGCATTAAAACTGTTGGGCGCAAATTGGTGTCAGCGATCAGCGTGTCATATCAGTGTTCCACTCTAGCTACGGAAAGGAAGAAAGGCGAGTCATTGACAAGATGGCGAAGAAACGACAACTTTTGCCGTAACAATTGAAGCAAGGAACATCGGTGGCATAACGTTCAGTCTCCAAGCTAAAGATGTGTGGCTTAACCAGTAGAATATGCTTATGATTATTAGATTCCTATTATCGGGTTAGAGGTCTTGCACTGGTAGATGTGTGCTCCTCTTCTTTATTCCTTACACCAAAACAATACCATATCCCACCAGTTGTGAAAGGGGCTGGTTTCAGATGGCATTTCAATGGATGGTTGGGGCGAGGGAGGGGGAGAGAAAAGATGAGAAAGAAGATGAGAAAACTCCAATTCAATCTCGGCGGCGTGAGGGCCCGAGGGAAATACGGTGTTTTGATTCGTCTTTCATCCCTCGCTTTCGCTGCGGTGGAGCGGTAGCACGACGCTTCTGTGGAGGGAGCTGCAGCCTCCGGAACAGGGAAAGGGTGGATGGAGAGAGAGAGAGGGAGGGAGAGGAGAGAAACAGAAAATGCAATCCTATTCTAGGTACAAGAGAATCATTATGTCTCCTAAAACAGAGAAATGAGGATAGGCCTGCCCTTGAAAGGCAGTGGGAGGTGAACAGTCAGGCCAAACGCTGGTAGAGGTTGAGTGATGGGGGTGGGGAAGAGAGGAGGAGTAACTTAGGTCATAAAAAGACGGCATGAAGGGCAGAGGTGCATGAAAATAAGTTCATTTCTGTCCAGTGCAAAAGGCAAAAGTATTCTGTGAAGTCCAACAGGTCTGCAATATACACTTACCATCCATAAAGGAAAAAAGGTCAATGTATATATGTCTATGGTCAGGAGCAAAAAATGTCTGCAACCTGTAACCACAATGCAGAAAATTATTAACAGCC
Source organism: Oncorhynchus keta (assembly GCF_023373465.1). Taxonomy (NCBI): domain Eukaryota; kingdom Metazoa; phylum Chordata; class Actinopteri; order Salmoniformes; family Salmonidae; genus Oncorhynchus; species Oncorhynchus keta. The sequence goes on along the minus strand of NC_068454.1, from coordinate 42,739,909 downwards.
TAATGGGAGCATTGGCAGTGCAATGTTTGTAATTGGTCAAATGAAAGTGTGTTGTCTTTTGATTGAGCTTCTGACAGGGCTTGTGGCTTGTGATTGGTCAATTGGTCTACTGACAGTTTGATTGTTTTTTTTTATTTGTACAGTGACATGAGAGCTCAGGTCAGGGGCTCTCCCTCAGTGAAGCACCACTTCGCAATTCACCCTAAATGGCCAGCTCTTTATTTCGATTGAGCTACGGGGCCACATTTTTACACTCAACATTTGCTGCTGCTACTCTGTTCTTTATTTGACTTTTATCGTTATCTTCCCTGATGCCTAGTCACTTTACCCTGTCTTCGTGTACATATCTACCTCTTTCCGTACATTGATCTGGTACTGGTACTCCCTGTATAGAGCGCCATTCTTGTGTATTTGATTATATTATATCCTCGTGTTACTATTACTTTTAAACTCTGCGTCGTTGGGAAGGGCTCTCAGGCGAGCATTTCACGGTAGAAAGTCCACACCAGTTATGTTCGGCGCATGTGACAAATGAAACTTGATTTGACATAGAACTTAGCTAATGCCACTTTTTAATGGGAATCCATAACCTCTCCCTCCAACTAATCCCCCCCGCCGTAATATCAAAACAACCCAGCCTTTCTGACGAAAGAAAATGTGTGAGCCTCTCAGCCACTGCTTGTTGTCGGTGGAGCTTTTTCTTTAGTTCTCCTTTCATGCTGCCTTTAAAAGCCTGACAACACTGACTTAAGCCCGAGCACTGAAGGAATCCTCACTGACACAAGCTGCATTAAGAGCACACTTAAATACAGAAAAGCCCCTTCTCTGCCATCGATTTTCCAATCCCCAATGGTCAGACATGTCGGTGTGACCGCCCACAGCGTGTAGGAGACGCGAGACGAGCAAGGAATTAGGCCTGCTTGGCAGCTCTGCGTCTGTTGTAAACACTCAGACACAGAAAGAAACGCGCAAACAAACACGCTGCACACTAGTGGAACTGAATATATCGACTGCACACCCGGACAGGCAAACAAAACGGACTATTTCAGGACCGTAGACAGGGAAACGCCAACACAGACTGCTCCATTCAAATATACCACGACCACATGAGCAAACCAGTAGAAGACACTGTTCGATCCAAATCTCTATCCAGAAGTTTCCGGAATTTGGGAAAACAGCTTTCTTCCCCCAAGAAATACATCCACATGTGTATTCTAACAGCACACTAAGGGTCATCTTACACCAAAAACTGAGAGTCAGAGAGAAAAGAGTATCAATATGAATTTTGTTATTTGATGGTTTTATGTGAGATTGCCTTTCACAGGTCCCATGGAGCGACTGGTCAGGAGAGAGAGCAGGTTATAATGGGAGCAAGTCAAGGTAGAATATATGTCGCAGGTACTCACACACACACGACACACAAACCTCTCAAAACACTTGGGGTTTGTCTTGTTAACACCACACACACTCTCTCTCTAAGTTTGACAAAACACAGTCCTCACTACAGCACATGGAGCAGATTAGCTCTGGAGTGAAGTCTGGGTCAAAAGCAAAATACTTGAAATAATTTTGAAAACCTCTGGAGACACACAGACAGAATTAATTTCTTAAAATGAACCAACAGTTAAAATAAATGAATGACACTGTTCTAAAGCACATCCTTCCTTCAGGTCTGGCACTAAGACCACTCTCAACCAACTCTTTAAGGCCATAAGCAAAGATGAAAATGCTCACCCAGAAGCGGCGCTCCTAGTAGCCGGGGACTTTTATGCAGGAAAATTTAAATAAGTTTTACCACATTTTTACCAGCATGTCACAAGTGCAACCAGGGGGGAAAAAAATCCTAGACCACCTTCACTGCACGCACAGAGATGCATACAAAACTCTCCCCCGCCCTCCATTTGGCAAATCTGACCATAATTCTATCCTCCTGATTCCTGCTTACAAGCAAATACTAAAGCAGGAAGTAACACTGACTCGCTCAATATGGAAGTGGTCAGATGACCTGGATGCAACACTACAGGACTGTTTTGCTAGCACAGACTGGAATATGTTCCGGTATTCTTCCAATGGCATTGAGGAACACACCACCACACCTTATTGATGCACTTCATCAATAAGTCCATCAATGACATTGTCCCCACATACGTTCATATCCCAACCAGAAGCCATGGATTACAGGCAACATCCGCATCGAGCTAAAGGCTAGAGCTGCCTCTGTCAAGGAGCGGGAGACTAATCCGGACGCTTATAAGAAATCCCGCTATGCCCGCAGACGAACCATCAAACAAGCAAAGCGTCAATAAAGGATTAAGATTGAATCCTACTACACCGGCTCCGACGCTCTTCGGATGTGGCAGGGCTTGAAAACAATTACGGACTACAAAGGGAAGCCCAGACACGAGCTGCCCAGTGACACGAGCCTACCAGATGAGATAAATGCCTTTTATGCTCGCTTCGAGGCAAGCAACACTGAAGCATGCACGAGAGCACCAGCTGTTCTGGATGACTGTGTGATAACGCTCTCGGTAGCCGATGTGATCAAAACCTGTTAAACAGGTCAACATTCACAAAGCCGCTGTGCCAGTCAGATTACTAGGTCGGGTACTCAAAGCATGGGCAGACAAACTGGCAAGTGTCTTCACTGACATTTTCAACCCCTCCCTGACCAAGTCTGTAATACCTACATGTTTCAAGCAGACCACCATAGTCCCTGTGCCCAAGGAAGCGAATGTAACCTGCCTAAATGATTACCTCCCCTTCACTCAAATCAGTACCCATGAAGTGCTTTAAAAGGCTGGTCATTGCTCACATAAACAGCGTCTTCCCGGACATCCTAGGCCCATTCCAATTCGCATACCACCCCAACAGATCCACAGATGGCCACGCAGTCGTGGGTGAACAGGGAGTACAGGAGAGGGCTCAGAACGCACTCTTGTGGGGCCCCAGTGTTGAGGATCAGCGGGGTGGAGATGTTGTTGCCTACCCTCACCACCTTGGGGCGGCCCGTCAGGAACCCAGTTGCACAGGCCGTGTCAGTGGCACTGTATTTTCCTCAAAGCGGGCAAAAAAGTTATTTAGTCTGCCTGGGAGCAAGACATCCTAGTCCATGACGGGGCTGGTTTTCTTTTTGTATTCAGTGATTGACTGTAGACCCTGCCACATACCTCGTGTCTGAGCCGTTGAATTGAGACTCTACTTTGTCTCTATACTGACGCTTAGCTTGTTTGATTGCCTTGCGGAGGGAATAGCTGCACTGTTTGTATTCGGTCATGTTTCCGGTCACCCTGCCCTGATTAAAAGCAGTGGTTCGCGCTTTCAATTTCACGCGAATGCTGCCATCAATCCACGGTTTGGGAATGTTTTAATCGTTGCTATGGGAACGACATATTCAACGCACGTTCTAATGAACTCGCACAGCGAATCAGCGTATTCGTCAATGTTGTTGTCTGACGCAATACGAAACATATCCCAGTCCACGTGATGGAAGCAGTCTTGGAGTGTGGAATCAGATTGGTCGGACCAGAGTAGAACAGACCGCAGCGTGGGAGCTTCTTGTTTTAGTTTCTGTCTGTAGGCAGGGATCAACAAAATGGAGTCGTGGTCAGCTTTTCCGAAAGGAGGGCGGGGCAGGGCCTTATATGCGTCACGGAAGTTAGAATAGCAGTGATCCAAGGTTGCGCAATCGATATGCTGATACAATTTAGGGAGTCTTGTTTTCAGATTAGCCTTGTTAAAATCCCCAGCTACAATGAATGCAGCCTCAGGATGTATGGATTCCAGTTTGCAAAGAGTCAAATAAAGTTTGTTCAGAGCCATCGATGTGTCTGCTTGGGGGGGAATATATATGGCTGTGATTATAATCAAAGAGAATTCCCTTGGTAGATAATGCGGTCGACATTTGATTGTGAGGAATTCTAAAATCAGGTGAACAGAAGGACTTGAGTTCCTGTGTGCTTTTGTGACCACACCACGTCTCGTTAGCCATAAGGCATACGCCCCCGCCCCTCTTCTTACCAGAAAGATGTTTGTTTCTGTCGGCGCGATGCGTGGAGAAACCAGCTGGCTGCACCGACTCCGAAAGCGTCTCTCCAGTGAGCCATGTTTCCGTGAAGCAAAGAACGTTACAGTCTCTGATGTCCCTCTGGAATGCTACCCTTGCTCGGATTTCATCGACCTTGTTGACAAGAGACTGGACATTGGTGAGAAGTATACTGGGGAGTGGTCCTTCTGTAGCTCAGTTGGTAGAGCATGGCGCTTGTAACACCAGGGTAGTGGGTTCGATTCCCGGGACCACCCATACGTAGAATGTATGCACACATGACTGTAAGTCGCTTTGGATAAAAGCGTCTGCTAAATGGCATATATTAATATTAATATATTAATATTATTAATATTTAATATTATGTGCCCGTCTCCGGAGTCTGACCAGAAGACCGCTACGTTTCCCTCTTTTACGAAGTCGTTTTTTTGGGTCGCCGGCTGGGATCCATTCCGTTGTCCTGGGTGAAAGGCAGAACACAGGATCTGCTTCGCGAAAGTCAAATTCTTGGTCGTACTGATGGTGAATTGACTCTGCTCTTATATTCAGTAGTTCTTCTCGACTGTATGTAATGAAACCTAAGATGACCTGGGGTACTAATGTAAGAAATAACACGTAAAAAAAAAAAAACTGCATCGTTTCCTAAGAACGCGAAGCTGGGGTCCCTCAGGGGTGAGTAATTAGTCCCCTCCTGTATTCCCTGTTCACCCACGACTGCGTGGCCAGACAACTCCAACACCATCATTAAGTTTGCTGATGACACAACAGTGGTAGACCTGATCACTGACAACGTTGAGAGCCTATAGGGAGGAGGTCAGAGAACTGGCAGTGTGGTGTCAGGATAACAACCTCTCCCTCAATGTGAGCAAGACAAAGGAGCTGATCGTGGACTACAGGGAAAAAGGCGGGCCGAACAGGCCCCCTATTAACATTGACGGGGCTGTAGTGGAGTGGGTTGAGTGTTTCAAGTTCCCTGGTGTCCACATCACCAATGAACTATCATGGTCCAAACATACCAAGACAGTCATGAAGAGGGCAAAACAAAACCTTTTTCCCCCTCAGGAGACTGAAAAGATTTGGCATGGGTCCTCAGATCCTCAATAGGTTCTACAGCTGCACCATCGAGAGCATCCTGACCGGTTGCATCAATGCCTGGTATGGTAATTGCTCGGCATCTGAGCGTAATATGGTACAGAGGGTAGTGCGAACGGCCCAGTACATCACTGGGGCCAAGCTTCCTGGCATCCAATATCTATATAATAGGCGGTGTCAGAGGAAAGCCCATAGAATTGTCAGAGACTCCAGTCACCCAAGTTATAGACTGTTTTCTCTGCTACTGCACGGCAAACCGACCCGGAGCGCCAAGTCTTGGACCAAAAGGCTCCTCAACAGCTTTTACCCCCAAGCCATTAGACTGCTGAACAATTCATAAAACTCGGCACCGGACGATTTACATTGACCCCCCCTCTCCCTTTTGTACACTGCTTCTACTCGCTGTTTGTTTGTTACCTATGCATTGTCACTTCATCCACACCTACATGTACAGATTACCTCAACTAGCCTGTACCCCTGCACACTGACTTTGTACCGGTGCCCCCTGTATATAGCCTCATTATTCTTATGGTGTTACTTTTTATTTTAGTCTACTTGGTAATAAGTCATTTCTTCTTCTTGAACTGCACTGTTGGTTAAGGGCTTGTAAGTATTCATTTCACATTAAAGTCTAAACTTGTTGTATTCGGCACATGTGGCAAATAAAGTTTGATTTGATCACGGACTTGTGCTATTTGATAGGCAACGGCAGTTTTTCTAGGTTCTATCCAATATCTTTTTGTCAATCAAACCATGGAAGATCAGTGATTTACTTTAAGATTGGAGGGAATTGTAAAATAATTAGAAAGTGAACCAGTCAGAGATTTTGTAATGTTTCAAGCCAATCGCTCTTCCTCGCTGTCCAGTTTCTATCTCGGTCCAGTTGCCCAGGGTGGTGACCAGCTAATGCACCATAATGGGGTACACGTGTGGGGCCACCGGGGGCCTAATGAACTGGGGTTCTCATGGAGGGGGGGGGGGCTGCCGGATTGAAACTGATGGGCCGGGGTATGGGGGAGAGGAGCGTGGCCGCCTAACATCGCCACTATCGTGCCCCCTTCACACACACACACAACCTCACGCTCACAGCTCAACCGTATCCCCCACGCAAACCTCCATCTCGGACTCCATTATTCAATTTGGTTTGACTAATGACCAATACCCTGTTTGAATTAGCCTGCCAACACCAATTTGACTTCAATAAGAGCAGATCTCCCAATGCGTTTAGGAGACCCTGCTACAAACTGCAGGTGCCAGCTGGACATTCGGACCTGACCTCGGTGTTCCATAGAGCAGGAAGGAGTTGCTCTCATCCTTCTCAGTGATGTAAAGCTTTAAAAGAGGGTGACAATACAACACTAACCCTGCATTTTCAATTTTGCAAAACGAGACAATAAGAGATGAATAGAACACTTGATGCATGGGATAGAATTAGTACTGCATGACACCCCCATAGGATGGTGAGTAATCTGGCAAAACCAACATGGTTGAAATGTTGTCAGGTACCTCGCTCAAAAGGGGAGTAATGTAGTATCCATCATTTCACCATATTAGTCCACTGTTTATCTCTTCAAGACCACACACCTGCGCTTCTGCCGATTCAATGAAAATCTAAAAAATATATCTTTCACCCTCTCTCTCATTCGCTCTCCCTCCCTCTTCAAGGGCGCTGGGTGGCTGCCGCCATCCTCCATTTCCCCTTTTCAGAGGGAGCTGTAAAACCTGTGACAGCTATGATTTATGATATACGCACTGTGCCTGTGGGGCAGATGTGTGTGTGTGTGTGTGTGTGTGTGTGTGGCTAAGGAGAGGGGCTAAGTTATGAGTTCTTCTGAGCTCTCCACGGGCTATCGCCAGATGTATCGGTGCTCACTGTTCAGTCACAAAAGTCACACACAGGAGAGAGCGCAAGCGAGTGTGTTTGTCTGTCTAGGAGTGCGAATTGGGCTGTATGACCTGAAGCAAGAATAAAAACATTGTGAAAAAGTAAGTTTACAAAGATGAAATAAGGCATGCACTGACAGCTATTTAGAGACACGGGGCCAGCTGCTGAGTGTGTGTGCGTGCGTATGACACGAGTGTGTATGAATGTGTGCACGAGTGTGTGTACGAGTGTGTGCATGGCCTCATTCTCTCAAATCATATTTTGAAGTGCTGCAGGCTGACCAGACAAAAACTGCTGGTATCAGCATAGTCTCCCTCCCCCCAACTATCTATTTCCATTGCTCTCTATCTATTTCTCCCTCTCCCTTCCCATTTTCCTTGCCTCAATGCTCCTGCTGTGCACTGTATTTCATATTCAAGGCCAGGTCAGGTGATCCAGTATCCTCACGTGCGTGCCACTGCGTAAATCTACAATGAACAAAAGTATCACGCAACATGCAACAATTTCAAAGTTACAGTTCATACAAGGAAATCAGTCAATTGAAATAAATTCACTAGGCCCTAATCTATGGATTTCACATGACTGGGAATACAATACAGATATGCATCAGTAGGTCACAGATACCTTAAAAAAATGGTAGGGTCATGGATCAGAAAACCAGTCAGTATCTGTTGTGACCACCATTTGCCTCATGCAGCAATCTCCTTTGCACAGAGTTGATCAGGCTGTTGATTGTAGGCTGGAAATGGGAATGTTGTCCCACTCCTCTTCAATGGCTGTGCAAAGTTGCTGGATATTGGCGGAAACCGGAACACACTGTCTTACACGTTGATCCAGAGCATCCCAAACGTGGTCAATGGGTGCCATCTGCCTGGTACAGTTGAAACCGGGATTAATCCGTGAAGAGCACACTCCACCAGCATGCTCTTCACGGATGAAGGCGAGTATTTGCCCGCTGAAGTCGGTTACACGATGACAAACTGCAGTCAGGTCAAGACCTTTGTGAGGATGAAGAGCATGCAATGAGCTTGCCTGAGACGGTTAATTACAATTTGTGCAGACATTTTTCGGTTGAAATAACACATATGGAATCATGTGGTAACCAAAAAGTGTGAAACAGATCAAAATATATTTTATATTTGAGATTCTTCAAACAGCCACCCTTTGCCTTAATGATAGCTTGCAAACTCTTGGCATTCTCTCAACCAGATATATGAGGTAGTCACCTGGAAAGCATTTCAATTAACAGGTGTGCCTCCTTAAAAGTTCATTTGTGGAATTATTTTCCTTCTTAATGTGGTTGGAGCCAATCAGTTGTGTTGTGACAAGGTGCGGGGGGTATACATAAGATGGTCTTTCACTAAATAGGACTAAGTCCATATTATGGCAAGAACAGCTCAAATAAGCAAAGAGAAATGACAGTACATCATTACTTTAAGACATGAAGATCAGTCAATACGGAACATTTCAAGAACTTTGAATGTTTCTTCAAGTGCAGTCGCAAAAACCTTCAAATGCAATAATGAAACTGGCTCTCATGAGGACCGCCACAGGAATGGAAGACCCAGTTACCTCTGCTGCAGAGGATAAGTTTATTAGTTAGCAGCCTCAGAAATTGCAGCCCAAATAAATGCTTCACAGAGTTCAAGTAACAGACACATCTCAACATCAGCTGTTCAGAGGAGACTGCATGAATCAGGCCTTCATGGTTGAATTGCTGCAAAGAAACCAATACTAAAGAACACCAGAAGAGACTTGCTTGGGCCAAGAAACACGAGCAATGGACATTAGACCGGTGGACATCTCTCCAAATTAGTTTTTTGTGGTTCAAACCGCCGTGACTTTGTTTAGATGTAGAGTGGGTGAACGTATGATCTCCAAATGTGAGGTTCGCACCGTGAAGAATTGGGGTGGTGGTGCTTTGCTGGTGACCCTGTTGGTGATTTATTTAGAATTCAAGGCACACTTAACCAGCATGGTTACCACAGCATTCTGCAGCGATATGCCATCCCATCTGGTTTGCGCTTAGTGGGACGATCATTTGAAATTTCAACAAGACAATGGCCCAACACACATCCCCAGGCTATGTAAGGCCTAGTTGACCAAGAAGGAGAGGGATGGCGTGCTGCATCAGATGACCTGTCCTCCACAATCACCCAACCTCAACCCAATTGAGATGGCTTGGGATGAGTAGAGCTGCAGACTGAAGGAAAAGCAGCCAACAAGTGCTCAGCATATGTGGGAACTCCTTGAAGACTCCTTGAGAATGCCAAGAGTGTGGTCAAAGCTGTCATTAAGGCAAAGGGTGGTTTCTTTGAAGAATCTAAAATATATTTTGATTTGTTTAAAACTTTTGGGGGTTACTACATGATTCCATGTGTTATCTCATAGGTTTGATGCCTTCACTATTATTCTACAATGTAGAAAAAAGTAAAAATAAAGAAAAACCCTTGAATGACTCGGTGTGTCCAAACTTTTGAGTGGTACTGTATGTCCATTTGCAAGAGAATCTATGCATTTGAGTGTGTGTGTGTGTGTGCCTGTACTTTCTATTTGCACGGTTTGGGTGCGTGAGCATGTGTGAGAGAGGGGCTAAACTCTTGCCTCGGGTTATTACCAGGTTCTGAGGTAATGTTGACGGACAATTGGGAGCAGTGAGGGTCTGAAAGGTCAGACAGGAGAGAGGGAACAAGAGGGTGGGAGAGAGAGAAAGTCTGCAGTATGGTGAGGGGAAGTGGAGGAGTGATGGGTGAAGGGTTTAGAGGGAGGGAGAGAGAGAAGGAGAAAAATGAAGGTGGGAACCTACGGAGGGAACAGAGAGAGACAGAACAGTTGTTGAGATGAGACAAGTGAGGGAGAAGGAATGACGGGAGCAAGTTAGAAATGTTACAGAGGGAGGCAGCCAGACAAGTTAAGAGTACAGTTGCACTTTGGTGCTTGTCCTCAAATTGGCACTAGTTGTTGTTAGCGCGCATATAGGAATGAATGCAACACATTAGCCATAGCTTCATTAGCCCTAGCAGCCATACATTGCTTGACAAGGAGTTATTAAACCCGCCACACATATAAGCGCCTCGGGATGTGATGAATCTAACATTTGTCTTAACATTTAAAACATTATTTTTTAAATTGTTTAAATGATAAGAAAAAAAAATCATAAAATTACATGAATTGACAATTCAGATATGGTCCTGGGTATGACCACTAGGGGACAATGCAGTTTAATCTACCGCAATCCTGGAGACCTACCAGAAGGCGCTCGCTCATCTTACTGCGTCTCCCACCCCCTCAGCAACGAAGGTAGTTTTGCTCTGTGCCTCTATGCTATCAGTACATGATGCCATGACATTATGTTCATAGATGTCTAACATTCCGTCGACGCCACCGTATGGTGTTTGAGAGCTCGCGCTCTGTACCTGCAGAGTAACCGTCCGGCCGGTCACCGTTTTGGACGTGGCATCTTGTGGTCTGGTTCTAGATATGCCATTAAGGCAATGAAGCCAACAGTCTCTACCATTGACAATGGCTGCATCTCAACTGCCATCACTTGTGTAACTTGCGTTGTCAAATAAAATAACATTTTATTGGTCACATACACATGGTGATTCTCTCCCTCCGTCCCTTATCGCACTGATGCCCGCAACAGGTTGGGTCTCACGCGGTGCCTCCCGTTCAGCATTCCACTTGCACTGCCGCTACAGTTAAATTCCACCTCGCAAAATGTGCATTTCAACACCACCTCATTTAACTTCGAAGTATTGCCATACAGGACTTCAATGGTGTTGCTTCCCTCTATCACTCTGCCATTTTCCCAACTGTTAACCACGATGACGTGAGGAGTGATTTATATCCGTGGCAAATCATTTGAAAAAGGTGCATATCTCCACCTACTAACGTTACAGCATTGTTGCGTCAGGTATTTATTTAATTCGATTTTGTTTTCCTTTATGATGATCGGGACCTGCTAGTGCTAGTTTTGTGATAAAATTAAAATCACAGTGCAGTTATGAGACAGAAAAAAAAAGTTATTTGTTTAAGGATTTTTTTTAGAGCACAAATCCATTGGAAATGAGGCATACTGTAGGTAGCAGCGTTGACTTAAGGGCCGTCCAACCCTCCTCAGTCCCAGACACTGCATCCTCCCTGGCTGAACACACAAAAGCATCGTTCTGCTACAGTGGCTTCCCCATCCATCACTCGCCGAGACAGCCATTTAGTCAAATGTTAAATCGAGGCTAATTACACACTGTTCACTCGGAGACGCCGCGACCCAGCTCGTTTCTTATCATGACAAGAGTGCCGTTTTGCATTGTGGGGGCCCCAACAACTAAATTACGACCTACCAGAATAAGGCAGTCATCGACTTGGTGTCGTCTTAATCAAGCACTTTGGCGTTAGTTTTTCAGTGATTAATGCGACGATGTCTCTTTTCTGACGGTTGTTGTTGGAAGCCGTTTGATGTTGTCTGCCGAGGCTAGAGCAGACTTTTTCTGCAGCAGCCAATTTGTTAATGCTTTTGTGGGGTGGCTGTATCGAGGTAGTTGCTGTCATTAGTGATTTCCAGTCGGAAAATTATACACTTTCCTGAATGCCTTTTAATTCTAATCTGCTGTCAATGGGCGCAGAGTGCCTTGGAAATCTGCAACCCTGTTAATCTAGCATGTAAGCACTTTGGATATAAAGTGTGTTTGCTTAGGTCAATTCTAATGTCTTAATAGCATTTCTAAAGCATTGGATTTCTCTGACAGCTAACCTCATAGCGAGTCGCTCTTGGAATGTGTGAGGTGTTGTAAGAGAACTCCTAGAGAAAAGGCTGAACAGTTTCTGGCTAACAGAACTGACTGAAACAGCCCCTCTTCCTCCTAAGCAATGGATCCACTGAGTGAAGACAGGACGTATCTCACACAGTCTCCAAAAGCTTAATTCTAGACATTCTGCTTGCTTCGCACAAAACCTTGGGTCCCGTTTTCCATATTACAAATATGGCCCATTGGAGAGACATTGCCTTATGAGTGTCCTCCTCGCCACAATGTATTGTGGGGGCGATACATTGAAGCTTCTTCTGTTGGAAAACATGCTGTAAGCATATAGTATCCTGAGACTCAATGCAAAGTAGCCATGTGCGTTGCATTGGATCATACCGTTCACACTTCTGGTACAGAGTCAATGATATTGGAGCACAGCAATCAGCCAAAAATATGAGAAAAGGGTACTGTGGATGTTTTCAATACAGCAACTTTACTTGTGTTTGGGAAATGTGAACGAACCTCCCAGGAGAGCGCAAACACCCGTCTGTTGCCTGAACTACAATGCTATAAACCTCTGACAGAGCTAGCATTAGCCACTAACTGACAGGCTAGCTGGTCTGACAGACAGAGGCTGGGAACATCCCAGCCCAGCCCAGCCCGTGCCATCAGTTTGTGTTAGTCTCGCTGGCGATTAGCGGCGACACTAACACAACGAGCTAACACACTCTGGGGACTCATCAGGGCTTCTGCTTGCTGAGGGAATTACTGCTGCTGTAGCTCGGACAGGTTGGCGGAATAACATGACCTAAACTTAACGATTAAGTTATTCTTCCCCCAGGTTCGTGCAAAGTGGTGCCGTCATTTCCACGGCGACAGCGAGCGGAGACTGACGGCCCGGCGATGCTGACAGACAAAAGCCTGTCGTACGTTTTTGGGGTGTGAGAGAGTCACGCGGCTAAAAACGCAACTTCAGCTGCGGGCGGATTTATACGGATGAAGGGGCTTGGGATTGACGGTTCGCGGTGGGGGGAGCTGGGGAATTTATCAAAGCAAATGGCTGACACGTCACCAATGCCGCCACAGAGGGAGCACCTCAATAATTACTACTTCCCATGTTGGGCTAATCCCCAGAGCACTGGAGCAAAACAGGAGGAAGAAGCTTAAGAGTTTCAGAGGAGCCCGTCAGATCAATTACAGAGACAGTCTCTCCCTCGCTCGCTCACAGAGAGGTCTGTCTCGCTCACAGAGAGGTCTGTCTCGCTCACAGAGAGGTCTGTCTCGCTCACAGAGAGGTCTCAGAACCAGATCTCATACACTTAATAGAAACAAGCACTGTAAAACACTAAAGATGCTTCAAAACTAACCTGTCACAGAACTCACACTAAGACATTCAGAGACGCAAACCTCGTGCAGTGCCAAAATCAGTGACATATGGGTTCAATTTCTACACCCCGAACAGTACTCAATATTTACATCATACTCCCTCACACAGACAAGTCGATGGTAGATTACATTTTCACCATCTTACCAAGTGACATGTATCATTTAAATGAACAGGTTGCGTATTTCAACGACTTTACTTCCCTATATTGAATCATTGTACTAGAAGTAACCACTTCTAGACCAAGATAAACTACCACAGAATCTTTCAAAGCAGAACAAAACAGCCGGTGCGAGAAACACACACACACAAGCAAACAGCTCACATCACACACACCACGGGTAGGCGAATCGGAGGGAGTACCTTTACGCTCGCAGCGTTTCTTGCGCCTCCTCTTGAACTTCCGGCGGATGAGGCAGTAGTAGGAGCCCAGGGTCTGGGGCCCAGTGCTGAACAGGGCCATGCTGTCCGCCACCGGCTAACACACTGCTCTGCTGTCCCGGAGACACTCACTACTGGCACTCAAGACACTAGCTAGCGCTTACTCTTAACACACACAGCCATGTGGTGGAACACTCACAACTCTCCCTCTCTCGGACTCCTTTTCTCTCTTGGTTTCTGTCTCCCTCTACCTAGTTGGAGGGGGAGCATATAGTGTGTGTGTGTGTGTGTCAAGGGAAGTGGCATACCCTCAAAGGAGAGGCTGTTCCTCAGATAACTGTAGAACGTCACATGGATTTGGTTCTATATTTCTCTCTCTCTCGGTCTTTCATTATCCACTTCTCCCTCTCCTCCAGCACAGAAGGCAGCTTGCTCCCACCAGCTCAGTGCTTCTATAGCATCTCACTGAAACGTCACACTGGCCCTCAGCCTATCACAGACTGCCTCTGGCTCATCGCCTGGCCTCCACCTGTTCACACACACAATCAGACAAAACACACACACACACTAACACACACACATACAGCCACATACAGTGCCTTGTAAAAGTATTCAGACCCCTTGGATTTCTTCACCTGTTATTGTGTTAACAAAGTGGGATTCAAATCCATTTTTATGTCAACAATCTGAAGATTGTGTCATTTTTTTATTTCAAATGAACTAACTAAAATAGTCATTGCATAAGTATTCAGCTCCCTGGGTCAGTACATGTCAGAAACACCTTTGGCATCAAATACAGCCGTGTCATCTTCGGTACGTCTATAAGAGCTTTGTACACCAAGATTGTGCATTATTTGTCCATTATTCTTTTCAAAATTATTCAAGCTCTGCCAAGATGCTGTTTTTCAAGTCATATCATAGATTTTCAAGCCGATTTAAGTCAAAACTGTAACGTGTCCAATCAGGAATGTTTACGGTCTTCTTGGTAAGCAACTCCAGTGAAGATTTGGCCTTGTGTTGCAGGTGATTGTCCTGCTGAAAGGTACATTCTTCTCCCAGTCTCTGGTGTAAAGCAGACAGAAGCAGGTTTTCCTCTAGGATTTAGCCTGTGCTTCGCTCCATCCCATTTATTTTTATCCTTTAAAAACTCCTCAATATTTGCCAATGGCAAGCATACCCATACCATGATGCAGCCACCACCATGCTTGAAAAAAAGTGTATTCCTTTGCTGTGTTTTTTTCCCTCCAGTATTACTTTAGTACCTTGTTCCATACAAGATACATGTTTTGGAATATTTTCATTCTGTATATTTGTACTCTCCTTTTCACTCTGTCATTTAGGTCATTATTGTGTAAGTCACTACAATGTTGTTGATCCATCATCCTCAGTTTTCTCCAATCCCAAAAAGGCTACAGAGTTCAATGGTTATCGCCACCAATTGCCTCTTGGTCTGGGAGGTTTAATAAATAATCCACAGCATACATGTTAACTTGACCATGTTTAAAGAGACATTCAATGTCTGATTTGTTATTATTGTTACTCATCTACCGGTCACTCCCCTTCTTTATGAGGCTTTCCAAAAGCTCCCTGGTCTTTGTAGTTGCATCTGTGCTTGCAAATCAAATCAAATCAAAGTTTATTTGTCACATACACATGGTTAGCAGATGTTAATGCGAGTGTAGCGAAATGCTTGTGCTTCTAGTTCCGACAATGCAGTGATAACCAACAAGTAATCTAACTAACAATTCCAAAACTACTGTCTTATACACAGTGTAAGGGGATAAAGAATATGTACATAAGGATATATGAATGAGTGATGGTACAGGGCAGCATACAGTAGATGGTATCGAGTACGGTATATACATATGAGATGAGTATGTAGACAAAGTAAACAAAGTGGCATAGTTAAAGTGGCTAGTGATACATGTATTACATAAGGATGCAGTCGATGATATAGAGTACAGTATATACGTATGCATATGAGATGAATAATGTAGGGTAAGTAACATTATATAAGGTAGCATTGTTTAAAGTGGCTAGTGATATATTTACATAATTTCCCATCAATTCCCATTATTAAAGTGGCTGGAGTTGGGTCAGTGTCAATGACAGTGTGTTGGCAGCAGCCACTCAATGTTAGTGGTGGCTGTTTAACAGTCTGATGGCCTTGAGATAGAAGCTGTTTTTCAGTCTCTCGGTCCCAGCTTTGATGCACCTGTACTGACCTCGCCTTCTGGATGATAGCGGGGTGAACAAGCAGTGGCTCGGGTGGTTGATGTCCTTGATGATCTTTATGGCCTTCCTGTAACATCGGGTGGTGTAGGTGTCCTGGAGGGCAGGTAGTTTGCCCCCGGTGATGCGTTGTGCAGACCTCACTACCCTCTGGAGAGCCTTACGGTTGAGGGCGGAGCAGTTGCCGTACCAGGCGGTGATACAGCCCGCCAGGATGCTCTCGATTGTGCATCTGTAGAAGTTTGTAAGTGCTTTTGGTGACAAGCCAAATTTCTTCAGCCTCCTGAGGTTGAAGAGGCGCTGCTGCGCCTTCTTCACGACGCTGTCAGTGTGAGTGGACCAATTCAGTTTGTCTGTGATGTGTATGCCGAGGAACTTAAAACTTGCTACCCTCTCCACTACTGTTCCATCGATGTGGATAGGGGGGTGTTCCCTCTGCTGTTTCCTGAAGTCCACAATCATCTCCTTAGTTTTGTTGACGTTGAGTGTGAGGTTATTTTCCTGACACCACACTCCGAGGGCCCTCACCTCCTCCCTGTAGGCCATCTCATCGTTGTTGGTAATCAAGCCTACCACTGTTGTGTCGTCCGCAAACTTGATGATTGAGTTGGAGGCGTGCGTGGCCACGCAGTCGTGGGTGAACAGGGAGTACAGGAGAGGGCTCAGAACGCACCCTTCTGGGGCCCCCGTGTTGAGGATCAGCGGGGAGGAGATGTTGTTGCCTACCCTCACCACCTGGGGGCGGCCCGTCAGGAAGTCCAGTACCCAGTTGCACAGGGCGGGGTCGAGACCCAGGGTCTCGAGCTTGATGACGAGCTTGGAGGATACTATGGTGTTGAATGCCGAGCTGTAGTCGATGAACAGCATTCTCACATAGGTATTCCTCTTGTCCAGGTGGGTTAGGGCAGTGTGCAGTGTGGTTGAGATTGCATCGTCTGTGGACCTATTTGGGCGGTAAGCAAATTGGAGTGGGTCTAGGGTGTCAGGTAGGGTGGAGGTGATATGGTCCTTGACTAGTCTCTCAAAGCACTTCATGATGACGGAAGTGAGTGCTACGGGGCGGTAGTCGTTTAGCTCAGTTACCTTGCAATACTTGAATCTTCGTAAAACAGATGTTATATGTATGGGGGACAGAGGAAGGGTTAGTTATTAAAAAACCATGTCAACACCTATTATTTCACACAGAGGGAGTCCATGTAACTTATGTGATTTGTTTAAGCCACATTTTACTCCTGAACTAATTTAGGCTTGCCTAAACAAAGGGGCTGAATACTTATGCAGTGACTATATTTTAGTTAACTTTTTTCTTAGATTTTGACAGAAGATTTTGTGTAGACTGCAGAGTTTCAGCATCACTCCGTTACCTGCGGAATTACCAAACTTCAAGTGCTTTCATCCCTCAATACACAAACTCATACACTACAACAGTCCAGCTAAAGGTACTGCAATGTCCTGCAATGTTTAACATAAGGTGAAATCCCAGAAGGAGTACACCATTCACTAATAGGTTCAGGCATGGGAACAAAAGAGCTGAAGAATTCAGTGTGAACGTCACAATACCACAGCACAGTACTCTACCTCCCTCTAGTGGGCATATTCTGTCATTACTCTATCATTCCAGTGACAGCAAAGGCAATGTCAATGATGCAGAAACCACCATAACACTGCACAGCAAACACACAAACAGGCTTTACCATACGAAACCCTTTGCACATAAATATGATTTTAGCCATCTGTGTCAGCCATACTAACGGATATGAAACCGAAAGACAACAACAGTGCCTTTACATTTACATTTACATTTAAGTCATTTAGCAGACGCTCTTATCCAGAGCGACTTACAAATTGGTGCATTCACCTTATGACATCCAGTGGAACAGCCACTTTACAATAGTGCATCTAAATATTTTAAGGGGGGGTGAGAAGGATTACTTTATCCTATCCTAGGTATTCCTTAAAGAGGTACCTTTACCTTGGTGAACACTGCCCCTCTGTGGAGTGGAATAGAACAGCACTTCATATGAACCACAGTGCAGCACAGGACACCAAAGGCTTTATGGTGCAGTATAGAACAGGACATTCTTATTTTAAAAAATATTTTAATTTACCTCGTGGTATCCAATTGGTAGTTACAGTCTTGTCTCATCGCTGCAACTCCCGTATGGACTCGGGAGAGGTGAATGTTGAGAGTTGTGCATCCTCCGAAATACAACCCAACCAAGCCGCACTGCTTCTTGACACAATGCCCACATAACCCGGAAGCCAGCCGCACCAATGTGTCGGAGGAAACACAATATACCTGGCGACCGTGTCAGCGTCCACTGCGCCCGGGCCGCCACAGGAGTCGCTAGTGCACGATGGGACAAGGACATCTCCTGCCGGCCAAACCCTCCCCTAACTCAGATGACGCTGGGCCAATTGTGCGCTGCCCCATGGGTCTCCCGGTCGCGGCCGGCTGCGACAGAGCCTGGACTCGAACCCAGAATCTCTAAGAAGGACTACTGATTTTCTGTCATAGTTATGAGTATTCCTAATCGTGTGACATGCCAGTGAGGGAAGGTGTCATAGTGGAGAATATATATATATATATATATATATATATAGACGATTAGTTAGTTACACACCTGTTTTCCCTTTGTTGTCCGTTGTGTAGTATTGGCGCACTCTGTGGCTCTTCTTCAGTGGCCTGGAAGAGAAAGGAGAGCACTGGTCAGCTAACAGCTATAGTCTCTGTCATCACAAACAGGAACAACACACACAGGCAGAACAAAAAAAGGAGAGGAAGAGTTACTAGGATAATGGTAGAATGAAGGTGCTCATTGGTAAATGGGTAATTGGTGTTCGTATAATTTAAATCTCTATGTATACACTGCTCAACAAAATAAAGGGAACACTAAAATAACACATCCTAGATCTGAATGAATGAAATATTCTTATTAAATACTTTTTTCTTTTACATAGTTGAATGTGCCGACAACAAAATCACACAAAAATTATAAATGGAAATCAAATGTATCAACCCATGGAGGTCTGGATTTGGAATCACACTCAAAATTCAAGTGGAAAACCACACTACAGGCTGATCCAACCTTGATGTAATGTCCTTAAAACAAGTCAAAATTAGGCTCAGTAGTGTGTGTGGGCTCCACGTGCCTGTATGACCTCGCTACAACGCCTGGGCATGCTCCTCATGAGGTGGCGGATGGTCTCCTGAGGGATCTCCTCCCAGACCTGGACTAAAGCATCTGCCAACTCCTGGACAGTCTGTGGTGCAACGTGGCGTTGGTGGATGGAGCGAGACGATGTCCCAGATGTGCTCAATTGGATTCAGGTCTGGGGAACGGCGGGTCTGTCCATAGCATCAATGCCTTCCTCTTGCAGGAACTGCTGACACACTCCATCCACATGAGGTCTAGCATTGTCTTGCATTAGGAGGAACCCAGGGCCAACCGTACCAGCACATGGTCTCACAAGGGGTCTGAGGATCTCATCTCGGTACCTAATGGCAGTCAGGCTACCTCTGGCGAGCACATGGAGAGCTGTGCTGCCCCCAAAGAAATGCCACCCCACACCATGACTGACCCACCGCCAAACCGGTCATGCCGGTGGATGTTGCAGGCAGCAGAACCTTCTCCACAGTGTCTCCAGACTCTGTCACGTCTGTCACATGTGTTCAGTGTGAACCTGCTTTCATCTGTGAAGAGCACAGGGCGCCAGTGGCGAATTTGCTAATCTTGGTGTTCTCTGGCAAATGCCAAACGTCCTGCACGATGTTGGGCTGTAAGCACAACCCCCACCTGTGGACGTCGGGCCCTCATACCACCCTCATGGAGTCTGTTTCTGACCGTTTGAGCAGACACATGCACATTTGTGGCCTGCTGGAGGTCATTTTGCAGGGCTCTGGCAGTGCTCATCCTGCTCCTTCTTGCACAAAGGCAGGGGTAGCGGTCCTGCTGCTGGGTTGTTGCCCTCCTACGGCCTCCTCCACGTCTCCTGATGTACTAGCCTGTCTCCTGGTAGCGCCTCCATGCTCTGGACACTACGCTGACAGACACAGCAAACCTTCTTGCCACAGCTCGCACCGCCAGCATTCAAAAGTGACCAAAACATCAGCCAGGAAGCATAGGAACTGAGAAGTGGTCTGTGGTCACCACCTGCAGAACCACTCCTTTATTGGGGGTGTCTCGCTAATTGCCTATAATTTCCACCTGTTGTCTATTCCATTTGCACAACAGCATGTGAAATGTATTGTCAATCAGTGTTGCTTCTTAAGTGGACAGTTTTATTTCACAGAAGTGTGATTGACTTAGATTTACATTGTGTTGTTTAAGTGTTCCCTTTATTTTTTTGAGCAGTGTATTTAACATTTAATTATGGAGTTGTCACACATACAGCTAACAAATGGAAATGTCTGCTCTACTCAAAATTACAACCAACTAATTGCAGGACTACCGTAAAAATGGAGTGAGGAAAGTGAAAGGGGGAGAAAGTAAGGAAATTGTCTGTCGGCACTGCATTATAGACCAACATTTATTAAAGAAAATTGTGAAAAATAAAAAAAGTTTCATTTAAGGACCAAAAATGGACAGCTGTGGAATATAGATTGCAAAACAGTTTTACGAAGATTAATGATGTACCGATTCCATGGCACATGACTAATGAACTGATACACAAAACAAAGCTGGATTCAAAACAGTTGTTCAACTTAAATTATATCAAATTCTTGCAACCAATAGAATGATACATATACTGTACAGTGCATTCTGAAAATATTCAGACCTCCTGACTTTTTACACATTTTGTTACTTTACAGCCTTATTCTAAAATGGATTAAATTGTCCCCCCCCCCCCCCCCCCCCAATCTACCCTACAATATTGCATAATGACAAAGCAAAAACAGGTTCAGAATTGTCAGCAAATTTATGAAATATACATTTACGTAAGTATTCAGACCCTTGACTGGCAGCGATTACAGCCTTGAGTCTACTTGGGTATGAAGCTGTAGGCTTGGCACACCTGTATTTGGGGAGTTTCTTCCATTCTTCTCTGCAGATCCTCTCAAGCCCTGTCAGTTTGGATGGGGAGTGTAGCTGCACAGCTATTTTCAGGTCGCTCCAGAGATGTTCAATCGGGTTCAAGTCGGGGCTCTGGCTGGGCCACTCAAGGACTTTCAGAGACTTGACCCGAAGCCACAGCCACTCCCGCGTTGCCTTGGCTGTGTGCTTAGGGTCGTTGTCCTGTTGGAAGGTGAACCTTCGCACCCCAGTCGGAGGTCCTGAGTGCTCTTGGGCAGGTTTTCATCAAGGATCTCTCTGTACTTTTTCTTTCTCTCAATCCTGACTAATCTCCCTGTCCTTGAAAAATAATCCCCACCGCATGATGCTGCCACCACCATGCTTCACCGTAGGGATTGGTGTCAGGTTTCCTCCAGACGTGATGCTTGGCATTCAGGCCAAAGAGTTCAATCTTGGTTCAGAGACCAGGGAAGACCAGAAAACCTTGCTTCTCATGGTCAGAGTCCTTTAGGTGCCTTTTGGCAAACTCCAAGTGGGCTGTCATGTGCCTTTTACTGAATTGGCTTCTGTCTGGCCACTCTGCCATAAAGGCCTGATTGATGGAGTGCTGCAGAGATGGTTGTCCTTCTGGAAGGCTCTCCCATCTCAACAGAGGAACTCTGGAGCTCAGTCAGAGTGACCATCAGGTTCTTGGTAACCTCTTTATGGCAAATAAACATCTAAACTGGATGGTTTTCAGAGATCCATGGGAGGGGTTAAGTGGAGCTGAAGGTTGGGACTAAAAACAAACAAAAGATAACTATTTAAAAAATATACTGTGTCCATAAAATGTATATACAGTTGAAGTAAGAAGTTTACACACACTTAGTTTGGAGTCATTAAAACTCGTTTTTCAACCATTCCACAAATTTATTGTTAACAATCTATAGTTTTGGCAAGTCGGTTAGGACATCTACCTTGTGCATGACACACGTAATTGTTCTAGCAATTGTTTACAGACAGATTATTTCACGTATAATTCACTGTATTCCAGTGGGTCAGAAGTTTACATACACTAAGTTAACTGTGCCTTTAAACAGCTTGGAAAATTATGTCCGGCTTTAGAAGCTTTTGATAGGCTAATTGACATCATTTGAGTCAATTGGAGGTGTACCTGTGGATGTATTTCAAAGCCTACCTTCAAACTCAGTGCCTCTTTGCTTGACATCATGGGAAAATAAAAAGAAATCAGCCAAGACCTCAGTAAATAAATTGTAGACCTCCACAAGTCTGGTTCATCCTTAGGAGCAATTTCCAAAACGCCTGAAGGTACCACGTTCATCTGTACAAACAATAGTATGCAAGTATAAACACCATGGGACCTAGCATCCGTCATACCACTCAGTAAGGAGACGCGTTCTGTCTCCTAGAGATGAACGTACTTTGGTGCGAAAAGTGCAAATCAATCCCAGAACAACAGCAAAGGACCATGTGAAGATGCTGGAGGAAGCAGGTACAAAAGTATCTATATCCACAATAAAACGAGTCCTATATCGACATAACCTGAAATGCCGCTGAGCAAGGAAGAAGCCACTGCTCCAAACCGCCATAAAAAGCCAGACTACGGTTTGCAACTGCACATGGGGACAAAGATCGTTCTTTTTGGAGAAATGTCCTTTGGTCTGATGAAACACAAATAGAACTGTTTGGCCATAATGACCATCGTTATGTTTGGAGTAAAAAGAGGGATGCTTGCAATCAGAAGAACACCATCCCAACCGTGAAGCACGGGGGGTGGCAGCATCATGTTGTGGGGGTGCTTTGCTGCAGGAGGAACTGGTGCACTTCACAAAATGGCATCACGAGGAAAAGAAAATGATGGACAGAAGCATGTGAGAAATCACTTTAGCCCCAAAGGGAAAGCAGGCTGAAAACAACAGCAGTTAAAATCTGCAGTAAAAGCCCACAGGCGTGTGAAATATAATGTTATACTGGGTACAGCCAAAGCCATAAAGCTTTAAACCCTCCAGCTGCGACAGAGTGGGGAAAAGAGAGAATACCATAGTGAGGAAATGTAGAGGCGGAGAGTAAAAGGGGAGGGAGAAGGGGTGAAAGCCAGGGAGATCGAGAGATGAATGAAAAACAGTGATAAACAGAGGAACAGCAGTAAGTAGGGATGGCCAGTCCATCCCTTTAACCTGAGGAGTCCTTTGGGGACACCACAGCAGTCTCCATCAATGCCCACTTCTAATTCCCATGGCTGCCCAGGGTACTGTGGCTCAAACCAACAGGCATGTGTTTAGACAGCTCTTCTCTAAGAAGACAAGCATGTGCCTGACAGGCCAGAGAGAAAAATGGAGATGGAGAGAGTGCCAAAACGCACACTAGCCCACAGCATTTCCATCACACTACTGACAGTATATAGGCCAAGCACAACCACAGCTGGCCAAGTCTGACCACGGCCGGTTTGGAGCGCCACCCCTGTGATCGCTGTGAAGGCTGACCACGAAGGAGAAGGAATTGGTCGTGGTTGAGAAACAGTAGGGCGTCTCAGACTTAGGATAAGGCATGAACTTCATACGGCTCTACAGCGGCTCCTGAAGAATTATTTTAAAAAATACTGCTTTTTTCCCCCATTTTTTTTTTACAGGCCAACACCAGTCAAAGGCCAAACAACTGTCATAACAATGTCTTAAACTCATATCTGTTTACAGACAGTTAACTGAAAAATAAAAATGGCCATTGTGGTAGTGGTGGCAATTCCTAAAGACAGAGTCATTTTCTCGAAACCTAGTATGCAGATGTGTCTGGACCAAATTAACGGCCACAAATATGATCCAAACAAGACTGCACATTCAAAGTAAACTTAGTTATAGTACAAATTATGCATGCATGTAGTCACATGGTTAGGTTAACAAGTGTTATTGTTAGGGGGGCAAAACTCAAATGGAACTATTAGCCATGCTGTGGTGCACAGTCAGGTCCAGCCAAAGGGAGTTTGTGGAAGGCGTGCTCAACAAAAATACATAGGCGAGGGAAAGGATTGAAATCAGGACACTCACAGTAAACTGTAAATAACACAGCCAGCCTTAGAATCAGAAGTAAGAGCTGAGAATACATCAAGCCTAATATTACTAAACACCAGTAGGTGGTAGCATTGTTCTTCATTCGAGCGCGAGAGCGACGTGTGAGAGTCTGGGTCAGCATCATTAGCGTCATAATTTTGGACAGGTCACTGAGGCTAGGGACCGGGGAATGGAGAGAGATGGAGAGAGAGAGAGGAGGGGGGCTAGAGACCAAACTTTGAGAAAATATGCTATTGTGCTATTGACTACATGCTAATCTGTGTTTGAGAGGGAGAAAGAAGATGGAGATGCGAGAGACAGAAACAGTCAGACAGAACCTTGAAACAGAAGAGGATAGGGAGACATCTCAATTGCATACTCCTCGGGTCCTCTCTTCTTCGTAAAACCTATTGGCAGAAAAGGTCAGAGGGGAGGGACCTCTTGCTTTCTCATCTAATAAGCATGAGAAGGAGACGAGGAGAGAGGACGTGAGGAGTATGCAATTGAGATCTGCCCAGAGAGAGAGAGAGAGATCAAGAGGGAAAGAGACTGCTGAACTGGGTAGGCAGGGCAGTTTAACGGAGTCAGTCCCATCTTGGCAGAGAGTTAGGCCACAGGCGCCACATCAGACATGCTTGAGGGGGGTCCTGACAAGCCCTCTCGAAAAAATGGGGAATAATAACAAACAGGGAGAACTTGAAGCACGCACTACTTTTCAATTGTATATACACAGTGGCAAGAAACAGTGTGTGAACCCTTTGGAATTACCTGGACTTCTGCATAAAGTGGTCCAACAAAATGCATCTGACAAACACAGTCTGCTCAAACTCAAACTAATAACACACAAACAATTACACATTTTCAGGTCTTTATTGAACACACTGTGTAAACATTCAGTGTAGGGTGGGAAAAGTAAGTGAACCCTTGGATTGAATAGTTGTTTGACCTTTCTTTGGCAGCAATAAACTCAACCGAACGTTTTCTGTAGCTGTGGATCAGACCTACACAATTATCTGGAGGAATTTTGAACCATTCATCCTTACAAAACTGTTTTGAGTTCAGCAATATTCTTAGGATGCCTGGTGTGAACCGCGTTCGAGGTCATGCCACAGCATTTTAAATCGGGGTGAGGTCAGGACTCTGACTGGGCCACTCCACAACGCACATTTTATTTTGTTGAAATCATTCTGTTGATTTACTTCTGTGTTTTGGGTCGTTGTCCTGTTGCATCACCCCATCTTCTGTTGAGCTTCAATTGCGGACAGATAGCCTTACATTCTCCTGCAAAATGTCTTGATAAACTTAATTGTTATGTCTGATAGCAAGCTGTCCAGGCCCTGAGGCAGCCCCAAACCATGATGCTTCCTCCACCATACTTTACAGTTGGGATGAGATTTGATTTTGGTGTGCTGTGCCTTTTTTTCCTCCACACAGAGTTGTGTGTTCCTTCCAGACAACTCAACTTTAATTTAATCTGAATATTTTGCCAGAAGCGCTGTGGAACATCCAGGTGCTCTTTTGAATTCTTTGGACATACAGCAATGTTTTTGGTGGACAGCAGTGGCTTCTTCCGTGGTGCCCTCCCATGAACACTATTCTTGTTCAGTGTTTTACGTATCGTATACTCGTCAACAGAGATGTTAGTATGTTCCAGAGATTTCTGTAAGTCTTTAGCTGACACTCTAGGATTCTTCTTAACCTCATTGAGCATTCTGCACTGTGCTCTTGCAGTCATCTTTGCAGGATGGCCACTCCTAGGGAGAGTAGCAATAGTGCTGAATTTTCTCCATTTATAGACCATTTGTCTTAACCGTGGACTGATGAACATCAAGTATCAAGAGATGCTTTTGTAAGCCATTCCAGCTTTATGCAAGTCAATAATTCTTAACCTTAGGTTTTCTGATAACTATTTTTTTCCGAGGCATGGTTCACATCAGGCAATGCTTCTTGTGAACACCAAACTCAAACGTTAGTGTTTTTTTATAGGGCAGGGCAGCTCTAACCAACATCTCCAATCTCATAGATAGGACTCCAGGTTAGCAGACTCCTGATTCCAATTAGCTTTTGGAAAAGTCATTAGCCTAGGGGTTCACATACTTTTTCCCAACCTACAATGTGAGTGTTTAAATTATGTATTCAATATAGACAAGAAAAATACAATAATGTGTGTTATTAGTTTAAGCAGACTGTTTGTCTATTGTTGTGACTAAGATGCAGATCAGATAAAATTGACACATTTATGCAGATATCCAGGTAATTCCAAAGGGTTCACGATACAGTGCCTTCGGAAAGCATTCAGACCTTTGACTGTTTCCACAATGTTACATTACAGCCTTATTCTAAAATGGATTCAATTGTTATTTTTCCTAAATCAATCGACACACAATAAATACCCCATAACGACAAAGCAAAAACAGGTTCAGAAATGTTTGCAAATGTACAGTATTATTCTACCTTTATTTCAACAAGGAAGACAGACTGAGACCAAGGTCTCTTTTACAGCTGGGCCCTGCGTATACATGTTTACACATACAGCTGAGGTACATTGATTAAGAAACTACACAAGACAAACAAAACCATCACAGATAACACAACAACAACAACAAAAGATAGAAATATATATATACACAACAACAACAACAAAAGATAGAAACATATATACACAACAACAGATCTAATTTAAACATAGCAGAAGGTAGTGGGTTCGATTCCCGGGACCACCCATACGTAGAATGTATGCACACATGACTGTAAGTCGCTTTGGATAAAAGCGTCTGCTAAATGGCATATATTATTATTATAAGAACTTGTACTACCCGAAACAGTTACAAGCAATAAAAAAATTAAAATGCTCCAATAAATATTTCAAATGAGCCAAGGGGGACAAGTCTCAAGTTTAAGTTTAGTTTGTAGGCTATTCCATAGGCAAGGAGCGTAACAGGAAAAGGCAGCCATACCCAACTCTGTGGAAATCGCATGGGCCTCAAGTGTAATCCATGCTTGAGACCTGGTTTTAGGAATTCTAATTCTAATATTGATGAGTGATGGTAAGTAAGAAGGTAGCTTATTCAGAAGTGATTTATAGTCAAAAGTTTGGACACACCGATTCATTCAAGGGGTTTTCTTCATTTGTGACCTAATTCAGTAAACTAGGCGTATGTCGCAAGTCACGACTTCACAGGAGAGCCTTTTGAACGTAAAAAAATATTTATCCAAATGTTTTTTTGTTGCAGAACTGCCTTCTCGAACATGTGAACTTTCATGTGCCATGATATCAAATGTGTATGTCATCTGTAAATATGAATACAATTGTTAAATTACAAGCCTAGTTGGTATAGCCACAGACAAAGAGAGCAACATTCCCGCTAGTCATGATTGGCTGAGATAATGAGTGGGCTGGACATGCCGAGAGATTAATTTGGATTGGTCTGTGGTGTTGCATCTTGGGTCTATAAAATGAGCTGCTCGTTATGCGTAAATAATCCTTTCTACTGCAGTTCTTTTCTAAAGATATTATGTTAGCCATGGAGAAATGCAAATATGTTGCTACTGCTCTCAATAACATTCCTGCCCTGAATTTATCAGGCGCCATTGATAAAGGTCAGTGGGAAAAAGTTGTGGAGGACTACTTTCTGGACGACGGTCAGAATCCAGCCACCCTAGTCATAGACTGTTCTCTCTGCTACCGCACGGCAGGCTCTCTGAATATAGATTCCCTTGTTCATGCGTGGTTTGGATGGACCAGTCATCAGCACTATCTGCAGTGCCTCTATTCACATGACCCTCTCCTAACACACACGCCATATGCTGCTGATATTTTTTTTTGTCCTGCTGCTCAACCATTGACAGGGCTGCAGTGGAGCAGGTTGAGAGCTTCAAGTGCCTTGGTGTCCACATCACCAAAAAAAACTAGCATAGGCCAAGCACACCAAAACAGTCATTAAGTAGGCACAACGAAACCTATTCCCCTTCAGGAGACTGAAAAGATTTGGCATGGGTCCTCAGATCCTTAAGGTTCTACAGCTGCACCATTGAGAGCAACACTGCCTGGTATGGCAACTGCTCGACCTCCGACCTCTGAACATCTAGTCAAATGGCTACCCAGACGAGTTGCATTGCCCCTCCACACCACTGCCACTCTGTGATCTATGAATAGTCACTTTAATAACTCTACCTACATGCACATACTACCTCAACGAACCAGTGCACCCGCACATTGACTCTGTATACCAGCACCCGTATATATATATATATACATATTTTTTATTACTGCTGCTCTTTAATTACTTGTTACTTCTTATCTGTATTTATTATTTTATTTTTTTAAACTGCACTGTTGGTTAGAGGCTTGTAAAGTAAGAATTTCACTAAGGTCTAGCTGTTGTATTCGGTGCATGTGACGAATACAATTAAAATTTGATTTGATGCATAACTACCTCGTCTATCACTGATATTGTTCTTGTACATACTGTATATATCTTATATTGACACTATTTCTGATATTGCTACTCTGCAAGTAACCATTTGGCTGTACCGTTTACACCTTCTGTAGAGACCATCCACTTAACATGCTTTTGTGACATACCACGACAATATCATGTGACTGTATCAAGTGTCCACCACTTAAATATGGCACATGCCATCTGTTTATGTGAACCTCACATGGCCTTATGTATGAAATACTGTGTTAAGTGCCTGTTTAACAGCATATAAAGTATGCTAATGTCCCGGTTATGAAGGCATTTAAGTAAATAAAAATTACAGTACTACTTAAGTAGTTTTTGTGGCATCTGTACTTTACTATTTATATTTTTGGCAACTTACTTCACTACATTAGTAATGTACTTTTCACTCTATACATTTTCCTTGACAGCAAAATTGTCCAACTCTAACACTAAACAATAGAACATTCCTGGTCATCCATACATACTGCCTACGATCTGGCAGACTCACTAAACACATGCTTCATTTGTAAATGATGTCAGTGTTGGAGTGTGCCCCTGGCTGTCCATCAATAAAATTGTGCCGTCTAGTTAACATAAGGAAGTGAAATGGTTTATATTTTAACTTTTGATACCTAAAAACATTGTGCCCCTGGCTATCTGTCATTTTCTTTTAGAAGGAATTTAAAACTATTTATTATTTTACTCAAGTATGACCATTTTGTACTTTTTCCACCACTGGATGTGGCTGGGGGTTGTAGTATTTCTTTCACATCTATCTGGACACTGTTTACCCAGAATTGTTCCTTATTGTAGGCTACTACCACTTAGTCTTTAGCACATGACCTCATGAGATGGGTGGGGCTGGGTTTAGACAAAGGAGAACTCTCAGTAGGTACCATTCAAAGGCCCTTTTCTCAAGTGAGTTTACAAATGTTTCAACTTTCAAAGGAGAAACACTTTCCCATTGCTCCTCAAAAATGTTGTGTATGATCTACCATTTTATAGCGCCGAGTAATTTTATCGAATGTAAAAAAAAATAAAAAATCTAAATGTTGCTACAAAAGTCCGAATCCAGGTGGTTAGTCACATTGTAGAATAATAGTGAAGAAAATTATGAAATAACACATGTAGGAACCAAAAAAAGGGTTAAACAAATCAAAATATGTTTTATATTCTTCAAAGTAGCCACCCTTTGCCTTGCCAGCTTTGCAATCTCTCAACCAGCTTCATGAGGTCGTCACCTGGAATGCATTTCAATTAGCAGGTGTGCCTTTTTAAAAGTCAATTTGTGGAATTTCTTTCCTTAATGCATTTGAGCCAATCAGTTGTGCTGTGACAAAATGGGGTTGGTGTGTCCAAACTTTTGACTGGTAGTGTACATCTGCAAAAATGTTGGAAAAACTGTTTTTGCTTTGTCATTAAGAGTATTGTGTGTAGGTGTGTCCAAATATTTGACTGGTACTGTAGAAAAAAAACTGAAATATCACATTTACGTAAGTATTCAGACCCTTTATTCAGTACTTTGTTTAAGCACCTTTGGCAGTGATTACAGCCTTGAGTCTTCTTGGGTATGATGCTTCAAGCTTGGCATATGTGTATCTGGGGAGTTTCTCCCATTCTTCTCTGCAGATCCTCTCAAGCTCTGTCAGGGTAGATGGGGAGTGTTGCTGCACAGCTATTTTCAGATCTCTCCAGAGATGTGCAGGCTTTGCTTTGGCCACTCAAGGACATTGAGACTTGTCCCGAAGCTACTCCTGCGTTGTCTTGGCTGTGTGTTTAGGGTCGTTGTCCTGTTGGAAGGTGAACCTTCGCCCCGATCCGAGGTCCTGAGCACTCTGGAGCAGGTTTTCATCAAGTATCTCTGGTACCGCTTGTACTTTGCTCTGTTCATCTTTCCCTGACAGGTCTCCCAGTCCCTGCCGCAGAAAAACATCCCCACAGCATGATGCTGCCACCAACATGCTTCACCATAGGTGTGGTGTCAAGTTACCTCCAGACCTAACGCTTGGCATTCAGGCCAATGAGTTCAATCTTGGTTTCATCAGACCAGAGAATCTTGTTTCTCATGGTCTTGAGTCCTTTGGGTGCCTTTCGGCAAACTCCAAGTGGGCTGTCATGTGCCTTTTACTGAGGAGTGGCTTCTGTCTGACCACTCTACCATAAAGGTCTGATTGATGGAATGTTGCAGAGATGGTTGTACTGAAAGATTCTATCATCTCCACAGAGGAACTGTGGAGCTCTATCAGAGTGACCAAGGGCTTTCTCCCCCTAGCGCTCAGTTTGGCCAGGTGGCCAGCTCTAAGAAGAATCTTGGTGATTCCAAACTTCTTCCATTTAAGAATGATGGCGGCCACTGTGTTCTTGGGGACATTCAATACTGCAGAAATGTTTTGGTACCCTTCCCTAGATCTGTGCCGAG
This sequence comes from Oncorhynchus keta, assembly GCF_023373465.1. Lineage (NCBI taxonomy): Eukaryota > Metazoa > Chordata > Actinopteri > Salmoniformes > Salmonidae > Oncorhynchus > Oncorhynchus keta. The sequence continues at coordinate 42,709,225 of NC_068454.1, read as the reverse complement.
ACACAACCCTGTCTCGGAGCTCTACGTACAATTCCTTCGACCTCATGGCTTGGTTTTTCCTCTGACGTGCACTATCAACTGTGGGACCTTATATAGACAAGTGTGTTCCTTTCTAAATCATGTCCAATCAGTTGAATTTACCACAGGTGGACTCTAACCAAGTTGTAGAAACATCAAGGAAGATCAATGGAAACAGGATGCACAGACACTCATTTTCGAGTCTCATAGCAAAGGGTTTAAATACTTATGCAAATAAGGTATTTCTGTTTGAGCGAATGGGAGAAACTCCCCAAATACAGGTGTGCCAAGCATGAAGTGTCAGACCCAAGAAGACTCGAGGCTGTAATCGCTGTCAAAGGTGCTTCAACAAAATGCTAAGTAAAGGTTCTGAATTCTAATGTAAATGTGATTTCAGTTTTTTGAAAATGTAAAAAAATACATGTTTTTTTTCGCTTTGTCATTATGGGGGATTGTGTGTAGATTGAGAGGATACAATTATTACATCTATTTTAGAATAAGGCCATAAGGTAACAAAATGTGGGAAAGGTCAAGTGGTGTGAATACTTTCCAAATGCACTGTATACATACACACACAAAAAACGTCAAATTAGTGGATTCAGCTGACAGGTGTGTAAAATCGAGCACACAACCATGCAATCTCCATAGACAAATATTGGCAGTGACTTTCAACGTGGCACTGTCATAGGATGCCACTTTTGCAACAAATCAGTTCGTAAAAATGTCTGCCTTGCTAGAGCTGCCCCGGTCAACTGTAAATGCTGTTGTGAAATGGAAACGTCGAGGAAGAATATTTCCTGCCTGTGTGTGTTTGTGTGTGTTAAAGCGTCCGCATGCATAGATTCAGTTTGCTCCTATCAGAACTCGGTTAGGCGACTGTCTGTGCTCTCATACTCCCTAAAGACCATCGATTGGAAAACAAGCCACCTTAGCCAGAAACACTTCCTCAAAATAGTCAGAATGAATCTAAGATAAATCAAGTAATCCGAGACATTTTTGCCAAGGTATTTTTTAACATCTAGCTAAGATGTTTGCTGTATTTCGAGTGAAAAAATGTGAATGAAAACTAGTTGTTCCTGGTTTAATGACAACAAACATGTTCCCATTCCTACTAGGGGTAGTACTGTTGACCAATCACCGACGACGGGGCGTAGACTGTCTATTGAACTTCAACTTGCCTCAAGAACAAATTGGTGCACGAACAGCCAAAATAAAAAAATAGCCAAAGACTAAAATGTCAGAAAACGGTCATAATAATTACACAGTATAAGCAAACTGTTTAGAATGGGAAGCATACAGTAAGCTTTAGGAAGTAATTCATCTTCGGTGGATTTATCTCCTGTTCTAAGGTATGCCTGCCCAGAAGGGGCAGCCTTGCCCTTATATTAAACACACTGACCTGGATTCCATGTACCTCTGTCTAGAGCGTGCGGGCGTATGTGTACATATTCCTTGTGTACATATTCCTGTGTAAGTATTCCTTTGTACATATTTTTCCATCTCATGACTACAGAAATCCAGTCAGAGTAGACTCACTAATTTCCTCTGTAGCGTTAGATCCCCGTACTTTACGGGCCAGTTAGCGCTCAGCGCTAGTGCTGCCCAATGCAGTGTGAAGGCAGACCTTTAAATATTTAACACTGCAGAGAGGTGAGGGGAAATAAGTACACTCATTTGGCTGTGGTGACGCAAAATCATTGCCGCCGTGCCCGAAATATATGGAACATGAAAAAGTATTTCTGCCGAGACGCACTTTATAGATGCTAGAACAGTCCACATGGACTTTTCCTCTGCAAACAAAATGAGTAATGAATAGAACAACCAGACACCCCATAGCAGAATGGTTGATCTATTTGCCCAGTCCGATGTTGTTGTGTGTTCTATGCAACAAATATTTTTTCAAACCTGGAGTTTCCAGCTGCGCCACGTCTAAGCATGTTACCACTCCGCAGTTTGCAGTGAACGCATAGGTGAGAGAGGGGCTGAACACGGGTCGATATTAAGGGAAAGTTGGGGTAAAACGTCACCCTACCTTAAAATATTTTTTTTGGGGGGGGGGGAGTGACTTTAAAAAGAATGCGATGAGACGGATTACATGGTTTGTTGAGCAAGAGTAGTGGCAACTAGGGAAGGTGTTTGGGGGGGGGTGGACATTAAGTTGTTTCTTTGGGAAGTACAGGCAGGGGGCGTATCTCTTCTTAGTCTTTCTACGTAACAATTCTGATACTCCGGTACTCCGTGCAAACACACACATGTACACGCAAGTGCATATGCACACATACAAGCATGGAGGGGTATAGTATACACCTGTGAAGGAAAATGTGATGTTTGTGCTTTTCTAATAACCAATTCAACTGGGTTCATGCAAGTGACTGATTGATCGTGCCTGGGAAGAATCCTCACATCGGTATAAGGAATTTGTGCAGTACGCCCAGAACATTGCTTTGAGATCCGAAAGGGGCATCTCAGTTTCGTGGTCTCAGCTTGGAGAGAAGAAGCCTTGTGAGTTATTGGTCGGTCACATAATAATGTAAATCATGCAAATATAACTTGTCTGTGTAAGCAGTATATAAGAAACCTAACGGAACTGCACCGGCAGGGCTCCCGACCAACGTGTACTACTGTGCATTAAGTGTGTTGGAACCTCTCCAGCTTGCTGATACTAAAGAATGATTCATTTAATATTGACTTCAGGTGTCCCTGGTGGTAATTTTCCACGACACACCTCATTTGAACTCCTTTAAAATCCCGGGGAAAATGTCTGCAAATACACAGCAATAGCTTCCATCAGCATCTTAGAACTAAAGTCAGAGGACAGCAGTCCTAATTCCATGTAGACAATGAATGGAAGGATGTGGACTCCTATTTGTTCATCTGCCAGGGACCATTGCACAATCTATACATTGCACCAAATGTAGCTAAATAGCACATTTCCATCTGCCATTGGCTAGCATAACAGTTCTATTCTACCACCATATGTAAACTAAATGGGTGGGCACTGCAGAGTGATACCAATTATGTACTATATACACACTTAATTGAATATTCAAGGTTGTGCATATGAATATGCATGTCTATGAATGATGGTTGCACATTCTCCTGTGGTCAGCGCTTTCTTCTGTTGATATGACTCATTGCTTTGTCCTTGCGCTCAGCCCGACCTCTAGGCAGGCAGGCCCATATGCGAGCCACCCTGGTGTTGTTCTATTTTGCTACCAGGGCCTTTGAGGCTTTGAGGCCATTGTATCCACCGCTACAGGGCAACACAACAGAACACTAGCCGCCTCGGTCTGCCCTCTGGCAGCCCACACGCACCACAACACACAAGCCTGGGGGGCTCTGGCAGACACACCAATAAGGAAGGGAGGGAAGGAGGCCCAAACACATCAGGCGCCTCTGGGGCTACATCCACTGGTGAAGAGGTGTCAGAAGGTCAAATCTGGACGAGCAAAGGAGGGAGGGAGTAGGTTGACGTGGCTTGTTCAATAGATCAGAGATAATAGCACTAGACCACCTTTGATATACAGGATTTGCATTCTGTAAAACCTCTTCAGCACAGAGGAGCAGAGTGCAGAGTAGGAGAAATAAAGTAGCCCAAAGTAGAACTAAGTCAGCACTTCCTCACTTTAACAATGTTCTCACAAGCTTTGTAATATTCTCTTCCACCGGTGTCCTCATTAAGAGCTCTCCTGGTCTTGTCTTAATGAATGGGGCACACAGAAAGAGATTGCCTATATGGAAGTGACACAAACTTAGTCATTATACTCCTCTGTCTGCGGAGATTCGCTTTGCTGAACACACCCCGGGTCACCCAGGCGGTAACCACCTCTGGAGTGTCTGATTGAAAGTCAGGGGGGTAAACAAATTGCTAAACACTGAGTGAGAATTTAAGCTGTGCACCTCTGACACGGCCTAGTATCAATTAGCACCAGGGTTGGGGTCAATTCCTTACCAATTCAGACGATTAGAAAAAAAACGAGTTGGAATTGGAATTTCATTTTCCTTCTTGAATTGGAATTGACCCCAAACAATTATGATTAGCACCCGGCTGGAAATGTGTTTCTCCTTATTATTTGCTTAGGCACACCTGCTGGGGTGGCGTCAACCTCTCCTCTGACAATGCTGGATATATTTGTGTCAGGCGTCAGGGGAGATGCCAGGCCAAAGAGGCGTGGTGGGTAGCTGGGCATTACAGCTGCAGGGCCCACCCCCTACCCCCCACAAACACACACACCCTTGGAGCCACCAGCTTGCCACCAGCCAGAGCAGGTACCGGGTACAGCCACCTGATTAGAGTGATGAGGGCTGTCTGTTTACTGTATGTGTGTTCGATAGTATTGCGCGGGTTGATTCATAACCCACAGTTCCCACCAAAGTTTTATGCCAATGAGCAAATTTCAGATCTGCTGAGCGCAAACTTCTGTGTAACTTCCAACATACGTTTACTGGGGAACACTAAAGCTGGGTTAGTGTTACACAACTTGATTGTAGTCCACCTGTGGTAAATTCAATTGATTTGACACAGAGAGATCCTTGATGAATACATCCTCTCAGAGTGCTCAGGACCTCAGACTGGGGGCGAAAGTTAACTTTCCAACAGGACAAAAGACCCTAAGCACATAGCCAAGACAAAGCAGGAGTGGCTTCTGGACAAGTCTCTGAATGTCCTAGCCAAGCCAGAGACATCTCTGGAGAGACCTGAAAATAGCTATGCAGTGACGCTCCCAATTCAACCGGACAGAGCTTGAGAGGATCTGCAGAGAAGAACGGGAGAAACTCTCCGAATACAGGTGTGACATCTTGTAGCGTCATATCCAAGAAGACTCGAGGCTGTAATCGCTGCCAAAGATACTTCAAAAAAGTACTGATTAAAAAAATATTTAAAAAATAAAAAGTACTGGTCTGAATAGTTATGTAAACGTGAAATTTCAGTTTATTATTTTTAATAAATTACTCAGAAACTTCAGACCCTGTTTTTGCTTTGTCATTATGAGGTATTGTGTGTAGATTGATGAGCGGGAAAAACAACTTCATTTTAGAATAAGGTTGTGACCGAACAAAGTGTGGAAAAAGTCAAGGGGTGTGAATACTTTCCGATGGCACTGTATCTTCAGTATAGGCTACATTTAGTTGTTTTTTTCTTGAATGACCTTTTTCTGACAGTGCCTAAGCTTTAGGGCCTAGCTGAACACTCACCAAATACACGCCAATCGCCAAATACTTTTGGGAACTCAGGTAGAAAAATTTAACGTTGATCCACTAAGGCTAAAAGGACAATATCAGTTAAAGACAAGCTGAGACATGGAGAGTTGAAAATAAAGAGAGAGGAAGGAAGGAAAAGTAACGTTTGGGAAAGATTTGGTGAAGTGGTAAAACAGGATGATAGCAGTGCCGACTATATTACGTGTGGTGATTGTGAGGAGCAATACAAATTTGACACTGTACAGCGCAGGACTACGGGGAAAAAGGGGGCCTGCAGTGGAGAGGGTCAAGAGCTTCAAGTTCCTCGGTGTGCCACATCACTGAGGACTTAACATGGTCCTCCCACCACCACAGTTGTGAAGATGGCACGGCATCGCCTCTTCTCCCTCGGGAGGCTGAAACGATTTGGAATGGCCCCTTTCACAGCTGCACCATCGAGAGCATCCTGCCTGACTGGTTCTATCACCGTCTTGGATGGCAACTGCACCGCCCTCAACCAGGAGGTCCAACAGAGGGTGGTGCGGACAGCCCAGCGAATCACTGGGTGCGAGCTCCCAGCCATCCAAGGCCCAAAATATTTATTGACGACTCCAGACACATGGACTGTCCTCAATGCTCAGGCGGTACATCAAGGCTCAGACCAGACTCATAAACAGCTTATATCCCCAGGCCATAAACATTCAAATGGCTACCAACTACTGCTCTCCCACAGACTATCCACACTGACTATGGATAGGCAAAGGTTTGTACCCACTCAGACACACACCTTCACAGTCACCCTTACACACACAGCTTCTAAATGATTTGATTAGATGTATTACTACCATGTAGGGTGCTGTTCATTGATTATTTATTGCTATTACCATTAGTAGCCACCTACACTATATGACCAAAAATATATGTTGGACACCAGCTCGTCAAACATCTCATTTCAAAATGATGGGCATTAATATGGAGTTGGTCCCTGATTTGCTGCTATAACTGCCTCCACTCTCCTGGGAAGCTTTTCCACTATATGTTGGAACATTGCTGTGGGGATTTGCAACCATTCAGCCACAAGATCATTAGTGAGGTCGGGCACAAACTACTTCTGTATGGACATCGCTTTGTGCACAGTGGCATTGTCATGGTGAAACAGGAAAGGGCCTTCCCCAACTGTTGCCACAAAGTTTGAAGCACAGAATCGTCAAGAAAGTCACTGTGTTGTAGCATTAAGATTACCCTTCACTGGAACTAAGGTGCCTAGCCCGAACCATGAAAAACAGCCCCAGACCATTATTCCTCATCCACCATACTTTACAGTTGGCACTATGCATTGGGGCAAGTAGCATTCTCCTGTCATCCACCAAACCCAGAATCATCTGTCGGACTGCCAGATGGTGAAGTGTGATTCATCACTCCAGAGAATGCCTTTCCACTGCTCCAGAGTCCAATGGCGACAAGCTTTGCAACCAAGGACAGATGCTTCAGCACTCGGTGGTCCCGTTATGCGAGTTTGTGTGGCTTACCACTTTGCAGCTGAGCCGTTGCTGCTACTAGACGTTTACACTTCACAATAACAGCCCTTACAGTTGAAGCACTTACAGGGGCAGCTCCAGCAGGGCAGAAATTTGACGAACTAACTTGGTGGAAAGATGACATTCTAGGACAGTGCCACGTTTAAAGTATCTGAGCTCTTCAGGAAGGCCAATCTAATGTCAATGTTTGTCTATGGAGATTGCATGGCTGTGTGCTCAATTGTATACACCTGTCAGCAACGGGTGTGGCTGAAATAGCCGAATCCACTAATTTGAAGGGGAGTCCACATACTTTTTGTATATATTGTGTATTTATCCAGCTACTGGTCACTATAACACATGTTTACATGTACATATGAACATCAGTATATCACTATAAGTATTTATATATTCCTGCTACCAGTCACTTATCAGCCCTGTTTACATTTATATCCTTCTCCCGGTCACTTTTATGTACGTATAATCCTACCTCAACCACTCCAGTGATCTTGGGTCAGTTATGCATTTCCACCACTAATGGTTAAGTTTAGGATCGGGGAGGGGAAGCTGATCCTACATACACAGTATGTACCTAGAGGAAACGTCACCCTGGAGCCCAGCCCCTTAAAACCTCCCATACCTAGGGTAACAATACAAACACGTGTTTATCCCACACTGGCTCTATTCAAAAGCTAGAACTAATGTTACACCAACTGTGTTTTAAAATTAGTTCACCAGTGTGTGAGTGAGTGAAAAAAATGGGGAGATCGAATTGAAAGTCATCTGTGACTGAACACTGACTCGGTCAAGCTTGAAGTTAGAGCACGGTCAAATCCTTTCAAATACGAAACACAAACATGCATACGCCCGCACACAAACACACTTATTTGGGTAAGAGTGGCTGCAAGACCGAAGTGATCAGAGGGTAAGGAAATGGAAGGCTATAATAGCTCGTCATTCATACGCCATAGAGGCTGCTCAAAATGTAGCCTAACGTACCACATCAACCGTCCAGAAACCGTAGCAATGAGAGTCTAGGCATAAAGCTTTCCGTTCTGCCATGCCTCCCATTTCTCTCTTTTTCCCCCTCCCTCTCTACGTCTACCCGCGCAGTGCCGAGCCAAACACTGTGTTTCCACTTGGCAGTGTGTGTGAGTGACTGGTGCTGGAGTAAAAAGGTTATGGTGGTGGAATGACAGCGAGGTTGTGAATCTCTTAGTCTCCGTCTGTCTCCATTCCTCTACTTCTCTCGCACTCGCTTCTTAAGACTGCTCTGCTGTTCACATTCATTCACACTTGCATATCCCAACTCGCTGAGACACCTGCAGGGAGTGGGGTCACGGCCAGGGTCATCATTGTCCAGCACCCCTGGAGCAATTGGGGTTAAGTGCCTCACCTTGTCAGCTTCGGGATTCGAACCAGCAATCTTTCAGTTACTGCCGGCCCGCCCCATATCACTTATCGCAATGCACTCGCCATGATATTGGAAAAAGTGGAAAACTCTCTCTTTCTCAATCTCCTAAAATATTTACAGCTGCTGTGCTGCAGGGGCAAGAAAACGTCTTTTCTCTTGTAATATTTGTTTTGTGCTAAACCTATCAAATGGCTTGGATCTGCTCGGCGAGGCCGGGTGCTATTCTATTCTGCCATCTCACTCCTCTCAAAAAAAGGAAACACTTATATAACAACCAGTTATACAGCGCCTTCAGAAAGTATTAATACCCCTTGACTTATTCCACATTTTGTTGTGTTACAGCCGGAATTCAAAATGGATTAAATATATATATTTTTCCCCCTCACCCATCTACACACAACACCCCATAATAACAAAGTGAAAACATGTTTTTTAGAAAAATGTAGCAAATGTATTGAAACTGAAATATGAGAGTCTTTCGGGGTAAATCTCAAAGAGCTTAGCAGACCTGGATTGTACAATATTTGCACATTATTCTTTTTTTAAATTGTTCAAGCTCTCAAGTTGGTTGGTGATCCTTGCTAGACAGCCATTTAAGTCTTGTAATAGATCTTCAAGACGATTTAAGTCAAAACTGTAACTAGGCCACTCATGACATTGCATGTTTCTCTTGGTAAACTACTCTAGTGTATTTTTGGCCTTGTGTTTTAGGTTCTTGTCCTGCTGAAAGGTGAATTTGTCTCCCAGTGTCTGTTGGAAAGCAGACTATACCAGGTTCTCTCAAGGATTTTGCATGTGCTTAGCTCAATTCAGTTTCTTTTTATCCTAAAATCTCCCTAATCCTTGCAAATGACAAGCATAGTATCCATAAAATGATGGTGGTACTCAATGTGTTTGCTCCAAATATAACACTTACACTTAAGTACTCATGACAAAGTTCATTTCTTCACCACATTTTTTGCTATTTATTTTAGTGGCAAAGGACAAATGCTCACAAACACAGATGTAAAGAAGTGTGTGCGTACATTGAGAGAAATAAGGTTCTTGTGCATATGGAAAATGTGTGGGATCTTTTATTTGACCCCAAACTAACGTTACATGTTGCGTTTATATGTTTTAATTAGTATACAATGTTGACCCATCCTTAGTTCTCAGATCACAACCATTAAACGATAACTCTTAAAGTCACCTTTGGCCTCATAGTGAAATACCTGAGCGGTTTCTTTCCTCTCAGGCAACTGTGTTAGGAAGGACACCTGTATCTTTGTAGTGACTGGTTTTATTGATCCACCATTCAAAGTGTAATTAATAACCACTCTAAAAACAGATATTCAATGTCTGCTTTTCATTTACCAATAGGTGCCTTTCTTTGGAAAAACTGAAAAACGTCCCTGGTCTTTCTGGTTGAATCTGTGATTGAAAATCAATGCTTGACTGAGGGACCTTACACATAAATATATGTGTGGGGTACAGATGAGGTAGTCATCCACAAATAATGTTAAAGACTATTACAGCACACAGAGCGAGTCCATTTTTAAATACTTGTTGACTAAAGGCATTTCAGCTTTTCATTTTTTATTAATTTGTACAAATTTCCAAACAAATAATTCCCCTTTGACATTATGAGGTGTTGTGTGTAGTCCAGTGACACATCATCTCAATTAAATCCATTTTAGATTCAGGCTGTAACACAACATATGGAAAAGGCAAGATGTGTGAATACTTAGAAGGCACTTCGGAAAGTAGTCAGACCCCTTAACTTTATTCACATTTAGTTACGTTACAGCCTTGATCTTTTTTCTTCATCAATCAACACACAATACCCCATAATGACTTTTTTTTATACATTTGCAAAAATAAACTACTGAAAGTATTCAGACCCTTTACTACGAGACTCGAAATTGAGCTCAGGTGCATCCTGTTTCCATTGATCATCCTTAAGATGTTTCTACCTGTGGTTAATTCAATTGATTGGATATGATTTGAAAAGGCACACACCAGTAGTATAAAGGTCCAACAGTTGACAGTGCATGTCAGAGCAAAAACCAAGTCACGATGTGGAAGCAATTGTCCATAGAGCTCCGAGACAGGATTGCGTCGAGGCACAGATCTGGGGAACACAGTGGCCTCAATCATTCTTAAATGGAAAAAGTTTGGAACCACCACTTGCCGCCAGGCCAAATTGAGCAATCGGTGGAGAAGGTCCTTGGTCAGAGAGGTGACCAAGAACATGACAATAACAGAGTGAACCTTCCAGAAGGACAACCATCTCTGCAGCACTCCACCAATCAGGCTTTTATGTGTGGCCAGATAGAAGCCACTCCTGAGTAAAAGGCACGACAGCCCACTTGGAGTTCACCAAAAGGCAACTAAAGACTTTCAGACCATGAGAAACTAGATTCTCAGGTCTGATTTAAACAAGATTGAACTCCTTGGCCTGAATGCCAAATGTGGCGCCTTGAAAAACCTGGCACCATCCATACGGTGAAGCACAGGGGGTAGCAGCATCATGCTGTGGGAATGTTTTCCACGGCAGAGACTGGGAGATGAACAGAGTGAAGTACAGAGATCCTTGATGAAAACCTCCTCCAGAGCGCTCAGGACCTCAGACTGAGGCGAAGGTTCACCTTCCAACAGTACAACGACCCTAAGCACACAGCCAAGACAATGCAGGAGTGGCTTCGGAAAAAGTCTCTGAATATCCTTGAGTGGCCCAACCTGAGCCCGGACTTGACCCAGAATAAACATCTCTGGAGAGACCTGAAAATAGCTGTGCAGCGACACTCCCCTTCGAACCTGACAGTGCTTGAGATGATCTGCAGAGAACAATAGGAGAAACTCCCCAAATACGGGTGTGCCAAGCTTGTAGCGTCGTACCCGAGGCTGTAATCACTGCCAAAGTTGCTTCAAAAAGTACTAAGTAAAAGGGTCTGTATAGTTATATGAAATGTGATTTTTTTTTTATTGTAATAAATTTGCAAAACTTTCAAAACCTATTTTTGCTTTGTCATTCCGGGGTATTGTGTGTAGATTGAGGTAAAAAAAACAATTGAATCCATTGTAGAATAAGGCTGTAACGTAACAAAATGTGGAATAAGTTAAGGGGACTGAACACCTTCCGAATGCACTGTATAGTATGATTACGTACAGTTGAAGTCGGAAGTTTACATACACCTTAGCCAAATACATTTAATCTCAGTTTTCCACAATTCCTGACATTTAATCCTAGTAAAAATGTTAGGCCAGTTAGGCCAGTTAGGATCACCACTTTATTTTAAGAATGTAAAATGTCAGAAAAATGGTAGAGAGAATGATTTATTTCAGCTTTTATTTCTAACATCACATTCCCAGTGGGTCAGACAATTACACACACTGAATTAGTGTTTGGTAGCGTTGCCTTTAAATTGTTTAACTTGGGTGGAACTTTTCAGGTAGCCTTCCACAAGCTTCCCACAATAAGTTGGGTGGATTTTTGGCCCATTCCTTCTGACAGAGCTGGTGTAACTGAGTCAGGTTTGTAGGCCTTCTTGCTCACACACGCTTTTTCAGTTCTGCCCATCAATTTCCTATAGGATTGAGGTCAGGACTTTGTGATGGCCACTCCAATACCTTGACTTTGTTATCCTTAAGCCATTTTGCCACAACTTTGGAAGTATGCTTGGGGTCATTGTCCATTTGGAAGACCCATTTGCAACCAAGCTTTAACTTCCTGACTGATGTCTTGAGATGTTGCTTCAAAATATCCACATCATTTTCCTTCCCTCCTGATGCCATCTATTTTGTGAAGTACACCAGTCCCTCCTGCAGCAAAGCACCCCCACGCTTCATGGTTGGGATGGTGTTCTTTCGGCTTGCAAGCATCCCCCTTTTTCCTCCAAACATAACGATGGTCATTATGGCCAAACTGTTCTATTTTTGTTTCATCAGACCAAATGACATTTCTCCAAAAAGAAAGATCTTTGACCCCATGTGCAGTTGCAAAAGTAGTCTGGCTTTTTTTATGGCGGTTTAGGAGCAGTGGCTTCTTCCTTGCTGAGCGGCCTTTCAGGTTGTCGATTTTGGACTCATTTTACTGTGAAATTAGATACTTTTGTACCGGTTTCCTCCAGCATCTTCACAAGGTCCTTTGCTGTTGTTCTGGGACTGATTTGCACTTTTCGAACCAAAGTACGTCCATCTCTAGGAGACAGAACACGTCTCACTTCCTGACGCCTGTGTGGTCCCATGGTGTTTATACTTGCGTAACACTGTTTGTACAGATGAACGTGGTACCTTCAGGCGTTTGAAAATTGCTCCCAAGGATGAACCAGACTTGTGGAGGTCTACAATGTTTTTTTCTGAAGTCTTGGCTGATTTCTTTTGATTTTCCTATGATGTCAAGCAAAGTGGCACAGAGTTTGGAGGTAGGCCTTGAAATACATCCACAGGTACACCTCCAATTGATTCAAATGATGTCAATTAGCCTATCAGAAGCTCCTAAAGCCATGACATCATTTTCTGGAATTTTCCAAGCTGTTTAAAGGCACAGTTATTTTAGTGTATGTAAACTTCAGACCCACTGGAATTGTGATACAGTGAAATAACCCGTCTGTAAACAATTGTTGGAAAAATGACTTGTGTCATGCAAAAAGTAGATGTCCTAACCGACTTGACAAAACTTCAAAACTCGTTTGTTAACAATACATTTATGGAGTGGTTGAAAAACAAGTTTTTCCAGCCTAAGTTTCAGTAAACTTCCAACTTCAACTGTATGCGTCTCCACTGAGGACAATAGGTTTTGCTGCAATACCGTTTCAGTGTTAGCCAGTGCTAGAAGATGTAATGGTGAAATGACTAAGTGTGTTTTGATAGAGCGCCCAAATGAGAGCAGGGCCCATTAATTCACAGTGGCAGGGACACATTGACTCAGAACATTTTGAATGTCAACCTACATATACTACCTGGCCAAAAGAATGTGGACATCCTTGAAATTAGTGGATTCGGCTGTTTCATACACACCCATTGCTGACAGGTGTATAAACTCTAGCACACAGCCATGCAATCTCAATAGACATACATCGGCCTTACTGAAGTGCTTTGTGACTTTCAATGTGGCACCGTCATAGGATGCCACCTTTCCAACAAGTCTGTTTGTCAAACTTTTGCCCTGCTAAAGCTTCCCCGGTCAACAGTGAAGTGTTAGGCCACAGAAGCTCACAGAGCTGGATGCCAGTGTGCTGAAGAACATATCGCGCCTGTCCATGGTTGCAACACTCACTACCGAGTTCCAAAAGGCCTCTGGAAGCAACGTCACCACAATAACTGTTTGTCAGTAGCTTCATGAAATGGGTTTCCATGGACGAGCTGCCACACACAAGCCTAAGATCACCATGCGCAATTCCAAGCGTCGGTTGGAGTGGTGTAAAGCCATGTAGTGCATCGTCACAAAAGTTCATTCAAGATGAGCAGAGGAAGGCCCGAGAGAGGCAGAGAACGAGAGAGATTGTCTGAAAAAAGAAACTCCAATTACAGTTGATGGAGGGAGAGGTTTATTCTTTCTTCCTCAAATCACCAAGTCGGATACGGTTCTCTCTAGAGACTATTCTAAGGTCCGATTGGCTAGGATTTGTGGAGGGTCAACTGACCCTAAATCTGTGTGTCTAAAAGAAACCTAGACCATTGCTTCCCTTCCAAATTATGTTTTACCTTTAAGAGTGTCTGGCCATTATTGTCCAAATGACAGCACCCACTATCTCTCTGTATGTTCTCAGATATGCATTTTAAGAATGACATGCAAGTCATTACCAATGGATTGGCAGCACCATCAATTAGAGAGACGTTCTCTATAATTTCCCTTTAAGCATCTCATCAGTTTGCCTAAGAAGGTATAATCGATCCATGTGGAACCTCTGCAGGCTGTCTGGGGTGTGCACGTGTGCATGTGAGAAAGACTCCATCATTGAAGGCCACTAAAACCGACAGCGGCAAATAATCTACCCACATTGCCTTGGCTTGTGTAAGATCAGAGGTTGTCGCCAAGGGCTCCAAATGACCTCCTCACATTTGCTCCTGTTCTGCACAGATATGCCCCTGACACACAGTTGTGTATTATTATACTTGTGAGGACTTTTTGGGGAACAACAATGGATTCCCATTAAAAATCCTATTTTCAAAAACCCTAAACCTAACCCTAACTCCTAAACCGAACGTCTAACGTGACACCTGAGCTTAAAATAGCCTTTTTCCTTTTAAGGACTGGCCAAATTCTCCTTGGTTTACTATTCTTGTGAAGACTTCTGGTCCTCACAAGTATAGTAAAACAAAAACACACACACACACCACCGTTTCCATTCCAGACACGATGGTTGCAGTGACAAAAAAGCCATGCAGTGCCACGTCAAAGAACTGCGCAAATCCATAGCCCTCACTACACAGCCTTTCAGATCAAAGCAGGATTTCCAGTCACCCCACAGTGGCTTTGAAGCCTCCTTTCACACACACTACATACAGGTAACGGACAAAATGAAATAAATACCAACATAGCGTCTTAATAGGGCATTGGGCCACCACGAGCCAGAACAGCTTCACTGCACCTTGGCTTAAGATTCTACACGTGTCAAGAACTCTATTGAAGGGATGTGACACTATTCTTCCACAAGAAATGACATAATTTGGTGTTTTGTTGGTGGTCTCATGCAATGCTCTAGAATGGTTTAGATCTGGTGACAGACGGCAGCCATGGCATGTGGTTTACATTGTTTTCATGCTGATCAAACCATTCAGTGACCTCACAGTACTACGTGGATGGGGTCATCCGATCTCAGCATGGCCAAAATAATGACCCTAAGCATGATGGGATGTTAATTGCTTAATTACCTCAGGAACCACACGTGTGGAAACACCTGCTGTCAATATACTTTGTATTCCTCATTTACTCGTGTTTATTAGTTTGGCAGTTACCTGTATCTACACAAACCAGGGTTTTCATTAGGCAAATGTAACGCTGGAAAAAAATGGTGACCGGGAAGATTTTAATGGATTGGATGCATAACCCATTAGGGCATCCACCCAAGGTGTGCAGAATGACAGAAATCAAATTTAGATTATGGTAATGCTTCTTAAAGATGCAATATTCAGAAATCACTCCACCATTTCCCGGTTGCTAAAATTATAATAGTTCGCCTAATTTAAAAGTATAGCGTAGAGAATCATTGTACCATCTAAACTCAACTTAAGAACGGCAGTCAGAAATAGCGCACATAGAACTGATGTATTGCTTCTTAGACTTGCTTTCAATGACAGATTTATAACATACCATTCTATGTGAATTTGGTCGGGTCGCCCAAAAAGCTCAATATTGGAGCTTTAACAGAACATGCAACTGATGTAATGAAGCAGCCAATAAAACGTAATTTTCAAACATTATCCAAAATGCAATACGTGGGAAAACACCATTCTAAACAGTGTACCTGATAGCGGTTCCATGTGTGAATATGACAATCTTGTGTTAGAAAGAGAGGGTATCTAAAGTTGCAACAGTTCAGATGGGTTGCTAATTTGACTAGGATTGTGCATTTGGCTTTTGGACAACGGAAGAAAGTTGATATGAAAAGCAATAGAACAGGAGAGAAATAGCGGTGGGCCAATAGGGAAGTAAAATGGAAATACATTGACCAAAATTATATAATTACTCAGGTCTATAAATAAATAAAATAATGAAAAATACTTCACCAGAAAGAATGATTTAGCCAGATAGGAATTGAGGATCATTAGCTTCTTTAAAAATGTAAAATAAACAGCTGTGGATTGTTCCAAATCACAAGCTATTAGGAAGGACTATGCCTATTTGGGAAGCCCGCAATTTGGGCAGCAAGCGTTGAAATAGACACCTTGCTGATTATTGAGTTGTGGCTGTGAGTGAGGCATCTAAAATATGTGTGAAGTTAATGTGTCTTGAGTATAATTTAAAATGTTGAGACAGGGAAGGGGTGTGTGGCGAAGATATAGGCGAGTCTCTCCAGAATGGCTTCCCCCAATTCTTGCGTGTGATTGTTTTTTTTCCCTTTGAATTTTTATTTTTAACAATCCCCATTACATATGTTACCAATAGTAAATGTATCGTTAATCCCAGTCATTTGGTTACATTAATACATGTATTAATTAGTTATTTGCAGTTTTCATTCTCGGAGTGTTAACGTTGTGAACTCCGCTTATAAAGGGGTCTTATATTCATTGTTAGGTCTCTTTTTTTGTTCCGGAACTGCTGTGGTGAGAATCTCTTACGCTCTCCACTCCATGGACTTTTGGGACATGACCTTTCAGGTATGATCTCTTTCGCTCTGTGATCATGCTTAGAATAATACTCGATTAAAATGTCAGTATTGCCTGGTAACTTAAGCTTTATGCTTTGTATGATAATCTATTCATTTGACAAAGTAATTAAAAACACATTTACAACTCCATTCTCAAACCATTTCTTCATTGCCTATTACTGTAACTCAACTATGGTGTTCTTGCACATTGCGAAATAATCTTTATGTAGTCAAATGAAAGTAGGCTCATTTCTTATTGTTATTACGAGTTGCATGTGATGTATTTCTAATATCATATACTGTATATTTCAGCCAGCAGCATACCACCATGCATCCCGCTGCTGGCTTGATTCTGAAGCTAAGCAGAGTTGGTCCTGGTTGATCCGTGGGTGGGTGACCAGATGCTGCTGGAAGTGGTGCAATGATTGGTCACATTGCCCTGTGTAGTAGGGTGCCGTCTTTCCGATTGGACGTTGAAAGGTGTCCTGACTCTGTGGTCACTAAAGAGCTCATGGCACGTATCGTAAGATTAGTTGTGTTAACCCCAGTGTCCTGGCTAAATTCCCAATCTGCCCCTCATACCATCATGGGCACGCAATCACCCACAGCATCCAATTGGCTCATTCATCCCCCATCTGTCACTATTCCCCAGGTCGTTGCTGTAAATGAGCGTGTTCTCAGTCAATTTACCTGGTAAAATAAGGGTTAATAAAATATACACGATAAATATTACTACCTGTTCATGCATTTATGTACCTGGCCTGCCGCGTGGGAATGTAAAAAATTAAAACACTTTCCTACACCTATTGCAAATAATATATTACAACTATTTGTTTGTCACAGTAAGCTACTTGAAAGATCTTAACAATCTCCCCCTCGAAAATCACCAATGTTCGATGTGAAAGCAAAGTAAGTTCTTGGCCTCCTGCTGCATTGGCCTATGCGCTCATTTCTTTAGCCGCAAATGGAATATCAATGTGTCCATATGGCAGAGGCTGGTGATCTTGCATTCGTTGATTTAACATTTCGATAAAATCTTAATTACAATGAATGACTCACCACATGACAATGACTTTGAGAAAAAAAAAACGTTATTGGAATGAAACTATTTCATTAAAATGCGGATATGAAAATCATAACTGGCATGCAGAACGGTAGAATAAATTGTAAGGATCCCCAAACTTGACACTCACACGACCCCTACGAAGTCTTTAAAAGTAATTGCCTCAAAGTTGCCATGGTCGGATTTTGCCTGAAGCAAGGTAAGCCTCGTAATATGAAATAAAACATTCAGGTTTTAAACAATTAAGTATGTTTCCCAAATGTATACTGCCTCCAGCACACATTCTAAGGTGGGGGATGACGCCCTAATAGCCTGTTGCCTGCACTTGAATGGTGAACTGGAGGCATGCTTCAGTTACCAGTTGCACCAAAACACGTACTTAGAATTGTTGCGCAATGAATTGGTTTATACTCCAGCAGCAAACAGCTGACGGGCTGCAAGAGAAATACCGCTTAAAAAAATAGGCTCTATATGCATGTGATAGTTGTAAATAAGATACCTGACTAAAGAAAATACACACAGGACAATTTCATTCCACTAAATTAAGCAAATTGACCTATAGACCGATAAGCACGACGGTCAAATGTATCTACATAGACTGGTATATCCATCAATGTTTTAAAAACATTGCGCACTGCGGTTTGTTTTCTCCCAGTCATTTTGGCAACCCTTTTATTTATTTTTATTTCATTTTATAAGTAAAAAGCCAACATAAACCCTGAAATACACACGGACACACTCACATCAGAAGCATCTACGCAATGCTCCATAATGGGGAAAAAACACGTCTAGAAATGTTTGCAAATTTACACAAAATAAAAAAATGCAATAAACATTTACATAAGTATTCAGACCCTTTACTCAGTATTTTGTTGAAGCCCATTTGGCAGTGGATTACAGCCTCGAGTCTTCTCGGGTATGACACTAGATGCTTGTCACACCTGTTTTTGTGGAATTTCTCCCATTTACATTACATTACATTTAAGTCATTTAGCAGACACTCTTATCCAGAGCGACTTACATATTACATTTCTCCCATCTTCTCTGCAGATCCTTTCAAGCACTGTCAGGTTGGAAGGGGAGCGTCGCTGCACAGCTATTTTCAGGTCTCTCCAAAGATGTTCGATTAGGGTTCAAGTCCTTGAGTGTCCCAGCCAGAGCCCGGACAGAGACTTGTCCCGAAGCCACTCCTGCATTGTCTTGGTTGTGTGCTTCGCGTCATTGTCCTGCTGGAAGGTGAACCTTCACCCTAGTCTGAGGTCCTCAGCTCTCTGGAGCAGGTTTTCATCAAGGATATCTGTACCTTGCTTTATTCAGCTTTCCCTCGATCCTGACTAGTCTCCCAGCCTATTGATGAAAAACATCCCCACAGCACGATGCTGTCACCACACTTCACTGTAGGAATGGTGCCAAGTTTCCTCCAGACGTGACGCTTGGCATTCAGGCCAAAGTGTTCAATCTTGGTTTCATCAGACCAGAGAATCTTGTTTCTCGTGGTATGAGAATCCTTTAGGTGCATTTTAGCAAAGGCCTGATTGGTGGAGTGCTGCAGAGATGGTTGTCAGTCTGGAAGGTTCTCCCATCTCCACATAGGAACTCTAGAGCTCTGTCAGAGTGACCATTGGGTTCTTGGTCACCTCCTTGACAAAGGCCCTTCTCCCCAGATTGCTCAGTGTGGCCGGGCGGCCAGCTCTAGCACTGACCTAGACTGAACTGTGGGACTTTATACAGACAGGGGTGTGCCTTTCCAAATCATGTCCAATCCATTGAATTTACCACAGGTGGACTCCAAGTTGGGAAAAAAAACATCTTATGAAATGATGATCAATGGAAACATGACAAAGCGTAAACAGGTTTTTAGAATTTTTTTCAAATTTGTAAAAAATAAACATACCTTATGTATTCAGACCCTTTGCTATGAGACTCGAAATTGAGCTCATTTCGAGTCTCGTAAGCAAAGGGTCTGAATACATAAGGTGTTTATTTTTTACAAATTTGAAAAAAAAAATCTAAAAACCTGTTTTTGCTTTGTCATTATGGGGTATTGTGTAGATTAATGAGGAAGAAAAGTACATTCATCCATTTTAGAATGAGGCTATAATATAACAAAAATATGGAAAAAGTCAAGGGATGTGAATACGTTGAACGTTTTCATGCCTTGAAATCACTAGTGCTCCTGGTAGAAGTTACCCTGATGATCTAGAATCAGTTTACCCACCTAAAGCATTCACTCCCAACATGCAATACTGACCTTACATCGGGGAAACTTCATCATTCTTTGGAACAAGCACACACACAGGAATAAGCAGAGTGTGAAAGCTTGGCAGGTGTCTGTCAGTCACGTGCAAGTATGCACACACACACGACTAAGAGCCTGGCATTTATACCAAATCAGTGCATAGTTGTAGTGTGGTCCCCAGGGATCACGATCCACCAGTGCAGTGCCAACAGCCTATGAGATGTGCATCCTGAGCCATCCCATATATCAATGAGTGATCTATTATCACGGTACATATTTTCACATTCACAGACTAAGTGCATGCATGAGTGTGTATGCGTGTGCTTGTATTCATGCGTGTTGCAGCACAACCACACAAAGATCGATACATCAACATGAGTAGCCCTGAAAGGTGGCTTACATTATCCCTGTGTTCACTTCAAGAGCCTAAATACTTCCACTTCATTATCAATACAAATTCATACACACATATCATGGATAATGTATGAAGAGTGCTCTTTCCAATACAGTGAACTCCTCTTACAGGAGTCAGCAGAGTGCACTGTACTGCCTAATAGAGCAGAGGCAGGCTTGCAGATGCTAAAGGGCACTGTTCGCTTCCCTGAGGCTGTGTGGTCAGTCAGAAGTGACTTCACCCACTGCAGTCAACTGTTCCAAGCATTTCCCCCTACCGCAACAGAGCTAGGGAGATGCATAGAGTGAGAGAGAGAACAGAGTGAGAGATGAGAAAATGAGAAACAATCCGCTGAATAGGCGGTGGCGACGGAAACAACAATAGCTTGATTGCGGAGGCACTGCTTTGACGTAAACAGAAAATGAGGTCATGTTGCTGGGGCTCTTTTTGTATTAGTCACCAGTGCCTTTTTTTTTAGCCTAGCGGGCAGCTATGGCGTCTGGCCATCCACTGGGACCAGGGCTTGGGTTAGCGGATAATGTGCTTCGCGGAAGCTCCGGGCCGTGTGGTGCATCACCTGGGGCACGCTCTCTCGCTTTCAACCTCCCCGCTCTTCGTGTATTGCTCCTGGATACTCTGTGGCAGGGTTGTCAGGCATAAACTGCCCCGAGGGCAGTTTGAGTTTTAAAAAAAACAACTTTTTAATAAACATAAAATAAAAAGCTAGACAGTCAGTGAGCATCGGAATATCAAGGACCATTATTGGAAAATGAAAAATTGAGACATTAAATACACTGCCTTCGGAAACAATTCATACCCCTTAACTGAAACCAAACTTTGTTGTGTTACAGCCTGAATTTAAAATGGATTACATATATATTTGTTCTTACCCATCTACAAACAATATCACATAATGACAAAGTGAAAAACGTATAGACATCTTTTCAAATTGATTGAAAATTAAAAATAGATTTTTTTTTTTTTTACATAACATCACTGAGTACTTCATCGGCAAGGACTAGGAAGTTGTTTTTGGATAGAAAGAAACGGAATAGAGCTAAGCACACAAAATCCAACAGGAAAACCTGGTTCAGTCTGCTTTCCAACAGACATTGGGCGACAAATTCACCTTTCAGCAGGACAATAACCTAAACACAAGGCCAAATATACACTGGAATTGCTTTACCAAGATAACCTGAGTGGCCTAGTTACAGTTTGGACTTAAATCAGCTTCAAAATGTAATGGGAAAAAAAGGAAAATATCTGTCTAGCAATGATCAACAACCAACTTGAGAGCTTGAAGAATTTAAAAAAGAATAAATGTGCAAATATTGTACAATGCAGGTCTGCAGCGCTTTTAGAGACTTGCCCAGAAAGAGTCACAGCTGTAATAGCTGCCAAATGTGATTCTAACATGTATTGACTAAGGGGGTGAAAATTATGTAAAAGAGATTTCATTTTCAATAAATGTGCAAAAATGTCTAAAAACATGTTTTCACTTTGGCATTATGGGATATTGGGTGTAGACTTTTTTTTTTTTTTTTCATCCATTTTGAATTCAGGCTGTAACAAGTCAAGGGGTATGAATACTTTCTGAAGGCACTATTGGCTATCTAAAACAAAAGGGTCTGAATACTTGACTCAAAACATTTCAGCATTGTTTTTTTGTGTTGAGAAACATAACTTCACTTTGACATTGTGGGGTATTGTGTGTAGGCCAGTGACACAAAACCTCAATTTTATCAATTTTAAATTCAGGCTTTAACATGTGTAAAAAGTCAATGGGTGTGAATGCTTTCTGAAGTCACTGTAGGGCAGAGAGAGAAATATGAGGAACACGATAGAGGGAATGATTAATGGAAATAAATGTGTTTAAACATCAAAAATGTAATGACATTTGGCGATTGTCATTACGCCTACACTTGTAGCCTGAATTCATCCATGAATTAACGCTGTCCGTGGGTTTGTCTCGACAAGTCAACGCTACCTTAAGGAAACAGTCTCTCGGTTCATATTTTTGTTGCTGGACCAAATAAGAACCTGTGGAGAAGGTGGTATGTGTCTGACTGTGTTTGGTAGCCAGCAGATGTGGGTGGACATGCGTGTGCCCACGCAAGGGATCCGTTAGCCGGTAAACGTCGGCTTTTGGAATCCCTTCCTTTTCTTTTTTTTTGCCAATAAATACAATTGTTGTACCACAATAAAAAAAAATAGAACTTCTTGTAAAATAATGCGTTTTATTCATTAATGGAAATACCCGTCAATGTGCTCCAACTTCAAAGGCAAATAAAGTGCCTTCAGAAAGTATACACACTAGGGATTCACAATATATCAGTGGACATATCGGAATCGGCCGATGGTAGCTAAAAATGCAAACATTGGTATCGGCCCCATGTCTAGTTTAACACCGATGTTAAAAACCGATGTTAAAATTTTGCGCTACACACCATTCCTAACCTAGCATTCAACAAGTCGAGCAGTCATTTGAAAGAGTATGAACATTTCAGCGAGACAACTCAAAAAGGCAAAATCCATTAAAGCCAATATTTCACCAACTGGTCAAGCACCGGTACACTACCAAGTGCGCTATTTTTCAGATGTTGCCCTACCGGAGTTACACAGTAAGAGTCACTGCTTTTACCTTCATGACATGGTCTTTGCGTGTCAAAAGATACAGTAGCACTGTCAAAGCTATACAAAAAAAAATCTGCAAACAAGCAAACACCAGCCACGAACGTTGTGTTTGCAATACCACGTTGGTAATAAAATTTGTTAGACCGCAACTTCTGGGGTAGCTAGCTTTAGCTTGGTACCCAGCTAGCACCAATACAACCAGCCTGAAAACAATGACCTGTAGAAACTGCAGTCATTTTCATTATTCTTAGCAATGATTTATGAATCCTTGTGAGTAAGTATTGGCTGGGTTGCCACTTGTTGTTTGCCTATTGAAATTGAACTTCAGTTGATGAAAATAAATAGCTAGCCAGCTACTTAACCATGTTGCAAAAGATAACGTTATAAGCAGCCAGCTAGCTGGCTAGTGAGGCTCGACCGGATATGTTGTGAAGCTAGCCACAATAAGGATTAGGCACAGTAGTGGAATTTGCAGTTTGCTTTAAAAATAAAAGTACGTCATTGACAGTGAGGCAAATGAATACAAATAGTAGAATTATGCCATACTTTTATTTTGAAGGCTACCCGCAAAGTCCACTATTGTGGCTAATCCTTATTGTGGCTAGCTTAATGGTCTGAACACCATTAAACAAATAAGAACAGTTTTATAAATTAGGGTTATTTTAGATGACAGCTAGCTATATAGTTAGCAAGCTAAGTATAGCTACTGAAACAGATTGTCGTTTTGCCATGTTTTTGGGGAAGAACTACATTGTTTGCGTCTATGAGCTAGCTAGCTTTTTTTTAATGACCAGCACTGTAGGTGTGTGAGACAACTTTACCATCATCAGAGCATACATAGATGAATCATTGTGACATATGAAATATGAGTGACAGTGTAATGAATGTGTAATAACTGCATAAAAAAATCAGTCATATTCAGGGCCCGATAGGTCAACAAGCTTATTTGACGTGCATCTTTTTTGACACGCAAAGACCCAAACAGCGTTCCATAGAAAACCTGGTAGAGAATGAAACGACTGAACAAATGAAGGAAACAGCACAGCAAGTAAAGTGAAAGAAATAGGTTTTGATTATGTTTCACTGGTAATGGGGACATATGTAAATGCCAACAAAATAACTTTTGGTCAGTGTGGTGTGTGTGTAACCTTTATTTAACTAAGCAAGTCAGTTAAGAACAAATTCTTATTTACAATGATGGGCCAATTGTGCGCCGCCCTATGGGACCCCCAATCATGACCGGATGTGATACAGTCTGGATTCGAATCGGGGACTGTAGTGACGCCTCTTGCACTGAGATGCAGTGCCTTAGACCGCTGCGTCCATGTGTGTGTGTTAACTATTTAACTGTACTAGAATGCTTAAAAAGGCTGCAACATTTTTTTATATCAGTATCATTTTCTGGGGCAAGGAAAATATTGGATATTGGTATCCGCCAAAAATGTCATATCGGTGCATCACTAATATACACAGATCTCTCATATTTTTAAGCGGGAGAACTTGCACAATTGGTGGCTGACTAAATACTTTTTTGCCCCACTGTATAAATGTTTCTTTGTCATTATGGGGTATTGTGTGTAGATTGATGAGGGGGGAAAAACAAACAATTTAATACATTTTAGAATAAGGCTGTAACCTAACAAAATGTGGATAAAGTCAAGGGGTCTGAATACTTTCCGAAGGCACTGTATACTTCGTAGGCTAATAAATGCTCAAGCTGCTTGGAAATTAGTGCCAGGTGTGTGCGTTTCTATTTTTACTCGCACAACAGACGCAAGGTCCTCATAGGGGACTTCAGCAAAGTGTACTCTGACTGGGCAAAACGGGGAAGATTGTGTTGATTATCTCCATTTCCAGTGTGCCTGCCGAGAGGTGATTCTTTCTCCAAAACAGAGCAGACAAGCCTCAAGACATCTTCTGTTTCTTCAGGACAAAGTAACAAAGCTGATGCGCATTGCAAGCTGCTCCAAGGAGTTGGACAGTTTTAACTACCCAACAGCAGCGGCTCACTTTGAGCAGACCAAGATCCTCCTCAAACACAAGTCACTTCACCCCTACCTCAACTAACCTGTACCCCTAACACATTGACTCGGTACCAGTACCACCTGTATATAGCCTCATTATTGTTATTTTGTGTTATTTTTATTAAAACATTTATTTTTTTGTAAATATTTTCTTAACTCTTTCTTGAGTTTATCTTTCTTGTTGGTTAAGGGCTTGTAAGTAAGCATTTCACGGTATGGTCTACACATAAAGTTAGAGTTTTCAAAGTTTTAATTGAAATTAGAGGATCATTTTTGTGTTTGTTAGGCCTGGTCCTAGCAGTTCTGCTGCCGCCCTAGGAAAGATCAACACAGTGTCATGAATAATATAAGCTGCTGCATAAATTCTCCTAACCTGCAACAAAGTCAAATCTGACATTCATTTTACAAAAGTTGGATCCCTTCTAGCCATAACCCGCCAGTCCTTGTGTTAAGACAGTCTAATTAAAATGTTCATGCCTAGGTTAAATTTAAATTAGAGGCCTAGATAGATATTGTTTGAAAACAGCTGTGTTTTGTTATTTATTAAAATGTTCATACAAATAGTCTAGAGGACAGATCTGTAGCAAATTATATTACACAAATATAATATTTTTTAGTTGTGTTTTACCGTATAGGCGGCTGTTCTTCTAGGCTAAATGTAAAAAATAAAAATAAATCATTAATAGCTGGGATGACCCCGCAAACGGTAATGTTTTGCTTCTCAGTAAAACCAGTCACGTTGGTATAAGAATATTCAACTTTATTTTATTAAACTTCACAGGCTAATTTCTATTCTGGTAAAATGCATTACAATAATCTAAAATGGATTTTGAGCACCTTGGGTGGACACCATAATGCATTACGCATCTAATGCATATGTATGTCGGGTAAATTTGTCAAATGTCCGGTAAATTAAAATCTTACCGGTCACGTTGTCCAGCGCCAAATTTTCTAAATGGAAACACTGGCCTGTGGGTGCATGCATTTGTCCATGTGTAATCATCTCCTGTAGGGAACAATCTGTTGCAGTGTTTAATTTTGATCCCGTTAAACGTTAAAATCACTTGTTAAAAGCTGCAATCCCTTTCTAGTTTGAGGTTAGTACTATCAAACAACACAACATAGTGTTGCCAACTTAGAGACTTTGTTTCAGACCCTCCAGCGACTTGTATTGGTAAAAGAGTATAGCAACAAACGTAGCTACTTTTTAAGGCTGCCTCTGCGACTTTTGGTTGATTCAGCAACTTCCCTGTTTGCGTGACCGCTCGGCTGAGCTCAGCTGTGCTGCTCTGCAGTCTGCTCCCTCTCCACGGCTCAGCTTCCCCCGGCTGCTGCCTGTGTGTGCACCCGTCATTTGCATCCCTCCACCGCCCCTCTCCGCTCTAGCCTCTAGGTCCTCTCCTTCCCCTCCCCTACCCTGCCCCTCTCCGCTCCCTCCCCTGCCCCTCCCTCCCCCGCCTCCCCTCCCCCCCCTCCCTCCCCCGCTTCTCCCTCCCCTGCACCTCTCCGCCGCTCCTCCCCTGCACCTCTCCGCCGCTCCCTCCCCTGCACCTCTCCGCCGCTCCCTCCCCTGCCCCTCTCCGCCGCTCCCTCCCCTGCCCCTCTCCGCCGCTCCCTCCCCTGCACCTCTCTGCCGCTCCCTCCCCTGCACCTCTCCCTGCACCTCCCTCCCCCCTGCCCCTCTCCGCCGCTCCCTCCCCTGCCCCTCTCCGCCGCTCCCTCCCCTGCCCCTCTCCGCCGCTCCCTCCCCCCTGCCCCTCTCTGCCGCTCCCTCCTCTGCCCCTGCACCTCTACGCCGCTCCCTCCCCTGCCCCTGTACCTCTCCGCCGCTCCCTCACCTGCACCTCTCCGCCCCTCCCCTGCCCCTCTCCGCCCCTCTCCCTCCCCCGCCCCTCTCCCTCTCCCGTTCTCCCTCCCCTGCCCCTGCCCCTCTCCCTCCCCTGCACCTCTTCGCCGCTCCCTCCCCTGCCCCTGCACCTCTACGCCGCTCCCTCCCCTGCCCCTGTACCTCTCCGCCGCTTCCTCACCTGCACCTCTCCGCCGCTCCCTCCCCTGCCCCTCTCCGCCCCTCCCTCCCCCGCCCCTCTCCCTCCCCCGCCTCTCCCTCCCCTGCCCCTCTCCCTCTCCCTCCCCTGCCCCTCTCCCGTTCTCCCTCCCCTGCCCCTCTCCCTCCCCTGCACCTCTCCGCCGCTCCCTCCCTGCACCTCTCCGCCCTCCCTCCCCCCGCCCCTCTCCCTCCCCCCCCTCCCTCCCCTGCCCCTCTCCCATTCTCCCTCCCCTGCCCCTCTCCCTCTCCCTCCCCTGCACCTCTCCGCCCCTCCCTCCCCTCCCCTGCCCCTCCCTCCCCTCCCCCCCCTCTCCCTCCCCTGCACCTCACCGCCGCTCCTCCCCTGCACCACTCCGCCCCTCCCTCCCCCCCGCCCCTCTCCCTCCCCCGCCTCTCCCCCGTTCTCCCTCCCCTGCCCCTCTCCCGTTCTCCCTCCCCTGCCCCTCTCCCGCTCTCCCTCCCCTGCCCCTCTCCCTCCCCTGCACCTCTCCGCCGCTCCCTCCCCTGCCCCTCTCCGCCCCTCCCTCACCTGCCCCTCTCCGCCGCTCCCTCACCTGCCCCTCTCCGCCGCTCCCTCACCTGCCCCTCTCCGCCGCTCCCTCACCTGCCCCTCTCCCTCCCCTGCCCCTCTCCCTCCCCCGCCCCTCTCCGCCGCTCCCTCCCCTGCCCCTCTCCCTCCCCTGCCCCTCCCCCCGCCTCTCCCTCCCCTGCCCCTCTCCCTCTCCGCCGCTCCCTCCCCTCTCCGCTCTAGCCTCTAGGTCCTCTCCCCAATGCATAAATTATATATTAACATTATGACGAAATGATTTTGTAATGACGTCATCGAGCAACGAATGGAGCAACCAAAAGCAACTTTCCTTGAAAAATATTTTGCAACACTAACGTATTTTTAATTCTCACACACACACACACACACACACACACGACCGCACCGTCTGGCCCCAAGTCATGCTGTCACCATCTCCCCCAGTGCACGGCAATCTTTCGTCTGAACTCGCCTTCTGTCTTTTTCATCCCCTCACTCTTTTTCTTTTCCCCTCAATGTCTGTCTAAAACACACATTCTTTCACAAAAACGATTTTCTTCCAAATAGCACTGCCAATATCTCACTCATGACAAAAACCTGTGGATGTAATGATAAAAATAATTTATTGACATACTAACCCTTGGTTTTGATTAATATCTAAAATGGCAAAAACCATAATGCCACAACAACCCTGTCCTACACGATGTGTACTCTGTTGTGCCACTGCCAACATATGACAGGTTTGGGATCATTGTGAGACTTGAACACCAGGTTGAGAGAGAGCCGGCTGTGATTTGTATTGGCCTGACATGGGTTCCGGCAGGGACAGATTGCATTGGGCTATCCCTGCTGTGCTTGACATTCTGCTAGCCTGGCTAGCGGTGAGCGTGTCCTTGGCTGCCCTTTCTGGTGACTGGTGATGTAGTGACAGGACACGGTGACTGGATCTGGAGACGAGAGGGTGTGGTAGGGTTTAGGGAGTGGGCTGAAAAGCTCCATAAGGCAGCGGTTCCCAACCTTTTCTGTTCTGGGGACCACCAAAAGCTTGAGGACAGGTTGGAAACCACTGCTCCAGGGGAGAGATACCTGGAGTAGGAGAGGACAAGCCAAGCTTAAAAGACACATTGTTTATGTAAAGTGCATTCGGAAAGTATTCAGACCCCTGGACGTTTGCAACATTGTTAGGTTACAGACATCCTAAAAATGTATTGAGTTTTTTTTTTACTCAACCCATACTAACAAAGCAGAAACAGGTTTAGAAGTTTGGGCAAATTTTAAAATCGGGGAAAAAAACATTTGCATAAGTATTCAGATGATTTACTCAGTACTTTGTTGAAGCACCTTCAGCAGTGATCATAGCCCCATGTCTTCTTGGGTGTGATGTTACAAATCTTGGCACACCTGTATTTGGGGAGTTTCTTCCCGTCTTCTCTGCAGATCCTCTCAAACTCTGTCAGGCTGGATGGGGAGCGTTGCTGCACAACTATTTTCTGGTCTCTCCAGAGATGTTCGATCGGGATCAATTCCGGGATCTGGCTGGGCTACTCAAGGACATTCAGAGACATGTCCCCACCTGCGTTGTCTTGGCTGTGTGCTTAGGGTCATTGTCCTGTTGGATGGTTGAACCTTCGCCCCAGTCTGAGGTCTTGAGCGCTATGGAGTAGGTTTTCATCATGGCTCTCTCCATCGATCCTGACTAGTCTCCCAGTCCCTGCCGCTGAAAAACATCCCCAAAGCATGATGCTGCCACCACCATGCTTCACCATAGGGATGGTGCCAGGCTTCCTCCAGACATTGAGGCGAAAGTGTTCAATCTTGGTTTCATCAGACCAGAGAAACTTGTTTCTCATGATCTGAGAGGCTGAAGGTGCCTTTTGGCAAACTCCAAGCGGGCTGTCATTTGCCTTTTACTGAGGAATGGCTTCTGTTTGGCCACTCCACCATAAAAGCCTAATTGGTGGAGTGCTGCAGAAATCGTTGTCCTTCTGGAAGGTTCTCCCTTCTCCACAGAGGAACTCTAGAGCTCTGTCAGAGTGACCATCGGGTTCTTGGTCACCTCCCTGACCAAGGCCCTTCTCCCCCGATTGCACAGTTTGGGTGGGTGTCCAGCTCTAGGAAGACTCTTGGTGGTTCCAAACTTCTTCCATTTAAGAATGATGGAGGCCACTGTGTTCTTGGCGACCTTCAATGATGCAGAAATGTTCTAGTACCCTTCCCCAGATCTTTGCCTCAACACAATGGGGCAGCAGGGTAGCCTAGTGATTAGAGCGTTGGACTAGTAACCTGAAGGTTGCAAGTTCAAACCCCCGAGCTGACAAGGTACAAATCTGTTGTTCTGCCCTTGAACAGGCAGTTAACCCACTGTTCCTAGGGCGTCATAATAAGAATGAAAATAAGAATTTGTTCTTAACTGACTTGCCTAGTTAAATAAAGGTAAAAAATCAAATTAAAATAAACAATCATGTCTCGGAGTTCTATGGACAATTCCTTTGACATCATGGCTTGGTTTTTGCTCTGACATGCACTGTGAACTGTGGGATCTTATATAGACAGGTGTGCCTTTCCAAATCATGTCCAAATCAATTGAATTTACCACAGGTGGACTCCAATCAAGTTGTAGAAACATCTTAAGGATGATCAATGGAAACAGGATGCAGCTGAGCTCAATTAAGAGTCTCATAGCATATTTAAGTTATGTTTTTTATTCGTAATTTGTAATAAATCTGCAAAAATGTTTTTGCTTTGTCATTAGGGGTATTGTGTTTAGATTGACGATTTGTTATTTTTTATTAATACATTTTAGAATAAGGCCGTAACGTAACAAAATGTGGAAAAAGTCAAGGGGTCTGAATACATTCCGAAGTCACCATCTACTGTACATCAGAGCAAATTCCAGTCCGGAAGGGCTTGAGCAGTCTTTTTTGGTTTCTACCTCGTAGATAATTGCAATAAGGAGTGTTCTGGACTAGATCCACCGATTCATCAGCAGGGCCGATTTCAAGTTGTCATAACAATCGGTAATCGTCATTTTTGGAAGACGATTACGGCCGATTACATTGCACTCCATGAAGAGACTACGTGGCAGGTTGACTATCTGTTATGAGAGTACAGCAAGGAGCCAAGGTAAGTTGCTAGCTAGCATTAAACTTCTCTTATAAAAATCGATCTTAACATAATCACTAGTTAACTACACATGGTTGATGAAATTACTAGTTTATCTAGCTTGTCCTGCGTTGCATATAATCAGTGCGGTGTCTTAATTTATCATCGAATCACAGCCTACTTCGACAAACGGGTGATGATTTAACAAGCGCATTCGCGAAAAAAGCACTGTCGTTGCACCAATGTGTACCTAACCATAAACATCAATGCCTTTATTAAAATCAATACAGAAGTATATATTTTTAAACCTGCATATTTAGTTAATATTGCCTGTTAACAATTTCTTTAATTAGGGAAATTGTGTCACTTCTCTTGCGTTCTGTGCAAGCAGAGTCAGGGTATATGCAGCAGTTTGGTCCGCCTGGCTCGTTGCGAACTGTGTGAAGACCATTTCTTCCTAACAAAGGCCGTAAATAACTGGCCAGAATTGTACATAATTATGACAAAACATTGAAGGTCGTGCAATGTAACAGCAATATTTAGACTTAGGGATGCCACCCGTTCTATAAAATATGGAACGGTTCCGTATTTCACTGAAAGAATAAACATTTTGTTTTTGAAATGATAGAAATATGAGCCTTAGGTCATTAATATGGTCAAATCCGGAAACTGTGTGATATTATATTATAATTAAGTCTATGACTTGATAGAGCAGTCTGATTGAGCGGTGGTAGGCAGCAGCAGGCTCGTAGCATTCATTCAAACAGCACTTTCCTGCATTTGCCAGAAGCTCTTCGCTGTGCTTCAAGCATTGCACTGTTTATGGCTGCAAGCCTATCAAGATTAGGTTGGCAATACTATAGTGCCTATAAGAACATCCAATAGTCAAAGGTATATGAAATACAAATGGTATAGAGATAAATAGTTCTATAATTCCTATAAACCTAAAACTTCTTACCTGGGAATAAAAGGAACCACCATCTTTCATATGTTCTCAGCAAGGAACTTAAACGTTAGCTTTTTTACAGCAAATATTGCACTTTTACTTCCTTTTCCAACACTTTGTTTTTGCATTAATTCAACCAAACCTAACCCTATTGTTGTAATTGTCATTATTACAAATACATATATAAAAATAGGCATCTGCTTTTTTTTGGTCCTCTGACATCATTTAAGTAATTTGTGGTGACGAGGTGCACAAAGGACATGGTATTCTCAAACCGCCACTTTACCCAAATGTGTTCTGGCCCAACCCGTCAGTTTCTGGTCCAATCAGACAGTCCCGAGTGGGTTCGAATTCGGAGAAGAGTCAGGGTCATTGCGGATAAGATCCAGCCCCATTGCGGATTAGAAAGTAACGTCCATGGCCAGAGAAAGGAGTCTGGGTAGCCAGACAAATGTTGTGTGTAGTTTCTGCCGTAGGACTGGACACACTCCAGACTTCTATTCTCTCACACCGGAGAGCCTCCGACATAACAAAAACACACTGAGCTTTTAAGGCCTACGAGTCACACTCTGGTGCATATCCACACATGTGAGCGTAAAACACACACACAAAAATGGAGAGTAAACCCAAGAATGTCATGTTATCATTACACGATCTGTTCTGGTACACACAGGGTGAGAAGTAGCTCGATTGCACTTGACGCAATGGAGCAATTGAGTGCAGGGTGGACGTCACAAACGGCGAGAGCCAGGGATGTACCACACACACACACACACCACCCCACCGTGGTCAGCCATGATCGATCGAGTAAGGGTGTGATGGTGCATCGGCAGTGGAAACTATCACAGGGTGCAGTGGGGAAAACATGACCCAATCACAACCCCCTAAGGAAATTTATGGGTGGGGGGACAGAGGATGTTTTGCAAAGTTGTTACTAGTTCTGTCCCAATAAACAGCAGGCACAACATGACATCCAAAGCACTTAACATTATCTGGGCTCTGTGATAGGAATACAAAAGTCTGTCGGTTTTGCAAAAGAGACATTGTCTTGATGACACCACACAATAAAGGAGCGATAAAGATACTTCTAGGCAAGCCAACTCTTAAGCAGAGTGGGGTAAACACTGCCTACCCTAATCAGTGGTAGGATAAAATTATAAAAAAGTGGACCTACCGTGCAAAAGGGGTGAGAGCTGGAAGCTACTTCTCTGTAGTTCTCTCTGCTTTTACTGAGAGAAAGAGAGCGAGAGAGGGGAGGAGAGAGTGAGAGGGGAGGAGAGAGCGAGAGAGGGGAAACAGTGCCAGTTAGGATGAGCACTGTATAGCCTTGTATAACACCATTGTACATTCAGTGCATACATAACACTGCCTCGTTGGAAAACACAGAAGCCCGTATTCCAACAGACCATGATGATGGTGTTATTGTAACAGCTCCAAATTCAATGAATGTGCCATTAAGACCGCATATTAAACTTTAAATGACTGTTCCGAGTTTAATTTTTCCACTATATTTAACCATGTAGGCCAGTCGAGAACAAGTTCATTTACAACTGTGACCTGGTCAAGATAAAGCAAAGCAGTGTGACAAAAACAACAGTTACACATGGGATAAACAAACATACAGTCAATAACACAATAGAAAAATCGATGTACAGTGTGTGCAAATGTAGCAAGATTAGGGAGGTAAAGGCAATAAATAGGCCATAGAGGTGAAATAATTACAATGTAGCATTAACACGGGAGTGATAAGATGTGCAGAAGATGATGTGCAAGTAGAGACACTGGGGTGCAAAAGCGCAAAAATAAATAAATACCAATATGGGGATGAAGTAGTTGGGTGTGATATTTACAAATGGGCTGTGGACAGCTGCTCTGACAGCTGATGCTTAAAGTTAGTGAGGGAGATAAGACTCCAGCTTCAGTGATTTCTGCAATTAGTTCCAGTCATTGGCAGCAGAGAACTGGAAGGAAAGGCAGTCAAATGAGGGGTTGGCTTTGGGGATGAACAGTGAAATATACCTGCTGGAGCGTGTGCTACGGGTGGATGTTGCTATGGTGACCAGTGAGAGCTGAGATAAGGCGGGGCTTTACCTAGCAAAGATTTAGACGACCTGGAGCCAGTGGGTTTGGTGACAAATATGTAGCGAGGGCCAGGCAACGAGAACATACAGGTCGCAGTGGTGGGTAGTATATGGGGCTTTGGTGACAAAACGGGTGGCACTGTGATAGACTGCATCCAATTTGCTGAGTAGAGTGTTGGAGGCTATTTGTAAATGACATCGCCGAAGTCCAGGATCGGTAGGATAGTCAGTTTTACAAGGGTGTTTGGCAGGCTTTGTTGCGAAATAGGAAGCCGATTCTAAGTTTAAATTTTGGATTGGAGATACTTAATGTGAGTCTGGAAGGAGAGTTTAGTCTAACCTGACACCTAGATATTTGTAGTAGTCCACATATTCTAAATCATAACCGTCCAGAGTAGTGATGCCAATTGGGCGGGCGGGTGCGGGGAGCAAATCGGTTGAAGAGCATGCATTTAGTTTTACTAGCATTTAAAAGCAGTTGATAGCCACGGAAGGAGAGTTGTATGGCATTGAAGCTCATTTGGAGGTTTGTTAGCAGTGTCCAAAGAAGGGCCAGATGTAAAGAGAATGGTGTCTTCAGCGTAGAGGTGGATCAGAGAATCACCAGCAGCAAGAGCGACATCATTGATAAATATAGAGAAAAGAGTCGGCCCGATAATTGAACCCTGTGGCACCCCCATAGAGTTTGCCAGAGGTCCGAATAACAGGCACTTTGATTTGACACACTAAACTCCATCTGAGAAGTAGTTGGTGAACCAGGCGAGGCAGTCATTTGAGAAACCAAGGCTGTTGATTCTGCCGATAAGAATACGTTGATTGACAGAGTCGAAAGCCTTGGCAGCTGCATAGTACGGTCTTATCGATGGCGGTTATGATATCGTTTAGGACCTTGATCGTTGCTGAGGTGCACCCATGACCAGCTTGAAAACCAGATTGCATAGCGGAGAAGGTACGATGGGATTAGAAAGGGTCGGTGATCTGTTAACTTGGCTTTCAAAGATTTTAGAAAGGCAGGGCAGGATGGATATAGGTCAATAACAGTTTGGGTTTCGAGTGCCTCCCCCTTTGAAGAGCGGGATGACCCGCGGCGGCTTTCCAATCTTTGGTGATCTCAGACGATACGAAAGAGGTTGAACAGGCTAGTAATAGGGGTTGCAACAATTTCAGCAGATAATTTTAGAAAGAGAGGGTCCAGATTGTCTTGTCCAGCTGATTTGTAGGAATCCAGATTTTGCAGCTCTTTCAGAACATCAGCGGTTTGGATTTGGATGAAGGAGAATCAGGGGGGGCTTGGGCAAGTTCATGCGGGGTGTGCAGAGCTGTTAGCCAGGGTAAGGAAAGCCAGCTGGAAAGCATGGTCAGCAGTAGAAAAATGCTTCTTGAAATGATCGATTACTGTAGAGTTATCAGTGGTGGCAGTGCTTCCTAGCCTCAGTGCAGTGGGCAGCTGGGAGGAGGTGCTCTTATTTTCCATGGACTTTACAGTGTCCCAAAACGTTTTGGAATTAGTGCTACAGGATGCAAATTTCTGTTTGAAAAGGCTAGCCTTAGCTTTCCTAACTGACTGAGTATATTGGTTCCTGACTTCCCTGAAAAGTTGCATATCGCGGGGGCTATTCGATGCTAATGCAGTACGCCACAGGATGTTTTTGTGCTGGTCAAGGGCAGTCAAATCTGGGGTGAACCAAGGGCTATATCTGTTCTTACTTCTACATTTTTTGAATGGGGCATGCTTATTTAAGATGGTGAGGAAAGCAGTTTTAAAAGAGCATCCAGGCATCCTCTACTGACGGGCTGAGGTCAATATCCTTCCAGGATATCCCGGCCAGGTCGATTCGAAAGGCCTGCTCACTAAAGTGTGTACGGGAGCGTTTGACAGTGATGAAGGGTGGTCGTTTGACCGCATCCATTACGGACGCAGGCAATGATCGCTGAGATCCTGGTTGAAGACAGCAGAGGTGTATTTAGAGCGCAAGTTGGTCAAGATGATACAATGAGGGAAAAAAGTATTTGATCCCCTACTGAAAATCTGTGGAGGGAGCTGAAGGTTCGAGTTGCCAAACGTCAGCCTCGAAACCTTAATGACTTAGAGAAGATCTGCAAAGAGGAGTGGGACAAAATCACTTCTGAGATGTGTGCAAACCTGGTGGCCAACTACAAGAAAAGTCTGACCTCTGAATGCCAACAAGGGTTTTGCCACCAAGTACTAAGTCATGTTTTACAGAGGGGTCAAATACTTATTTCCCTCATTAAAATGAAAATAAATGTATAACATTTTTGGATGTTTTTGTTGTTATTCTGTCGCTTACTGTTCAAATAAACCTAGCATTAAAATTATAGACTGATAATTTCTTTGTCAGTGGGCAAACGTACAAAATCAGCAGGGGATCAAATATTTTTTCCCTCACTGCATCGATGAAGGGTGCCCATGGTTATGGGTTTAGGGTTGTGCCTGGTAGGTTCCTCGAGTTTGCACATCACTGGTTTCTCAGAGACATAAGTTGCATCCCAAATGTCACCCTATTCCCTACATAGTGCTCCACTTTTGGCCAGAGACATCCAAAGTACGGCACTTTATATGGAATCCGGTGTCATTTGGGACACAGCTATATTGTACTGTAGCAAAAAGGTGTTTTTCCACCCAGCGCGGTCAACATGACAAAATGGGGTATAGTCCCCTCCATTTGCGTCACCAAGCTGGAGACTGACACCTTCTGCAACTGGATCCTGGACTTCCTGACGGGGCACCCCCAGGTGGTGAGGGTAGGCAACAACACCACCACGTTGACCCCTCAAGGGTGTGTACCTCGTCCCCTCCTGCACTACCTGTTTAACCATGACTGTGGCCATGCATGACATACAACACAGTCATCAAGTTTGCTGACGACATGACGGGGGAAGCGCAAATCACCGACGGAGAGGAAATCAGAGACTTGGCATTGTGGTACCGTGATAACAACAACCTCTCCCTCAACGTCAGTAAGACCAAGGAGCTGATGATGGACTACAGGAGAAAGAGGGGAGAGCACGCCCTCATCCACGGGTTGTAGAGGAGCGGGTTACGAGCTTCAACTTTCTTGGAGTCCACATCACTAAGGACTTAACATGGTCCATATACAGTCATGAAGAGATTTGGCATGGGCCCTCGGATCCTCAAAAGTTCCACAGGTGCACCATCGAGAGCACCCTGCCATCCAGGACCTCATATACACACAAACACAACAGTTCAGGGTCACTTTGAAAGTTCTTTGTTTTAAAAAAAAAAGCAAAAAAAATTATATTAAAATATCAAATTGATCAGAAATACAGCGTAGACATTGTTAATGTTGTAAATTACTAATGTAGCTGGAAACGGCTGATTTAATGGAATACAAAGACCCATTATCAGCAACCATCACACGTGTGTTCCAATGGCACGTTGTGTTAGCCTTTTAAAATGATAAACTTGGAATAACTAATTGATAATTAGAAAACCCTTTTGCCATTATGTTAGCACAGCTGAAAACTGTTCTGATTAAAGAAGCAATAAAA
Organism: Oncorhynchus keta; assembly: GCF_023373465.1. Lineage (NCBI taxonomy): Eukaryota > Metazoa > Chordata > Actinopteri > Salmoniformes > Salmonidae > Oncorhynchus > Oncorhynchus keta. The sequence goes on along the minus strand of NC_068454.1, from coordinate 42,672,217 downwards.
CGGGCTTTTAGACTAGTTGAGTATCTAGAGCATCAGCATTTGTGGGTTCGATTACAGGCTCAAAATGGCCAGAAACAAGAGACGTTCTTCTGAAACTCATCAGTCTATTCTTGTTCTGAGAAATTAAGGCTATTCCATGTGAGAAATTGCCAAGATCGAATCCCCGAGCTGACAAGGTAAAAATTGTTCTGCCGCTGAACAAGGCAGTTAACCCACTGTTCCTAGGCCATCATTGTAAGTAATAATTTGTTCTTAACTGACTTGTCTAGTTAAATAAAGGTTAAATAAAACAATTTAAAAAATAAGAAACTGAAGATCTCGTACAACACTGAACTACTCCCTTCAAAGAACAGCGCAAACTGGCTCTAACCAGACAAGAAAGAGTGGTGTTGGAGGTGGTGTTGGAGGGCTAGTATGAGGCCCTCTTTCCTCTGGTCTAAGAAAATATCCCAATACCCCAGGGCAGTGAATGGGGACACTGCCCTGTGTAGGGTGCAGTCTTTTGGATGGGACGTTAAAACAGGTGTCCTGACTCTCTGAGGTCATTAAAGATCCCATGGCACTTATCGTAAGAGCAGGGGTGTTAACTCTGGTGTCCTGGCTAAATTCCCAATCTGGCCCTCAAATCATCACGGTCACCTAATAATCATCAGTTTACAATTGGCTCATTCATCTCCCCCTCTCCCCTGTAACTATTCCCCAGGTCGTTGCTGCAAATGAGAACGTGATCTCAGTCAACTTACCTGGAAAAATAACGGATAAATAAAAAATAAATAAAAAAGAGGAGTGGGAGGCCGTGGTGCACAACTGAGAAAAAGGACAAGCACATTAGTGTGTCTAGTTTGAGAAACATACGCCTTACAAGTCCTCAACTGGAAGCTTCATTAAATAGTACCCACAAAACACCAGTCTCAACGTCAACATTGAAGAGGCGATTCTTGGATGCTGGCCTTCTAGGCAGAGTTGCAAAGAAAAAGCCATATCTCAGACTGGCCAATAAAAATAAAAGATTAAGATGGGCAAAAGAACACAGACACTGGACAAAGGAAGATTGGAAAAAAGTGTTATGGACAGACAAATCTAAGTTTGAGGGGTTTGGATCACAAAGAAGAACATTTGCCAAAATGAAGATGCTGTAAGAGTGCTTAACACCATCTGTAAAGCATGGTGGAGGCAATGTGATGGTCTGGGGGTGCTTTGGTGGTAGTAAAGTGGGAGATTTGTACAGGGTAAAAGGGATCTTGAAGAAGGAAGGATATCACTCCATTTCGCAATGCCATGCCTAACCCTGTGGGCAGCACTTAATTTGTGCCCATTTCCTCCTACAGGGGCATTTATAAGTGACCCCAAACTTTTTAACGATTATATATTCTCGATACACATACACACACACACACACACACACACACACACACACACACACACACACACACACACACACACACACACACACACACACACACACACACACACACAAAACACACACACAAAAAAAGTATTTAGTCAGCCACCAATTGTGCAAGTTCTCCCACTTAAGATGAGGCCTGTCATTTTCATCATAGGTACACTTCAACTATGACGGACAAAATGAGAGGGAAAAAAATCCAGAAAATCATATTGTATGATTTTTTATGAATTTATTGGCAAATTATGGTGGAAATTAAGTATTTAGTCACCTGCAAACAAGCAAGATCTCTGGCTCTCACAGACCTGTAACTTCTTCTTTAAGAGGCTCCTTGGTCGTCCTCCACTCATTACCTGTATTAATGGCACCTGTTGAAATTGTTATCAGTATAAAAGACACCTGTCCACAACCTCAAACAGTCACACTCCAAACTCCACTATGGCCAAGACCAAAGAGCTGTCAAAGGACACCAGAAACCAAATTGTAGACCTGCACCAGGCTGGGAAGACTGAATCTGCAATAGGTAAGCAGCTTGGTTTGAAGAAATCAACTGTGGGAGCAATTATTAGGAAATGGAAGACATACAAGACCACTGATAATCTCCCTCGATCTGGGGCTCCACGCAAGATCTCACCCCGTGGGGTCAAAATGATTACAAGAACGGTGAGCAAAAATCCCAGAACAACATGGGGGACCTAGTGAATGACCTGCAGAGAGCTGGGACCAAAGTAACAAAGCCTACCATCAGTAACACACTACGCAGCCAGGGACTCAAATCCTGCAGTGCCAGACGTGTCCCCCTGCTTAAGCCAGTACATGTCCAGGCCCGTCTGAAGTTTGCTAGAGAGCATTTGGATGATCCAGAAGAAGATTGGGAGAATGTCATATGGTCAGATGAAACCAAAATATAACTTTTTGGTAAAAACTCAACTCGTCATGTTTGGAGGACAAAGAATGCTGAGTTGCATCCAAAGAACACCATACCTACTGTGAAGCATGGGGGTGGAAACATCATGCTTTGGGGCTGGTTTTCTGCAAAGGGACCAGGACAACTGATCCTCCATGTAAAGGAAAGAATGAATGGGGCCATGTACCGTGAGATTGAGTGAAAACCTCCTTCCATCAGCAAGGGCATTGAAGATGAAACGTGGCTGGGTCTTTCAGCGTGGCAATGATCCCAAACACACCGCCCGGGCAACGAAGGAGTGGCTTCGTAAGAAGCATTTCAAGGTCCTGGAGTGGCCTAGCCAGTCTCCAGATCTCAACCCCATAGAAAATATTTGGAGGGAGTTGAAAGTCCGTGTTGCCCAGCAACAGCCCCAAAACATCACTGCTCTAGAGGATATCTGCATGGAGGAATGGGCCAAAATACCAGCAACAGTGTGTGAAAACCTTGTGAAGACTTACAGAAAACGTTTGACCTCTGTCATTACCAACAAAGGGTATATAACAGAGTATTGAGATAAACTTTTGTTATTGACCAAATACTTTTCCACCATAATTTGCAAATAAATTCATTATAAATCCTACAATGTGATTTTCTGGATTTTTTTTTCTAATTTTGTCTGTCATAGTTGAAGTGTACCTATGATGAGAATTACAGGCCTCTCTCATCTTTTTAAGTGGGAGAACTTGCACAATTGGTGGCTGACTAAATACTTTTCTGCCCCACTGTATAGATATATATATATAGATATAGATATAAAAAAACACACAAAACCCACATTCACTACATACACCGACCCAACACACACACACACACACACACACACTTAATCATATGCTGCTGCTACACTTCTTTATTTTATCTATCCTGATGCCGAGTCAACTTACCCTGCCTTCATGTACATATCTACCTAAAATACCTTATCCACCTGCACATTGATCTGGTACTAGTAATCCTTGTATATTGCTAAATGGTGCGTTTTATATTTGTGTTACTATTTTTCTTTTTACTATTATGTTTAACTCTGCATCGTTGGGATGGGCCCATAATTAAGCATTTCACAGTTAAGCTTACACCCGTAATATTCTGCCCATGTGACAAATACAATTGTATTTCCATTTTTTGCATATGCAGCACCAATGGAATGATGAGTTGTGTCACAACGAAGGAGATTTCTACACCACTGGTGGTGAATGGGCTCAATTGAAAATGTGTGAACACCCAAACACACCAAAAGGTTTTCACTGTGCACGCACACACACATACATACACACAGTACATGCCCAACATTCACATGCACACATCTACACAAGCATACACTAGGCTTGGGCGGTATACCGGGGTATTTGGAAAATGCCATCGGATGCTTTTTCCAAATACCGTCAACTATTTCGTTGAAGTTTTTTTTTTTAAATTACATTAGAATATTTGTAGTTATTTTAAGTAAATACCTGCAGTCAACTTGTGCAATATGTCAGGTGAAATGCAGAACGCCATCTTTATCTCCCAATTTTTCATTTTGAAGCTTATCGGTAGTCCCAAGTCATGTGCTGTTTGTTTAGAAGCACACAAAGAAGAGACCGGAACCTTGTGTGTCACTATTGTGCAGCATGCGCCAGGTGTTCTAATTACAGTATGGAATTCACAACTTAAATGTTTGTCGGCTAGATACAATAAATTACCTAAAGTACGTTGACACCTGCTCGGAGAACATCTCATTCCAAAATCATGGGCATTAGTATGGAGTCCCCCCCTTTGCTGCTATAACAGCCTCCACTAGATGTTGGAACATTGCTGCGTGGACTTGCTTCCATACAGCCACAAGAGAATTGGTGAAGTCGGGCACTGATGTTGGGCGATTAGGCCTGACTCGCAGTCCGCGTTCCAATTCATCCCAAAGGTGTTCGATTGGGTTGAGGTCAAGGTTCTGTGCAGGCCAGTCGAGTTCTTTCACACCGATCTTGACAAACCATTTCTGTATGGTCCTTGCTTTGTGCACAAGGTATTGTCATGCTGAAACAGGAAAAGGACCCCCCCCCAACTGTTGCCACAAAGTTGGAAGCACATAATCTAGAATGTCATTGTATGCTGTAACGTTAAAATTACCCTTCAATTGAACTATGCGGCCTAGTTCAAACCATGAAAAACAGCCCCAGACCATTATTCCGTCTCCACTGAACTTTACAGCTGGTCCTACGCATTTGTGCAGGTAGTGTTCTCCTCGCATCCGCCAAACCCAGATTTGTGAAGCGTGATTCATCACTCCAGAGAACATGTTTCCGCTGCTCCAGAGTCCAATGGCAGCGAGCTTTACACCACGCAATATTACACTGCCGAGGAGCAAACACACACACACACCTGCTCTTATACATATATAGGCATACTCTCACACCACGCTCATCCGGTCTCTCTCGCCGTATCCCGTCCTAATTATAGCTTGCCCGTTAATCAGCTCAAGCTGTAATTATTCCATCTTCAACATGTAATCTGATTGTGAAGAATGATAAATATCACACCGCATCCCCCTGGTTCAGGAGCGAGGGGTGTTAGGGGTGTGAAACTAATAGGTATGCATTCTCTGCGAAGCACATTCTGATTAGACACAAACAAACAGTGCTGCGATCGGATTGAGAAAGCACGGCACCGGTGCCGGGGGAAGGTAAGTGCGCGCAATTTAGGGCAGTTATGGATAAAGACCCTGAAAATAAGTCACTTTTTTTTGGGGGGGTCATACGTGTTTTTTATTATTGGAGAACAAAACCGCTGACTGAAAATGGGACAGCTGGGAATTCATGCTGTTGAGTCTGTTTCTGCGGTAACATGGACTCTTACTGTGACAGAACTTTGTTGCTCCTTTGTGAAACAAGCAATGCGTTGTAACAAACAGGCATAAGCTTTCTTGCCCGTGGCAGCCAAGGGGCACATGACCAAACCATTTGGGTTTTTTTGGAACACAGTCAGGGTATCAACTTAAACCACTGTACTATAAAGAGTAGGAACAGTAGAATACATAAGGTGGTGCAATTTTGAAATCGGTTTGTGCATGACATTTTTTTTCTCTCGCAATTGTCAGTCACTGACATTCACTCCGTTAGCCACGTCAGCTAACAATTTTTTGTTTGGTAGTTAGTCTATCCAGCTATCGAGACTTGCAGTAATCATTGCCGAATACCGACCGGGCACGCAGGGCATGTGCCTTGACCTCCAGGGGCCTCATTCTCACTCAGCTATCATATTAACATGACATAAGTCATCGCATGATCTCAAGCTGCAGTCAATTTTATGCAGTTCCAGACAGACTCTTAGGATGTCTTGGCTACACCTGACCCCCTTTTCCCCAACAGTCAACTATAGAGTACACAATTATATTTATAACCATATTAGTGATTGCTGTTGGGTTTAATAAAGGGAGGCCTGCAATGAGACATAAGACATGGAGCCTCTATGTTAGGTATACAATACAAATGGAGATGATAGTTGTAACCATTAAGGCAGAATCATGGGTCTGAAGGTCATCTCCTACAATGTGAAAGACATCCACGGGCCAATTAAAGTTCAAATATTAAATAAAAATCTATTGCACAAGAGACGCACCTGCCAGATAGTGGGCACCTCAAGCTCAATAAAACCTGGGCTAAATCAGGTGTTTCTCATCACATAGTTCTGTGAGGAGAAGGGGAGCAGCTATTCGAATACACAGACCTACCAAATGTGTTTTACATGGAGTAAAAGATAAGGAAGGGAGATCAATATTATTGAACGGTTCCATTGCAGGAGCGAAAGTCTCAAGGATCAATGTACAGCACATGCTCCAAATGAAGATGAGAAGAATTTTCATAAACCCGAGTTGGATTTGATTTCTGATAACGTAAAAAGGGGTTGTTTTTGATAGGAGAGTATAACTACATTTTATCCGGTACTGATTAGGCTCACACCTCTAGAGCACCCATATCCAGATTGACCCGTGCTTTAAGAAATGGTTTCATGGTACTAGGTCTAGTAGTGTGTGTGTGGAGACATTTGAACCCTAAAAGTAGAGATGTTGCGTTTTACTCTCACCTCCATAAAATGTTCTTCTTGTATGGACTACTTCTTTATGCCAAAAAACAGAAGCATATAGTAATGTAGAATGTAAGATCTTGAACATTACTCTCTGATCATGGGCCAGTGTTGGCTGTATGGGACCTGGGGAGAAATTCACACCCCACACTGTGGAAGGTGAACACCTCAACTTCACGAAGCTGAATTTGGGCAGTTTATTCATTCAGAATTTGATCAGTGCTTAGAGTTGAACCAAATACCCGATGTTTCACCTTCTGCTCTAAGGGAAGGCGATATTGAGAGGGTGTACTATTTCATATGCATCAAAGGAAAAAATGTTAAATTACACAGGAAATGTGAAGATGACATTGAGAGATTGGAAACCATGCATAAACAACGATCCTCATACAATTAAAAGGAGGCCCTTAATGTCCTTTGAGATTTCTAAAGCAACTCTATGATAAGAACGGGAACAGAGCATCGTCCTTTACTTTCTTTCTGGTAAAGGAAACAACAGGCATCTACTATCTTTCAAATGGTTAAATCAAATGATGTCAATACACCCTTTGTCACAAGACCCCAGGATATATCAGCAACCAAATACTTATTTTCCACCATAATTTGCCAAGAAATTCATTAAAAATCCTACAATGTGATTTTCTGGATTTTTTGTTCTAATTTTGTCTGTCATAGTTGAAGTGTACCTATGATGAAAATTACAGGCCTCTCTCATCTTTTTAAGTGGGAGAACTTGCACAATTGGTGGCTGACTAAATACTTTTTTGCCCCACTGTATTTGTTATATAACCGTTTATCTCAGAAGACCAGAACCTTAATATCTATCATACTTCAAACACAAATTATACTAGTTGACGAAACATAGCACAGACGCATAGTACTGACACTCACTACGCAGTGGTTGGGAAATGGTATGGGTGCTGGACATGCGGCGACCCAGACCCCACTGCTGTCAGAGATCACACGTACTGTAGTTTAGGTAATGGTTAAGGGATGCGGACAACAATAAATAATAAAGCAGCCACTGCTGTCAGATGTCTTCATTCTCCGGGAAATAGTGTAAAGGTTCATTTTACACTACGACATCCAGTCACAACACAGTGCTCTTTTTCCAGCATGCTGGTAAGTAGCTTGCCAACGAACATTCACACCACAGACGAAAGGATACCAGTATCTACTAGTAGCTAGCTTATGGTTTGTAAACCAAGCCAAAGCAAGGAGTTGGCGCATATGTGATGCCAGGTTTTTAAAAAGGTGGTACATATTTAAATGAGTTTGTTATAAGCAACGTTGCATAAAGCCAGAGGTAAGTCCTTGGTAATGCCTGCCTCCTTAATTCATGTGTTCACAGGGGGATGGGAGCAGTAACTTTATGATCAAACTTAGCAATGTACCAGCTAGTCATTTTTCATACTTGGGTCACCCTACTTTGAACTGGCTTCATCCAAATTGATGCTTCGTAAACTAACAGTGAAATGTTTACAACAATGTAAAAATTAAAAGATTGACAAATAATAACGAGGAATAAATACGACAACTTGGGACACACACACACACGAGGTACCAGTGCTGAGTCGATGTGCAGGGGTACGAGGTAATTGAGGTAGATATTCTATATGACCAAAGGTATGTGTACACCTGTTCGGAGAACATCTCATTCCAAAATTGTTGGTCCCCCCTTTGCTGCTATAACAGCCTCCATTTTCCTGGGAAGGCTTTCCACTAGATGTTGAAACATGACTGCGGCGACTTGCTTCCATTCAGCCACAATTAGCGAGGTCAGGCACTGACCATGGTCCTTCTGTCCTTCTGTAGCACAGTTGGTAGAGCATGGCGCTTGTAACGCCAGGGTAGTGGGTTCGATTCCCGGGACCACCCATACGTAGAATGTAAGTCGCTTTGGATAAAAGCGTCTGCTAAATGGCATATATTATTATATTATTAGGCGATTAGGCCTGGCTTGCAGACGCCGTTCCAATTCATCCCAACGGTGTTTGATGGTGTTGAGGTCAGGGCTCTGTGTAGGCCAGTCAAGTTCTTCCACACCGATCTCAACAAGCCATTTCTGTATTGACGGGGGCATTGTCATTATGACACAGGAAAGGGCCTTCCCCAAACTTCTGCCACAGTTGGAAGCACAGAATTGTACAGTATGCTATAGCATTTAGATTACCAGTCCCTGGAACTAAGGCGCCTAGTCCATACCATGAAAAACAGCCCCAGACCATTATTCCCCATCCACCAAATTTTACAGTTGGCACCCTGCATTTACAGTTGGCACCAAACCCAGATTGGTCCGTCGACTGCCAGATGGTGAAGCGTGACTCATCCCTCCAGAGAACGCATTTTCCACTGCTCCAGAGTCCAGCTGGAGCCAGCTTTATACCACTCCAGCCGACGCTTGGCTTCGCACATGATCTTAGGCTTTTGTGTGGCTGCTCGGCCATGTTAACCCATTTCATTTAGCTCCCGATTAACAATTCTTGTGCTGACGTTGCACCAGAGGCACTTCAGCACTTGGCGGTCCCGTTCTGTGAGCTTGTGTGGCCTACCACTTTGCGGCTGAGCCATTGTTGCTCCTAGATGTTTCCACTTGAGAGTAACAGCACTTACAGTGGACCAGGGCAGCTCTAGCAAGGCAGAAATTTCACTAACTGACTTGTTGGAAAAGGTGCCATCCTGTGAAGTTGCCACATTGAAAGGCACTGTGCTATTCAGTAAGGCCATTCTACAGTGGAGATTGCATGGGTATGTGCACCATTTTATACGCCTGTCAGCAACAGGTGTGGCTGACATACACAAATCCACTAATTTGAAGGGGTAATTGCACATATATAGTGTATGTACATATAGGTAGTGATAGGCAACAGGATAGATAATAAACAGTCACAGCAGTGTATGTGATGAGTCAAAAGTGTTAGAGAAACAAGGGTAAATGCAGATAGTTAACCAATAGATATCCAGACTAAGTATTTAGCAGTCTTATGGCTTGGAGGTAGAAGCTGTTCAGGGTCCTGTGGCTTCCAGACTTGGTGCATCGGTACCACTTGCAGTGCGGTAGCAGAGAGAACAGTCCATGACTTGGGTGGCTGGGGCCTTTTTCTGACACGCCAGGTATTGAGGTCCTTTTAAATAACCATATCTTAAATTGCAAAATTACATATTTTTTTAAATTACAGCTTTTTTTCTATACACACACACACACACACACACACACACACACACACACACACACACACACAGTCATATTACTTGCTGAATATACAGTGCCTTCGGAAAGTGTTCAGAGCCCTGGACTTTTTCCACATTGTGTTATGTTTCAGCCTTATTCTAAAATGGGTTTTAAAAAATGTATCAGCAATTTACACACAATTCCCCTTAATTAAAAAGTGAAAACAGGTTAAGAAATGTTTGCAAATGTATTAAAAACAAAAAACAGAAAAACCTTATGTACCTAAGTATTCAGACCCTTTGCTATGAGACTAGAAATTGAGTTCATGCGCATCCTGTTTCCATTGATCATCCTTGAGATGTTTCTTCAACTTCATTGAAGTTCACCTGTGGTAAATTCAATTGATTGTAAATATGGAAAGGGACACACCTGTCTATATAAGGTCCAACAGTTGACAGTGCACGTCAGAGCAAAAACCAAGCCATGTGTTCGAAGGAATTGTCCGTAGCGCTCAAAGACTGGATTCTGTCGGGGGAGAAGGGTCTTGGTCAGGGAGGTGACCAAGAACCCAATGGTCACTCTGACAGAGCTCTAGAGTTCCTCTGTGGAGATGGGAGAACCTTCCAGAAGGACAACCCATCTCTGCAGCACCACCAATTAGGCCTTTTATGATAAGAGTGCCCAGACGGAAACCACTCCTCAGTAAAAAGGTACATGACAGCCCGCTTGGAGTTTGCAAAAAGGCACCTACAGCATCTCAGACCATGAGAACAATGATTCTCTGGTCTGATGAAACCAAGATTGAACTCTACGGCCGGAATGCCAAGCGTCACGTTTGGATGAAACCTTGCACCATCCTTACAGTGAAGCATGAGTGGCAGCATCATGCTTTGGGAATGTTTTTCAGCGGCAGGGACTGGGAGACTAGTCAGGATCGAGGCAAAGATGACCGGAGCAAAGTACAGAGAAAACCTGCTCCAGAGCTCTCAGGACCTCAGACCAGGACAATGACCCTAAGCACACAGCCAAGACAACACAGAAGTGGCTTTGGGACAAGTCTCAATGTCCTTGAGTGGCCCAGCCAGAACCCGGACTTGAACCCGATCGAATATCACTGGAGACCAGAAAATAACTGTGCAGCAACGCTCCCCATCCAACCTGAAAGAGCATGAGAGGATCTGCAGAGAACAAATGGGAGAAACTCCCAAAACACGGGTGTGGCAAACTTGTAGGGTCATACCCAAGAAGACTTCAAGGCTGTAAAAGGTGATTCAAAGTACTGAGTAAAGGGTTTTATTTGTAATGACTAAAAAAACATTTTTGCTTTGTTATTACGGGATATTGTGTGTAGATTTCATTCAAATTTAGAATAAGGCTGTAACCTAAGAAAACGTGGATGAAGTCAAGGGGTCTGAATACTTTCCGAAGGCACTGTATATAGAGAAAGCATGTCAGGGCAGTAAAAATTATGTTCGGGCCAGTGAGAAAGTAATAAAAAAGTTAATGGACCGTGTCAGGTGAAACGAGGCCTACATATGATGAATCACAATGTCCCCCCCACACACACACACACGTGTGCATGGAGAGAGACTGTGATTGATAAACAGATCTAGAAAAAACTATCTATTCTGAGCTAAATAAAAACCTAAATCCCAATCACTACTTATGAAAAGGGCTTTGTGGAGATTTCATGAGCAAAACATCACAGAAATCTCCCATTCGATTTACTGGAGCCTCCATGGATAACCGGTGCAATGAGTAAACAAGTTAAGTGGATTTGACGAGCAAAGGGGGGAAAAAAACAGTCCTCTAGGGCTTAACACAAAGGGCTAAATTATTTTGTTGTGCCTATTGATATTCACGTCAGCTCTCCGATAATATACTCTAGCACCAACGTTATTGACGCATGGTTTCACAGCAATAAACAGAGAGCATAAAGACAGAGGGAGGGGGAGGAGAGAAAGTGTGAGGGGAAAAAGCTGGGGTTGACTGGTCAGCAATTGTCATTCCATATCTTTTGATGTGTATGACCTTGGCATCCATCTAAGCTTCTAAACATACGGGCTATGATCAAATCATTATGAACAACTACCGGCTATAGAGGAGTGTGCAAGAAGTGGCAAATCAGAAGCATTTCTATGCTAAACTATAGGACTGTTTTGCTACCACAGTCCGGTACATGTTCCGGGATTCTTCCGGTGGCATTGAGGAGTACACCACATCAGTCACTGGCTTTATCAATAAGTGCGTCGAGGACATCAACCCCCACAGTTACTGTACGTACATACCCCAACCAGAAGCCATGGATTACAGGCAACATTCGCACTGAGCTAAAAGAGTAGGGCTGCCGTTTTCAAGGTGCGGGACTCCAACCCGGAAGCTAATAAGAAATCCTGCTATGCACTTCGACGAACCATTAAACAGTCAAAGCATCAATATGGGGCTAAGATTGAATCATACTACACCGGCTCCAACGCTCTTATGTGGCAGGGCTTGCAAACTATTACAGACTACAAAGGGAAGCACAGCCGCAAGCTGCCCAGTAACACGAGCCTACCAGACGAGCTAAAATCACTTCTAAGCTCGCTTCCAGGCGAGCAACACAGGCATGCATGAGAGCATCAGTTGTTCCGGACGACTGTGTGATCAAGGTCTCCGTAGCCGACGTGAGTAAGACCTTTAAACTGGGGCCAGACGGATTACCAGGACGTGTGCTCCGGGCATGTGCTGACCAACTGGCAGGTGTTTTCACTGACATTTTCAACATGAGTCTGTAATACCAACATGTTGGACTAAACACATCCCTCTGCAACTGGATCCTGGACTTCCTGACAGGCCACCCCCGGGTGGTGAGGGTAGGTAGCAACACATCAGCCACGCTGATCCTCAACACTGGAGCCCCTCAGGGGTGCGTGCTCAGTCCCCTCTGGTACTCCCTGTTCAGCCACCATCATTAAGTTTGCAGACGACAACAGTGGTAGGCCTGATCACCGACAACAATGAGACAGCCAACAGGGAGGAGGTCAGAGACCTGGCCGGGTGGTGCCAGAATAATAACCTATCCCTCAATGTAACCAGGACTAAGGGGACGATTGTGGACTACAGGAAAAGGACTGAGCATGCCCCCATTCTCATCAACGGGGCTGTAGTGGAGCAGGTTGAGGAGCTTCAAGTTCCTTGGTGTCCACATCTCCCACAACCTAGAATGGTCCAAACACACCAAGACAATCAAAGAGGGCACGATAAAGCCTATTCCCCCTCAGGAGACTAAAAAGATTTGGCATGGGTCCTCAAAAGGTTCTACAACTGCAACATCGAGAGGATACTGACTGGTTGCATCACTGCCTGGTACGGCAACTCCTCGGCCTCCGACCGTAAAGCACTAGAGGGTAGTGCGTACGGCCCAGTATATCACTGGGACTAAGCTGCCTGCCATCCAGGACCTCTACACCAGGCGGTGTCAGAGGAAGGCACTAACAGTTGTCAAAGACCCCAGCCACCAAAGTCATAGACGGTTCTCTCTACTACCGCATGGCAAGCGATACCGGAGTGCCAAGACTAGGACAAAAAGGCTTCTCAATAGTTTTTACCCCCAAGCCATAAGACTCCTGAACACCTAATTTATTGGCTACCAGGACTATTTGCATTGTGCCCCCCCCCCCCCTCTTTTACACTACTGCTACACTGTTCATTATATATGCAGTCACTAACTGTACGTTCATGTACATACTACCTCAATTAGCCCGACCAACCAGTGCCCCCGCACATTGGCTAACCGGGCTATCTGCATTGTCTATCTGCACCCACCACCCCCTCTTTTATGCTATTGCTACTCCTTTTATCATATATGCATAGTCACTTTAACCATATCTACATGTACATACTACCTCAATCAACCTGACTACCCGGCTACTGTATACAGCCTCGCTACTGTTATTTCTCTCTGTAGTTTTTATTTCTTTACTTACCTATTTTTCACCAAATACATTTATTTATTTTTCTTTGAAATTGCACTGTTGGTTAGAGTCTGTAAGTAAGCATTTCAGTGTAAGGGTCTACACCTGTTGTTTTCGGCGCATGTGAGAAATAAACTTTGATTTGATTTGTTGTGCTTTGCCCATTTCAGTCTGTGTGTGCGCGTGAAAGGCATCCACATGCTTCCCAACCGAAACGGTTCGGGAGAGTTTGTGCATACATTGTAGTATGGCAACATTTTGATGTTTTTGTTGCTTTTGTAGTTAGGTGAGGTTTTTTTGGCTGTTCGGGCAGACATTCGTTTCTAAAGGCAAGCTGAAGTTTGGAGCCAAAGTCAACCCTTTTGTCGGTGATGGATTAATCAAAATATTTGTCGTCATTCAACGAGCGATGACTTGTTTTCATGCCCATTTTGTAATTGAGAAATATTGCACCAAACATAGTTAGATTCAAAATTGTGCGACTAAGATGTTCTCTGCAAAAACGTCAACGTTAATGACAGATTTCTCGAGTTACCTTACATTAAGTCTGCCTATTTTGAGGAAGTGTATACTGGCTACGGTGTCTCAAATAGGACAAACAGTGCGACTGCCACTTTTTATTGTTTTTCAAGTATGCGAGCACACTTGTTCGGTTCGCCAAGTCGTCCGACGAACTGAAGCATGCTGCTGCCTTTCGATCACAGTCACAACCAGAGTGGGGAAAGAAGAGTGAGGAGGTGCAGCAGAAGAGAATGAACAAGGGTTTGGATGGAAGGAGAAAGGAGGATTGCAGGGATAAAGGAGGATGGGAAGAGGGGATTGAGGAAGGAGAGGACGAGAGAAAGAGCGGGACGGAGTTGACAAAGTGGTCTGGAGCTGCCAGCCTGAGTGGCAGGCTGGCTAGCCGTATCCTCAGACCCCAGGCAAGAGAAATACTGTTTCACACAGATCTGGCTAGACACACACACTTGCCCCTAAATATGAACACAGGCAGCATAACACACACACATAAAGGCAGTATACTGTAGGCCTACAGACACGAGGCGCGTATGTGAACATACACAGACAAACACACACGTTACTAGCTAGGCTGTGATCTGTGATCAGCCAAAGAGCATTAAACCGGTCAGCCAGCTCCACTGACAGCCACCTGAGGTTCTTGAAAAGCACATCTGTGTGTGTTTTTGGGTACGCGCATGCTTGCTTATTTGTGTGTGCGCGCATGTTACAAATCAGCCTTGTCCCCTGGAATGCTTTCCAAGGGTACATATGATAAAGCCTTTACACGCTCGAAGCACATGTGCTCCAATAATGAATAGCGATACGCTCTGGCGTTCTTTTGTTTGGTATAAATATTTCATGAATGTGTGCGTCGCTTTCGACAAGTCAATCTGCCCTGAGGCTTTGACAAAATAAAATAAAAATCTCTCACTCTGTTCTACTGCTCTTCTCTTCCGCGCTTCCCTCTGCCCGTCTGTCTCTCGAAGAGAAATCTCATGATGATGCAAGCGATGCAGATATCTGTGGGGAGTTTCTTAGCCAAATGCCCAAAAAGCTGATCTGGCACTTTCCTGTACTGATCCGAGCCAAGCTTCTAAACAACTGTGTCGACTGGACTGTACATTCAAGTAAGTGTTCAGACCCCTTTCCCGTTTCCACATTCTGTTACACTACAGCCTTATTTAAAAAAATTATTAAATATATTTTTTCCTCAATCTACACACAATACTGCAGAATGAGAAGGCAAAAGCAGTTTTATACATTTTTGCAAATACCTAAATATAAATATTTCTTTACATAAAAGTATTCAGACCCTTTGCTATGAGACTCGAAATTGAGCTCAGGTGCATCCTGTTTTCAATGATATCATTGAGATGATTCCACAACTTGGAGTCCACCTGTGGTAAATTCAATTGATTGGACATGATATGGAAATGCACACACCTGTCTATATAAAAAGGTCCCATAAAAGACAATGCATGTCAGAGCAAACACCAAGCCATGAGGTCAAAGGAATTGTCCGTAGAGCCCCGAGACTGGATTGTGTTGAGGCACAGATCTGGGGTAGGGTACCAGAAAATGTCTGCAGCATTAAAAGTCCCCAAGAAAGGCCTCCGGAGCGGCAGTGGTCTAAAGCACTGCATCGCAGCACTAGCTGTGCCACTAGAGATCCTGGTTGGAGTCCAGGCTCTGTCGCAGCCGGCCACGACTGGGAGACCCATGGGGCAGCACACAATTGGCTTCGCATCGTCCGGGTTAGGGGAGGTTTTGGCCAGCAGGGATGTTCTTGTCCTATTTCGCACAAGTGACTTCTGTGGCGGGCCGGGCGCAATGCACGCTGACACGGTCGCCATGTGTACTGTGTTTCCCTCTGACACGCTGGTTCGGCTGGATTCCGGGTTAAGCGGGCAGGGGTATGAATGCGTCGATGGGTTGTGTTTCGGAGATTGCACAGCTCTCAACCGTCGCCTCTCCCATGTCCGTATGGGACAGGACTGTAACTACCAACTGCATTCCACGAAATTGGGGAGAAAAAATAAATAAATAAGTCCAAGACAGTGGCCTCCATCATTCTTAAATGGAAGAAGCTTGGAACCACCATGACTCCTCCTAAAGCTGGCCACCCGGCCAAACTTAGCAATCTGAGAATGGCCTTGGACAGGGAGGTGTCCAAGAACCCAATGGGTCACTGACAGAGCTCCTCTGTGGAGATGGGAGAACCTTCCAGAAGGACAACCATCTCTGCAGCACTCCACCAATCAGGTCTTTATGGTGGCCAGACAGAATCCATTCAGTAAAAGGCACATGACAGCCCGCTTGGAGTTTGCCAAAGGGCACCTAAAGGACTCTGACCATGAGAAAAGAGATTCTCTGATCTAATGAAACCATGACTGAACTCTTTGGCCTGAATGCCAAGCGTCACGTCTGGAGGAAACCTGGCACCATCCCTACGGTGAAACATGGTGGCGACAGCATCATGCTCTGAGGATATTTTTCAGCGGCATGGACTGGGAGACTTGTCAGGTTCGAGGGAAGGATGAACGGAGCAATGTACAGAGATCCTTGATGAAAACCTACTCCAGAGCGCTCAGGGCCTCTGGAGACCTGAGAATAGCTGTTCCGCAACGCTCCCCATCCAACCTGACAGATCAGTAGTGAAGAATTGGATAAGCTCCCCACATATACAGGTGTGCCAAGATTGTAGCGTCATACTGAGGGCTGTAATCACTGCAGAAGGTGCTTCAACAAAGTAATCATTAAAAGGTTCTGAATACGTACCATACCAGTCAAAGGTTTGGACACACCTAGTCATTCACAGGTTTTCCTTTACTTTTATACATTGTAGAATAATAGTGAAGACATCAAAACTATGAAAGAACACATATGGAATCATGTAGTAACCAAAAAGGTGTTACACAAATCAACATATATTTTATATTTGAGATTCTTCAAAGCAGCCACACTTCGCCTTGATGACAGTGTTGCGCAATCTTGGCATTCTCTCAACCAGCTTCATGAGGTCATCCCCTGGAATGCATTTCAAATAAACAGGTGTGCCTTGTTAAAAGCTAATTTGTGGAATTTCTTTCTGAATGCATTTGAGCTAGTCAGTTGTGTTGGGAAAGGTAGGGGCGGTACACAGCAGATTGCCATAATATGGGCTATAACAGCTCAAATAAGCAAAGAGAAACGACAGTCCATATGGAACATTTCAGAACTTTGAAAGTTTCTTCAAGTGCAGTTGCAAAAACCATCAAGAACTATGATGAAACTGGCTCTCATGAGGATCGCCACAGGAAAGGAAGACCCAGAGTTACCTCTGCTGCAGAGGACAAGTTCATTAGAGTTACCAGCCTCAGAAATTGCAGCCCGAATAAATGCTTCAGAGTTCAAGTAACAGACGCATCAACTGTTCAGAGGGGACTGCAGCAATTCGACCATGAAGGTCTGATTTCACGCAAAGAAACCACTTCTAAAAGGACACCAATAGGAAGAAGAGAGTTGGGCCAAGAAGCACGAACAATGGACATTAGACCTGTGGGAATCTGTACTTTGATCTCCAAATTGGATATTTTTTGTACCAACCTCCATGTCTTTGTGAGATGCAGAGTAGGTGAACGGATGATCTCCGCATGCGTGGTTCCCACCGTGAAGCATGGAGGAGGTGGTGTGATGGTGCTTTGCTGGTGACACTGTCTGATTTAATTAGAATTCAAGGCTCACTAAACCAGCATGGCTACCACAGCATTCTGCAGGGATACGCCATCTCATCTGATTTAAACTTAGTGGGACTATCATTTGTTTTTAAATAGGACAATGACCCAAAACGCACCTCCAGGCTGTGTAAGGGCTATTTGACCAAGGAGAGTGATGGAGTGCTGCATTTTTTTATTTAACTAGGCAAGTCAGTTGATAACAAATTCTTATTTACAATGACAGCCTACCAAAAGGCCTCCTGTGGGGACGGGGTCCTCCGATAAAATTAAATAAATAAATACCATATAAATATAGGACAAAACACACATCACAACAAGAGAGACAACACAACATAGAGACCTAAGACAACTTAGCAAGGCAGCAACACACAAAAAATACAAATAAAACATCTCAATGACATTGAGTGGCAGTGTTTTTTCAACTAATGCCATTTTGCCTGAGGCTGATGTGGTGCCGGTGTCTGTACACGTGCATATACACACACACTCTCTCTCATTCAAATAAAAGCATACATGAACACACACACATACATGTAATAGTGCCAGTCATGCACTCAAACATATACAGTTGGCATCGCCATTGTGATTTTTGTCCTTTGATTTTATAATTTTTTGTTTCTTTATTTTTAATTATTTATTTATTTTTTTATTTTTTTTTGCATTGTTGTTTGCTGTTTTCTTCAGTCTTTCTATTTGTTCTCTTTAGTTCATTCTCTTGGTTGTTGGTGCATTGGAGGAATGGAATTAATTATTTCTTCTTGGGGGGGACATCGGATGGTTGAGGGACAGCTATTGGGTTACTTTTGGCCTGGTGGGAAATCTGTCAACGTGCACTTGAGCAGGGTATTGACCCTGGATGCTTCGATGTGTCGCTCTGAATGAGAGTCTGCTGGATGACTGATATGATGTAATTGTTGAGTGGCTTCACTGCAAGTATATTGTACGTTCCGGATAATCCTTCTTTTTTTTTTTTACTATAATAAAGAAGGCAACAACACATGACAACACAGCATGGTAGCAACACAACATAACAACATGGTAGCAGCACCACACATGTAAACATTATTGGTCACAGTCAACAACAGAAAGGTCAAGAAGGTAGAGACAATCATACATCACACGAAGCAGCCACAACCTTGAATGAAGAGATTGAAATAAAAACGGTCTAGTTTGAGTGTTTGCTGCAGCTCGTTGTAGTCGCTGGCTGCAGCAAACTGAAAAGAGGAGCGACCCAGGGATGTGTGTGCTTTGGGGACCTTTAACAGAATGTGACTGGCAGAACGGGTGGTGCATGTGTAGGATGAGGGCTGCAGTAGATATCTCAGATAGGGGGAGTGAGGCCTAAGAGGGTTTTATAAATAAACATCAACCAGTGGGTCTTGCGACAGGTATACAGAGATGACCAGTTTACAGAGGAGTATAGAGTGCAGTGATGTGTCCTATAAGGAACATTGGTGGCAAATCTGATGGCCAAATGGTAAAGAACATCTAGCCGCACAAGAGAACTCTTACCTGCCGATCTATAAATTATGTCTCCGTAATCTAGCATGGGTAGGATGGTCATCTGAATCAGGGTTAGTTTGGCAGCTGGGGTGAAAGAGGAGCGATTTCAATAGAGGAAACCAAGTCTAGATTTAACTTTAGCCTGCAGCTTTCATATGTGCTGAGAGAAGGACAATGCACCATCTAGCCATACTCCCAAGTACTTGTATGAGGTGACTACCTGAAGCTCTGAACCCTCAGAGGTAGTAATAACATCTGTGAGAAGAGGGCCATTCTTCTTACCAAACCACATGACCTTTGTTTTGGAGGTGTTCAGAACAAGGTTAAGGGCAGAGAAAGCTTGTCTGTAAGAGCATTTAACACAAAATCCGGGGAGGGGCCAGCTGAGTATAAGACTATCATCTGCACATAAACGCATGAGAGCTTCCTACTTCCTCCAAGCTATGTTGTTGATGTAAATTGAGAAGAGCGTGGGGCCTAGGATTGAGCCTTGGGGTACTCCCTTGGTGACAGGCAAATGCTGACACAGCAGATTTTCTGACATTATACACTGCACTCTTTTGAGAGAGTTAGTTAGCAAACCAGGCCAAATACCCCCAAGAGACACCAATACTCCTTAGCTGGCCCACAAGAATGGAATGGTCTACAGTATCAAAAGCTTTGGCCAAGTCAATAAAAATAGCAGCACAATACTGATTAGAATCAAAGGCAATGATGGCATCATTGAGGACCTTTAAGGTTGCAGTGACACATCCATAACTTGAGCAGAAACCAGATTGCATACCAGAAGAGAATACTTTAGACATCAAGAAAGTCAGTCCAGTCAGTTGATTATTGACAAGTTTTTCCAACACTTTTGATAAACAGGGCAAAATAGAAATTGGCCTGTAACAGTTAGGATCAGCTTGATCTCCCCCTTTAAATAAAGGCCGAACTGTGGCTGCCTTCCAAGCAATGGGATCCTCCCCAAAAAGGAGAGACCGGTTAAAAAGGTTGACCTGGCCTCCACAATCACCCGACATCAACCCAATTGAGATGGTTTGAGATGTGTTGGACCGCAGAGAGAAGCAAAAGCAGCCAACAAGTGCTCAGCATATGTGGGAACTCCTTCAAGAAGGTTGGAAAATCATTCCCCATGAAGCTGGTTGAGAGAATGCCAAGAGTGTGCAAAGCTGTAATCAATGCATAGGGTGGCTACTTTGAAGAATCTAAAATGTATTTAGACTTTTTCAACACTTGTTGGGTTACTACATGACTCCATATGTGATATTTCATAGTTGTCTGATGTCTTCACTATTATTCTACAATGTAGAAAATAGTAAAAATAAAGAAAAATCCTTGAATAAGTAGGTTTCCAAACTTTTGACTGGTACTGAATGTAAATGTGAAGTTTTTATTTTTATACATTTGCAAACATTTCTAAAACCTGTTTTTGCTTTGTCATTGTGGGTTATTGTGTGTAGATTGATGAGGACTTTAAAAATATATCTATTTTTAGAATAAGGCTGTAACAGAATGTGCAAAAAAGGGGTCTGAATATTTTGTGTACGCACTATATATAAATCTAAGGTTAACGTAAGTAGAAATTCCAAAAACAAGGCAAGATTGTCCAATCCAAAATAGTGCATACTTAATTACCATTTAAACGTACACCTGCAAGTAGTGAGTGCAGCACTCATTTATAAACAAGTAAAAGCTAGGGTGGCTTAGGCTTTGCACATATTGGGCTTTTGCCATCACTGGTATTACATCACTGCTCAAGGCAGACAAGCAAGACCATATATTTGCTGTTGACTGAGGGGCTTTTGACACTGAGCCAAACCGAGCCAAGGCACACTAGCTGTACCGAGCTGGCCTGGTTACGCATCCACCGTAAATGCCGGAACAGTGTGCCCGGAACAGTGTTCCGAGACAACGCAGTTCGGTTCAGGTCGATAGCATGAAAAGTGTACTAATGACATTGAACAAAACCATTCCAATGGGTCATGTTCGGCACTAACAGTGATAGATATGAGCCTCTATTTGCGTTCCAGCAGAATGAGTGTGTTGTTATTTCAAATCGCTGGCCATACAGTCGCTGATCCAAAACCTACAGCACTTTGATATGAGATCCATCTGTTTTTTGACTAGGTCTGGACATGTTGGACAAAGAGTCAGGTAGAGAGAAAGAGAGAATACACGTATAGAGGGTGCTATTCTGAAGTGATCTGAACATCAACATTCAGGTGAATTCCTATTTAAATAGGCTTTTTGTCCTAGTCGATGTGAATCATTAGGGCCAACGATGCATGGCTAAAACGGGTCAACCCAACTATGGGTTGGGCAAAAAAATTACACTAATCCTACATTCAGAACATTAATGCTGTGACATCACTCCATAAGAGAGAAGGCATTGCATTGTACACGGCATCAGTCCCACATACTACTGTAAGGCTGGGCGTGTCTTAAGATTCATATCAGGCACTGCAATAAAAATCTAAACAAACGTCTCTAAACAAACGTCTTGCTAGTCACCATAGCGTCTGTAGTTGATCAAGCCAAATATGAAGAGGCCTAAAGTGTAAAAAGTATATCCTTTTTCACAGTGCCTTCAGAAAGCATTCATACCCCTGAATACTTTCTGAAGGCACAGTACACGAGTCGGAGTCACTAGGGCTTATCCTGCTCTTCCTCTACTTAAGTAGAGCGCCTGAAAACCTATTTAGTGGGAATTGGCTCCATTTGGGCTGATAAAATGGCTCGCTGGAAGAGAGAGTGTTCGGCTGAAGTCGGAAGTTAACATACACTTAGGTTGGAGTCTTTAAAACACGTTTTTCAACCACTCCACAAATTTCTTGTTCACAAACTATAGTTTTGGCAAATCGGTTAGGACATCTACTTTGTACATGACACAAGTCACTTTTCCAACAATTGTTTACAGACAGATTATTTCACTTATAATTCACTGCATCACATTTCCAGTGGGTCAGAAGTTAACAAACACTAAGTTGACTGTGCTTGGAAAATTCAAGAAAATTAGGTCATGGCTTTAGAAGCTTCTGATAGGCTAACTTGACATCATTTGACTCAATTGGATGAGTACCTGTGGATGTATTTCAAGGCCTACCTTCAAACCCAGTGCCTCTTCGCTTGACATCATGGGAAAATCTAAAGGAATCAGCCAAGACCTCAAAGTACATTGGAGACCTCCACACGTCTGGTTCATCATTGGGAGCAATTTCCAAAACGCCTGAAAGTACAACATTCATCTGTACAAACAATAGTACGCAAGAATAAACACCATGGGACCACACAGCCGACATGCCACTCAGAAAGGAGACGCGTTCTGTCTCCTAGAGATGAACGTACTTTGGTGCGAAAAGTGCAAATCAATCCCAGAACAACAGCAGAGGACCTTGTGAAGATGCTGGAGGAAACAGGTGCAAAAGTATCTATATTCACAGTAAAAACAGGTCCTGTATCGACATGACTTGAAAGGCCGTTCAGCAAGGAAATACCAATGCTACAAAACTGCCATAAAAAAAGCCAGACCACGGTTTGCAACTGCACACGGGTAAAAAATATTGTACTTTTTGATGCAATGTCCTCGTCTGATGAAACAAAAATAGAACTGTTTGGCCATAATGACCATTGTTATGTTTGGAGGAAAAAGGGGGAGAGGCTTGCAAGCCGAAGAACACCATCCCAACTGTGAAGCAAGGAGGTGGCAGCATCATGTTGTAGGGGTGGCTTTGCTGCAGGAGGGACTGGTGCACTTCACAAAAGAGATGGCATCATGAGGATGGAAAATTATATGGATATATTGAAGCAACGTCTCAAGACATCAGTCAGGAAGTTGTGGCAAAATGGCGTAAGAACAAAAAAGTCAAGGTATTGGAGTGGCCATCACAAAGCCCTGACCTCAATCCCATAGAACATTTGTGGGCAGAACTGAAAAAGCTTGTGTGAGCAAGGAGGCCTACAAACCTGACTCAGTTACACCAGCTCTGTCAGGAGGAATGGGCTAAAATTCACACAACTTATTGTGGGAAGATTGTGGAAGGCTACCCGAAACATTTGACCCAAGTTAAACAATTTCAAGGCAATGCTACCAAATACTAATTGAGTGTATGTAAACTTCTGACCCACTGGGAATGTGACAAAATAAATAAAATCACTCTACTATTATTCTGACACTTAAAATAAAAAATGGTGGTCCTAACTGACCAAAGACAGGGAATTTTTACTTGGATTAAATGTCAGGAATTGTGAAACTGAGTTTAAATGTATTTGGATAACATGTATGTAAACTTCCAACAAACTGTATGTATGTGGGCATGTGTGTCTGGGCAGTGAAAGTTCAAGTGTCATATGGACACGCACGCACACACACACACACACACACACACACACACACACACACACACACACACACACACACACACACACACACACACACA
Source organism: Oncorhynchus keta (assembly GCF_023373465.1). NCBI lineage: Eukaryota > Metazoa > Chordata > Actinopteri > Salmoniformes > Salmonidae > Oncorhynchus > Oncorhynchus keta. The sequence goes on along the minus strand of NC_068454.1, from coordinate 42,648,520 downwards.
CACACACACACACACACACACACACACACACACACTCAAGGTGAGATGGTCTATGTCTTAACGATTCTCCCTGCAGGCTGCCTACAGATTAACACATCTTTTCCACTGTCATAACTGAAATATCACTGCAAGACATCTTAGACTATAGTGAAGATTCAGTAAATAATAAAAAAACAAACAAGAACTCATTTAAATAGAAGCGGTCCCATCAAGAATAGCCTTGCATTTTACATCTTCCTGGCATCTGTCAGTGCACACCTGGGCAGAGCAGTATGCCCAGGCAGACAGCACATTGTGGGTGGATGCATGTTCAAAAATGGCTAGACCGTGACTCATTCCTGTCGGTGGGTCTCGGTTTGTCAACAAACAATGCCTGTCGGTTTGCCTGCCTATACGCCGGCTTCGTCGGTCTGTCTACTATGACTGCTCTCAACAATAGTATCTCCGTCAGCATTTGCCGGTATCCTGTACCCAGTCTGCTGTGCTTGCCTGTGGCGGCACTCATTGACTCACTGTGTTGACTGGTTCAGTGTGTTGACACTATTTTGCCAACGCTGCAGTAAATAATCCTTACTGTAACGGAGGTGAAGAGGGGGAGACAGAGGACATCACAGGCAATTTGCCTGCCAGGATGAACATCAGCATTGTAACCGTCACACCCCCCTCCCTGGCAATTTCCCTAAAAACCATGCGTCGCCACTAGTGGAATTTAGCATGACCGGTGCTGGCACTGACGTGTGTGTGTGTGTGTGTGTCCAGTACACTGCCAATTATATGTGTGGATCAGGCTCCCCTGGAGGCCTATATTAGCGTGTGCAGATCGAATGAGAGAGGCAACGGCAAGAGAGGAGAGCGCCCAGGTTTCCAGCCAGCAGAGCTCCTGAGGGAGTTAATTTGCCTGCACAACAGAACGACAGTCTCAGCGCGTCAATGCTGCCAGCTTAACGCAGTCACTTCAACACCGCCAGGCACTGCTGCCCGTGCCACAGCCTCAGGGAGCTGCTGAACAGACCGGGCATTCAGTCAGTGCTCCACTCCGCCGTACTGCATGGCATCCCCCAGAGAGCGCTCAGACAGCTCAGGACCAAGTTGGGGGGGCCTTACACAATGCAAAAAAAACGGGGGGAAAAAAACAGAATTTCCAAAAAGGGAATCGGATCCTTTAGGAGCCAGCATAGCTCAGTTGGTAGAGCGTGGCGCTTGTAACGCCACGGTAGTGGGTTCGATTCCCAGGACCACCCATACGTAGAATGTATGCACACATGACTGTAAGTCGCTTTGGATAAAAGCGTCTGCTAAATGGCATATATTATTATTATTATATATATTATTATATATAATAATAATAATAATACAACAAATCAGCCTTAAATCACCCGAACTTGGTTTGGATTTCCACCAGGGGGGAGAAAAATAAGAATCCCAGATCCCCTGCTATTTGGGCTGTTCAAAAATAGAAACGGGGTAGAATTGTTATATTCTCAGATCTGAGAGAATACATCCAAAAGTCTCTGTGTGCCAGATAACGCAGGTTACAACCATTTGGTGTAACGCACACTGCCGTTTTATGATACGGAGCTCATAGCTGCGGTGGTCATATGGGCAACCTTAATTATTAATGTGTCGGGCATCGGAAACACAACCCGGGTTGGTTGTAGTGTCACTTTCAATAAGGCAGCCTTAAAGCTATTGGGTTACCAAACACAGGGATATGATATTCATATGGTCTGCCTTTTTACATATTCATGGGATTTAACTGTTGAAGGGACTGGGTCTTGTTGCCGAGTTGAAGATGGATGATTGTGTCCTCTTGGTGCCAATGTCAAGCCATGTCACTCAAAGGCCCGGACAGAGCCACACCTACCCAGGTCTCACACTGAACAAACCCTAGCAGCTAGTCATACTTTATTTGAAAACAAATAAACTGCAGCTGCCCCAATTGATCTACAAGCTTAAAGTCGTGTCTGTCAGGCACAAGTTGGGTAAGGACGAACAATCTGAAAAGTCAGAGAAATCTAAATCCCACAATGTCGGAAGTCGGACTCCACAGGTCAGCCATAGAGTAGTGACAGCGACCTTAACCAATGAACAGTCCAAAAAGCCTGAATTGTCTGTGGAGTATTCTAGAATACCAGTGTGCTGGAGTTTCTTTTTCAAATGCTGATTTTAGAGAGTCACGGATCACGTAAAGGTGTGGTGAACTACACTCTTTTCAACTTACTGAGTCTCTGGGTGGTCAGTGGCGTGATGCAGCTCTTTGCCAAAGTTTCAATGTCCTACGGGCAGGTGTCAGAGCTCTGAAAAGAGAGAGAATATCAGTATTATAATAATATTGTTCTTTGTGTAAAACAGAGAAGTCAGCCAAGCTACACTGAACAAAATTATAAAACGCAACATGTAAAGTTTATTTTCGGTCTGTAATAAAAAACATTTTGTGGGGAAAAACTCATTCTGATTAGCTAGGCCTGGCTCCCCAGTGTGTGGCTGCACCCCTGCACAGTCATGCGAAATCCATAGATTAGGGCCTAATTTATTTATTTTGACTGACTGATTTCCTTATATGAACTGTAACTCAGTAAAAATCATTGGAATTGTTGCAGATTGCGTTTATATTTTTGCTCAGTATAGATAACAATACTAAACCAAAATGGAAAGTGTCCGAATTTCCCAGACACCCATGCCAAGTGGAGAAGTATCCACTTACCCAGATGCTCCGACCCTCAGCCCAGCGGTGTGAAACACATGACCGCCAGCAAATCAAAAGTCAAAAGACATCACAAAATGTGTCTGCCAAACATCAAACTGTGTGGTAGTCCATATTTGTAAGGCTCAAGGAAACTGGCAGAGGGGTCAGAGGGGTCAGACGCCCCCCCGCGATCCAATTATAGGAGCATTAAGTAGAAGTCTCACCCGGGACAGGTGAGAGGCAACAAAAAAAGGGGGTGAAAAAGTGGCAAGATGACTCCTTTTGACACGGGCTACCTTAGCTTCGGAGTAAATTCGATCCCTGGCATCTGAGCAAATCACAATCAATTAGGGACTTGACCTGAAAGCTATCTGTGTAATAAGGCAGTGCCCAGTGCAGGTGGCTAGACTGGCATAGGTGATGGGCTTTGGCATGCCAGTCTGCACGATGATACAGGTCAGGACCATTACAGTAACAACTGCAAGAAAGCAAATCAGATATCATATGGCCATTTGTCCTTGAGTGACAACATTCTTTATTTTATTTTACCTTTATTTAACTAGGCAAGTCAGTTGTGAACAAATTCTTATTTTCAATGACGGCCTAGGAACAGTGGGTTAACTGCCTGTTCAGGGGCACAACGACAGATGTCCTTGAGTGACAACATTTTTTTTTTTTTATAAATCTGTCGTTAAATAAAGGTAAAATAAAATAAAGAATGTTGTCACTCAAGGACAAATGGCCATATGATATCCGATTTGCTTTCTTGCAGTTGTTACTGTAATGGTCCTGACCTGTATCATCGTGCAGACTGACATTCCAGCTGGCATGCCAAAGCCCATCACCTATGCCAGTCTTTGTCAGCTCAGGGGTTTGAACTTGCAACCTTCCGGTTACGAGACCAACGCTCTAACCACTAGGCTACCCTGCCGCCCCAACATTGACCCGATACTGGTTGGTCGTGTCAAAGGAAACCCGACGGCCATTCGACACTTAGAAAATGAAGATGGCTGGACAAAGCATTCCAAACTATATTTGAGCAGATGGATTCAACTCAAAGTATGCAATATACATGGATGTAACATTGGTACGAAGGGAAAGAGGAAAATTACTTCATTAGTGTTCATTAAATTTGAATGAAAGCAAAAACTGCTTGTTAGCAATGATGGGGAGTGACAATTATTTATTTTTTTACAGAGCGAAGCGATTTCCACTTAGCTTGAAGTAAAAAAATAAATAAAATTAAAAGCACTGTGCCGCCCTTAAGTGAGCTGTTCAGCCAACCAAAAGAGGCTAGTGTGGGGTGAGTGGTGCAATCCATACGGCTGCTGCACGTGGCATATGGTCAAGTTGGGTCTGAAGCAGCCGCTCTCCATGCATCACGTCTTATCACGGCCCATATGTGCGGAAGAGATGGAGAAGGGCATCAGTATTCCAGGCCCTCACCAAAGTGCTCTTCCTCTCCCTGAGCCCCCATAATCACAGCCAAGACGGGGGGTCGCCTTCGCGCCTTATCACTCCGGCCTATCTGCTAGTTCAGGCTGGGGTCCTTTTTTCTCAATTTCCACCTGACTGACATGCCCAAAGTAAACTGCCTGTTACTAAGGCCCTGAAGCCAGGATATGCATATAATTGGTATCATTAGATAGAAAACACTTTGAAGTTTGTAGAAATGTTAAAATAATGTATGTGACTATAACACAATAGATATAGTAGGAGAAAATCCAAAAGAAAAACTAACCAGAATGTTTTTTTGAGAGCCCATGCTCTTACAATTGAAAGTTTTGGGGCATATCCAAATCCAAATCCAGCTCCCAGATTGCAATTCCTATGGCTTCCACTAGATGTCAACAGTCTTTGTTCAAGGTTTCAGGCTGGTTTCTTCCAAAGCCTATTGTAAAAACAGACAGTGCAGTTATATTAACAAGAATTTAAGCTTTTAACCGATATAAGACACTTGGATGTTCCTAAATGCTTAATATCCATAACTTTTATGATTATTTATTTGAATTGCGTGCCCTCCAGTTCCACCGGCAGTCACTAGCGGGACACCTAGCCTTGAGATTGGTGGTGAACAAACTCTTGTCCTCCGTGTAATGCTGGCACACCAAAAGCTACTCCAGATGTTGACAATAATAATAATAATAATATATGCCATTTAGCTGACGCTTTTATCCAAAGCGACTTACAGTCATGTGTGCATACATTCTACGTATGGGTGGTCCCGGGAATCGAACCCACTACTCGATGTGATACCACAGGGGTCGTCATCAGGCCACTGGGGTCCTAAAAATCGTGACGAGCTTAAAAAGTTTGTCATGGGGACGCTGTTGCATAATTAAAAAAGGTTGCGACATTGGTTTCATGGGTAAATCGCAACAATCCGACACGACATGGTATGACAGGTATCATGTAGTTAACCGTAAATGTCATTCAAGCGGAATTTTAAAACAAAATTAAACACTGCACGGTTATGGATCTGTTATGACATAGGACGGGTTGTTTTTATTTCTGGCATGGTCAGCGCAGCCCTGTGCTACGCATCTCCATTCATAATAAGAGGGAAATGGGGAGCAAAAGCTACAGATGTTGGCAAACACATAGGATGGCATCATCCTGGCTTTAAAACACAGCCTAGAAAATAGAGCAGCACATCCTGTCAAACACTGAGACCAGGCAGCCAGTGAAGTGACAGTTAAATTGAGCAAGTCCCCAGACGCATCTACGTCACGCAAGTGAAAACAGATGCAAGACAGTGACTGAAGCTAAATTAGGCATCTTAGCCCACTGTTGATTATGACATAAATATCCACTCAAGCACTCACACAAACCCACTGCGCGCACACGCGCACTACAATGCCAGAATTTAACTCCCTAATGGATAGGGTAATTAGGGCCGGGATGATACCGGCGTCGCGATACTTGTTAGTATCATGGCAAGGAAACAAAACAAAGCAGATTTAACTTCTTTAGGAAAAACAGCCGTAATGTTGGAAACAAATATTATGTTGTCGTCCTGAGTCACATTTCGTTTCCGAGCTATACCACACAATATTTTACAACTGTTTTTTTGTTTTTTTTTAATGGACCAAAGAGTTAGGTCTGCTTTGTGTTTTCATTTTTGCCCATGGAAAACAAAAATAAATTGTGATACTGGTATCGTCACAACCCTAATGATAATGCTTATCTGCATTACCACAATGCAAGATGTATAGGTAGGCCTATACAACCGTACCCACTTTCACAGCCACAAACCGTCTCCACCCCTTGATTAAAGCCTTCATCTTCTCAGCATGTTTCCAAGCTATTGTCAAGGGGGCAAAAAAGTGTCCCGATAAAGATTAGGGGCATGTTACAAGGGGGGTGGATTAAAGAACAGAGAAACTCTAGTGGGGTGTTTTTGGACACCAGAGGTCAACAACACTTAGTGACAGTGAAGAATCTCCCACAGACTGCACAGCAATGTCAAAAATTGAGATGCTATGGGATGCAAGCACTTCTGTAGCCTGGGTGACAATCCTGTTTCTGATCGCCAAGTTGGTATGGTTTTGCAAATGCAACAATGTAGCGTTGTGAAATCCAGAAACAGACAGGTAAACCAACCGGGCTAGCTATCTTGTGACCAAGTTTAAAATGACCCCTTGATGCAGTCGGAGGGAGAGACTGCTGCCAACATCCCTACTGATTTGACTTTCTGTAACAAAGGATAGCCGACCATTAATGCTCTAAAGAACATCAAGGAAACAAAATATTACGCTTACAGCAAAATTATCTCCGTGCATTTAACTAGGCATAAGCAGGAAGGCAGAAAACCAATGACCACCCCCCCACAGTTTTCCAACACTTGAACCCACAGTAGCAGCATAGGTCATGTGTTTTGTGGTTAGTGGCGACACCATTTTCACCTGTCGGCTAAAAAAAAACCATATCTGCAGACCCCATAAAAACAGACACTCAAACAGCGAGTGGTTTTCCCCTACGCCTACAGCGCTGGCTTTGCGTTCTTGCGAACTTAATCCACCAAGTCCATTTTGTGAAGGCAAACGGTGAAATACACCCACCTAGATAGAGGAAAACTGCAAGCAGACAGTTTGGGCCTGTAAATGTTCATGCGAAAACTGCTTAGATTGGAAAGCATCTGATGAAATTTCCACTTTTCCGAACTGCTTGGATTCAGAAGAGGAACAAGGGGTGTTGGCGTGCCAAGTGTATTTGTTAGTGGAGCGGATCCGAAACTGATCAGAACAGTTTCGACACAGTCGTAATTATCCCCATTCCATTGAGTCTGCCAAAAATGTAGGCTGGATGGATTCCCATCGTTGGATTTCCCTACGACTCAGACAAACTCTTAAAATGCTCTCGATTGCTTGCAATGATACGGTTACTGCAAAGGACGCCGGAAAAAAAATTACCACTATTTGCTCATCCTCCGGCCTCGAAAGAACCCCATTAAATATACATTAGACGATACAAAAAAAGGTTGATTATCTCCCTCCGTGTGGCTTCATCTCCCTGGGCCATGGGCCAGGAGGCACTGTATGCAATAAGCAGACTGTTGCCTCGTCAAGCAAGAAACACAGTTAAAACATCACAGGTCTAATGAGGGTAGAGCAGCAGCGTCAGCAGTACTCGACGAGACTGCAGCAACCTCTTGCTAGAGCCAAGAAGCCCTCACTCCTCCACTGTTCATATGGGCAGTATAAAGAAAAAAGAAAAAAAAAGAGGCTGTTATAGCTCTGCAAAGCAGCAATATGCTCTAAGTGCTAGAGACACGCAACACGAGTATTTAGTTGCTTCGATTGCTGCAGAGAGCTGGACAATAACGAACCACATGAACGTCCCTGGCCCATTTCAAACCCAGTTGAGCAGCGCTTTGCAGTCAAATGTTCGTATTTCGCAAGACTGAAAATGCGTTGGGCCAGTAACCGAAAGGTTGCTAGATCGAATCCCTGAGCTGACAAGGTAAAAAACCTGTCATTCTGCCCCTGAACAAGGCAGTTAACACACTGTTCCTTCCAAGGCAGTCATTGTAAATAAGAATTTGTTTTTTAAACTGACTTGCCTAGTTGAATTAAGGTTGAAAAAAAATTACAAAATACTACTGCAAATAAACCAAAAGGGGCATATAAAGGACGCAAAACTGTCAATCTCACCCAATTAAAACCGCTTGGCTCCCCACATCAAAGAGCTCCTATTGGCTTGAATGACAGTGTGTGATAGTCTCCCCAGGACACCAATCTCCCATCGCTACCATTATTATCTCGCAAACAGACCCAACATCATTCATTATGAATGACGAGCCAGGGGCAACGCAGGTCAGGGCTCTTTGCTCATTCAACGAGTGCTGGGAAACGGTCAGAAAGGCCAAGGAGGAAAAGGGCGATGGAGGGTGAGAGAATGGGCGTCGCTAGTCACTAGGGCTGCATAATATGGCCACTGAGAACGTTTTAACCTCTGGCAGTTCACTGCTTACCTTTGTACCATTGGCCATTTGAACTGCTTAAATTTCAATAAAAACTGGGGGGTGAAATTGGGGGAGTCCTAAAACTTTTGACCGGTAGAGCGTGTGCGCACCCATCCACCAACAACAACAAATAAAAGACCAAAACTATATGCTCTCTGACAACAGGTTGATTCAGTTATCCCACATCCTCTCAGGCCTCAGGGTTGTTCTCGCTCTTCCTGCCCTGGATCCCAGGTGTAAACAAAGCTACGGTCTAAAACCTGGGACCAATCTATTTGTTCCAACAGGGCTAAACGTAGCGATTGAGGGGGAACTGTCAGTGCAGGGTTTGAACCAGACACCTTGTGGTTACGGGGAACGTGCACTACCACCTGTGCCATAAAAAGGTCAGGCCTCTTGGCAGATGCAGCAGTACACTCTCATAAAAAAGGGAGGGTCAGGCTACAGTGAGATAACCATGGGATGGTGAGGAGGATTTTGAACTAGGAAGATGGAGGAAAAACAAATTGCAAATTCTAACAGTGATTATAAGATTATGATAAAAACGCAGTTGTCACCGTTTATATAACGATGACGATAAAGATAAGCGTGAGAGTCAAATCAAAAGACACTGACACCGATTAGACAAAATCTAAGTGATGATAACATTGAAAGGATAAGATGCTGTCATGTAATCCTTTAATCATCATCATTCACTTTGAATCATGATACTGAGGACAACCATGACTCTGATGCAACAGGCTGTGTAAGCTGATGATATTTGGCCCGCGCTAACAACGTTCAGAAGCACAAACTCGGTTATGAAATTCCACACGCAATTGTCATTCTTCTACCATAATGCTGTTGAGCCATCTCGTTCTGTACACACACACACACGTAACGGATGTGAAACGCTAGCTTAGTTAGCGGTAGTGCGCTAAATAGCGTTTCAAATCGGTGACGTCACTTGCTCGGAGACTTTGAAGTAGTGGTTCCCCTTGATGTGTTGATGTGTGCAGAGGGTCCCTGGTTCGAGCCCGGGTATGGGCGAGGGGACGGTTTAAAGTTATACTGTCACACACACACACACACACACACACACACACACACACACACGAAGGGAGGAGAGTACCACAAATCACCATACATCAAAAATAAGAAGCCCTCTTCCTGGAGAGTTGTGTTTCATGTCATCTTCTTGGCGGTGAATCACAAGGCTAACAAGCCCGGGCAGGTGCATCAGTCTCTGGTGCAGAGAGAGAGAGAGAGGGAGGGAGGAAGTCGTGACTTAAGATTCACTCGAACCAGATTAACACTGACGGGAAAAAAGAACAGCTTCTACCATGACCTGTGACAGACAGCAGGTGAGATATACCCTCAAATTACAAACGAGAGAGATATGAAATATATAGGGAGTGAGAACGAGGGAGAGACGCAGAGAGCAGTATAATTTTTATTGCAGAGAGATTCGGCTCTGTGTGGTCTCGCAACACAAAACACGTTTCTTTAGATTCCAGTCAAACAATAGTAACAAAATGACATAGAACAAAAAAAAAAAGATAATAAAATGATCATAAAGGAGAATGACTATGACAGGGTGGTTTAGAAAAGGCAGGGGGGGGGGTATGGGACAGCTAGGGGGAGGAGAGTCGGAACGCAGCAGGCCACTGCGGAGGAAAACAGTGCTTGTGTAATGCATTCAAAATTGTCCCACCTTCCAACTGGGATTGGAGGCTGCTACTGCAGTGGAAGTGGCCGGGAGAGAGAGAGAGAGTCTTTGACAGCACAAGCGGCTATGACCCACAGAGAGAGAGGGGGGAAAAAACAGAGAGAGCTGGAGAGAGGAATAGGGAAAGAGATTAAGCAAGCGAGACCGTGAGAGCACAAGGGAAAGATGACCCTCACAGATGTAACATCCAACTCCCTTTGCGCACACACAAAAAACACCCAGCCAAGGTGGTCCCTTATGCCTCATCAGGATAATGCAGTGTGTGTGTGTGTGTGTGTGTGTGTGTGTGTGTGTGTGTGTGTGTGTGTGTGTGTGGGGGGCGACTCTAGAGCAGGGAGCACCAGCTCCCTCGCTGAGAGATTGTCCAGCCAGGGAGGATTCATTCCCCAGCAGGGTCAGTGAGTACCAAGCAGCATGGCATCCACTCACTCGCCGACCTACTATACTCCGTATCACTGCATGTGCGTGCACATTTTCTGTCCGAATAATTGGACTTAAGGGTCAATATATTTGTATAGGGTCTACACATTTAAAAAGCTTACAGAAAGGTTTTGGTGTGGAACCAAAGAAAGTGCACATTAGGTGTGTGTGTGTGTGTGTGTGTGTGTGTCATTATGTTATGCATAATGTGGGTGTGTGTGTGTGTGTGTGGCACAAATGCGATTGCGTCCATTTTAGTTTGTGCGACTGTCTTTCTTGGACACACTGTTATTGCTCCACACACTCTGCTGTGGCAGAAGTTGCCTTATAATAGACTTTAGCTTCTGTTCAAGCCCCCAAAAAACAGTTCCACTTGTTTAACTCGGCCAAACCCATCCAGCTGTCCATCAAATAGTCGAGAGCTGTCCAACGGCTCGGCCCCGTTTAAAAAGCCCCGTCTGCTCCAGGAACACCATCTCTTTTTTAAACGTCAACATGACCGGATTGATCGCCATAAAAACACGGAATAAAATGTTGATCTACTGCCCCTGGGGTAAAAAAAATTAAATAATGTGACCACTGTAAAATACTCTCAGGTGGCTGTGGAGTGGACACGGACCTCTCACTGTTAACTGATCATAGAGTGGAAGGTGAGGTCATTGCAAAATCGATTAGAAGAACGTTTTTAATAAATACCCTGGGTAGAGTGCAGATTTTTGCTCCTTGCCCAGCACAAACACCCGACTCACCTAATCAAGTGCTCGACCGTTTGCAGATCATTTGTGCTACGATTAGTGCTGGGTTGGAACAAAAACAGAAATGCCTGATTTAGATAGGAATTCAGACCCTTTACTGTGAGACTCAAAATTGAGCTCAGGTGCATCCTGTTTCCATTGGTCATTATGAGATGTTTCTACAACTTGACTGGAGTCCACATGTGGTAAATTCAATTGATTGGATTTGGAAAGGCACGCACCTGTCTACATAAGGTCTTACAGTTGACAGAGCATGTCAGAGCAAAAACCAAGCCATGGGGTGAAAAGGAATTGTCCGTAGAGCTCCGAGACAGGAATGTGTGGAGCCACAGATCTGAGGAAAGGTACCAAAAAAAATGCCTGCTGCATTGAAGGTCCCCAAAAAACAGTGGCCTCCGTCATTCTTAAATGGAAGAAGCTTAGAACCACCAAGACTCTTCCTAGAGCTGGCTGCCCAGACAAACTGAGCAATAGGGGGAGAAAGGCCTTGATGATCAGGGAGGTGACCAAGACCTGAAATTCCAATCTGACAAAGCTCGAGAATATCTGCAGAGGACAAAAATGTGAGAAACTCCCCAAATACAGGTGTGCTAAGCTTGTAGCGTCATACCGAAGACGCGAGGCTGTAAAATCGCAAAAGGTGCTTCAACAAAGTACTGCGTAAAAGGTCTGAATACTTGTGTAGAATGTGATACTTCCAGCATTTCTATAAACCTGTTTTTGCATTATCATTATAGGGTATTGTTTGTACGTCAATTTCATAATAAGGCTGTAACGTAACAAAATGTGGGAAAAGTCACGGGATATAACCCTTTCCGATTGCACTGGATGATAGACATTTTCACAATCTAAAAGTCGTATTCCTATTAACTTCCAGTGTCGTGAGAAGGAGTTTATCGCGGTGCTACGCCATACCGGACAGATTTCGGCCTGCTTGAACGCCAATTACTCAGATACACAGGAAATGACCCAGGAAATGACCCAGGAAATGACCCAGGAAATGACCCAGGAAATAGATAGAACATCACTCAGGTGTATAAAAACAATACAACATACAAAAGGGGTGAACCTTTCCTTTCAGAACAGAACCAGGCAAAGAGAAGGGAAACTCCAATGTGGTGCAGGGTATGCAGAGGAGCCTAAGTGCTTTTAAAACTCGCTACTTTTATTTTTTATGTACCAACGTGGCCCCACCCTGGCATTTGCTTGTAAACCAAAACCCATAAACAACGCCCAATGTCCTTAAAAACAGACCTCCATCAAACAGGCAATGTTGTACAGCACGGCTCTCCCATAGCACAACTCCGATTAGACGAAAGGAGGCGGATCGGAGAGTCGGAGGAGAGAAAAAAAGAGCACGCATGAGTGACAAAGAGAGGAGATAGTGAGAAGATGGTACTGGAATACCTGAGGACAGATGTATCTGCGTGTGTGTGTGTGTATGCGTGTATTCGCAGTTAGACAAAGGGATAAGTCTCAAAGCGAGTGTAATGCGGTGGCCGGCCATTCCTGAGGTGTCACCCCCTTCCCCACTCTTTCTTCCCCACTCTTTCTTCCCCACTCTTTCTTCCCCACTCTTTCTTCCCCACTCTTTCTTCTCCATTGGATGTGCCTCCATCTTAATCTTCCCCTGGCCGTCTACCTCATCCCTGCGCATCGAAGGACGAAGGCAGCCGAGAGGACACACTTAGCCATTCATCCACATCCATTAATTCATTCAGTCGGAGGACAAAGAATTCCCCTTTTCATTGGGTCTCTACAGCTATCAGAACCTATTACATTTCAGTGTAGGTCTTCTTCACTTGTTGATATCGATGCGGGGTTGACATCAGAATTACAAGGGACCATTGTGCTGTACAACAACGAGGCAGAAATTTGTTAATGGTCCAGCCCCACTCCAAGCCATTCAGGAGACAAATTGTAATTCTATTTGAGCATGGGGGGGGTCTTAACGTGAATTGAGTGGATTCCATTTTTGTGAACTAATTCCAACGGTCAGTGATCAAGTGATTAATGTGGGTTGTGTGTCCATTTCCGTTACTATTTTATGAACTATCCACACCAAACAGGTCAAGTGATTGTGTATGAGAAAGTGAATGTGTTATAACAAACAAAGACAGTGAACATTCATGAAACCACCCTGTTGCAACAACAAAAACCAAGTGAGGCAATATATTGGGCAATAAAGAATATTTAAGATGGGGAAAACAGAAGTTTGAGACACACTTGCCATGTTTATTCAACAAACCTTTTGGCCCAAGTTAATTGTTCAACTTAATAAGCAATAAATCCTTTTGGGATAACAAAACAAAATGTTAATGTAGTGGGCAAAGACCAAAATCTGGCATGTTTCTTGGCAATATGTGGTTATCTACATTGAATCGAATGGCAGAGAGGTATGGCTAGGACTACAGCCCAGAATATATAGTGTCCCCATGTAAACGATATAGTTCAAACCCCGTAAATACTCAAACCCTGCCTTTAATAAACTAATATGTGATAGTGTGTACATCACATACATGCAGTAAGTGATTGAGTAGGTTTACCAGCAACCAAATCTTGTGGGGAGATTAGAGTGATTAGATATGGCTTAAGCAGATTTGTTATCGCGTGACTGATCAACTCATTATTGGTCGAGAGAGAAGAAAAAAAAAAAAAAAAAATCAGGACTCCTTCTCATACATATTGATAGAGCGAGAGCGAGATATTGAGCGAGAGAGCAAGAGCGACACACAGATACCAATTAATATCAATTAGCAAACGTGCAGAGACCTGAAGGAGGCAGCCAACATGACACAATTCGAATTGCTACGGAGCCAACGATCAAAGGCCGCATCAGTTTGTGTGACAGCGTCATCATCGTCATCACACACACACACACGCTAACCATGAGTCTTCGCTCATTGGGTAGCTAACTCGCCTCCAAGTCACTTCCTCTCTGCCACAAAGTCACGGAACGTTAGCGGAAATGAACCGTGTGCTTTCATGGCCTGTGTTTGACTTGGCCATCCACTAACAACATGAAAGTGGCGGGAAAGGACCTGGCTTTAAAACAAAAGTGATTACTACTTTATCAAATATAAAGTTGAAGTCTGAAGTTGACATACACTTTAGGTTGGGAGTCATTAAAACTCATTTTTTAACCACTCCACATATTCCTTGTTAACAAACTATAGGTTTTGTATGACCACAAGATTCAACAACAGACAAACTGTACAAGTTCCACAGACATGTGACTAACAGATGGGATAATGGGGCGTCAAAATCTAAAGTAACAGTATCTGCAGTGCATCTCCTCCTCAGGGACTGCAACAGATTTGTCAGTTATTGCGGTGAGAGGTTACCCCACTCTTCCACCAAGGCACCTGAAAGTTCCCGGACATTTCTGGGGTGAGTGGTCCTAGCCCTCATCCTCCAATCCAAGCGGTCTCAGATGTGCTCAATGGGATTGAGAGCCGGGCTCGTCGATGGCCATGGCAGAACACTGACATTCCGGTCTTGAAAGGAAATCAGCCATACTGCTTATCTTTGCATGGTGGCTTTTGTCATGAGGGAGGAGGATGTCTTCCCTGTAACACACAGTGTTGAGATTGCCTGCAATGACAACAAGCTCAGTCCGATGATGCTGTGACACACCACCCCAGACCACGATGGACCCTCCACCTCGATCCCACTCCAGAGTACAGGCCTCAGTGTAACGCTGTTCCTGCGACGATAAACGAGAATCCCCCCGGTGAGACAAAACTCGTCAGTGAAGAGCACTTTTTTCCAGTCCTGTCTGGTCAAGCGATGGTGGGTTTGTGCCCATAAGCGACGTTGTTGTCTGGTGAGGACCTGCCTTACAACAGGCCTACAATGCCTCAGTCCAGCCTCTCTCAGCCTATTGCAGACAGACAGTCTGAGCACTGATTGATGGATTGTGCGTTCCTGGTGTAACTCAGGCAGTTGTTGCCATCCTGTGATGTTCAGTACCAATCCTGTGCAGGTGTTGTCACACGTGGTCTGCTACTGCGAGGAACATCAGCTGTCCGTCCTGTCTCCCTGTCTTAGGAGTCTCACAATACGGACATTGCAATCAGCATGCCTAAGGCACTTTCACTCAGATAAGCAGGGACCCTGGGCATCTTTATTTTGGTGTTTTTCAGAGTCAGTAGAAAGGCCTCTTTAGTTTCCTAAGTTCTCATAACTGTGACCTTCATTGCCTACCATCTGAACTGTTAGTGTCTTAATGACCGTTCCACAGGTGCATGTTCATTAATTGAACAAGCATGAGAAACAGTGTTAAACCTTTACAATGAAGATCTGTAAAGTTTTTTGGATTTTTACTAATTATCTTTGAAAGACAGGGTCCTGAAAAGGGGATGTTTATTTTTTTTGCTTAGTTTATATCCACAGTAAAACAAGTCCTATATTGACATAACCTGAAACGCCTAACCTGAAATGCCGCTTAGCAAGGAAGAAGCCAATGATCCAAAACCGCCATAAAAAAGCAAGACCATGGTTTGCAACTGCACATGGGGACAAAGATCATACTTTTTGGAGAAATGTCCTCTGGTCTGATGAAACAAAAATAGAACCGTTTGGCCATAATGACCATCATATGTTTGGAGGAAAAAGGAGGAGGCTTGCAAGCCGAAGAACACCATCCCAACCGTGAAGAAAGGAGGTGCCAGCATCATGTTGTGGGGGTGCTTTGCTGCAGGAAAGACTGGTGCACTTCACAAAATAGATGGCATCATGAGGGAAGGAACATTACGTGGATATATTGAAGCAACAGCTCAAGACATCAGTCAGGAAGTTAAAGCTTGGTCGCAAATGGGTCTTCCAAACGGACAATGACCCCAAGCATACTCCCAAAGTTGTGGCAAAATGGCTTAAGGATAACAAAGTCAAGGTATTGGAGTGTCCATCGCAAAGCCCTGACCTCAGTCCTATAGACAATTTGTGGGCAGAACTGAAAAAGCGTGTGCGAGCAAAGAGGCCTACAAACCTGACTCAGTTACACCAGCTATGTCAGGAGAAATGGGCCAAAATTCACACAACGTATTGTGGGAAGCTTGTGGAAGGCTAAATGAAACATTTGACCCAAGTTAAACCATTTAAAAGGCAATGCTACCAAATACTAATAGAGTGTATGTAAACTTCTGATCCACTGGGAATGTGATGAAAAAAGGAAAAGCTGAAATGAATAATTCTCTCTACTATTATGCTGACATTTCACATTCTTAAAATAAAGTGGTGATCCTAACTGACCTAAAACAGGGACTTTTTACTTGGATTAAATGTCAGGAATTGTGAAAAACTGAGTTTATGTATTTGGCTAAGGTGTATGTAAACTTCCGACTTCAACTGTAGATGTTCACATGTTTGACTTACAAATAGAGGTTTCTGCATTTGTCTACTGATTGGACAAAACTTAGAGCTACTTTACCGTGATGACTACATCTGATAAGAGTGACTACTTTAAGCAACCAAGAATCAGAGTTCATATCCTTTATTTAAAATTGCCTCGATTTAAGCAACAACTCTTGACTACTGTAATTGTGTTAAGTCATCATTATGAACTTTCTAAAGCTGTGGCACAGTGAAGTTGGGAGATGACAAAGTGGGAGCAGGATGACTAGGCCCACCTGGAGAGCCAGTTTGAGAGGGGCATTGGGGTTGTTGAAAGGACATTTAAATCACCACTGTGTCTCAGGCGTCCTCCTCTGTGTGAAGCCTTCTTTCCTCCGACTACTCAGCCAACAGGGTTAGAAAATGAAGCAAAGGACAAACATTTTGCGATGGAAAAATAAAGAAGTCAACTTAATTGCGGCACGCCACCTCCAGTTAGCGAGAGGCCCCTAAAAGCGTGATCACTCATCAATTTTAATGATTCTGGGAGTTGTGATTGAAAGTGAAACCCCTTTCCATCAAAATGTCAGACCAGGTGAAGTGACCCACAACAGAAGTCCAGACAAATATCGGTGAGGGGTCACAACACCCCCCCGCAAATAAAACATGTGGATTTTTTTTTGTTGCTTGAACATAAAAGCATCCAGAGGCTTCTCTGACTGGTAATCAGTTTGTTGGACCTCAGCAGTGACAGGGGTAGAAGAGAGGGGGGGGATCACAAGCATTGTACCCTTCTTGCATATGGACCCTTTCCACTAGTGTTGCTAAACACATTCAGTTTCTTTCAGATCTGCCAAGACACATGAGATTAGTTTGATGTATGTGCTTGAGAGTTCCCCCCCCCTTCTCAAAGTGACTTGAATTGATCTGACAATAGTCAGAGAGAGGCTCTCTGGAGAGGTCAGTGTTCTCAGTCGTGGAACTCAACCCCAAGAGGAATAATTTGGACCATGTGCATACACAAAAACGCACAGATAAACCCCCCCCCCCAAATATACCTACACACACTAAACTGTCACACAAGTTTGCCACAGGCCAGATTACGACCTATCATCTCCTACATCTCAGTACTGAACCATGAACCATGGGTGAAATGTGTGACTCCATCACTGACTGAAATAAAGAATTAAAACAAAAACACAGCCCAGCAGTGACCTGGCAATCCACAACATCCCTGCAGTGGAGAGGAAACAAAATCGGAATTAATTAGGGTTTGCACTGGGAGCAAAAACAACAGTGGAATTTGCCTCTCTTCGATTTGCATCGTTCCACTTTTTAATGCATATGGTTTTTCATTGCTATTACGTTTATGGGGGGGAACAAAATCACTTCTCAATAAAAATCTTTCTAAATGCGCCAAAAGCCACAGCTAGCTAATTAGATATTAACTCTGTGGTGACACGGAAAGCAAAGCAGGGAGACTAAAGCAAAATAAAAACATTTAGTAATGGAGTTGTACAGCTGTACTAGAAACATTATGCTGCTTTAGATAGGATAATATGCTAGTGTGTTCAAAATGTAAGTATTACTGTAATGCATAATGCTGTATTGTAATGTTCTGTTTGTCTGTAGCATTAATCCCATGTAAAAAGGTATGATGATGCATTTAATGCAGCACAACAATGGGACACATACAGCACCTTCAGAAAGTATTCACACGCCTGGACTTTCTCCACATTTTGTTGTGTTTACAGCTGGAATTTAAAATGTATTCAATGGAGATTGTGTCACTGGCCTACACACACTGTCAAAGTGGAATAATGTTTCTAGAAATGTTAAATGTCATTAAAATTGTCTTGAGTCATGAAACGGCTTTGTTATGTCAAGCCTAAATCATTTCAGAAGTACAAATGTGCTTATCAAGTCACACAAGTGTTTAACACGATTGTTGGATCACTACCTCATCTCTGTACCCCACACATACAGATAATTGTAAGGTCCCTCAGTCGAGCAGTGAATTTCAAAACACAAGATACAACCACAAAGACCAGGGAGGTTTTCCAAGGCCTCACAAATAATGGCACGTATTGGTAGATGGAGGGGAAAAAAAGCAGACATTGAATATGGTGAAGTCATTACACTTGGGATGGTGTATCAATCACCTAGTTACAAAAAAAAGATAGGCGTTCTTCCCAATTTATTTGCCGGAGAGGAAGGGAAGTGCTCAGGGATTTCACCATGAAGCGAATGGTGACTTTAAAAAACAGTTACATGGCTGTGATAGGAGGAAACTGAGGACGGATCAACATTTTAGTTACTAACCTAAATTACAGTGAAAAGAAGGAAGTCCGCACATAATTAAAAAATATCTGAAAACATAAAATGACAACAAAACAAATTGTCCTGAATAGAAAGCGTTATGTTTGGGGCAAATAAAACAGATTACCACTTCCTATTGTCAAGCACGGTGGTGGCTGCATCATGTTAGGGTATGCTTGTCATCGGCAAGGACTAGGGAGTTTTTTGGGGATGAAAAGAATAACGGAATAAAGCTAAGTCCAGGCAAAACCCTAAAGGAAACCTGGTATAGTCTGCTTTCCAACAGACACTGGGAGACAGATGCACCTTTCAGCAGGACAATAACCTAAAAACACAAGGCCAAATCTATACTGGAGTTGCTTAACAAGACGACGTTGAATGTCCCCGAGTGGCCTAGTTACAGTTTGACTTAAAAGAGACTTGAAAATCTGTGGCAAGACTTGAAAATGTCTGTTGTGAAATCTGCGAATGTATTGTAAATGTTTGAAAATAGTACAAACTGCCTTAATTTTGCTGTACCCCAGGAAGAGTAGCTGCTGCCAAAGGAAAGCCATAATAAATACAAATAAGTCAGGGGTATGAATACTTTGAAGGCACTGTACATGCTATGTAGTATGATACTTTCAGAGCTTTCAGAGCTGCAGGGTGTGGGCCATATGTACAGCAGTCGGAGGCTGTTGGTGGCCTGTGCCATTGCTGCAGCAGGTCTCCGAACGAGAAGAGCAAGGCTCATGATCTTCTTCCAGACACTGTCGTTCCCCATTATCCTCAGCGTGGGCATCACCAACAGGTCAGATGCCCTGCAGACCAGAACGGATGAGCTCCATTATAAGCATGTCTCAAGTCATATTAAATTTACATTCTAACATCTACTATAGGAGGTTCCGTTCAGGCTCGCCATATGAGCTATTCAAACAAAGCAGGCAACTGGCAATATCACATTCACAACTGCACAATACTCAAAGCACAGCTGTAAATTGTAATTGATCTGTGTGTAAGCAGATCTGTGGAGTGCACTATATGGCCCAGCGGGGCAAGCTCGACTGTGTATGGCACATAAAGAGGCCTGCAGCTGGTTTCCGACAAGGAGAGTGCTTCCAGGTGGAAACAGAGCCTCACGATTAGCAGGTGATGCAGGTCAGAATCGCAGCTCGCTGATAAAATAACCTCCACAAGATGAGGGCTGAGAGAGTCAGACAAGTTCAAGTAATCCATTTTGAAAAGGTAATGGCCCCAAACTTTTCTGTTCCTTAACCCCCAAAACTCCAGAGAGTTTAGATGTGTGCATATCGAGTGCCTTCAGCAATCTACACACAATACCGCAGAATGACAAAGTGAAGAGGTTTGCAAATGTATTACAAATAAAAATCAGAAATACCTTATCTATGAGACCTCGAAATTGAGCTCAGGTGCATCCCGTTCTCATTGATCATCCTTAACATATTTCTTCAACTTGATTGGAGTCCATCTGTGGTTAATTCAATTGATTGGACATAATTTGGTAAACTGTCCATATAAAAAAGGTCCCACAGTTGACCGTGCATGGTCAGAGCAAAAAGCAAGCTATGAGGTTGAAGGAATTGTCCATAGAGCTCCGAGACAGGATTGTGTCAAGGCACAGATCTGGGGAAGGGGACCAAAAAAATGTCTGCAGCATTGAAGACCCCCAAGAACAGAGTGGCCTCCAGCACTCTTAAATGGAATAGGTTTGGAACCACCAAGACTCTTCCTAGAGCTGGCCTCCCAGCCAAACTGAGCAATCGGAGGAGAAGGGGCTTGGTCAGGGAGGTGACCAAGAACCCGATGGTCACTGACAGAGCTCTAGAGTTCCTCTGTGGAGATGGGAGAACCTTCCAGAAGGACAACCATCTCTGCAGCACTCCACCAATCAGGTCTTTATGGTAGACTGGCCAGACAGAAGCCAATCCTCAGTATAAAAAGGCACATGGCAGCCCACTTGGAGTGTGCCAAAAGCCACCTAAAGACTCTCAGACCATGAGAAACAAGATTCTCTGGTCTGATGAAACCAATAATGAACTCTGATCTGAATGCCATGCATCACAGCTGGAGGAAATCTGACACCATCCCTATGGTGAAGTATTGTGGTGACAGCATCATTCTGTGGGTATGTTTTGGGAGTATGTACTGTTTTGGGAGTATGTACTGGGAGACTAGTCAGGATCAAGGCAAAGATTAACAGAGCAAAGTACAGAGAGACCCTTGATGAAAACCTGCTCCAAGTGCTCAGGACCTCAGACTGGGGTGAATATTCACCTTCCAACAGGACAACGACCCTAAGCACACAGCCAAGACAACGCAGGAGTGCCTTCGGGACAAGTCTCTGAATGGCCTTGATTGGCCCAGCCAGAACCCGGACTTGAACCCAATCGAATGTCTCCGGAGAGACCTGAAAATAGCTCTGCAGTGACGCTCCCCATCCAACCTGACAGGGCTTGAGTGCATCTGCAGAGAAGAATGAGAGAAACTCCCCAAATGCAGGTGTGCTTGTACCGTCACACACAATTGTTATAAATTATTTAAAATAAACTGTTTTTGCGTTGTCATTATGGGGGTATTGTGTTTAGATTGAGGGGTGAAAAAATGTAAATTCATACTTTTTAGAAAAAGGCTATAACCTAACAAATTGTGGAAAAAGTCAACGGGTCTGAATGCTTTCCAAAGGCACTGTAGATGGATAATAAAATTGACCAAATCTGTCCATATGTAAGAGCCTACTCCCAAAGTCTTTCAAAAAATTATAAACCGGCAAAGTTTCACTTCGCAACCGTTTTAGCTAGGACCTCAAGTAGGAGCAATGTCAAAAAAGATAAGACCGATAACTGTAAGCGATGCACACTGAAGTCAGCCCCCTTCAGTTGCCAGGGTTTTAGTTTAAGCCTGGCTAATGGCCCAAGCAGCCTGAGCGAGTCACAGCCCTGGACAAAAGGTGAGGATCGGCTTGGTATCAGCTCCATTCTCTTAAACCCAAGGAAACAAGAGTCGTCAGGGATTACACCGGCTAAATCACTCCACCGGAACAACCAGCCACGGCCCAGTAACACTGCTTCTGTGCTAATGCCAAATTGATCATGAGGGAATGGAACAGCAGAGAATCCGCTCTGTGATTACTATTTTACTTCGCTCAGAGGTTAATTGGAGACTTTGTGTGGGAGAGATGGGATTGGGTGTCTGAGTAACACTTGGATAGTATAAGGCAAATACTGTTATTCTTGTCTGCCTGTAAGTCTTAAAATAGGAAATCAAAATGCAGTTTTGTCGTAATAGTGATGTAACAACGTCTGTGGCGCCAGCTATGCCCGTGGTATGCCTGCTTCTAGTCCGAGTGGCAGTCGTCAAGGCTAAGTACGAAGTGTTGGAATCGGCTAAACTTTGATCATTGAGATAGTAAACGAATGATAGAAAATGAAAGAGACTGGGTGTTATGTTAATGGTTCTCAGAAGTTAATGGTTCTCTGAAGACAGATGGCTTGAGAGGAGAGCAACGTGTGAAACAGGGGAGACTGACGGACATCTGTAGATTAGATGGAGGGGTTGAGGTCAGGATGTGAGGACAGCTTATTTTAAAGGTGTAATAAAAGTTTGTTATCCGGTTATCCTCTCTATTAGCTTCCTGTGGAGCCATAAACTGTAAGGATTAGAGAGAAGGAGTGAGTGTTTTAAGTAGGAGGTATATAACTGATGTGAGAAATGTTGTGCTGTCTGATTACAGCTGTACAGAACCTTTGGGAAGAATTAAACTTGGTCAAAGCTTCTCCAGTGTCCGTGGGTTATTTACTCTGAAAAATAAGAACCTGTGGGTTATTTACTCTGAAAAATAAGAACCTGTGGGTTATTTACTCTGAAAAATAAGAACCTGTGGGTTATTTACTCTGAAAAATAAGAACCTGTGGGTTATTTACTCTGAAAAATAAGAACCTGTGGGTTATTTACTCTGAAAAATAAGAACCTAACAGTAGTCAGTGGCAAACGACCCAAACGGCTCTCGGTGTGTGCACACAAACACACTCTGCGTTCGTATGATACCAGGGAGAGCTCATTTTCTAAGCTAACTATTAGCACTTTCGCTGCATCTTTGTCTCGAGCTTGGGGACTAACGCGTCACCCTTTTATTTACCCACCACGGTGAGCACTGAATTATAACGCCGTAGCCAGCGCCACGGTAAGCAGCCTTGCCTTTCGAGACCGCTGCAGATGAGAGGCAGCGTGCAGGCTGTAGCTCACCCAGAGAGGAGAGATGCAATCTACCTGTGTGGAAAAAGAGAATGCTTCATCAAAGCAATGGACCTTCTCACTTGCTGGTTGGCTGACCCAGTCTAGTGTTTAGATGGACTAGGTCAATGTCCACGAGGGAGAATCCTATTTTTCACTCGCCGTCCTATACATCACTTGTTGTGTACTGACGCATGTTGCAAGTGTGCATCTTCTCAAAGGGACACGAGACGATATGAAATGACACGAGCCAGTTTAAACTGCGTAAGTGTGGAGAGACATTATTACGAGGGTGGGGGAGCAAGCGTGAGATGGAGTGCCATGGTGAGGAGGGATGTAAAAGTTGGAGAAAAGAGCACCAGCACTGCGCATCTGTCATCAAGATCAAAGAGGCTCATATTTTTTTAACTTGCAGGGCCTTTTGTGCTGCCTTCTCTCTGCTGAGGAGTCACAGCAACAACAACAAAAAGCAAAAATCCATCTGCTCTCCCTTAGCCAGAGAAATCAATCACTTCAAAACTCTGGGAGGCCTAAATTTGGTACGAGATTAAAAAACGAGCTTCCGAGTGAACTGTTCAACTTTTATGGAAGCGAGTTGGATACCCGTACAGTCCAGCAACAATCACAACAATACTGGTTGAATCAATATGGCGTGTGGGCTATTGGATAACAATCCCATGCGGGAAAAGGGTACCACGTTCATGTTAAGTCTTTGGGGTTGCATCGGTGTGCAGCGAGAAAGAAAAACAGCCTTTGAAAGTGTAGCTTTCTATTCCGCTAACCAATACCTCCAGGAGACACTTTTACAGTCCAGTCGGAAAGTATGGAGACCCTTCCCTTTTTCCACGTTGTTATGTTGCAGCCTTACTAAAGAAAATAATTAAAATACCCGTTTTCCCCTCATCAATCTACACACAATACCCTATAATGACAAAGCGGAAAAACAAGTTTTTTGAAATGTCTGAAAATGGTATTAAATACAAAGAACATATAACTTATTTGCATAACTATTCAGACCCTTTCCTATGAAACTCGAAATTGAGCTCGGATGCATGCCATTTCCATTAATCATCCTTGAGTTGTTTCTAAAATTTGGAGTCCACCGGTTGTGCATCCAATTGATTGGACATTATTTGGAAGGGGCAAAAAAGTATTTAGTCAGCCACCAATTGTGCAAGTTCTCCAACTTAAAAAGATGAGAGGCCTGCAATTTTCATCATAGGTACACTTCAACTATGACAGACAAAATGAGAAAAAAAATCCAGAAAATCACATTGTAGGATTTTTTATTAATTTATTTGCAAATTATCCCCTGGCCAGCCAGAGCCAGCCAGAGCCAGCCAGAGCCCGGACTTGAACCCGATCGAACGTCTCTGGAGAGACCTGAGAATAGCTGTGCCGCAACGCTCCCCATCCAACCTGACAGCGCTTGAGAGGATCTACAGAGAAGAATAGGAGAAACTGGCTAAATACAAAAGTGTGCCACGCTTGTACCGTCATAACCAAGAAGACTCGAGGCTCAAATCGATACAAAAAGGTGATTCAACAAAGAACTAAAGTAAAGGGTTTGAATACTGTGTGATGTTTTTTAAAGTGCATTTGCAAATATTGCCATACAGTCAGTGTGGTGTTGGAGAATGACTAATATTCCCTTTTGACATTGCCATTTCCTTTGAGTGTTTGCTGAGGCATTCGTGTTCTTCCCATGGCGAGTTGGCCTTCTCTTGACCTGAAACTAAGCCATGTGATGGACACATGGAGAAAGGACTTCAAGCCTAAGGTAATAGTAATTCCTCAAAGCACTGATCTCACATTTACTGTGAAATGCTGGTCATCCGATACAGAATAGGTCAAGAGGAGAAACATTCACCCAAAGTCACAATGAGAGCTGTCCGTAAATCTCGCTCACCACACAGTGCCAATGTAATGTCACCGTGGCTCTAGGCCTTTCCGAAGAGCAGGGAGGGGGGGGGCAACGCAGACGTCAGATGAGACATGCACTTAGCCATCGGGGCGAGGTCGGAGTTTGCAAGTGTGCACACTAAGCCATTGTGCGTCAGACAGACAACATTTTTTTTTAAAGGTCAACTGCCCCTTCAAACCAACTTCTCTGGTTTTAAACGTCCTATGTGGCACCGATGAGAGTCAGAAACATTCATTCTAGTGTCAAAATTGGACGACAAAGTGTAAATAGGAAGAGGTTTGTCATAAAGTCATAAAGTCTCGTCCAGGTAAGTGAGTTGGTCATGACTTACTGGAGGGTTGGGTATAGATCACGATCATGCCCAGTGCCCACTAACGAGAGAAACAGCAGTGCTTTTTGCACTTCATAAGCTGCCCATGCTCTTTCCAATCATAGCAGCCAAAACCTCCGGACAGGGAGACAGACCTGCCCAATATGCAGCGCCTCAGAGTTGCTCACATAAGACAACAAGTTGCCAATGTTATGTTGAAATAACCCTTGGCCCTAAGCCCTTCATGAAGTGACCACTTGCAGATGTGTTTGACAGTGTCAATCGCATGAGCCTGCCACTTTTTGGGGTAAAAACAGAATTGAGACGATAAGAACGCACTTGTATCCCAACCAACTGCAACTTGTGAATATTCCTAAACCCATTTATGAGCATCTTGTGAACCCTGCAGCCTATTTTTAATAGGATTCCTTATGAAATACTGCCAGACAGCTGGTAATAGATGTTGAGAAAGTTGTAATAAAACTACAATGGCACCGAATCACAAGTGTTGCCACTCGCCAGCGACTTGATAAGTTGATTGTGGCCTGGCTGCTCAATGTGCATGCTAGCTACTACTTGTTAGATTTATTGACAGAGAACTTGGCTAGGTAGGAAGTGATTTTGGGCACTGATATACAGCATGTAGCTTTGTGCTTTATTTATGATAAGTTTGCCAGCTTGCCGATGAAGTTGTAGACATATTATTGTTCTCAGAAATCAGTCCTGAGCGCACAGCCAGACTTTGACTCGATAGACTGCATGTAGTGCACTGACTAGTTGAATTTATTACTTAGTGCACCAAACACTTTAGCTGGATGTAAATTTGTGCGACTAAGAACTCATCTGTAAAAATGACAGATTTCATGATTCATCTTACATTAATTCTGATAATTTTAAGGGAGTGGCCATGTTGTTGCGCCGGTGACAAAGGATTAAACATATTTTAAAATTAACTTCAATTTCATTGAATATAGCTATGATTCCCCCCCTTATATATATATTAGTGTAATGAAGTGAAAGAAGTTGGCAGATTATCATCAATGATTTACCAACATCTGTAACAAGCTGTCCAGTGTAGGAAATCCTCATTGGTACCCTAGTTTATAGAAAGAGCCATAAGCAGTAGTAGTACTGACCCTGAGAGACCCCCAGTAGGTCTTCATCCCTACTGATGCTGCTGTATTACACCACAGTCTATTTCGTGAGTAGTCTGATATCCTGTTTGAAGTCACTGGCATTAAAAAAAATAATAATAATAAAAAATTAGGACAACGTCCAGCTACAATAAAAAGAGTTAGTCTGCACTCTACATTATTAGTTGTTGCATTCCATCAACAAGAAAATAAATAAAACTACCTCAAGTGAATTGGTGGATATATTCACATATTTCAGTCTCTGCATTGTTTGTTTATTCACTCTCGATTATAGATTCATATTTTTTTAAAGGCTCGGAGGTGGATTATATATATATATTTTTTTAAAGAAACAGTGGGGG